>NW_028263385.1:0-712500 GCF_051168715.1 Poecilia mexicana
CATGTTTGCTTTACATGCAATAGTCTCTGGTTCAATACCAGACAGAAACAGATTTTGTGAAGGTCAACAAGGGTTCTGTGGTGTCATGGTCTGTACTCTGAATCCAGGCATCTGAGTGCAAGCCTCAGTTGACATTTTCATGAGTGGCATCTCACATAATCAACTTTGGAACCTTAAACTGAAACAAAGCAGAGAAGATCAGTTCCAGTAGTGTATCATGTTTGCTTTACATGCAATAGGTCTCTGGTTCAATACCAGACAGAAACAGATTTTGTGAAGGTCAACAAGGGTTCTGTGGTGTCATGGTCTGTACTCTGAATCCAGGCATCTGAGTGCAAGCCTCAGTTGACATTTTCATGAGTTGGCATCTCACATAATCAACTTTGGAACCTTAAACTGAAACAAAGCAGAGAAGTTCAGTTCCTGTAGTGTAGTGGTTATCATGTTTGCTTTACATGCAATAGGTCTCTGGTTCAATACCAGACAGAAACAGATTTTGCGAAGGTCAACAAGGGTTCTGTGGTGTCATGGTCTGTACTCTGAATCCAGGCATCTGAGTGCAAGCCTCAGTTGACATTTTCATGAGTGGCATCTCACATAATCAACTTTGGAACCTTAAACTGAAACAAAGCAGAGAAGTTCAGTTCCTGTAGTGTAGTGGTTATCATGTTTGCTTTACATGCAATAGGTCTCTGGTTCAATACCAGACAGAAACAGATTTTGCGAAGGTCAACAAGGGTTCTGTGGTGTCATGGTCTGTACTCTGAATCCAGGCATCTGAGTGCAAGCCTCAGTTGACATTTTCATGAGTGGCATCTCACATAATCAACTTTGGAACCTTAAACTGAAACAAAGCAGAGAAGTTCAGTTCCTGTAGTGTAGTGGTTATCATGTTTGCTTTACATGCAATAGGTCTCTGGTTCAATACCAGACAGAAACAGATTTTGCGAAGGTCAACAAGGGTTCTGTGGTGTCATGGTCTGTACTCTGAATCCAGGCATCTGAGTGCAAGCCTCAGTTGACATTTTCATGAGTGGCATCTCACATAATCAACTTTGGAACCTTAAACTGAAACAAAGCAGAGAAGTTCAGTTCCTGTAGTGTAGTGGTTATCATGTTTGCTTTACATGCAATAGGTCTCTGGTTCAATACCAGACAGAAACAGATTTTGCGAAGGTCAACAAGGGTTCTGTGGTGTCATGGTCTGTACTCTGAATCCAGGCATCTGAGTGCAAGCCTCAGTTGACATTTTCATGAGTGGCATCTCACATAATCAACTTTGGAACCTTAAACTGAAACAAAGCAGAGAAGTTCAGTTCCTGTAGTGTAGTGGTTATCATGTTTGCTTTACATGCAATAGGTCTCTGGTTCAATACCAGACAGAAACAGATTTTGCGAAGGTCAACAAGGGTTCTGTGGTGTCATGGTCTGTACTCTGAATCCAGGCATCTGAGTGCAAGCCTCAGTTGACATTTTCATGAGTTGCATCTCACATAATCAACTTTGGAACCTTAAACTGAAACAAAGCAGAGAAGTTCAGTTCCTGTAGTGTAGTGGTTATCATGTTTGCTTTACATGCAATAGGTCTCTGGTTCAATACCAGACAGAAACAGATTTTGCGAAGGTCAACAAGGGTTCTGTGGTGTCATGGTCTGTACTCTGAATCCAGGCATCTGAGTGCAAGCCTCAGTTGACATTTTCATGAGTTGCATCTCACATAATCAACTTTGGAACCTTAAACTGAAACAAAGCAGAGAAGTTCAGTTCCTGTAGTGTAGTGGTTATCATGTTTGCTTTACATGCAATAGGTCTCTGGTTCAATACCAGACAGAAACAGATTTTGCGAAGGTCAACAAGGGTTCTGTGGTGTCATGGTCTGTACTCTGAATCCAGGCATCTGAGTGCAAGCCTCAGTTGACATTTTCATGAGTTGCATCTCACATAATCAACTTTGGAACCTTAAACTGAAACAAAGCAGAGAAGTTCAGTTCCTGTAGTGTAGTTGTTATCATGTTTGCTTTACATGCAATAGGTCTCTGGTTCAATACCAGACAGAAACAGATTTTGCGAAGGTCAACAAGGGTTCTGTGGTGTCATGGTCTGTACTCTGAATCCAGGCATCTGAGTGCAAGCCTCAGTTGACATTTTCATGAGTTGCATCTCACATAATCAACTTTGGAACTTAAACTGAAACAAAGCAGAGAAGTTCAGTTCCTGTAGTGTAGTTGTTATCATGTTTGCTTTACATGCAATAGGTCTCTGGTTCAATACCAGACAGAAACAGATTTTGCGAAGGTCAACAAGGGTTCTGTGGTGTCATGGTCTGTACTCTGAATCCAGGCATCTGAGTGCAAGCCTCAGTTGACATTTTCATGAGTTGCATCTCACATAATCAACTTTGGAACCTTAAACTGAAACAAAGCAGAGAAGTTCAGTTCCTGTAGTGTAGTGGTTATCATGTTTGCTTTACATGCAATAGGTCTCTGGTTCAATACCAGACAGAAACAGATTTTGCGAAGGTCAACAAGGGTTCTGTGGTGTCATGGTCTGTACTCTGAATCCAGGCATCTGAGTGCAAGCCTCAGTTGACATTTTCATGAGTTGCATCTCACATAATCAACTTTGGAACCTTAAACTGAAACAAAGCAGAGAAGTTCAGTTCCTGTAGTGTAGTGGTTATCATGTTTGCTTTACATGCAATAGGTCTCTGGTTCAATACCAGACAGAAACAGATTTTGCGAAGGTCAACAAGGGTTCTGTGGTGTCATGGTCTGTACTCTGAATCCAGGCATCTGAGTGCAAGCCTCAGTTGACATTTTCATGAGTTGCATCTCACATAATCAACTTTGGAACCTTAAACTGAAACAAAGCAGAGAAGTTCAGTTCCTGTAGTGTAGTGGTTATCATGTTTGCTTTACATGCAATAGGTCTCTGGTTCAATACCAGACAGAAACAGATTTTGCGAAGGTCAACAAGGGTTCTGTGGTGTCATGGTCTGTACTCTGAATCCAGGCATCTGAGTGCAAGCCTCAGTTGACATTTTCATGAGTTGCATCTCACATAATCAACTTTGGAACCTTAAACTGAAACAAAGCAGAGAAGTTCAGTTCCTGTAGTGTAGTGGTTATCATGTTTGCTTTACATGCAATAGGTCTCTGGTTCAATACCAGACAGAAACAGATTTTGCGAAGGTCAACAAGGGTTCTGTGGTGTCATGGTCTGTACTCTGAATCCAGGCATCTGAGTGCAAGCCTCAGTTGACATTTTCATGAGTTGCATCTCACATAATCAACTTTGGAACCTTAAACTGAAACAAAGCAGAGAAGTTCAGTTCCTGTAGTGTAGTGGTTATCATGTTTGCTTTACATGCAATAGGTCTCTGGTTCAATACCAGACAGAAACAGATTTTGCGAAGGTCAACAAGGGTTCTGTGGTGTCATGGTCTGTACTCTGAATCCAGGCATCTGAGTGCAAGCCTCAGTTGACATTTTCATGAGTTGCATCTCACATAATCAACTTTGGAACCTTAAACTGAAACAAAGCAGAGAAGTTCAGTTCCTGTAGTGTAGTGGTTATCATGTTTGCTTTACATGCAATAGGTCTCTGGTTCAATACCAGACAGAAACAGATTTTGCGAAGGTCAACAAGGGTTCTGTGGTGTCATGGTCTGTACTCTGAATCCAGGCATCTGAGTGCAAGCCTCAGTTGACATTTTCATGAGTTGCATCTCACATAATCAACTTTGGAACCTTAAACTGAAACAAAGCAGAGAAGTTCAGTTCCTGTAGTGTAGTGGTTATCATGTTTGCTTTACATGCAATAGGTCTCTGGTTCAATACCAGACAGAAACAGATTTTGTGAAGGTCAACAAGGGTTCTGTGGTGTCGTGGTCTGTACTCTGAATCCAGGCATCTGAGTGCAAGCCTCAGTTGACATTTTCATGAGTTGCATCTCACATAATCAACTTTGGAACCTTAAACTGAAACAAAGCAGAGAAGTTCAGTTCCTGTAGTGTAGTGGTTATCATGTTTGCTTTACATGCAATAGGTCTCTGGTTCAATACCAGACAGAAACAGATTTTGCGAAGGTCAACAAGGGTTCTGTGGTGTCATGGTCTGTACTCTGAATCCAGGCATCTGAGTGCAAGCCTCAGTTGACATTTTCATGAGTTGCATCTCACATAATCAACTTTGGAACCTTAAACTGAAACAAAGCAGAGAAGTTCAGTTCCTGTAGTGTAGTGGTTATCATGTTTGCTTTACATGCAATAGGTCTCTGGTTCAATACCAGACAGAAACAGATTTTGCGAAGGTCAACAAGGGTTCTGTGGTGTCATGGTCTGTACTCTGAATCCAGGCATCTGAGTGCAAGCCTCAGTTGACATTTTCATGAGTTGCATCTCACATAATCAACTTTGGAACCTTAAACTGAAACAAAGCAGAGAAGTTCAGTTCCTGTAGTGTAGTGGTTATCATGTTTGCTTTACATGCAATAGGTCTCTGGTTCAATACCAGACAGAAACAGATTTTGCGAAGGTCAACAAGGGTTCTGTGGTGTCATGGTCTGTACTCTGAATCCAGGCATCTGAGTGCAAGCCTCAGTTGACATTTTCATGAGTTGCATCTCACATAATCAACTTTGGAACCTTAAACTGAAACAAAGCAGAGAAGTTCAGTTCCTGTAGTATAGTGGTTATCATGTTTGCTTTACATGCAATAGGTCTCTGGTTCAATACCAGACAGAAACAGATTTTGCGAAGGTCAACAAGGGTTCTGTGGTGTCATGGTCTGTACTCTGAATCCAGGCATCTGAGTGCAAGCCTCAGTTGACATTTTCATGAGTGGCATCTCACATAATCAACTTTGGAACCTTAAACTGAAACAAAGCAGAGAAGTTCAGTTCCTGTAGTGTAGTGGTTATCATGTTTGCTTTACATGCAATAGGTCTCTGGTTCAATACCAGACAGAAACAGATTTTGCGAAGGTCAACAAGGGTTCTGTGGTGTCATGGTCTGTACTCTGAATCCAGGCATCTGAGTGCAAGCCTCAGTTGACATTTTCATGAGTGGCATCTCACATAATCAACTTTGGAACCTTAAACTGAAACAAAGCAGAGAAGTTCAGTTCCTGTAGTGTAGTGGTTATCATGTTTGCTTTACATGCAATAGGTCTCTGGTTCAATACCAGACAGAAACAGATTTTGCGAAGGTCAACAAGGGTTCTGTGGTGTCATGGTCTGTACTCTGAATCCAGGCATCTGAGTGCAAGCCTCAGTTGACATTTTCATGAGTTGCATCTCACATAATCAACTTTGGAACCTTAAACTGAAACAAAGCAGAGAAGTTCAGTTCCTGTAGTGTAGTGGTTATCATGTTTGCTTTACATGCAATAGGTCTCTGGTTCAATACCAGACAGAAACAGATTTTGCGAAGGTCAACAAGGGTTCTGTGGTGTCATGGTCTGTACTCTGAATCCAGGCATCTGAGTGCAAGCCTCAGTTGACATTTTCATGAGTTGCATCTCACATAATCAACTTTGGAACCTTAAACTGAAACAAAGCAGAGAAGTTCAGTTCCTGTAGTGTAGTGGTTATCATGTTTGCTTTACATGCAATAGGTCTCTGGTTCAATACCAGACAGAAACAGATTTTGTGAAGGTCAACAAGGGTTCTGTGGTGTCATGGTCTGTACTCTGAATCCAGGCATCTGAGTGCAAGCCTCAGTTGACATTTTCATGAGTGGCATCTCACATAATCAACTTTGGAACCTTAAACTGAAACAAAGCAGAGAAGTTCAGTTCCTGTAGTGTAGTGGTTATCATGTTTGCTTTACATGCAATAGGTCTCTGGTTCAATACCAGACAGAAACAGATTTTGCGAAGGTCAACAAGGGTTCTGTGGTGTCATGGTCTGTACTCTGAATCCAGGCATCTGAGTGCAAGCCTCAGTTGACATTTTCATGAGTTGCATCTCACATAATCAACTTTGGAACCTTAAACTGAAACAAAGCAGAGAAGTTCAGTTCCTGTAGTATAGTGGTTATCATGTTTGCTTTACATGCAATAGGTCTCTGGTTCAATACCAGACAGAAACAGATTTTGCGAAGGTCAACAAGGGTTCTGTGGTGTCATGGTCTGTACTCTGAATCCAGGCATCTGAGTGCAAGCCTCAGTTGACATTTTCATGAGTGGCATCTCACATAATCAACTTTGGAACCTTAAACTGAAACAAAGCAGAGAAGTTCAGTTCCTGTAGTGTAGTGGTTATCATGTTTGCTTTACATGCAATAGGTCTCTGGTTCAATACCAGACAGAAACAGATTTTGCGAAGGTCAACAAGGGTTCTGTGGTGTCATGGTCTGTACTCTGAATCCAGGCATCTGAGTGCAAGCCTCAGTTGACATTTTCATGAGTTGCATCTCACATAATCAACTTTGGAACCTTAAACTGAAACAAAGCAGAGAAGTTCAGTTCCTGTAGTGTAGTGGTTATCATGTTTGCTTTACATGCAATAGGTCTCTGGTTCAATACCAAACAGAAACAGATTTTGCGAAGGTCAACAAGGGTTCTGTGGTGTCATGGTCTGTACTCTGAATCCAGGCATCTGAGTGCAAGCCTCAGTTGACATTTTCATGAGTGGCATCTCACATAATCAACTTTGGAACCTTAAACTGAAACAAAGCAGAGAAGTTCAGTTCCTGTAGTGTAGTGGTTATCATGTTTGCTTTACATGCAATAGGTCTCTGGTTCAATACCAGACAGAAACAGATTTTGCGAAGGTCAACAAGGGTTCTGTGGTGTCATGGTCTGTACTCTGAATCCAGGCATCTGAGTGCAAGCCTCAGTTGACATTTTCATGAGTTGCATCTCACATAATCAACTTTGGAACCTTAAACTGAAACAAAGCAGAGAAGTTCAGTTCCTGTAGTGTAGTGGTTATCATGTTTGCTTTACATGCAATAGGTCTCTGGTTCAATACCAGACAGAAACAGATTTTGCGAAGGTCAACAAGGGTTCTGTGGTGTCATGGTCTGTACTCTGAATCCAGGCATCTGAGTGCAAGCCTCAGTTGACATTTTCATGAGTTGCATCTCACATAATCAACTTTGGAACCTTAAACTGAAACAAAGCAGAGAAGTTCAGTTCCTGTAGTGTAGTGGTTATCATGTTTGCTTTACATGCAATAGGTCTCTGGTTCAATACCAGACAGAAACAGATTTTGCGAAGGTCAACAAGGGTTCTGTGGTGTCATGGTCTGTACTCTGAATCCAGGCATCTGAGTGCAAGCCTCAGTTGACATTTTCATGAGTTGCATCTCACATAATCAACTTTGGAACCTTAAACTGAAACAAAGCAGAGAAGTTCAGTTCCTGTAGTGTAGTGGTTATCATGTTTGCTTTACATGCAATAGGTCTCTGGTTCAATACCAGACAGAAACAGATTTTGCGAAGGTCAACAAGGGTTCTGTGGTGTCATGGTCTGTACTCTGAATCCAGGCATCTGAGTGCAAGCCTCAGTTGACATTTTCATGAGTGGCATCTCACATAATCAACTTTGGAACCTTAAACTGAAACAAAGCAGAGAAGTTCAGTTCCTGTAGTGTAGTGGTTATCATGTTTGCTTTACATGCAATAGGTCTCTGGTTCAATACCAGACAGAAACAGATTTTGCGAAGGTCAACAAGGGTTCTGTGGTGTCATGGTCTGTACTCTGAATCAAGGCATCTGAGTGCAAGCCTCAGTTGACATTTTCATGAGTTGCATCTCACATAATCAACTTTGGAACCTTAAACTGAAACAAAGCAGAGAAGTTCAGTTCCTGTAGTGTAGTGGTTATCATGTTCGCTTAACACGCAAAAGGTCGCTGGTTCAAAACCAGACAGAAATGGTTTTTGTAGGTTATGCATCTCTTGGGGTGCAGTGAGACAACAAGAGTCTTCCCCTTTCATGTTCCATGCCAAGTTGATTGGTTCATTTGCCAATTGACTTCAATGTAGGCTTCTTTGCAATCAAAGTTATTTTACTTCAATTACCAATTGGCAGTTCTATGGCATAATGCACATGTGTCAAACTCAAGGCCCGCGGGCCACATGTGGCCCCCCAGCATTTTATAGGCCGATGATTGACTTAAAATAGGTTTTGAGCACGAATTGACTACAAACTACATTTCAACCAAAGGTTTGTAATGCGCTTCCTAACCAGACGTTCCAAAGCGTCCGGTCCATAACTCTTCAACACGCTGTCAGCTCCCGGTCAGAAAGACGCATTTAGTTCAGAGACCATGAGATGATATTCAGAAAGGATTTTTTAAATTAATTTATTTCAGTTGCCTCTGAGACTAAATCTTTGCGTAAAGTCTATAATGTCTGCCCATGTGACTTGTTTTTATTATTTGTTTGCTTACCTTTAAACACTGATTTAAATATTGTAATTTTTAAACTGAGCAGTAATTTTACATCCATGGAAACTCAAATGTAATATTTAAAAGTTCAATACATAAAATCAGTTATTTAACAATATGAGGTGGTGTTTAATTTATTTTTAACATTGTATTTTTACAATGCCCAAGTCTAGTTTTCCAGAGCTACTATCTGCAGCTTTAGATGGATTCCTTCTCTAACACACCTGGACCATTGACTCATTATAAGCCTCTACAGAGCTGAATGAGGGAAGTCAACCTTTTGTCTGGGGTGTTTTAGCAGGGATGCTCTCCTGATTTGTACCGTCAATGTGGCCCGTTGAGCGTGGCCAATATGCTGAAGTGGCCCTCTGTGAAATTGAGTTTGACACCCCTGGTCTATCAGACAAAATCGCCATAAAATACATAGACATTTTATGATACTTAATACAGTATATGTTATAATATTAAGGGAAGAAGAAGCAAATGCAAATCTGTAAACTGAAACAAATTAAAAAAAGACTTCAAAAACAATAATAAATCAGACCTTTAATCAATAATTTATTCAAATATACTGGTGGGTTTTAATCATACAGACAGAAAAAAAATGATTTCATTTTCTTTATGGTTTTGTCAGGTTGAAACTAATAAAGTAGTTGTTTTGTTTTTTATTTCTATCCACAGCACCACTGGGTTGATAACAGCTGCAGAAACCACAATTTACCTGAAGTGAGACAGACTGTAACAGCGACACACAGTGAGTCAAGTCTGAGTGTGTTTGTGCAGCAGGCCACTTCAGACTCCGCTCCACTGCGGTAATTTGTATTGTTCATAGATAAAATGGTTTGTATTTGACGCTGCCTGCACTCACATAATTTGCCTTATTATCCTGAGATTCTGTTCTTTCGATTGAGTGTCGCTCCTTCGCGCAGGATCTTCAAAATCTGGGTGGAAAATGGCATCAGAGCATTTGGGTTATTTTGTTTTTTGCAATTGCAGCCTGAAAGGATTTGCAGAGATTCTCTTAAATATGTCAGAGAGTGTTTTACTTTTAGAAAAAACTCTGCATGATGGTGAAAACTAACAAGTTTAAGACTGAGGAGTATGATTAGATCAGGAGCAGCGTCTCGTGTAAAAGCTGCAGTCTGTTATGGATGTGGGGAAACAGACGTTTACTAGTTTTCCCAAAAGGAAACAGGCTCTTATTTTTTATGTTTTGAGTACTGCAACAACAGATAAATAATCTTTATCAAAAGATCAAAAACAACCCACATTTTGAAACTTTACATTTAGCACTTTTACTAACTTTTTCTGATAATTTGTTGAGAACTGGAAGAAATTATTAATTTTAACACAAATAATGAGATTGAGATGAAATGCTTGACAGCTAGAAAAACATCAAACGGCTGGCTTTTATGTTTGTTTTTCCTACTTTTTAACAAAAACTGCTAATTTTTCACCAGGTTGCTACATAACTAAACCATTTCTATGAAATCTGAAAAGTAAAAGAAATAAGGGCATCATATTGTTGGGTTTCTTTGGATCAATAGTTAACAAGATAAGCTAAGTGGCGCCAATTTTCCAGGAATATAAATCCAATCAAGTCTTAAAATTTTAAATCAATGAAGATGATGGACAATCAGGTCACCTAGAGGGCAGTTGAGAATAAAAAGCATTTAATTACCGCAGCATTTGCTCTCCAGAGCCCTGTGTGTCTCTGTTAGAGCTCCGTATCTTTCCTCCATCTGTTTTCTAGGAAGAAAAAACTCCAGATACAAAGCTGATGGAGTGAGAATCAGCCAGCTGGGGTTTGTAGTTTCTCAGAGCGTGAAGATGTCAGTGCCAGTGCTCATATTTCACCAAGTCTGTGTGTCTTTATTAACGTGCTGTTTAGCATTCTGAGAGCAGAATCTCAGTAAGTAAAGTCTCTGAGTGCCAGTCCCACAGGTTGCTTAGAGCAAACTGGTGGAACTGGGAGTGGTGGGAGCTGGAATCAGTAGGTCTTCTTCCAGGAACGGAGATACAGCTGGAAGGGCAGCAGAGGGTTTCTGTTCAGCAGGCTCTTGTGGAAAACATCAAAATCAGCTTTCCTGACTCGCTGCAGATAGTCCTCCAACACGACCTGGAGCACAGAGCAGAACAAGCACAAGCTGGTTCAGTTTGAATTCATGCCTCACATCCTCAAAGATGACAGTTTCTGAAACTTTCTGCACTTTTTAGACTTTTTAGACCTGATCTACTAAATTTTTACATGTATAAAAACAGATAAAAACAACTTGATTTCATCTATAAGCAGCAGTCAGTCAGTGGGCCACCAATCACTGTGGAGCTTCAAAAGCAATGAGTCTCTGTGTTTGAGACTCTTATTTTGATTAAAAAACTTTTTCCACAATGCGTTTGAAAAATACACATTATTTGGGAAACTTTACTTTCAAAGCAAAAACAAAGCAGTAAAAATACTGTTGGCTGTCTAGTTTCTACAAATTAAAATAAAATATTGTCACATGGATGTCGCCATGTTGCTTACACTGCAATGCATCCTGGGTAGATGACGTAGGCTAGGTGCAGCGGTAGCTCAGACTAGCCTGAACAGAAATTTATGTGCAAAAATGAAAAAATGAGAAGGACTGAATTTGAAGAGATTTGGCCAAAAAGGTTGTGCTGGTGCTAACTGGAAATGCTAACCAAAATAGGGAGCATATGCTGTAAAAAGCTACAATGTTTTAGGACCAAAACATTTAAATATATTAGAATGGGTTTGTTACAAAGACTTAAATATGCTTCACTATCTCTTTAAACATCCTATTTGTTTAGCTGTCCTGTTAGCTCAACGTGTCATTGGCCCGGCATGCATTGAGCAGGTAAAAAATGTCGACCTCTGTAGGCAAAAGATAAAATAAAGATAGATAATTTTTAAAAATTGAGTTTTTACACATCACAAACTACAATTTTTGGAGGTAAAAAGAAGAAATACAACACATTTAGGCCAACAGGTTCAACTAGTCACGGATCCCTTTAAATTGAAGATCATAAAAGCTCTAAAAGAATTAAAACTCTGGGTTATTGCTCTAGAAGAGCCCCATTGAAAAAAGGAAATAAAACACCCAGGATTTACCAAGAATGAAACCTAGAGCCTCTGTGTGAAAACGGATGAGCCTCAGACGGATTTCCATCAAAGGGCAACTGAGCAGTCACTGCATACATCATCATGTAAAAGCATAGGAGGAGGAAACCAGAAAAGAGACACTCGTTAAGGTGACCCCTGCAGACAAACTGTGATTGCAGTGTATTTCTAAACTGTTTTTTTTTTTCTGCATCAGGGGTTAGGGGTCTTAAAATGATGAAAGGAATGAATAAAGCTGGAAAATAAAAGACGTTTTTCAGTGAAAAGCTTGTCCCAGAGGCCGCAGAATCTCGTTTCTGTTCACTTCCTGCTCAGAAGCGAGAGTGTTTTAATGATAAAAGACACACATGCATTTTCCTGCAACAACATGGATTAGTTAGCATCTGGAAGGGGCATTTTATTTGAAAATCTGAATATATGGACTTCAAATGTTAAAAACAAAAACATGTCAAACCTAAGGCAGATTTTGATTCCACCTTAAAAATAGAAACTTATTCAAAGCTGAAATTTTACCATCTCCTTTTGTTTCTTTAACCCAAGAACCACAGGATAAAGCTTGTTGCTTTTCTCCTCTTCATCCTTCTCGCCAACGTTATGCACAGCTTTCATTTAGCTCCCCAGCAAAGAGCGCGCTGTGCAGAAACACGTTACGGACATTCTTTATTCTGTCTGCAAAGCTCTCAGGTGTCTGTTCCTCCATCACCTGTGTCTCTCTGAACAATTTGGTGGTAATTCAGAGGCTGGAAATGTGTTTTCAAAAGGGTTTTTTTTTTCTATTTGGGCACATGGAAACAAGATTCCACCTACACACTGTTTGAGGAGGCTTTTCTGCTTCATTACGGCAGATGAGAATATTTTATTTGAAAAAATGTGCTGGGTTCTTTAAAGAAATGCTTAAATCAAAAAGATTCTGCAGATCGTAGCATCTTTTTAAATTGTTTTTCTTAAATCTTCGATATGCACCCCTAGGTCTAACGCTGTCATTCTTCATGTTGTTTTGAAATGAAAGAGTTGGTGTGATTTATGTCCTCTAGTCTTCACTGGTCGACCTCTTTTTTTTTTCTTCATTCTGCCTCACTGATCCAAACCTGCAGTTCATCTGAATCTAATTTTCAGGACACGAAGAAAGCAATGCAGACTGTGCCTGCTTTCCATGTGGTTCGCTATCAGGAACACAAATAGACAACAACACTCCCACACAGGCATGAAGGGGCCATTTTGCTGCTTGGAGAAGGTCCACTGCAAAGTCATTCAGGAGGGAGAGTCCATTTTTCTGCTCCATCCCGTAGTTACAGCAGGTTGGTGATGGATCATCATTATGGACTCCACAGAAATGTTTTATTCACCAGCAGAAAGCAGCCTCTGAGTTTGAGTTCATGCATAGTTAGAGTTACATTTAGGTCAAATTCACACCAGCCCTGTTTGGTCTGCTTTAATCAAACTCTGATTCATTTGCCTTGAAAGTCCAATTCGTTTGGGAAGTTGTCGTCCGGTTTGCCGAAAAACCTAAATCTCAGTTCGGTCGGAGGGAACTCCTCATTCATTAAATGAAACCTCTCTGACATATTGCAGATATCTGATATTTACCAATATATAAATTACACATGTCCCTACTTTTATGACACCATTAAAAAGCATGAAACACAAACAGGAACAAGATTAAGATAAACACTGGTTGTTAATATCAATCCAGTTTTACTTATCGGACCGATGCCAAGGGTTAAAAAGTCATTTTGAAGGCACTGATTGGCTTCCTTAGGTTGTTTATAGGGATAATACTCTTAGTGTATGTAACCTTCTTAATCTAAAAACAATAATCTTTAAAACATTTACCTCCCTTTTTGCCCTGAATATTAAACAATTAGAGATTATTTTTGTAACCCTAACTGATTGAAAAAAAGAAAATGTTTAGTCTGTTTTTCTCAGACAGCAGGAAAACATATTTTTATGCTCTGTACAAATATTTCTGGTTTCAGCTCCACAGACAAAAGGAGGAAAAAAACGGATTAAATTGGATTATTCTCAATGCCTTAACAAATCTGGTTGTCTGCACAAACAAGATCTGCAGTCAGCATATGACGGCTGACTTTCAGGGTGATTACTGAAGCAAACATCAGTGATATGAGAAAAAAGTGATTTTAAAATGTAAATGAGATCTTGATGAATAGCAGGGGAATATTATGACTTACAGTGGGAAGGAAGGCCGGGGTTGCTGCTGCTGGAACGTTGTGGCTAAACGATCGGGCCTGAAGGAAAAAGCAGAACAAACTGAAATGAAAAAACAAAAACAACTGCTTTTCCTGTGTAAGTAAGTTTCAAAAAGATTGGAAAATCACAGAAATCTAAGCTGCAACTTATGATAAAATGCTGACTTTGTATTTGCTGCCACTAGCATTAAAAAAGTTGAAAAAGAAAAATTCTTAACATCTCTAATAAAAGATGGTGTGAATTTGCTACTACATTTGTGCAGCTATGATACTTGAGTAATAACAGACTGAGTCAGACTTTCTAATAATATCTGAACGGCTCTGCGACGCCATTTCTCTAAGCTTCTGAAAGTGTTTTCCATCTCGTTTTGCACCCGATTATTTCAAGAGGATTCTGTTTTTATTCAGGCACTCAACACCGACCTTTGGATCACTTAGACACACAAATGGAAACGGCATGAATAAACCCGTGTTTTGTCTACCTGCAACAGGCAGTTTGTCAAACAACAGCTAAATTGTCTTTCTAGGACACTTTAAATAAAAACATCACTTAGCCTAAATACTTATGTTGAATGTACGAAAATACAACAGTATGGCAAATATAACAGCACTTAAATGCCAAAAACGTCATAACCAAACAACTATCAGCTTAACACACAGCATACCTCATCACTATTAGTGACGTGTTGGTAAAAAAAAGTTGCATAAAAAGGACCGGCAAGAAAGACAGAGTGAGAATGATAAAGTAAATGTAAAATCAGTGGTGGGCACACTTTCACTAATACTGGAGCTAAAATGTTTAGTGCATCTAGTTTCCCTTTTTTTTTTTTCAGATTAATTCTAACGAGATAATTTACTTGGCTGCTTTGTAAACTTTCAGATGAAGTTCAACATCACTGCTGAAATTTATATTCATAATCTTATTTTGAAGTCTGTTAATACAGCATTTCTGCCTCCTTCCCTAAAATTATCTTTTTTTAAGACACTTTTTTGAGCAAGTGGCAAGTCAGTATGGTTGAACTTAGCACTTTAGCATCTTAGCTTCAGCTTCCATGACTAACTTTTAGATAGCAGTGCCCAACACTGCCTAAAATGGAAATTTTAGCCAAACCACAGGAAGAAGAAGGAATATTATGCAACTTATTTTCTTCCAGGATTCATTCCCTGCTTCCATGGTTTACTGTGAGGATGATCTGTTCAGGTGCACGTTAGTCAGGAAGTTTGTCTTTTTTCATTTGAGCAGAACACTTCCATACGTTTGCCGAGTCTCCTACTTCATTTTTGGCAAACCCTGAAAAAGGACTTTTTACAGCTTTCTTGCAACTGTCTCATTGTTTTGGAAGATTTGCAGTAATCAGATTCATCATGGCAGGAAGTAAAACTAATTTAGGTATAATTGACCTTGTTTGATCAAGTATTAACAAGATGGAGTCAGGCCAAGCAAAAGCATTGTTCTGGATAGAGGTCACCAAGTTGGATTGTAATTAAGTACTTAGGGATTGTCCCCACTGTGAGAAGTCAAACAGTCTGCAAAATATGCAAATAGAAGCAAAAAAGCAAAAGAAAATCTCATCATCAGCTCCACATGGGGTACAGGAATTAGGTTTCTACTCTGCCAGCTCACTCCTAATTAAGTCAGTTAATTAATTAGAACACATTCTTTTTAGTACAAACGTCTCATTTTTGTAAGTTTTAGTCTAAGTTTTATCATGTTTTATTGCTTATGTGAACATAATAAAACAGTTAATAAAAGGAGAGTATTCCCTAATTTAGGCTAAAGATTTTAATATTTCATATTTCATCTTGTTTGTCCTTACCTGCCCTTCTTTCATACTGAATTATTTCCAACAGACATGATATAGGTTGATTTTTAAATCCCCTTTTTTCTCTTGCAATCTGTTTTTCTTTTAACACCAGTCACTATCAACTGTGAAACAACCTGTGCAGGCCCTTTCTTTCAACGGAAATTACTTTGTATTCCCAGGGAAGGAAGAACCTGTGGGCGTGTAGACTGGAGTCTGAATTTGTGAAGTTAGCAACGAATCCCCTGAGCTCTGCCAGCTACAGGTTTGGCCTTTTGTGGCTCAAACATGTTCCTGCGCATTCTCAACTCAACAAAGGATTTGTGGGTCCTAATAGTGTTTGTCAAGCTGTTCCAAGGAAGTGTTTGCAGACTGGTCTAACACACAGGCTTGCTGGAGTAAAACAGTGCATTGCTGCAACAACTGACAAATGTGTAAAGACCAGATGTAAATGTAACATCAGCACAAGGACTGGGAAATCAGCTAACTATGTAGCAAGCTACCTTTTTTTATTGTTGTTTTTGTATCTAGATAGCTAGCTAAAAACAACAACAGAAGACATATTTTGTCTAATGAAATATTACTTTACAGGAATCCCTGGGAAATTTGCTTAAAACTGAAATTTGATTTTAACTTAAAAAAACAAAAAAAACAATGAAACAGTAAACCGATGGAAAATAGCACTTTGATTCCTACTTCCCAATTGCTCTCTCTGAGTGTAATTTAATGCAATTTAGCTTCTAGCAGAATTTCCTACTAGGTGTGAACAATGAGCAAACAAAATTAAAATAGTTAGTGTTTAAACAGCTGCATAATGAAAAAATCTCCATGAGGACAAAAATCAATAAGGCATGCAAGTGGAGACCAATACATCCCCAAACCAATTAGCTACAAACTCTTAGGAGAAACATAATAGTAAACAGAAGATACTCGCAGGACATTTTGAGTCATCCACAGCGTTGCAGGTGCAAGCTGCAACCCACAGCATGCCAGAGCATGAGTCACCAGTGATGTTAATTTTAAAAATACCAAACCTATCCCTGCTGTCCAAGTGGCGTAAAAGGTGCAGAGAGAAACTAAAGTGCAGTGGATGTGGACGAGCTGAACGACCAGCTTCAGCAAAGGATCCACGTCCAATCAATGGTGACGTCATTGGTGAAACAAATTAAGATTTTCCTTGTTGAAAATAATTTAGATCCTCCCAAGGAAAATCCTTCCTGAGTTTCTGCAGCATTTAAACCGTTCCGACATAAAATGTCACCAGAGAAGAGGATAATTGCACATTTCCACTGGCGTTTCGGACCTCTCATTTTCTCTGACTGTCCATCTGTGCCGAACTTGCTGTGTAGATTCATTCTTCTACCAAGTGTGTATGATAGTTATCCTTCTTTTCCCCTCCATTCATTTCACCCATTTGAAGTAGGAATAAACATACGTGTGGTGTAAATTATTTAGGTTAAATAATTCATGAAAAGAAACCTTTTTCGATTTGACTTTAATACTCTTCATGTTCAGATTTCTGCCGAGTAATTCTTGAATTACCCAGCATGATGCTATTACTAAAACATGCAGACATAATTTCTGATTCTTGCCAGTGTCATGGTTATTAGTATTAGTATTACTATTATTAGTATTTGAAAGAAATGTTGGGTGAATAAACCAGAAAAACCACAAAGATGTGCTATAAAACCAGAGAAGTCAGAGCTTTCACAGTAACATCTCCTTAATTGTTGAAGGTTTTTCCTCTCCAGGTCAGACAGCCCTCCTGGCTAACAGTTTCTAAAGTGGCTTTTAATGAGCGAGTCTCTTTGAAACTGACAGGACATAGCTCTAGTCCAGGAGTCTAGGTTTATTGGACTTTCCACAACAACTCAATAACTTAGGCTGAAATGATTAAATAAAAAGTTTTTTTAAAATACAGTTATTGGAGTTTTTAAGTATTGTTTTTACTTAAAGTACCCAATAATATTTTTAGCTCTATTTTTCTTATTATAATGTAGGACACTACCTGGGTTTTCACTTTCCAAAGATATCAACATTACATTAAAGAAAATGCATCCATCCACTTGTTTGCAATAGTTTTGTTGAAACCTAAAGAAAGAAGTAAAATGGTGGATATTTATAAAGAACTATAAACATCTTGTACTATATGTGCTTGTAAAGAACTTTATTTTTCTAGCTGGACTTAGTTCAGGTCAGAGTTTATCCTTCAATACAACTGAATGAACAGATATTAAGGTTTTGGATTAGAAAAGCTGAACCTGGCCAAATTCTCTTTCAAAGTCTCTTTTTTTTGACAGTAGAACAGTAAATTTGATTTGTGTAAAAGTTGAGACAAAAACAATTAGAAAATGATTGTCGTGTTACATACGTGTTCAAGGTGAACGTGAGCCTGGCTGGCGATGTCGAACACGACATCTCGAACGTTCTTCTCCCGGCTGCCACGGATGAAATCCTCCTGAGACGCTCCGTGCTAAAGAAACAAAATAAACAGAAACAGAATCCACTGCGTTTGTTTCCAGATCACAGATTAATGTCGTCAATATCCAGAAACAATTAATCAAATTAATCTGGATGAATCAATTATTGAAATAATAGTCAACTAATTTAGAAATCGATTAATCATTAGCATATACAAACTCAAAAAGGCCAAAAAAGAAGAACACAGTCATAGTCATAATTCCCAGGAAAGGAAGAACCTGTGGGCGTGTAGACTGCAGTCAGAATTTGTGAACATAGTCATAATTAAGTCAAAACTTTGTGAAAAATACAGATTTTGTAAAGACAGAAAAAAATTCTGTATCTGTAAATATGTTTGACCCAGAACTCCTTAAGTGGAAGTTTTAGCTTCACCAGGTTTAAATAATGTTAAAAAATGAATTGGATCCCAATATTAATTGCTTAAACTAAATAAAATAAACATATGAACTGCACAGTGAATGATGTTAAGTCAAGCAGAAAAGACTAAGCTTTTCTCATGTTAATGTTAGAAGTATGTGCCAACTGCCGATGCATCATTTGCTACAAATAATCAAGCATTCACTACAGGAATGTTTATTTTCTTGCTTAAAAAGGAATAGAAAAGCTTATATGTATTTTTAATGTATTAAAAAACTAAAGTGGTAAAATGTGAAATATGCAAAATGTGGCATATTTTGTTTTCACTAAAAATGTTCTAAGAAAAAAAAAACAATTTTCTGAGAAGAACCCGTCAAATATTTTGAAGTTTGGACATGAATGAAAAGTCCTTTCGGTTTTATGAAGCAGCCAGAAGCACAGGAAGCGTTTCATGACCTTCAGCACACCTGCAGTGATAACAGCTCACAGTTTTATCTTCTCAGCTCTCTGAGCCAAAATCCTCAAAAATCTGCAGATAAGACTCAGAGAAGCAGCGCATGAAAGACATCCTGAGAATCTGGTCAAAGTAGGAGGAATCTTTATACAGAAAGATGACATATAAAAGTGTCTGTCTGAAAATGCACCTTGCATCAAAGTATATCACTAAGACTGACAACGACAAGACAAAAAATATGGACGAATATTTCAAAGAAAGTGCTTGAAAATGTTTCTGCATATTCTAGCAAGCTGGGACATTTCTATACGAGTGCTGCAGAGGAAAGAAAGAAAGTATTTGGATCAGATATCACCTTCAGATTTATGATTTATATTCAATATTTACATAAAATACAATATAGATTTGCTTCGAGAGGAAAATATTTTTACTTTTAATTGTTGAAAGAAATTAAATTCTACTAAGAACTTCTTCGATAGACTTTCCTTCCATTTGGAGACATTAAATACAAAAGAAATGTCTCTGAATTCATAACTTCAAATGGACAAATTAACTATTTCAACATTTCATCCTCGAGAATTCAGAGACAATCAAACATTGTGTTTCAATAAAAAATAAGAAAATAAAGATTGATAAGATAACTAAGTGCATTATTGAATACAGATATTTTCACTTCACATAAGATGCTGAGAAGAAATTAAGAGCGACAAATCCTGCAGAGGAGAAAATAAGTATTCAACACCTCAACATTTTCCTCAGTGAATCCATTTTTAATGGGGCCACTGACATTACATCCTAAATAATACACATGCAAAGAAATCAGTATGACTAAGTCCATAAATTATTTGCTGAGGTGGAAGGGCGCAGCGAAAAAAAAAAAAAAAAGACAAAAAAAGGCAGAAAGCCAAGAAACCAGCTGAAATCTATCAGTATTTGGAAAGCAGGTTTAGTTCCAATTGATGGCCTGTAAAAAGGAAAATAGTTCTCTTTAGAGCTTTGTTAGAAAACATACATTGGTTGAAGACATTTTTATTTATCAGTAAGCACCATTGTGGTAATAATCTTGAAGAATATATTTAAACTTTTTGACCAGGTGATTTCTGACAGAGGAGCAACAATTATCAGAAGACCTGTGAAAAAGTAAAGGACCGCTGCAAGGAGCTTTAGAAAGGAACTACCAGTTACAACTTTTCTATGAAGACATTAAATAATTCAGTCAAATGTTGTTTCCTATAAGCACACTCACTGCACAAGACTCCACTGCTGAAGAAAAAGCCAGTTAAAGTCAGTCAAATCCTGGGAGATTATAGATTGTAGTCTTTTTGATGAGAGCAAATATTAATGGATGACACTTCATCAAAGCAGATGATATGTCTCTATATCTGTGGAGGATATCTTGGAGTTGTCATCAGTATTAAAATACTTTTAACTAAACATTTTCAATACTTGTTCAATGAGTGTTTTCGCTTTATCAAACATAACTTATGAACTAATGAACTTGATTGTCATTTCCATGTTGATAAGCTCATTAGAAATATATTTACTGACAATACATTATTATGTTTAATAATTCAGATTTTCATCATTTCTCAGCACCTTAGTGAGGAGATCTGACTTCATCTTTGAAAGGATCAAAATAACAGAGCGATTTTCGTTCCAAGAACCATTCCTGCCTTCCCGCTTACATGCAGTACATTTGCCGAGGAGGTGACTCAGCTCCAGATTACTGAGAGATGATGAGAAAAAATTGATGCAGGTAATAAAGGGTATTGAAAAGAAGAAAAATATTATAAATGAAAGGATAAAAGACCAACATTTCAGACCAGAAATAAAGGAAAGAAATCATTTCGGGGACTGCAAAGCTATTAGAAAGCAACACTGTCCTCGCTTTGAACCATTTGGTGGTTCTGACAAACATTAAACCTCAATAAATGCACAGTTATATTTGATCTGCCTTTAAATAAAATAGCTGTGGTCCTAGCTCATGGTTGAGTCCCATCTTTTGTTTCTTTTGAATACAACAGACTTAAATAGAGCAACAGAAGCATAGTGACGGTGTATTATAACAAAGTTAGTAGATAAAGTGACAAATAATTGCCGACACAACTTTCAGTGAAAGCTTAGATTCATCTGTGCAAGTAGAATGGCATTTCCAGGAAAACCTGCAATAAAAAAAAGACAGAGCTCTTAAAACTAGACATGTTATACATCGGCTTTTACCAGAGAGCCAGTTTTTAGCTCCAGTATTGTCTGAGGTATGAAATGGGATAACGGCATACGGCCAACATTGCCCCGACTGAGAGCTACATTTTTATGGAGACTTGATGTGCCTCATTTCACACCTGCAGCTCCCATCAGACACGTCAGGAAGGGACAAACCAAGCAGCAAATAGGCTCAAGCTGCTGCTTTCCCACAGATCGTGAATCAGTGTTTAAAAAGGTCTGAAGTATAACTCAGGAAATGTTAGTTTACTCTCTTAAACCAAAAACTTTTTAGTTTGCACCATATAATACATAAATGTATGATGTTGTGGTAATAGTCATACAGCTAGAGCCCTTTAAATTATTAAAAGAACCTCAAAATGTGTATGTGACTAACACTGAGATGTCTATAAATACCACAGAGAGTTGTGGTGAGGTTTAAAGCAGGGTTACATTCTACAGCAATATCTCAAGGTTTCTAAATAATTAAGTGCGACAACAATCAGATTACTGTGCCAACGCTTTACGATCCCAAAGCGACCCGCATGAAGACGAACGTAGAGATCACACAGGAGAGCACTGTTAAGGGAAATAATGAGCCGTTTATGGATCACTTTTAGTTTATTCAGCAATGCAAGCTGACAGCAATATCACAAAACCATAACAAGATGAAGGAAGCTAATAAAAACAAAGAACAACTAATAGCAACGGCCCATAGAGGAGCATTAACTACTATAAGGAAATCTGGATGTGGAGTCAGAACCAAGAGTGATGGGATTGTGAAGTGACTTAAGATGGAAACGGTGAGTTAAAAGATTTGCTGTAGTGTTTTTTACAAAGTGAGCTTATACATATAAACAAGTAATTATTATCTGCATGGAATATGGGACACATAAATATTCAGTGGAAGCCAAAATTCTCCCTCCATTAAATTATTTATCCAGGGGATCTTTGGTTGAGGTGGAGTAGGCCAACCTGGAAGTCCAACACACATTAATCGAATAGTTTGACCTCCTCAGCTTGAAATAAAGTCTTTTTAATGACCTAATTACACAAACACTGTCTGAGAACTTTTATCTACAGATTAAAATGCTGCAAGTGTTTGGGTTCTTTAGTTCAGCTTTTCTACAAGCATAAAAATAGGTCAGAAATAAAGATCATTAAGACATGATATTCATTTACAGCAATGGCCCAAGTAAAACTCCATCAAATAATGACGCCATTAAATGTCTTGTGTGTCAGTTTTACGTGTTAAAGCAAAATTAACTGTGAGAAGAACAGAAAAACTAACAGATTCTTGATGTAAGCAGCCGGATTGGGACGTTTTGATGAATGTGTTTAAATGAGTGTGACTCGTCATGCTGCTGATTTTTCCTTATTCCCCCCTCAACTCGTCTGTCTCTCCTCTGTTTTTTTCCTGTTAAGTTTAATCAGTCAAGTGTTACTAGAGAAATATTCCATCTGTTATCTGCCTTCTGCATCCTGGACATATAACTCATATCTTTTAATGAAGAAATATTACATTTGCTCTTGTTTTACTTTATGCTGTAGATACAACCCCTGGCAAAAAGTATGGAATCACCAGTGTTGGATGAGCAGTCATTCAGACATTTCATGCTGTAAAACAAACTCGGATCAAAAACATGATACAATATTAAGGTCATTCCAAAGTGCAACTTGTTGGCTTTCAGGAACACTCAAAGAAATGAAGAGAAAACATTGTGGAAGTCAGTGAATGATACTTTTATTGACCAAACACAGGGAAATAAATATGGAATCACTCAATTCTGAGGAAAAAAGTATGGAATCATGAAAAACACATAAACAAAAGACCATTCAAAATACATCACTAGTATTTAGTTGCACCATCTTTGGCTTTTATAACAGCTTTTAGTCTCTGAGGCATGGACTTGATGAGGGACAAACAGTATTTGGTGCCTACTCTCTTTGATAGCAGTTGCCAGATCAGCTTTGCAGGTTGGAGCCTTCTTGTGGAACATTTTTTTCAATCTCCACCACAGGTTTTCTATTGGGTTGAGATCTGGACTATTTGCAGGCCATGACATCGACTGAATGTGTCTTTCTTCAAGGAATGCCTTCACTGTTTTTGCCCTATGGCACGATTCATTGTCATCTTGGAAAATTATTTCATCATCTCCAAACATCTGTTCAATTGAAGGGATGAGAAAACTGTCCAAAATGTCAATGTAAACTTGTGCATTGATAGAAGAATTAACCACAGTCATCTCCCCAGTGCCTTTGCCTGACATGCAGCCCCATATCATCAAGGACTGTGGAAATTTGGTTGTTTTCTTCAGGCAGGCCTCTTCATAAATCTCACTGGAACGGCACCAAACAAAAGTTCCAGCATCATCACCTTGTCCAATGCAGATTCTTGACTCATCACTGAAGACAACTTTCATCCAGTCATCCACAGTCCATGATTGCCTCTCCTTAGCCCATCGGAATCTTGTTCTTTTATGGTTAGGTGTCAATGCTGGTTTTTATTTAGCTTTCCTGTATTGAAATCCCACCTCCTTTAGGCGATTTCTTACGGTTCGGTCACATACATTGACTCCAGCTTCCTCCCATTTATGCTTCATCTGTTTAGTTGTACTTTTTTGGTTTTCAAGACAAATGACCTTTAGTTGTTTGTCTTGACGCTTTAATGTCTTTCTTGGTCTACCAGTACGCTTGGCTTTAACAACCATTCCATGCTGTTTGTGTTTGGACCATATCTTGGATACAGCTGACTGTGAACAGCCCACATCTTTAGCAACCATGCGTGAAGGGTTACCTTCTTCAAGAAGTTTCACAATCCTCTCTTTTGTTTCAAGGGACATTTCTCTTGTTGGAGTCATGGTTCTCGCCACTCCACTTCGTCCAGCAGCCCTCCAAGGTGTCATGACTGCAGGTGTTTTGAACTGCACACTAACGGGCACATCTAATCTGGGGCAGGTGTCCATTTAGGGAAAGGAAATAGACTGGGTGTGTCCTTTTTTCTACCTCCAATTTGAGTGATTCCATACTTTTTTCCTCAGAATTGAGTGATTCCATATTTATTTCCCTGTGTTTGGTCAATAAAAGTATCATTCACTGACTTCCACAATGTTTTCTCTTCATTTCTTTGAGTGTTCCTGAAAGCCAACAAGTTGCACTTTGGAATGACCTTAATATTGTATCATGTTTTTGATCCGAGTTTGTTTTACAGCATGAAATGTCTGAATGACTGCTCATCCAACACTGGTGATTCCATACTTTTTGCCAGGGGTTGTAGTTGGGTGTTGCAGGGTGTTTAAACACACCTCCAGCTCCCTCTTCTGGAAGCGGTGAGGAATGCGGGTAGAAAGCCTGGGGTCAGAAGCGTCATCTTTGCATCAGAGGATTTTTTAAGGGCAGAGCTTGCATGCTTCAAACAGCAGCCCTGGTTCCCCCCGTCGGCTCTTCTAGCAGCAGCAGTTGGTCTTCACGCTGGGCTGAAAGCCCAGACAAGGTTGGAAAATGTTTGTGGCATTATTTTCCACAATAATTTCAATCCAATGCTCTCATATTTGCCAAACGGCTGCAGAGTAACATTTCCTCCCCTTGATTTTCCCCTTTCCTCTCCTGCTTCTGTCAAAGCAGAGGCATAAGGGGCCTTTGCCCCACAGATTACTTATATCAAGGGTGCCCAACTTTTAGATGCATCAATCATCACCAGGAATCTAAAGAACCAAATAACTGCTGATGAGGGAATTCAGACATTTGATTCAGGTGTTTTGGAACAGGGAAGCATAGAAGTTACAAACCAATGATGGGAATTTTGCGTGGAGTTTCTCTCTTTAAATGAGCTGAAAGTCCTTTAAGAGATGAGCGCCAATTCAGATTTCTTTTGTCTGAAAAGTCTCTGAGCATAAAATAAAAATAGCAACAAATTTGCTAAGTTTGCAATAATATGGTGACATCACCCAAAATTAAGGAAATCGGGTGTGATTTATCAGTGAGGGATTTATCAGTGCACCTCCTAATATGTATATATGTAATTGTCACCATATTTTTATTTTGCAGTTCAAGTCAGGTGGAAGAAGTTCTGCATTAACTTAATGAAATGTCTGCAGATCTCTAAGGTACAAACATTTGCATGATGGTAGCATATTTCTCCAAACTTCTCCAACCATGGTCTCTGCAACCATTTCTTCACTCACTCTTTTCCGGTTTTGGGATGAACTGATATACGAAAATTTGGCTCAATACAGAAATTCGATGATAAAATTGCGGTTATGACCAATAATTGATATTTACCAATTATCTAAGTTAATTATCTATGTTTTTCCTACCTTTCTGCACTTCCTGTGTTTCTTCTCTGCTTCAAGATGGAAACCTGTCCAGCTTTGTGTTAATTTGGAGACATTTTGGAAAGGACATGCAGACAGTGCTGACACTGATGTGGGATCAATATCTGAACTGCAGAAGCCTCAGATATTGCTTTCATAAGGCTGAACAGAAGCAACTCACCAGCATGCATATATCCATGGGCAGGTAGACTTTCCTCCGGCTGCTGTTGTAAGGAGTGGCTCTGAGACACGTGGCGATTCCCTGAGCTTTTCCTATGTGACTTGCTGCATGATCTGCATGGACATTTTTCACTCCTGCAAACAGAAAAAAAATCTCAGCAACAAAATCCTACTTTCTGAGAAATCTTGCAAAGTTTGCAAGTGTTTTAATAAACAGAAGCTGTTTGCAGTGACGATGTCTGAGGTTTTTCCTGTCCATCCTTAGACCAGACAGAGGGGTGATCATGACCTTACTAATGGAGTTGCTGCTATTTTTAAACCCACAGTCGACATGAGTGGTCGCTGGAATGAGAAGCTGCTTCACCCTGATGTCACTCCTGTATTCACTAATGAGGAAACAGGAAGACAGCCAACTAAACTGGTGAGTTAAGCGATGCAATGATTCTGCCAAAGGGGAAAAGGTCAGAAAAGAGACCAATGCTGCTGTCTAAGGGAAAAAATACTTTTTTTTTTATTTCAGCAACTATGAGACTTGTGTAAGAAAAAAGCAACATAAGAAAGCAGCACTAAGGAAAGTTGATGTTAAAAATGCAGCAACATGTCAAACGTTCAGCATCATTTCTCACCAATACATACCTAAACACTCCAGCAGCAGGTATAATAGTGAAGACTGTGTGTTCTCTGAATACTTCTCAAGCTCCTGTAGGTTCCTGTAGGCTCTGTCATCCAGATCCTTTTCCTGGTCAAACAGAGAGACTCAATGAGCTTCACTTTCAGCACTAAGAAAAACTGTGGTCTCAGAACTTGGAAGCATTTCTGCTCAGAGTTCTTCATCCTTTGGCTCCCAGATAAGCCAAAGGACAGGAATTGATTCACTGTACTGACAGTAATTACTCAACACTATCTGAACTAGCACAATGATACCCACTGGACATGCTGAATGCTATTCTTTTAACTTTCTTTCTTACCCTTTCTGTAACAATCCTCATCAGCCATCTTTTTGTAAGACCATGCGTCTTCACTGCCTACAAAGAAAAATATATATAGAGATTATTGAACTCTAAATGCTTGAAAATGTGTCGATTCAATTTTTTTGTAATGACATTTACCTTCCACAGCTCAGTGCTGACTGGCTGGTTCGGAGGGTCATCTCTATAGATCTCCTCTATAGCCGTCTTCCAGAACTGCATTCGCATCAGACCAATGGTCTTCTGGGAAACGGAGTCCTTCACCTAGTGAAGACGGAAAAACCAGTCCAACGCTGAACTCATTAGTTTAAAAGAACTGCTGGTATCAGACACTTCTATCTACTTTTCCATACACCTAGCATTAATTTGACAATCAGTTTTGACCTGAATATAAAAAACAATCTCCCTTTCAGCTTTATGGAGGAATACCTGCCTGTGCCAGCTCCACATTAAAGGCTCTCAGAGCCAGAGAGGAGCGCCGCGCCTCCTCTGGGAGGAGGAGACACGACAAGAAGCCCTCATAGTCTCTGGATCTGAGGAGGAGCAAAAAGAGATTTAAGATTCAGGAGGAACTTTAAAGTCAGTGTGAAGCAAATTCTGTTATAACTGTAGCAAGTTACATGAAAAAAAATGGAAGAAAAATAATAACACAAGCAAGAAAAAATTTAATTTATGAAAATAAAATCTTATAAAAGTGCAAGAATAGAAATTAAGACACAGTTAAAAGACTAAATTAGCAATAAAAGCCCTTTTTAGATTTGAAATAACTTATTACATACAGTCTTAGAAAGTTTCTGGACTTACAAATACATGTATCACAATGACAAACTACATTGTTTTAATTTATGATTATGTCGATTTAAAAAAAAAAAATTAAGCAAAAAAACAAAAAAACATATATACCCAGCAAAACTTAACCTACTCCTGAACCCTTTTCACATTTTGCCCCACTAGCCTCAAACTTAACAGCAATTTTTGAGATTTTAAGTGGCAGAACAACACAACAGAGCTCATGGCTGTGCAGGGAAATATTTTGTGGTTTTCATGAAAAGAATAACACACAACATCGCCCTGAAAACATTATGCATACAGTGACCAATAGTGGTGTGAGCATCATGCAGTGGAGAGGCTGGATCCAAATGCACAACACACATTAAAAAATAAATTAATTAAAAAACACTTTGGGTTTACCACATAAAATCTTATTAAGGTACACTAAAAATGGTGATTCCACGATGATAAAATGAGGAAAAAAAATTAGTATTTCTTTATTTAATTTTAATGGATAATTCGGTAACACTTAATTTGAAGGGGGGGTGAATAAAACTGTCATGACACTGTCATAAACATGACATAACACATGTCATGAACATGAATAAGCCTTCATGAATATTTATGACTGTTGTCATAAAGCGGCATTCCGTAAATTATGACACTTTTAATACAAAGTTGACATTATTCAAAATGTCTTTGTTATGACAACTTGACATTAACCAAGAAATCATTACTGATATAAATTTGTTATAAAAGAATTAATGATTGCACTTTAAAAATTAGGTAACTTTATGTTATTAAAGGTAAAGTTTAAACAGTAATGATTTCTTGGTTAATGTCAAGTTGTCATAACAAAGACATTTTGAATAATGTCAACTTTGTATTAAAATGTCATAATTTACCGAATGACGCTTTATGACAACAGTCATAAATATTCATGAAGGCTTATTCATGTTCATGACAGGTGTTTATGACAGTATCATGTCAGTCTTATTCACCCCACTTCAAATAAAGTGTTACCGATAATTCTATAGGGCTGCACAGCGGTGCTGTTGTTGGTAGCGCTGTTGCCTTGCAGCAAGAAAGTTGTGGGGGTTTTCTGCATGTTCTCCGTGGACATGCCTGGGTTCTCTCCGGGTACAGTTCAAAAACATGACTGTTAGCTTAACTGGGTAGCGTATGCCGATTACAAGAGCAAATTCAAACAATCTCAATCTGGAGACAACATCTAAATACTTAAATAAGCACATAATTAGCGCGTTGTCTTATTATTTAGCAGAAATCGAAATGAAGAAATCCATAATTAAGCCCACTAAATTCGGACTAAACTGTCTTGTCATCCCTTTAAAAATAATTACAACATCTAAAAAAAATTCTGCTATTTTAACTGTTTACTGCTGTAAACACAGTTGATGAATGTGTTTAGAAACAACATTCATCATGCCTGTTAGCAGAACTGACCCACCTGACCAGGTTCAGGCAGTATTTCTCACTGTGCTGATTCTCCCCTGCTGTGTTTGTTGACGCTCTCACAGTTTGTATTTCAGCCGCTCTTTGAATACAAACCCCGTTCAGTGCTATCTTTCTGGGAATACTGTAAATTAGCGATGTTTTTCTGCTAAATAATCCATGCTGAACACTGACGCCGACTGCCATGTTCCCCTTCACCTAGTGTTGCGTTCTCTGTACCTCGTAAATATGATGTTCGAACTTCTAATTTAATTTTGTGTTGATGTCGATGTATTTTATAATCAATAAATATACATTTTTGGGAAGTTTAATTGATTTAATGAATTAATATATAACGTCAAATGATACTCTTTTCCTTATTTTTTTTATTTTTATCTAACCCGACAGGATGAAACTTTTTTTCCAATTTACATGAATGGAGCAGGTCCTCTCCTGTGTTACATTAAAACGTTCCGATGATTATCCGGCAGAAATTTACTTGAAATTTGAAAGATTCTTACAGAAAATGTGCTAAAGTTTGCTCTTACTTTTAAAAAAATATATCACGAATTGGTGATATAATTACATAATTTTGTGATATATGCACAACTTTGCAACTAAACAATAAAAACCAAAGACTTGAATAAAGCTTGCTGACACATGGCCGGAAATTAGACGATAATAAAGCCACAATAAATTTTTAGATTAATATAATTTTAATTCTCTCTCTTTGATTAAGATATGTTGAGATGTTATTTTATATTCTTAATGTTAGACTCAAATGGGGCAATAATTAGCATGCATAAGTGGATGTTTAGATATTTAGTTGTACAAGAAGACGTGATTTGCCAACCCTTTAGTGTGGCTTTTATTTTTGCACAGTTATCGGAAGTGTGCACTACAATTTTTGTCTTTACGTTGTGCTTTACCAGTACGATGATGTGGGCTTCAACAGGAGAGCCTAGTTTGACAGGGTAGTTTTCCGCCATATGGCAGCAGAGTGGGTGAAATTCTGTTATTCGTGGCTGCTGTTGTGGTTCTGCATCCGGGCATCCGAGTCCAGAAACACTCGGTAAGATCGCTGGTGTGTTTTAGAGCCTAAGCCGTTAGCCTGTTAGCTGTCGTTAGCAGTGTCCGTTGACAGAACTATGTCTACTTTGACCCTGTTGAAGTGACGTGTGCTTACTTTAAATATTTTTGGCAAATAAATTAACATCGTGTGTTAGTGTAAACACCACCAAGCAAAAAAAGGAAAACTAACCCTAACTTTGCTCAACAGTTGTTTGATAAGTTTTTTAACTCTTATTTGAAATGTTGAATTCACAGTAAATCATTAAGCTCATACTCAGCAAGGCATTTAGTCTAACGTGACAAATGTAAAAAGCCTTTTAAAAGCTGTCTAAAACAAGCACAATGTTTGGTTTTATTAGGGTTTATTTACATAAAACTACAGATATTACTTGCATGACACAACTTCAAGTCACAAGGTGGGACGTCACGTTTTAAGGAAGCTGACACTTTCTGCCGAAATGTTTTCCTAGCTGCATGTTTTAACCACAAGGTGGTGCTATTCGACCAGATCTTAACACGATTCAAATCATAAATTTACACAAGCTTAGATAGTGTCAATAGTACATTTGTTTACTCTATTTTAATTTAATTTTATGTGATATTGAAATTGGTTACATAACTTAGAAGTAGAAAGAAAATGGTTTGCAGAACATTTTATAAATATATAACTAGGAAATGTAGTGAGCATAGGCCCCCTTTTATTTCTGTTACCTCTAAATAAAATCCATTACAACCAATTGCTCATACAGGTAAGTCCACCTGTATGTAAATTAATGTCATTTAATGTATTAATTCAGCAGTTATGTATCTTCCTTAGGGGTCTTTTAAATGGAAGTAGTTAATAAACATCATCATGAAAAGCAAGGAAGAAAACAAAAATGTCAGAAATATAAAATTTTCAGTATTTTTATTAAGGACTAGATAAAAAAAGAAAAGAAAAGGGTAAGCACAACTTCAAACTTGCCAAAACATCTGAGAATCTTTTGACTCTATCAGTAGTGCATGCTGCAAAAATGGCCTTTTTGGTTTACCAAAAGCCATGTGAGACACAGCTAGCATGTGAAACACGACGCTCTGGTCAGGTGAGACAAAAAGCCTGAACGCAACATCCATACTGTGAAACAGTAGCAGCATCATGCTGTGCGGAAGCTGGTCAGAGTTCAATTCGAATAAAATGTTTTTTTCTTATATTATCTTATACAAACTTGAAATGTGATTGTTTAGCAAAAAAAGGATGTAAAGAAGTAGAACCACATGCCAGAGTTCAAAAATGCCATTTTTAGTTGAAAATAATGTAATTGGCTGAAGCTCTTGATTAAATTAAATGTGAACAAGTAATTAAGAAGAAATAATGTAAATAAAATAAAATAACATTTAATTTGTTTATTCAGATCTCACATTGATCACATATTGATCCTAATAAGGTCTTAAAAGTATGAAATTAAACTTTTAAAAATTCAGAAGCCCTGTTTACAGACAAAAACCCTCAAATAGTTATCAGTCCAAAACAGAGACAGAATGAATATTTTAGGCTAGAAGCAAAGGGATCGTATCTCCTCTGGAATATAAGTGAGAGCAATACATAAAAAAGAAGTGGACTTCAACTGAAAAAAGCAATAATTTCAGGGAACTTGTATCGGGAACAAGAAGATGCAACAATTGCAACATTTCCCCCAGAAAACTTGCTAAGATCGGTGGTTGGGTGCTAGGCCAGTGGTTCATCCAGTGGCCTGTAATGTTTTAGAAAAGTATTTAAATATATTGAAAATATCACTTGATAATTATGTGTTATTGAAAGATTGGAAGACTTGAACACCAACTATAAATATAAAATAATACTGAGGAAAAAAAAAAACATAGTTCTTTGTGAAAACACATTCCTTCATGTGACGAAGCAGATTTCTGCAGCAACCATTTTACACCTGAAATTCATCTCTGAATACATAGGATTCATAAGTAGATTCAACATTTATATTATTATTTAAAGCTGGAGGAGTTAGCCCCTTGTCTGATATATTTTACATGGGAAATAAATCCAATTGTCACCTGTTTCTCTCTTTAGCTCTCTTCTAAATAAACCATGCACTTTACAGACGCTCTCTGGACGATGACCTCCTGCAGCCTTACACACAGGGTCACGGCCCCACCCACTCTCACCGCCACGTCCGGGACTGTCAGGCCCACATTTATGACAACGCCACCTATGAGAGCTATACCTCCCACGGCCGAAGCAGTCAGCCCATTGCTGAGTCCAAGGTGTTTGTGACGGATGTGGAGAAAGGCACCAGATGGGTTCTTGGTAAGTAAGAGTGGCATAATTAAAAAAAAAAATCCAAAACTAAAACTATTCAACTTATTTTGCTGGATTTCTGTTTCCAGGTCACATGACTGTGGTCCACAACCCGCTGAAGATGGTGTCTGTGTTGGAACCAGGAGGGCCGGGTGGCTGCGAAATGAAGCGCAGGGTGTCTGTGGAGGACACGGCTAAAGCTGCAGGGTGCCTTTACGCCCAAAATGCTGGATTCTTCAAGACAAAGACAAGCGAGTGTCTGGGGAACGTGGTGAGCAGTGGCAGGCTGGTGCAGGACAGCAAAGGGGTGCAAAACGCCCAGTTTGGAATAAGGAGGGATGGCACCCTGGTGTTTGGGTAAGAAAACAAGAAGTCATTGTTTTTCTTTTAAGGCATTGCCTGAAGCAAGCCAGATAAAACCTTGCGGTTTATTTTAGAATTGATTTATTTTCAGTAAAGGTGAGCTGAAAGTATTAAAACCCTGGTTTTATTAGTGTGCACATATAGTGCATAAACTAAAGCTTTAACTAACCAAGGTGATTCACTTTTGTTTTTTGTGCTGTTGTGGGTCTGATGGCTGTCCTGTGTTCAATTAAAAGATTTTTTATCTCCAGTTTGAACTTTTAGTCTGAGCCTTTAGTTCTTGTCTTTCCAATTCAATTAAAATTAACATTTTGACTGAATAATTCATAAGTCTTTCATTGACAGTCACTCTGATGTGATCGTTGCTGATTATGATGGATGTAAGAGGAGGTTTGGACCTCTTTTCAAATCTCCTGTGATCTGGGGTCAAAGTTCAGGTATTATTTGAGGTTTTGAAATGCTAATTATCTGCTAGCAAGGTTCCCAAACGTTATGGAAGAAAAGGTGCATTATATATTTTTTGCTTCATATGTAAGCCCATAAACACCAGACTCCTCTGAACCACTCTGCTCGTCTCCACCTGACTTCATCACATGTACAGGATGATCTCTCCTCATGCTTGTCTCTGCTGATCGGCTCATTTGGCTATGTAAAGCACATCACAACTTCTGCTGAGTGGTTTCCTGTTAGCATGTTCATGTAGCCCACAGTTTAACCTCCGGTCCACTTCAACAGATGCTCAACAACAATCCTCTGGTGACAAGTTCATGTCTGATGACTCAGCGCAGCACCTGTTGTCTATGTTGCTAACTTCAACATGGCAGCTTGACACTTTCCAAAAGCAACACACTCATTTCTCCGTATGGCTACAGCAGATTTTAGCATAAAATCTGGTGGTTACTGCAGTAGGATGGAGCAAAAATGTATAACTCTGAAGAAAAAACACTGTCATGCTCTCAGACCTCTGTAAACCATCAAGAGGTTTATTTAACTTCTTTGTTTGATAACCGAGGTCACCAATTCCAGGAATTTCTACATGATTCAACGTTTACTTGTGACAAACAAATAAACGAGTGAAGACTTGGGTTTATGCGCTTTAAGAACCCAAACTGAAATATTATTTAATTAAGAATATAAAATACAGCTTCATCTACAAATCTGGACCATCTCCATTGTGTTTACAGTGCAGATGGGATATTAATTGACATTTACTTAAATTGGCCTTTTTAGATAAATCTGTTAGAAACATTTAACCATTTAAACTGAGTGAAAATGACAGTGTGTTCTGTTCTGGAGGGTGCTAAACTGTGAAAAGAGGCCTTTATATATAAATATATAAATCTTGTCTTGTGATGTGCAGGTATCTGTCACAGAAAGATGTTTTAGATCAGTCCAACCCCTTTGTTCAGCTGGTCAGTGGAGTCATTTGGCTGCTGAGGGACAGGAAGATATACATCAATGAGAGTCTGCAGGCGGAGTGCAGTGAGACCGAGGAGACAGGTACGCTCTGGATCTTCAATAAACTGCTCAATGATTTTGGTTCAGACATCAACTCCTAAGATTTGACACAGTTTAACCCAAACCTAATTGAAGCTTAACTCATGGAATAAAGCCTTTACTGAAGACCATCCAGATTTTCTCTTTCTAAAATCAGGAATGTGATTCTTGATCATACTAGTCACGTTTTGGAGAATATCCTCCATCCGTGTCCAGAATCAGATTCCCTGACCTCAGCTCACCCTAAGCAACTGGACGAGCTCCAGTCCTGCAGTAAATAAACACAGCAGTATCTCAGTTTCTCCGCCTCCCAATGTTTGCATAACACACAAACTCATCTGTGACCTGAAATAAACACTTTGGCGCCACAAAAACACAACACTGTCATGTTTGGTTAGCAGTGACAGGAGGGCCTGTGTTCCAGCCATCAGCTTTGTGAGCAGCAGGCAAGTTTAGGAGCTCATGAAACTGATCTCTCTGTGATTTCATCAGAGGAATCTTAGCATCATCATGAGATAGATGGCAAATAATGCATCCATCTTAAGTAAAGACATTGTATGCAGATGTTGCAGCTAAATCTTTATTTTTAAAAAGTTCAATTCCTGCAAGACCAAACAGACCCTCTGCACTTCATAATCATGTTGAACTGCAAGATGAAGTTGCAGAATGAGTTGAGTGGCAGCCACACTGCTGGTTGGAGAAGTTTTATTTCTACAGAGCAGTAAGCTTTTTTTCTCCTTGACATAGGGACCTTTAGGGGCACATCAACCTCTGTGTCCTCTCTTATCCCTGGGACATACAGAAACATACAGCAACTGTCCCACCTCCAGAGGCTGGGGCTGTGAGGTTCTTACCAATTTAGTCCTTCCTGTGTTTCTACTTCTGAGATCATGGAAATGAATGCGAAATCAACAGATCCTAATGCCTAATTATGAGTTTACAGCAAAATTTTCACAAAAACATTGTGCTTAAGTGAAGCTAATTCCCACCTGCAGGTGGCATTAATTCTTCTACTACACGGCTTCCTCATTCCTAACTTGAGGTCAAAAACATGAGTGCAGAAAAAGCATTTGCTGTTTTGTTTGGTTATTTTTGTGAAAAGGGTATTTTAATAAAATCAGTGAATGTTTTTTTCTTTACGTCAGGGTTATTGAAGTATTTTGTGGATGTGGTGTCGGCCAGAACTGCAGTGGGCCACGACGAAGAGGGAAGACTGATCCTCTTTCAAATTGATGGCCAAACAGAAAAAAGAGGGTAAGAAAAAAATGATCTGAAAGACGTTTATGATTGATTAGTGCTCTCCTCTGAACATGTAGTCATTTTGAAATACTGATTAAATGGAAGATGGTGTTTGTAATATTTGTAATGTGGATTCATGTTCCCCACGCACAGCAGTCAGCAGCCTTTACAACTGGCTGCTGCCCTCACTCCTGCAAACTAAGCTGGAAAACCTTCATTGAAAAACCTAATTAGTCGGATGATATAAATGCACGCTATTAAAAACATTTTTGCTTTATAGCAAGAAAGAAACACAATTCAATGTTATTTTTTATGGTTTTTGAAAAAAGCCGTAACAAAGATTGCAGTAAACTCGACTGAAAAGCCAAACAAACTTTGAGATAATTACTTTAAGTCCTGGCTATTCCATATGAGCCTGTTTGTTTGCAGTGGAAAGCCTTGTTGCTATGTGGCAAAAGTCGACTTTGTCCTGAGTCAAAACAAAAACACTTGGAGTCATTATAATAAAACAGGCTGTTAGTTTAATGAGGTGTTTACTAGGAAGCTGAATATCTCCGACATGAAGTCATTATATGTGAGAGTCACAGTCAAAATAGGAGGATAATAAATATGGCGTCGATGGTAGTTAAATGCAACAATAAATAATGAGATTATTCATTAATGATGGTGAATCTCAGTGACAACAACAGGACCAGGAGACTTTAGAGAAAATATTTAGAGACTTCATTAATGAGATGAACTAACACAGCAAAGCCTGTTTGTCTTCAACCCTTTTTTCTGGTAATTCCACCAATCAGTTATATGGATTTGACTTCCCTTCGCCTTGTGAACCCCCTCATCCCTGCTGACAATCTGAAGATTAATGTTCTGCTGTTAATGATTTAGCTAAGAATAGCACAACACTCTGACATGTCTAAACCTCTGACTTCTGTGTTTTTCTTGTCAATATCAGACCCCAGCTGATCAATAAAACGTGTTAAAGTCAGGTTGGACCAAACAGACTGACCTTCTGGTTTCTACCGGCAATAAAAATATATGTTCATTGTTATTGTTCACCTAAGTTAATATTGTTTACATGGGTGGCATGAATAAGCAAAGAGTAGTCATGTGCAGAGTCCTGTGGTTCATTTACTTTATTTTTAAACAATATTATTTAAAATTAACAAAGTATAAGCTGCTTTATTATTGCAAATTTGCACTAATGTCTTAAAATTAAATTAAGTGATGATTTAAAAAAAATTCTATTGTGTTTCCTGTCTCTATAAATCAGTGAGTACCAAGTAAGAAGCGATAAAGCAGCTGAAGCAAACAGTTTTCTCACCACTGAGTTCTGTCATCTCACCAGAATACAATATGACTTTAAATAATACCAAATCTTACAGCTTCATTCCCTTAGCCATACTCAAAATAAACAAAAGAGTCTGCTCACATTTTCACAACATAAAATGTAAATTAACGTGGAGATAAATGATGAAAGAAGTTGTATGCAAACTTTTGGCCAAAATCGTCAAATCAAAATATATGAAGGCCAAAAAAAGTTTTTTTTTTTTTTTACCATCTAAAATATAGGCTAAGCTTGTACTATTTTCATTAACCACACAAACAAATGTTTTGTTGGAAAGGGATATGTAAATAATTATACATACAAATGAAAAAGTTTCTTGCAAGTTTGACTCATTAAATTAAAATTTTCTAATTTTCTAGGTATAAATTTGAAAAAATAGAACAAAATGAAGTCATTTCTGAGCAATGACATCAGCATTTAGGTCACTCTTTCTTTGAAAACACATGTTGTATTTAGCCAAGTTTAATACATGCATTAAAACAGATTTGGGTGCAGCAAAGTCAGCTTTAGAGTAAAAGTCACTGAATAGATGTGCTTCTTGCAGGGGAATGCAGAAAGTTTATCTTTTACCATGTCTGTGATCATTTTTCCCTGATTAAAAATAAAAAGTCTTCATCTAGATCAAATGTTTATAACCTTTTATTCATTTCCAGCATTTGAAGTGTATTTTCTGTCCAAACAGGATGAATCTCTGGCAGGTAGCAGAGTTCCTGAAGGACAACGGCGTGGTCAATGCCATTAACTTGGATGGAGGCGGGTCTTCTACCTACGTGGTTAATGGCTCTCTGGCCAGCTACCCCTCTGATCACTGGTGAGCCACTAATCCCTCACATGAAGATTTCTGATATTTCTTCCTTTACTGATTATTCATTTATTTGTAATCCTTGCCAGCATTTCCGACAGCAGGTGGCGCTGCAGCAGAGAAGTCTCCACTGTTCTGTGTGTTCATCAGCCTCTATGCCACCCCGCAAACTGCAGCGAACACGGTGAATGCGTTGACGGACGCTGCCGGTGTGAGAAGGGCTGGCGGGGTGCAGCCTGTGACACCCTGGTGTGTCAGCCCCCCGCCTGCGGACCCCACGGTTTCTGCACAGCCAGTGAGCGGACTCCTACCTTTAATGCTGCTGCCAAAGTTTCTTCTTTCTGTTTATGAAACATTTTATTTTTCTGCTGTTTCTCCTGATCTCTGTCTGTGTGTTGCAGGTGGTTGTATCTGCGATGCTGGATGGAGAGGGACAAACTGCAGTGAAGGTAAAGACAGATCATTTATTAGCACATACCCACTCTGCTTGTAAAATAATTCACACCCTTTGAACATTTTTTTTTAAATTATTTTTTCACATTAAGCCACAAATGTCAGTGTATTTCACTTTAATTTAATGTGAAACACAAACACAATGTGGACCATTATTGTGAAATGCAATCATTCTAAACATAATAATCAAGCAATTTTTACAAATGAGAATCTGATGTACTTTTTCACTCAGTCTCATTTAACAAAATACCCTTAAATAAAATCTGGTGAAACCAAAAGTTGCCAATTTGTCCAGTATAAATGCAACTGTTCAGTCTAAGGCCTAATAGGTTGGTTAAAGGTAAATGTAAAGGTAATTTTATTTGTATAGCACATTTTCAGCAACAAAGCAATACAAAGTGGTTAGAGAACATTGCGTTACTCTGACCTAAACCTTTTGACCTACATACAAAATGCTGCGTGGTGGAAAACTACAGACCCCACAGTGAAATACTGGTGTTGTTAGCATCTTGCTGCGGGATGCATTTTCTTCAGTGGGGGCACAGAAAACTGGTTGAGGGAAAGTGTTTTCACACTTGAGAACCAGAATTGCAACATTTTGTTACATTTTCAGCCTCTCCCATTTGCTCTCACACTGCTTTGTGTCCAACATGCTAACTAACTGAAAAACCTGTTCACCCCCTCGAACCACTGAAGGACACAACGTGAAACCCTTTGAATGAGACATGAGCCCAACTTTCCTGTTCACAAAATGTAAATACAAATGGAGTGGCATCAGATTTTAGTGATTGTAGGATTTCTCTCTGTCTTTGGCAAAAGACCACAAGCCATTTCTCCTGCTGGTACTAGACTCTCTCATTTGTTTTGGTTGTATTTACCCAGAATGCCCTGCACTGCAGTCTGCTTCCTGCTTTTGGAGCAGTCTCTGGTTTGCTTGGTGTTCACATATGCATTCAATCTGCACCAAAGTCCACATCAATCGAATCGAGACCGGAGTTTGTAGGCAGACCAGAGTTTGCTTTTTTGTCCACATTCACAGTTCCCCAATCAAAACAAACTTTCTAATTAAATGAACTAGAGTTCGATTCAAGCAGACGAAACAGGGCTGATGTGAATGCAGGAGAATCCTGGAGGAAAACCTGATAGACTTTAAAAAACTTGACACTGGTGGTTCACCTTCCAGCAGGACAGCAATGCTAAACATGCAGCCAGAGCTACAGGGGATGGTTTACAGCAAGGTAGATTCATGAATTAAAATGGCCTAGTCAAAGTCCAGACCTAAATCTAGTTGGAAATTTCTGACAGACCTTGAAAATAACATCCCTGACACTCTCCATCCATTCTGACTGAGCTTTTACTAAATTTATTCCACTCTGCTCAACATGTTTGAAAACAGGTAACTCTGGATTTATGAACGGCTCTGTTCTTGAGATAGAAATAAAATACATTTGACAAAAAGTGAAAAAAGTTCTAGGAATAATAATATGTTAGAATAGAACTGTAAACCCATCTGTACAAGCATGTCAGTCTCAACTACTCTAAACCTGAAATTTATTATAAGTAAAACTTTCAGAGAACAGACAGTAAATGCAGACTCTTTCAATAGACACAAATGAGTTTGCAGATAATTATGAGATAAATAAATAAGATGATCTTCAATAATAATAATTTTAATGAAGCTTGTACCTCAGTGACAACACGCCCTTTACCCACATCATTTCTGAAAGTTGTACATGAACTCCTCCTGACTTGTTTACTGCTACTTTTATATTGTCTTGAAAGATAAGTTTTCAGCTCAGCAGCCATTTATCAGATAATTTGTTTTTGATTGTTTTGCTCATAGCCAGGAATTAAAATGAGAGTTTAAACGAGTTAAACTGTGAAACTGATCTACAGTGAAATCAGACGATGGCAGTTTTATCAGCCTAACTTAGAACTTGCAGACTAATTCAGCACATTAAGTTAAGAATTTATTTGGCTGTCACAACAGTAACATCACACTTTGGGATTATTAGTTATACAATACTCAGTACAATAAAATTTTGTGAGGGCAGTAAAGTGGAGGATTTATGTGAGCAGTTAATTTGCTTTTGTAAAGTGTGAAAACAATCTTTCATTGTTTATTTTACTTATTAGTTTTATCTCTGAGTTCTTGTTTGGCGTTGCACGCCAAACAACTTATGTAAAAGTACTATTTATGTAAAAAAAAATTGCCCATACTGTACAGTATTTCTTTTTTTTAATGTTTTTATGTATTTTTATTTTCTGTCTTTGTGTGAGCCTACTTGCTTTTATTGCCTGTCACTTTGCTGCTGTTGCACAGAACTTTCCCCATCTTGGGAAATAAAGGATAATTTCTATTATATTTCTTCTTTTAACTCTGTTTTTCTGAATGTATGAAGGATTGCATCTGCCACACAATGAAACACATTTCCAGAATTGATGTCAGATGTTCACAAACATAAATAGTCTGAAAGAGAAACAAAGGGTTTTTCAGGAGTTTTTGTTTTGTTTGCTTGTCTTTTACAGTTATGTTTACCCTATCCATTCTGCAACCACTTTATGTTGTGAATATCTGGCTCTGCTTTCTGGGAAATAAATGTATTTAGAAAATGTCAGGATAAGTAGAAATGCTAAAAAATAAAGTAAAACTCTTTTTCTTTACATGCATTTAGCCTTTTTCTTTCTTTCTTTTTTTTTTTTTTTTTTGAAGCATGCCTCCCAGGTTTCTACGGCGACGGCTGCACCAAAACCTGCTCTTGTTTTAATAACGGTTCCTGTGATCCTGTCAACGGTCGCTGTGTCTGCCCTCCTGGTTTCCATGGTGACACGTGTGAAAAAGGTATTGCTATGTTTCATTTCATATGTAGCTGAGATAAACTCACATAAATACTTTATCCAGGCAGCTAGCAGTAGTGATTGGTCAGTCATTAAATGAAAGAAGCGAATAGATTTTGGCTTTTGACCTGTTATGATATTACAGAGATTCAACCTTCTGTCATTCAAGGCTCTTTTTTCAGTAAGCGGATAAAAAATGACATGCTTAAAAAATGTAATGGCCAAATTGCTAAAGTTGAACCATGGGGTCAAAGTTGTTTCTGCTCTCTAGTGGGAATCACCACAAGTTGTCCAAAGAAGGATAAGCACTGCCTCCATGACGGATTCATGAACTTCTGGTGGTTTTCTTTTTAATTTTTTTAATATCTTCGGGACTTACAGCTGACCTGCGTTTCCATTCCAAAGAAAAAGCTGCTGTAGTTTAAATAGCTAAAAAAAAAAGTTCATTCTGGTTGTGAGAAAAAGTGATCACACACTCAGTGCATCAATTCACCACTGTGTGAAGGAAACATGTTGTTTTACATCATGGACCACGGAGACAGCTACTGAAAATGTATGGCTGCTATTACTTTGAAATACATCGTCTGTAAACATTATTTTGTCATTCTGCAATCATGGTTTAGTTATAGGTGGAAAAATACAACAATCAGACTCAAGTTTTAGTCCAACTTCAGCCTTTCTGGGCGAACAACTCAAGTCTTTTGTGCTCCATCAAGACTTTAATGGTCTTGTTTTCATTCACACCTTGGTGACACAATGGCATTGCCTTTATCACCACTAAATGTAAATTAAAGGATACTTTCTAGCAAAATTCCCCATATTTTAAAACTATTTTTATTTAATTTATTCATCTGTCCATATTGTGTCTGTAAAGTGGCAGAAGGTAATTTGGTAACGTCTAAGCTTGCTATAATTTGGTTGTATTGTATTACAGCAGTATTTTTTATTATTCTACATACTCATATTTAAAATGTCTTCATTGAGAGCAAAATGAATCAAAGGCAGATTTCTTGTTCATGTCACAAGCTTGGCAAATGAAGTAGATTATGATTCAAGAAGTTCGTTTTAGAAGAAAAAAATGTAAATGCGATATTTTATCATTTTTATACAACTTTTTGTGTCATTCAAATTCATCATAAAAACCTAACTGTGTCTGTTTTTCAGCGTGTCCTTTGGGTTTCTTCGGTGCATCTTGCGCTCAGGAGTGTCGATGTGACGACTTGTGCCCATGTGACCCGCAGACAGGAAGCTGTAACACCACATTACCAGTAGACACCAATTACACCTTACACAGAGGTACATACCCAGCTTTATTTTGTGCATGGGACTTTGTGGTTTTCTGCATGTAAACACCACCATCTGTACTTCATCATCTGCTGCTGGAGTGCAAATTTACCTGTTTAGAAAAATCTGGATGAATAACAGAGTAGAAATGAGCAAAAATCAGCTAAACTGAAGTTTTTGTTTCTAAAATGCATCCAGACTTTTATGTAGTTTATTTGGATATGCATGTTATTTAAAACTGAAGCTAACATTTCATTTTTGAACAAGAAGACAGAAGCATACACCCCTGAATGAAACAGGAGCTGCTACTTGAGTCATGTTGTGTCTCTGTTGTTATACAGGCCAGTGGCATCATGGGATCACATCTCTTACTACAGAGATGGCGTGACATAGGAGATAAAGAACATTATCCTGGAAAAAAAACTGAATAGGAAGACAAAATGCTCTGAAGTTGGAAGGAAAAAATACAGTTTTTGATTAATTCAAGATCCAAATATATTTAAACAGATTTAAGACTTTGAAGCCTGCAGGATTTGCTGGCTCTCCCTTTGGCTACATTCACACATATCTGACTTTTTTATAGCAGTTTCAAAGGCCCAATTTCTATCACTTAATCCTCAGTAAAAATCCAATTTGTGCCACGTCTATATGTTGAACTAAATTTTATACGTATCTGACTGTTTTCAAAGCATCTGCAGTCTGAAGATGTCATGTTACATTTTATCCAACTTTTACATCATTGACGTGAAACGTGTCATAATTCTGCACCGGAAGAAGCCAGACGCAGTAAATCCAGACGTAAACAATAACTGGAAATTATAATTATGAAATTATGAAAAATGTCTGTGTCAGTAAAGTGCATCACATCTCAGTCCCACCATGCTTAGTTTCAACTACATATCCAAACAAACTTCCCTAAAGATGCCACAGTCAATGCTCCAGAAAAGACCATTTCTAAGCTTTTATTTTTCTCTACAGCTGGACGATGCCTGGCCAAGCAGATGTTTACATCCTGGAGACAAGAAGAAGAATCTCACAGAGAGCAGCCTTATCTAACAGAGTAAGGTTTTAAAGGTCAAACCTCTGACTTTTCTTCTCTGCTGTCATTTTTCAGTGAACGTAATAGAAACATAATGTCCTCTCAAAGACAAAACAACTTTAGTGTCTCCACATAAACATAACATTGATCTTTTGTAAAGTTACCAATAACAAAAGTAAACAAATGTTTTCAAACAAGTCTCAGTGGTTATAAAAGATAGTTTTTTTTCCAATGTCACTAGAAAATTGTTAGTTAATTTTAAACTGAAACGTTTCTTTAGAAATAAAAACATAAGAGAAAACTTAGGGGACAGTTCTAAAGTCTTCATTCTGCTGTCTGCTCTCGTCATGAGTCCGGTAAAAAGAAGAAGATGAAGATGTTTTGACAAATGAGAAAAGAAAATCACACTGAAAGTCAAACACACTGGAAGGGGTATGATGGTCTTGGACTGTTTTGCTGCTTTTTCATCTGAAAATGGGAATAATGCAGAAGGACAACAGTGTAAAAATAGCATCAGCTTTATCTTTGAATGGCTCAAAATAGAAACAAATTAGAAAATGACCTAATAAAAGTCTGGATTTAAATTGTGAAATTATTTGCATCCTGTGGAAAACAGACCAAATCGTGGAATTGAACAAACAACTGAGCAAAGTGTTTCTAGATAGTTTACACTGAGGTTTACAGTGAATGAGTCTGTGCTGGCTGCTGCAGCTTCCTGTCCATTTGTGTCATGTGACCCAAACACAGTCTGGTGAAAATCTATTCAGAAATGATTTCAGTACAAAATTAGTGTTTTTGGTGCCTTTTCAACATTTCAGTGCCAGGGCTTTTAAAAACATCCTTCCTCTTTTTCAGGTTAAGTTAATTTATTGAGTGCAGTGTCATGAAATTGATGTAATTCCTGCTTTTTCCCAGGCGATCATGGCTAGTCATCACCCTCGTCCTCACTTGTCTCCTGTTGGCCAGCCTGATTGTCTCATGTCACCAGGTGTGCTGCAGATCAGTGACATCGCGCTTCCCTGAACGAAAGGATTACTCTTATGTACCGCTACGGGACATCAACGGAGCCCCTTCACGCACTGCAGAAAATAGGAAGGGGAGCTTGGGAGTGGAGGACTCGGATTCCCAGGAGGAAATCTGGTCTCCGTCACACTCAGGGAGGTCGTAGCTGCCTGGAAGATCGAGGATGAGCAGTGAGAGCACTGTTATTGCACAAAAACACTCACTTCACGTTCTGCCACCAATACGGGAATACTGATGTGAAACACGACAAAGCCCAACAGTTTTACAACATTCCTCTTTAAACATATCTTCAGATTTCCCCAAAGTCTTTTGGCAGAAGTTTTCTCAGGATTTTTGTTTCAAGTTGAGGTGTTTCAACCTGAAAATGAATAGAAAGTGAAAATCTTGATTTTTGTTTTGTCTTTCAGCTCCAGGTATGATAATGTTAACTCTCTTTAAAACTGAAAGCATGAGCTCTAACCTGTACAGACGGATGCTAACGTCTCGTCGTCTTCCTCAGCTTTCATCACACAAGCAGCAAATTACTTCCTTACTAGAGTCTCACCTAGAGCAGGATGTACTAATAGTAAAATATAGATACTGTTAATACCTGTATTTTTACTGGCAGTCAGATGTTTACAAGCTTTAAAAATTGTTTCAAGGACTTTAAAGTGTCTTAAAAACTTTCTTAAAATACCTGCCATGTTTTTTGTTTTTTTGTTGTTTTTTTTACAGCTGCAGTTTTTTACATTAATTTCAGATTATTTTTTATGTTCCTAAGGTATTATATGAATGAATTTAAAATGTTTAAAAAAATTAAGTGTTTTTCCAAACTTTGGGCCCTTTATATAGATTGGAAATTACTATATATTTAAGATTACAATGCAAAAAAATGTTTTATAAGTTGGAACTATTTCCTGTTTGATCTGATAAACTTTTATCTAAAAGACAATAATGTACAAAGCAAACCATGTTCAAAGTACAGCCGTAAGTTATTATTTTGTACATCAAACAAGTAAAGTATTTCGGTTTTCCTCTCAAATATTTGCTCAGTTTGAACTCAGTGAAGTCTGTTCCTGCTAGATGGAAGCTAATTTATGAAGCCAAAAAGTGAAATAAGGTTGCTGTGAACAGAACAGATACTTTGACAACAGCAGATTGTTAAAGTTTACCAAGGACAATCTGTTGACACCATGTTGCTCACACCTGCTACAGATACTATCCTACAGCTTAGGCTGTGTTCAAACAGCAGATCTTGATCCTCAATTCAGATTTTTTAGTTTTTTTTGGTTCAATCCGATTTTTTAATTGTTTTTGCATGGTTGTTCATACTACTAAATGATGCAACCGCAGTGAAACTGGACGGGACTGCCTCATGTATAAAGCCAAAGTGTCGTAGTGTTTACGAATGTTAATATAATATGAACGTTACTTGGCATGTTGAGTGTTTGCTGGCGAGATTTCTGGGTTCATTTCTTTGCTGGTAGGAAGAAACAAAGTATACCAAATCTAAGATGATCTTTGCAGATTTCCCATTGATGCAAGGAAATCAATTTCAACAATCATGTTTGCCTCCAGGAGAGATAATGAAACAAAACCGTAAGTTCTGGCTCTTAAGATGATGTTTCCTGCATTGGTTTCATGCTTTAAACATCAGATAAAATTTGAAATCCAATTTATTTAAAAAGGAACTATTAAACAAATGTCCCAATGTCATAAAAAAGCTGTGGAAAAACATAACAAATGTGAAAATAGTAAAGTATTAAGGAAGGGAACAAGGGTAATAATTTTTTACCATCTAATTTTGAACCAGTAATCTTGCTTTTTTTTTATTTTTGCTTGTTAAATTATTTTACACTGAACCAAAGCGACCAACGAGGAAAACAAACCGAGATGATTCATACATATTTATCTTCAGGTTATGTCTCTGTTATTTGTTATATAATTCTGCAGACTACTGAGCAACACGAGTTAAGAATGTACTGGGTCAGGTTGAGGTCCTGGTGTCACCAGAAACCCCCATTAATTTTAATATTTAATAAAACATGTCTGAGGTCATTGTGTTGTCGTCTTCAGCTTCCAGACTGCTTCATCTGGAGCTATCTTACACTTTCCAACACCATCATGTTACCATGGCGATTCTCCACTATGCAAACATTTTTTGTGCGCTGAACTTTCACCCACGTGCGACTGCAGCTTTAGGGTTATTTCTGCCAAATGCCATTGCTCTGGAGCATTTATTTAACCTCTGACCTTGACTATGGACTGCACACACAGCACTAGATATTTATATAAAAGTCAGATTTGTTTATTTTTATGCTAAAAATATGACATTTAACCTAATTTGGCAAAGAAAATGAAGATAAAGATCTTTAAAGTTAACCTGTCTTAATTTGTATGTTCCAGTTTAGCTGATTTTTGGTCACAGATCTTTAAAATAAAAAAATTGAACAGTTGGGTTTCAGTCTCTTCCCCGGACAAAGTTTAAAGATTAGAAATCCATGCATGACAGAAGCAGTACTGCAGGTATTCTCCCCTGCTGTCTGCCCCACTTCCTGCATGCAAACATCGACCATGAAGTATTAATCTGTCTGAACCGGTCGCAGCTCAGCTATGCAGGAGGAGCTGAAGAATGCTGTCACGTTCCACCTTTTCTTCATCACATTTCTATTTATTTCATAAAAACAAGGCATTGTTTTCAGAAAACAACTTCTGTTGTCTTTGTAGATTTCCCTATTTCAGCTTATATTACCTTGTTTTTTTGCCTTATATTTGCTTATACATCAGCTGACATGAAAAACATCTTGGACATATTCCTCAAAAAGATGTTTGGTGGCTTTTAAAGTATTCTCTGCCGCCCTTTGTAGGAATTTATTGGCTCTGTCTCTTTAAAAGCTCGCAGGGTGACCTTGTGCTGCATCTTAGTTTTATAGACTGGGAGGCAACTTTGTCCTGTTGCCAGCAACGTGTGGCTATGCATCATCATACTGCCGACACCGTGCTTTACTGTGGTCACTGCATTTTGGCTGTGGCACCTCTGGCTAAATTCAAGCCGAACCTTGTTTGTATTAAACTACAAACAAGTAATTTGTAGATGTATGACATGCAAGATCATTTGTACTCAAAGTTGAATTTATTTGCTTTTGTTAATATTAGTTGGAATTATAGCTATTAAATTTGTTTTGAAAAGCTAAGCAAATCAAAGCAGGTTGTTTAGGTAAAAAAATAAAATTGGTAAAAGTAATATTAAAACAAATAAAGCTAAAAAAAAATCTATATGTGGCTCCAACTTTGTTGATTTAGGTTGTAAAACATAGGGAAGAAATATATACTTGATCTCACTCATTTTCACAGAAGTTATCAGTTATTAAATCTGTTATTATATTTTGAATGTCCTCTTCCTCTTTGTCTCATTAAAATAATATATTTGTTGTTCTTAATCGGCTTTTTTTATTATTAAGAAAAACATTCTTTGAATACTGCTTATTAAATAATTAAGTGATCAAGACTCATTGCATGTTTTATTAAGACATGGAGGGATTTATAACCTATAGTTAGGTACTACTTCAGCATCAGCAGGTGAAAATACAAGATCAGTCAGATTGGATGAGAAGGTGTGGAAAAGGTGTGACTAGGCAGTTCTATCAAGAGATGTGCTTTGCTTGCTTTGCTTCTTCTCTGATTAACGCAGTAAAACTATTTGCTTCAAATAACTCATTTCAGTACAGGAAGCAATGTTTCATTCCAAAAATCTGACAGCATTCTGATTCCGGGTCAAAAGAAAAATTGGAAAAATTGTGGATCTAATCAAATAAACACACTTTATTCCCTCTAATTCTAGCTGAAGATTTTATTTTCCAATTTGTATACTGTCCATCATTTTTCTTTTGATTGTAGTTAATGTTGTTTTCCCTCTTTCTCAGTTCTTACTCAGATGGAAATTTTTTGGTTTGTCTCAGCCTAAAAAAGCATCCTAAGTGTTTCCTATCGTTTGGACTTTTTTTGCAGAGCTGCTGCTTCTTTATTTTAACCTGAAACGTTTCTTGTCTGTTTTCCAATTTAATTGCAGGCAGTTAATAATTTTTCCCCACATTAAGCTTAGCCTTCTCCTGTTTCAACTTGCGGAAACAGCCTGTGTTTTATAACCTTCTATTATTAACTTGTTTTATGAGCCACAGGAAAACAGTTCAGCCAGCAGAGAGCGAACACAGAAAAATGACTGACGGAGCGAGAGCCAATGGCGTCGCTGAATCACCCTGCCCTCTCTGTCTGCTCAGCTCAGCTGATGCAACTCAAGGAACAGATGACGTTTTCTGCTTTCCCTCCAGACTTTCCAGGCTAAGGTGAAAGGATTTTCCCCTTCATACTGGAGCAAAAATAGATCTGATGAAAAGTTGGAAGTTTTTTATTTTCCCAGAGGTCCAGCTTTTGCACCGTCTGTTTCAGATATCAGTTCATCAAACCCTCCGCCTCTCTCACTGCACATTTTTTCTGGGTGTGCTCTTGCACTTCTGGGCCTGTGTGTCAAAGCTTATCATGACTTCAAGTGACACTCCACCCAAAATCAGTCTGCTATCAAACACTCAACTCCTCGAGTTGTCTTATTTTCCAAAACAATGGTGAACTTTATCTTTATCCAGCTGCTCTGATAAAAACAATGCAGTTTTCCCCTATCAGTACAAATACGGGATAGAAGTAGGTATTTATTTCTTTTGCCTCAAAGAAGTGAACAAATTCAAACAAAATGAACATTGTTTGATCCAGTTAGTCACAGACGGGGGCAATTGAGGGCTGCACACCGATTAAAAAGCAATTACCGTTTTAACTTTTAAAGAAATTAACCCTAAAACTTTTATAACAAGAACCACTTCAGCAAACAAAATTCTTTCTAAATGCCTTCATTATCAAAAACAGTTCAAAACTTCATTCCACCTGTTCAAGTTTAATAATCTTTATTGTCCACATCAGAGCTGTTGTGAAACTGAGCAAGTCTGCATGATAAAACTTAATTTTCAGAAGCTCTGCAGAATTATCGTTTGTCAGTTAAGGTCAGAGGTCATTAAACAACAATAATATTAGGCAAAAATAGTATCCATGAGAGAAATCTAAGGTCAAAACAACACAAAGAGCCATCTCACATTTGCAAAAAAACAGCTTGATAAACCCCAAAACCTTTAGGAAAAGGTTCTGCTGACTGATGAAACAAAAGTGGCCATTTTTGAGCATTCTGCATTACATTACATTCAGAACAACATTAGGCTGATTTTCAAACATGATGGTATTTTAATGGGCTGTAACTGTTTTGCTTCTTCAAGAAAAGGACATCTTCCTTTCACCAGGACTATTTACCTCCTTAAATACAAAATTAGCCTGAAAACCTTACTTTGAGAAGTGTTGCTATCAATTTACTTAAGCATGCCAGTAAAGTTTGAGCACTTTTTCACTCAAAAACACTGGATGCAGATTTTTACATGCAACCCTGAACCTGTACAAGGTCTGCTGACAGCTTTTTTAAAAGGTTTTTATTCATTTACAGCTGTGAAAAGCAGAAATGTGATGTAAAAGTCTGTCCTTGAGTTAAATTCAGCTTGCAAAAAGCTTCAACCCCCTGCTCTAATGTCTGTAGCTGAACTGTCAAAGGCCGGTGCATTACTCCCTCCCAACCTGATCCACATTCCTCTCAGTACGCTGACCTGAACTGCAGTGCAAACCTACACTTGAACTTCGGATGACTTGATGTCTCTATAGCAACAGTCAGCTGTTGGAGGAGATAACAGCAGGCTGATGTTTTGTCATAGATATTTTAGGTCCAATACGTAACATTAAGCCAAATAATTTAAAATAACTTAAAGTAGCTTAAAAAAACCTGTTGAAAACTAGATTCTAGCTGCAAACCAGAACTCTACAATGAGGAAAATAATTATAGTCTCTGGAAATAAGTTACCATAATACATTGTATTTACATACTTAGGCTTACATTTTGTTTTGAAATAAGTCGATCTGTAATTCATTTACCGACTTGACATTGGAAAGCTCCATAAAAGACCCCTCTTGGATCATATCGAGGATTTCAGGAGGTGGCTGTAAATCATTTTTAAGCTCTTCACCAACCATTGACAGCCAAATAAACATTCTCTGGCGCCTTTTTATATCAATAACAAGCAAATGTTACTTTTAGATGACCACCATTAGACAAACATTTTCCCGGCATACCCCCGTGACTCATCAGTGAAGAGTTGTTGATCTCTCTATCTGACCATGGTGAACAGAGTTGTGTAACCCAGACTTTAAACATTAGCCATGTTACACAAGGCGAAGCAGAAGGTGCGCAACTCTGCGTTGTTGTGACGGATGAATGTAAGTTCTGTTATGTAGGTTTTAGTTCTCATGACATAGTTGTTTCTTCTCAGAACACTGATTTACTTACATTTCCTGGAATTGCAATGATCCAAATCTTATAGGAAACCAAGAATTTTATTTTTTTCTTCATGGGACATTTGTTGTCAATGAGGAGCAAAGGTTTCCACACATGGTCAGATGTTGCTTATTTCATTAGATCATAATAGAAAAGAAACACTTATCAGGGAACAAACAGATCATAAACGTGCATGAGCCTTTAATGTTGTGTCTTCTGTTTAAGGTCGTTATCTCTGAAAAATGAGGAAAGTTACCTGGACTTTAAAGAAGAGTGATGTACAATTTCACTCCTTGGGAACTATTTTTATAGACAGATTAGTCGTTCATGTTCAGGTAGCTGGACAGTGTGAGTCAAAGGGTTGGGTGGGTTGGGTGTTTAATACCGTCTTAACAATAACTTTTATGACTCACAGGGACAAAATGTACTAGAACTTGCTGTTGGGGTATATAGGGTTTCAGAGAACTCAACAAGCATTGATAAAGCAGAATTTCAAGCTGTATTATTATCTAAGGACTACAGACTTAGGAAGGAACTAAAGAATCTGGAATAAAGTTCATTGCTTTAGAGCAATGCACTTTTGTTCCCTTTAAGACGGGATATTGATATAGAGAAGTTATTTCTTCACTCTCAATGCCATATGTCAGCACAAGGTCCAGTGTATGGTGGCATGAGTGTGTAGGTCTGTGGATTAAGAGCAAGACTTATGCTTCCTCATGTCCTTATGGGACATTTAAAAGTCTAATTTCAAATGATTAGTTTATTACTTACAGGTGTTTTATACAACATTGTGAAATATCTTTACAGTGATGATGTAACAACACTGGGAAACAAAAAAACACCAAAGGAAATGAGCAGCAGGGCACATCTTATCAGTGTTTTGGTGCTATGAGAGGACAGGTGTTCCTTATTTAGCAATGGAAAAATGTGGGATAAATAGCTTTTCCTCCATCCTGCCTCAACAGCGTGGGATAATTTTCCCACATGGATGTTTTTGCAGAAGTTTCTGTTTTGTTAGCTGGGAAAATTCACATCGCTGCTGTACGACAGAACACCTGCATCCCAATCTGTAACATTATGACCCATAAAGTTGAAAGGAGAGATGCAAAACAACCCTAGAGTTGTGCAATCCTAACCCTTGCATTACAAAGCAAAAAAAGGAGAAAGTTGTTTAACTTTCCGTTAGGTAAAGTGATATACCAGCTCAAAAATGTTTTTTAAATCTGTCTTTAGCAGTTTTTGAGAGAGACTAGAGACTGAAATTTCTGCCTATTCTTCTTTGTCTGATTGGACAAAGAACATCTGTGAAAATATTGTTTTCATGTTTTCTCACAGATTCTCATTTTGGATTTAGGTCTGGACTTTGACTGGGTCATTCTAATACATCTACATTCTCTGATCTAAGCCATTAGGTTGTAGCTCTGGTTGCATGTTCAGGGTCGTCCGTCGTCCTGCTGGAACGTGAACGCCTCAGTCTCAAATCTTTTTCAGTATAAAGCAGAGGTGTCCAAACTTTTTGTCACATGGCCTAAAATCAAGTCAAAAGTACTCACAGGTCAAGAAAATGTTTTGGTTTGTAGATCTCATTTGGATCTCCAAAACTTTTTTTTCCTGGCATGTCTGCTGTTTTGATAGATCTGTAGCTATTTTTTCAGTAATGTTGCCTAATAAATCTTTGAGGCTTTCACAGCACATCAGTTTCGAGGTATTCCTCACATGTCCCATTGGGAAAGCAACCTGTTTCCCCTTTGGCCTGGAAATCATTTGAGAATCCCATAAAACAGGGGACCCTATAGATACGGAAAAAATAAGTTCATTTCCACAAAAAATCTCAGAAATATTCTTTAAAAAAAAATTGAAAATGTGCTTACATTTTTTTTTTCAGATTAATCTAAATTTTTCTAGAAAAAAAATTGCCACATTTTTTCCAGAAAATATCTGATTTTTTGGCAATAATTTATTCCTCCAATTTTATGTATTTATTTTTTCATCTGCAAAGCCCCTAAAAAGCCTTCATACATAATGGCCCTTAATAACTAGCTAAAAATGACAAAGAGCCCAATTAAATGAAGATGTAACAAACACAATAAGTCGTCAAAAATACTCAAGCATATGTTTTAGCAGTTTTTCACTTTGTACTTGGAATAATTGCATTGATGTTCCACACAATTGCGGCACTAAGCCAGCTTTATTTGGCTATTTATTTATATTCTTTAAACTGTAAATTAACTAAACCTATGTACCTATATATATTAGGGTGTACACTTCTTTTATGCTGTCTTATGGTACTGCAGCAATAAGAGCTTGATATGTTGGGTGGATGCTAATAAGACAGGAAGCTCTGCAGCTTAACCCGGATGCAGGACTGTTTATGTAACATTTGCCTGTTTTAGGGAGGGAAACCAACATTTTTGTTCCGTTCAGCTGAGCGCTTTGCCCAGTCATGTCCTTTTTTCCCCCTTTTTCCAAGAAGGAGGGAGCAGAGTCACGTGGGTTAGTGACAGTGCTCGTACGGCGCTCTGATTGGATGAGCAGCGCCTGGCCCTGCCCCTATGATGGGCTGTCCCCCCAGGTGACGTCACGACGATCAGCTGTTAGAGCTCCACAACAACAACAAAAGAAGTCGCAGTACTGGGACCCGACGAGGAAACGGGGCTGAAAAGAGAAAAGACGATCAACCTCACTGTGACTCCCCATGTACAGCCCGTAAATTAAACATTTTTATAACTTATTTCTTCCGCGAAGAAAGCTCAAGTTTTTCTATTTTTCGAAAAGTAACGAATCTACCTCCGTTTTAAGGATTTTTGTTTTATTTGTTTTTTCAACCGTCGTTTACATCTCCTCCTCCCTCTGCCGCAGGTGGGTTCTTTGTTTTCCTCCTGGTGAACATTAACGCGTCTCTTGCTTTTTTGTCCTCATGTTAATCATATATTCATGTGCATTTCAGTAGATGGACGTCTTGTTTTATTAGTTAAGTAATTATAACTGACTTGTTAACGCACGTATTTATGATTTTATTGCAAAGCGATCACGGTTCTGGTCGACATCTGGAGCTTGGTCTTTCTCCTCTTATTCTCAAACAAAATGCTGTTTTTAATGCTTTTACATCTGATATATTCAAGTTTGGGTGCTGTGTTCTGGAAAATATTTTATTACATAATACAGAAGATGAAAAGTTTTTACCAGGCGGTTCAGCCCTGTGAGTGTAGAATTACAATCTCCTCCTCCTCTTCCTCTTGCTTAACCATGAATAAGCGCCCAACAGAGGCTGCTGCTGCTGCTGCAGCTCCTCATTACCCCTGGGCCAGTTTTATTTCCCCCTGCAGACTGGTTGACAAATCACATTAACAGGAGCTGGAAGCCGATTAGTTTTGTAACACACAAAAACATACCACATTAAAAATGTTATTCAGTTTTATTTTTTATGGGCTTATTTAATAGAAAAATACGTTTTAATTGCTATCGGCCCTTATTTAGGCAGAATAATCTACCTATTTAAAACCTTTTATTTATTTATTACAATAAAACATGTTCGTACAGCATGTAATACTGGTAACAGGAAAAAGGTGAACAGTAATATTTTATTTTCAGTTTGACTGTGTTGCAGCGCTCTATAGGTTATAAATCCCTGTTTGTAACTAAAACATGCCTAATCTGTGTTTTATCCCCGCTATATCCCTGATTATGGGGCATCCATTGTGGTTCATTCCTAATCCCAGACAGACAGAATTGAACACCCTATATAGCCTCCATCTGTATATTATGAATTAATAGTCAGGTGCAATAAAGTCAACCAGAATATGGGATAGTAGAACAGTTTATGAAAATTAATCAGTCAAAAGAAAATGGAGATGGAGCTATCCTTGTATGATCATTCCAGTCAGTTAAGCGCTATATATGTTCGTGAATTCTACATTAAAAGTAGCTGCTTTCAGGGAGGATGAGTGTAGGGGTGAAACAGGTGCAGAAGAGGATTATCAGCCTGCTGTTAGGGGTGGCGACAGCTTTAAAACCTTTGTTTGTTCGCTGTTGCAGCCCACGTTCGATTTTTTTCTTGTTTGATCAATGCGAGGGGGATAGCTGGGAAATACGAGCTCGTCGGGGATTCTTTGAACGAGTGTAGGGGTGAAACAGGTGCAGAAGAGGATTATCAGCCTGCTGTTAGGGGTGGCGACAGCTTTAAAACCTTTGTTTGTTCGCTGTTGCAGCCCACGTTCGATTTTTTTCTTGTTTGATCAATGCGAGGGGGATAGCTGGGAAATACGAGCTCGTCGGGGATTCTTTGAACGAACCACAGCCGATCTGCATAATGGTGGCACGCTTTCAATTGCTGGAAGAAAAATCGGACATTTGGGATTCAAAGTTATTATTCGCATTATATAGCTGCGTTTCACCGTCAGTTTTCTAAATAGACATGCCCTGCTTGTAAACTATTAAGATAACCCCATGATACATTCAAGTACACCTCGTATAATAGAGTATTAATGTTCAAAACCACTTTCAATAGGTTTTATTGCTTACATTCATTTTATTAGCTAAAACTCCACTCTATTCTTTACAAATACATATTTCAAATGTAAATAAAATCTACTTTTTTGTTAATTTCAACAGAGCTTTGGTTGGTAGCTAATAGGGTGCCTACTTGTCAACATCTTTTAAAAATATTATTTCCAGTTAATAATAAAGTCAGTCTGACAGTAAGACGTCACAGGCAGCAGCACATGTATGACATTTTAAATTATATCCCTGACTACGTCTGGTGATAATATACTAGAAGAGACAGACACTAATTTATATGTCCTTGCTAAGGTAAAAGAATGTTAATGACAGTAATTGCTGCTTAGACTGTGGAAATATCTGGTTATACCTGAACAAAAGTATTCCTCTCCAGTTCAGAGACTGTGATTTATAAAACGTATGTGAAAACCTCAAGTATTGGATTGTATATTTCAAAAAATCTTTATAAAACACAAAACCAAAGGTAATCAGATGATTATTTTGTCTAGTTTTTCAGGTTTTTGATAAGTTATGCAATGTAAGAAATGTAAGCGAAAAATATATTAAAATGAAGAAGTGTGTGATTTAAGTGAAGGTGCTTGCACAGGAATCACCGCTGTCAGCATTCATGAATTTTTCTGTTAGCAATTTCATTTAATTAGTTATTTACAGTGTTGATGTTGATGTAAACTTACTGATTCATCAAACACACCAATAACTACATTTTTTCATTTATTTTATTTTATTTATTTATTTTTTTTGCAATGTTGTTGCCCTTTATACTTGGCTTTAGAGACAAAAGATGAGAAATGCAACTCTGTTCATTGGATTTTTACACCTTATTATTTCCTATTAAGATCTGCTTTTGAAAGACATTTTTTCAACTAAAACTGCAAACTGAGACAAAGGCATGGGTTAAAAGGGCAGGTGCAGCATTGTTCTGTTAAACCCTCCAACACTTTGCCAGCGGGTGTCGTTACCCCAGCAGCTGCAGCGGGACACAGCCACACTGATCACTTTTCATTTTGTCTACTTTCCTAATGTGAAGTCCAGAGCTCAGGCTGCCGGCCAGCTGTGTCTGCGTGTCCTCTGAGGACACTGCAGCTCTTTATGTCCCAGCCACTATGAAAGACACAGACAGAGGAGCTCCTCTGTGTTTGCTTCCATCAGATATATCCCAGCTGCTGCTCGCATCCATCTGCCCTGACAGCACATATAAGTTGATGCGCTTTACGGCCTGATAAGTGTCCATCCGCTGCTAAATATTAACCAGCCAGTTAATAACGTCTTCATGTGGCTGTTTTTAGCTTCCTCCTTACATATTTAAGCGCCATCGAAGGATGAATCTGGACGGATAAAACCAGCATGTGTTAATGTTTGCAATTAGACAAACAAAAAGTAAACACAGCTGCCAGTTATGGAATATGGATTCTCTGCAGATCTGTATCTTATTCCTATTTACAGGAGAATAAAACTCATCAGCAGAATGTTTTGTGTCAGGGAAAATGCTGACTGGCTCAGTGTATTTTAGAGGCCCTGCAGAGTGTTTACAGTATACGGAGTATGTGCTGAGCTTGATAGGGTTACGGGTAACTTAATAATCACTTGGCAAGCTGCATAGAGTCTTTGCTTTCATAAGCCCCATCTGACCCATATTTTATGTGTGAACAAAAATCTTTCATTCTTTTCAAATAACCTCCTCCATCTTTGTTCCTGTTCATGATTCTGCTGCAGATTTAGGTTAATCTGCTGTAACCTTTGATTTAAAAAAAAAAAGCACACACATACAAATAACAGTCACTAAAACAACTCATTATGTCTTTTCTCAGGGCTCTTTCTCTACTTTTGCACTCGACGTTGAGCGATGTCCAGCATGTCCCTGCTGGCCCTAAGGTGACCACACCCCATTGATGCACTTTAGCACCTTTCTGGAGCCTTCGACTCGCTGTGCCCCCTGCAGCTGATGACCAAAAGGACCACCCCGACCCCCCGCCGTCACCCAGAGCCGCGCGCCTCCTCCCTCTGCTCCTCCTTTGGCCTCACGCGCCTTCAGGACGTCCCGGCATGTTCCAGAGGTTTGCCAGCACTCTGTTTGGAGACAATGGGAACGAGCCGAGTCGAGGCAGCCAGCCAGGAGACGGCCAACAGGCAGAGGAGGAGGATGAAGAAGATTGGATCCTAGTGAACTACCTGGGTAAACCCGATGCACAGTTAAAAACGTTTGGTAGGACAGAGGTCAGAGGTTTGCATTCACTCGTAACTGACATAAATATAACCAATTCTCAGCTTTTAATGATGTATTTGAGCTCAAAAGTTGAGCCTAAAGTAGAGGTGCACGGATAAATTAGTCCAGATGTCCTTAATTTTGGGTGATTGGCCAATGCCTACATGAGCAACCAATATTATCTACCTCCACAAAGGCCTGAAAATCATCCACTGACCCTTTTTCTCTGCCATGAGAGACAGCTGCTTGACAGACCATCAGATCACAGTGGTCTGTCAACCACCGTTGCCAACTTAGCAACTTAGTTGCTATATTTAGCAACTTTTCAGGCAAAATAAATCTGCATCAGCTAAAATTTAAATTGGCAGGTGAGGCTTTTTTGGGTGTTTTCACACCTGATAGTCTGGTAGACTGGGTTCCATGAGGAAACAAAATTCTGATATTTGTTACATGTTTAGTAGAAATGGTTTGTTTTCACGCTGCACTGTGTAAAACGATCCAAATACTTTGAAAACCTGTTCACTCCCTCACCTGTGGGGGTACCACTGAAGGAAACGACTCCAAAACCTCTGAAGAAAACAATGAGCGCAGCTACCTTCTTCCCAAAAAATTATAATAAAAATGGAGTGGTGTCAGATTTTAGTTTTATACCCATTTTAATAGGGTATGGTTGGGTTCAAATGGAAGTGGAACGCTTGCCTGGCTGATCTTCTGGAACCAAAATAAAACCATGGCCTGCTACCATCACCATCATGGTTGATAGTGTATGCTTCCTGTTATTGTAGCCAAATAAGTACATTTTTCCGTCATCTGACAAAATGTTTTCTCCTGAGAGCATTTGAAAACCAACGATAAAGCAGATACTATCTTCCATGAGGTGTATGTATATATTTGAGCTTCTATATTATGTACAGAAAATAGAAAAGCAGCAGTAAATTAATAGTCGTTTGTCTGATTTGGTTTATTTTATATTTATCGAAATTTTTGTCTTGTGTAATAATCACCTCTCAATGAAAATCATTCATCAATAAAAGCGCCAATAAACTAAATTTATGCCCTTGATGAGTGTATGTAAACTTCTGACCAGCACTCTAGATGACATATCTATTTGATATAACTAAGATTGGAAACTTTTTAAAGTGATGCTTTAAATATGTCAATATGTGTGGTGAGAAAATGGCTTAAAATTTTAGAAAATATATGTTAAAATCAGCTAAATAAAACCCAGGGGTTGTGTGGAAGAGTTCTTTTTAATGTGCAGAAAGACGATCTGACACGGAGCAGCAGGCTGGAGTTAAAGATACTGTTTAACTTCAGCATTTTGTAATGGCAAGGAGAAGTCCGGCCAAGTTTCCAGAGCCGTCTGAGACCAAAACAGATCCCAGTCAAAACAGACAAGTCAGGCAGAGAGAAGCTCACAAAGTCACCCACACTTTATACGGCAACGCGACGCGCTGCCGTGACTCCCAAATGGATCTGAGTGGGTTCTACCTCAGCTCTCCGTCCAGCCACGACTTGACCAGGCTCCGATTCTGCAGCCGTGTGAATATTTGAGGCAGGACGGGGGTGTGGGTGATGGAGGATATCTGGCATCAGGTGGTTAATGGAGAAGTGAACCTGTAAACGGGCCAAACAAAAGCATCCAAGGAACTAAAGGAGGTAAAAATAGACCCTGGTTGTCTAATTTTCAAGCCAGTGAAGGTGAGCATGTTTGGTTTCTGGCTCCCTTCCACAATTTTGTAGGTTTAAGGTTAAAGTTTTTCAGGACTTTTTGTGATCCACATGAATTAGTTTAACTTTTTTGCATTATGTAACATTAAAAAACACAAACTGTAGGTTGTGTTCTTTTATTTGGATTTTATGTTCTAGAACAGCAAGAGATAGTGGCTTGTTTTCAGTAAATAATTCCTTAATATTCATTTATAAAGGTACTAGTACTACTAATCTAATAGTGGAACTCGTAATTTTTTGTCAATATTTAGAATCATTTACTTAAAACAAACTATTGCTGAAAAGTTACTTATATAAAGAGCATGAAGAGTGTGGATGCATAGCTTCGATCTAAATGGATCTAAAAATATATTATGTCATTCTGTTGTGAAATTTCAATGCCATTTTTTCATGAATAAGCTGCTATATTTAAAAACATTAGTTAATTCTTTATCATTTTCAGCCAAAGATCCATTTGTGGCTCCGGAGCTGCAGGTTTCAGATCTATTTGCTAAACAAACATAAAATAGTGAATAATTATAAAGATGAAATGAAGTCTTGCTTGGTTTTCAACATTTTTAACACATAAAATCTGCCAGGTGTGGCATGCATTTGCATTTAGTCACTTTCACTGTGATGCCCCTAAGAAAATCCAGTGTAACCAGAAATCAACTAATTGTTAAAAAGAACTAACACTATAAGTGAACATTGTTCTGCCCTAAACACACATTCAGTTCAAATCAATTCAAAAATACTTTATTGATCTGAAAGGGACATTAAACGTTGCTGTAACGTGTTTAAATAAAGAGTTATTGTAGATGATGTGGCTGTTTGAGGCTGCATAAAACTGGTACCGCCAAACAGCCAGAGTTACAATAGAAGCAAAGAATGCACTAGAAAGATCTAGTCAAAGTCCAGACCTAAATGCAACTGAGAATCTATGGCAAGTCTTGAGATTTGCTGGTCATAGATATTTGTTTATCTGTTTGTAAGAATCCAGAAAACCATCCGTCATTTCCTTTCACTTCACAACTACGCACTACTTTGTGTTGGCTGATCACACACACCACCACTAAAGTACACTAAATGACAAAGAATAATTTTGGATGGCACTGCCTGACTCAAGTTGTTTAAAAAAAGCACAGGATTAGCTAAGCATGAAAATACTAACTGTAGATGTCTGAAAATGTGGTATTAAAGCTTTTGTTTCCAGTTATGCCAAACAGTGCACAGTTCAGAGACTCAGAGTTTCACAATGTTTTCCAGTGAAGTTAGAGCTTTGCCCCATAAAAACCTGCAGACTCTGAGCATCTTTTTGTTTGTGGAGGAGGAGGAGGATTGGACGGGTCAACGAGTTCATTTGTTCTCCCAGCTGAGCCCCGTTAACCCAGCACACATGAAGCCTCCACTGGATTCAGCAGAGTAGATGGATTCAGAGGGAGAACGTTAAAACGTTGAGCTGTTGTGATATCTGTGCATCAGCTGTCGGACTTTGAGTCAGCACGCTGCAACTTCTCTGTTCTGTTGTGGGTAAACAAGAATGCCTCTGTGAACTCTTAGGAGTGGCGTTTGTGCCACGTGTGGAAATGAGCTGCAGACACTCACAAGTGTTTTGTATTGAGATGCATGCGTAGTAACAGCCCAGAGGTCAGGCGGGGGCACAATGGAGATGTCTTCAAGCTGAGCCATTCCTATAGTGGTGCATGCGTGTTTGGTGTGCACGTCGAGGTGTCGGATAAAGCTCAAATATGTTTCGTTATTTACAATCTTTACTGAGCGCTGGTGAAAATAGTCTCTCCATAAACAGAACCTGACCCAAACTGGGACATCTGCTTAGTCAACACAGTTATTTTTAACATCCAGCCTGCTTTCATTAGATCATGTTTCCACCTCAGAACTTCCTGATTCTTGGTCAATCATTAAAAGCTGAAGTGGGGTAAAAACAAGGCCGATCCCCCCTTGATCTGTAGCTTTCAGCAAGCTTCCCCTTTTGCACAGCCAGACACCTTGCGGTGCAGGATGTCGGTGCGTTTGCGGGTGATTTAAGAGCACAAGAATGCTCAGTGAGTTATTTTGGCAGCAGTTTGTGGAGGAAACATGGATCAGGCGGTTTGGAGCAGATATGAAGCCTGCTCCCAGACTCTCAGACGGGTTTAGCAGGTCTTAGTTGTGTTTGCTCTCAAACAGAAACATGTGCAGGTTGTGGTTTCGGTTGCAGGGAGGAGATGTTGGCCTGCTGGCCTGACTGTGACTCTCAAAATGATTGTTTACATGTGGAGATGGTTCAGCTGCTGCATAGACGGCGTGCAGCGCCACCCGCTGGAGGGCTAAATCCAGCGTTAGTGTTAAATCAGAGTCAAAGATACTTATAGGCCAAGAAATAATAATAATTAAGAAAAACTTAGTGCAAATAAAATAGTCGATTTTATTTTACAACTGGTAGGAAAGGAGTGTTATTCACTGTAGATCTAAAACTTGAAAAGGATTTTTCACTTTTGCTGAATTAAAAGAAAACCATCTAGTTTTTTCTTCTTTTTTGGGCTCAATTAGACAAATTTATTTTCAGTGTAAGAACAGGATTTTTGGTCACTGTCTTTGAAAATGCTTGAATTTAGCCAAGTTTAAAAAAATGACATAAAAGTTGATTTGGCACTGCAAAGTCGCCTTTTCATAAAAAGTCTCCCGATAAACCTGGTGTTACTTATTATAAAAGCTTGATTTTAAAAAGATAAATAGTTTGTGCTGTACTTGACATTTTTCATTGTAAAATAAAAAATATATATAATTTTACCCTGATTACAAATAAAAGGTTTCCATCAGGATCAACCACCGGTGTGGATGGGTCAAATTTGTATCATTCTTGAATTGCAGTTGGCAGCCGCACAAAATCAATTCAAGAGCCACAAATGGTCCCCGAGCCGCACTTTGGACATGCTGAGGGCTCTTTGGACAAATATGACAGAACAATTGTACTTCAAATGTCATTACATAACCACATTTAGGTGTTATCATTATTATTGTTGTTATTAAAGCAGATATTGTCATTAGAAATTTTAAAAAACATGAGCAGAAATTTTTTTTTCTTCTGATTTTACTGAACTTATGTGTGAAATAATTGCATCTCCTCTGCAGCTGAAGCTTGCTCTAGTCATTGTGGTGACGGCCTCTCTGACTCCACCATCATCCCTCATGAAGACGAAGAGGAGGAAGAGGAAGACCTGGTGATGATCCCTTCTCCGATTGCCAGCCCCGCTATCCGCTACCCCTCCTGCACCTCCCTCAACTCCACGGCCGACACCGACCTGGATGGCGGAGCAGAGGACGATGAAGATGGGGACGAGGAGGAGGAGGAGGAAGGCGGGTTCCTGCGTCTGGACGCCTGCTCTCTGGAGGAGAGCTGGTTCGTGACTCCTCCCCCCTGCTTCACCGGCCATGGCGGCCAGCCGGTGCTCCTGGAGACCAGCCCGCTGGAGAACCTGCTGATCGAACACCCCAGCATGTCCGTCTACGCCCACCACAGCCCGCCGCGACTCGCCCGAGACCCGATACCACACCACACGCTTGACCGGGAAATGGACTTCCTGTCTGGAAATCCGTCTGCAAAGCAAACACCTGCAGGTGGAAAAGAGAAGGCAAGACCCACCCTTGAAGGACCTCGACATAGGTATGAATGTTTTTTTATGATCTGATTTAACAGAAGTTTGTCTTCACTCAGTCATGATGAATAAACAAGCATCTATGTCCCTTGAATTTTTCTGGATTTTCTCACCAACACCAGTCACCGATGGTCACTATCCCTTGACCTCTAGATGCTCCTTACTGGGCCTCTTCAGAACCTGATCACATGCTGAGGAGGCATCGTTAACTGGACTCTAAAGAAGACAATTTACTGAAAGAACAACATAATCAGAGCAGTAATTAAGCCAAATCTGAATAAAAATATGTAAATTTTGCATTTGAGATAAAAAAAAGCCCCATCTTTGTCTGTAAATGTATTCTATTCAAAACTCCTCAAATTGCATAATTTTAGCTTCCCTAGTTCAGTTTATGTTTTAAAAATTTCCTATTTTGCATCACATTATTAATTGGTTAATATAAAAATTAATCAGCAGATCAGCTCTAGATATTGATATTAAGTCAAGCAGAAATGGCTTTTCAAAAAAACTGCTACAACCATGTGTTTCCCCTAGAGAATCTAACTCTGAGATTTTCATCATTTTGTCAAATTATAATGTTTAGAAATATAAGCCATGATGGTGTCATTCAGGTAATAATTTATATTTTAGCTAAGGCTAAGAAACTGTTCTCATCTGTTCCATGTTGTTGTCATTTCTGCCTCCTACAGACCAGAGGTGGTGCAGCGCCGCTCCAGCCTGCACTCTACCTGCTACGCTGCAGCACTCACCACCAAACCCGGACTCCTGCAGCAGCGGCCGGGTAACGTCACCCAACGCACCCAGCTGCTGTCGCGCAAGGCCCTGCAACGCCTCAACCTGCTGCGCCCCACAAAGCCCGGCACCCTCCACTTCCATCTGCATCAGCCCACCCAGAGGCACCTCAACTTCTGATGGAGTCCAGCAGCATCACAATTAGTCAGGATGGAAATGTCAACACCGGCCAATCGCTCACAAACTCTCACTTCTTTTTCATTGTTATAATTCAGAAGCAAACACCAGCAAGCAGCCAGTTACATCATCAGTCCCGGCTGATCCTTTTGAAAACCTTACTGGACAGGGAGATGGGGAAAGTAGCTGGCTTTTTTTTTTACTCTAAACACTTTCCCTCCTTTCATTCTCGCCCTTCTCTTTATGTATTCTTTCTGAAAAGAAGAGAAAGGGATGCAGAAAAAGCTCATCATGTTCCCCTTACCTTTTCTGACTACTTTATATCCAATCAGAGAGAAAGAGGTGTCAAAATGACTCTCTTTCCTTCTCACTTTTGTTTTGTTTCTGAATGGGCAACTTAATGTGTAGAAACAACGCTGTAGGTCACTTTATTCAGAGGCAGGTTCACAGCGTGGCAGGATGGTCCGGTGGTGTTATTTCAGGGACTCACAAGGTGATGGTTTGGTTGCCTGCAAACGTACAGGTAACTTTGTCAAGGCAGCAGGAGACATTGCAGATCCTAAATCACTTGAATATGTACAGTCCAGCAGGGCTGTGCTTCGGTTTAATCATTGCAGTACTGTTAGGATGAAGCTTCAAACAGTTTGGGTACAAATCCTTAAAGGGGCATTTCCACTCATTTCATCCACACTATTATAATCAGCAACATGTTCTTGTTTACTTTAGCTATTCTTTTACAAGGAGGCAGGAGGCATTTAATTTTTGAAATGCTAAAACAATTTGAGCTCATATTTGATATGTTTGTGAAGTGCAATACTAAATTACTGAGTCTTTAAACATTTACTTTATAATTAGCTGTTTGTGTAGAGATGCATTAATTTGAATTTTGTGGTCCGATTTCTGGATTTTGTAAAGTGTCAAACTGCAAATACCAATTCCTCTTCAAAAACAACCTTAATTTATCTTAGTTAATGTTAGGAGATCTGGAGAGCTTTAATTGAATCCCTTCAGCTGCGTCTGCCTACCACATCTTGTCTTTGACTCAATTCTTTTATTTTGGTAAGCTTCACTCAACTTTAAGTTTACAAAACTAAAAGTAAATTAACGCTTTAGATTTTATCCAGAAAACTTTTTTTCAGAGAAGTTAATTGGGCTAAGCGCTTTTCCAAGTTAGCAAACAAAATAATAGCTCTGCTATTAGCGGATCAGTGGAAGCGTGCTCTCCACTGATTTAAAACAGTCCATTTAAAACAGTTTTTACTTTTTGTAATACCAATGAGCATTGTTAGCTAAAACTGCTATGTCCATTTGTATTCCCTGAAGAATGTAACAAAGAAATTACAATCATTTTCAAAGCTGACATGCAGGAATTACTGGTCAGCAGGTTAAACATGACTTACATGGTATCTTCTTCTAGTCTTGTTCTCTCTTACACCCTGAATGCACCACATGTATTTGTCAGTGCTCATTAATGCTTTTCATCATGACTCCAGCATGTTGCAGAAAATCTCATTTCTTTTTAAATAGCTTCTTACATCAGTAACTCACTCAGTTTTTTTTACTCAGTAACAACATCCAATCTGAAGAGTGTTATCATCAGGCAGCTCACTGATTGGAAAAATTATTGGATTTTTGAGTTTCTGGCCAGTTTCTTGTCAATCTAGGGTTAGTCAAGCTAAAAATTAGGGGATTTTGGTCCACAGCTGATTTCTCAGTGCATCTCCAGTTTAAGGTCTTGTGTGCAGGACTTCTCTGAGCAGGCTGTGACGGTATTTCTTTTCTAGCTGGATTAAAAAATAAATAAATTCTACAGGACTTTTACTGTTTACTTCTCATTAAACAAACCTAAAGTAAATCCAGACATTAGGATGTTACTTTACAGATCACCCTGTGAAACTGTAGCCTGTTGTAACTGAAAATAGAGAAACAGAACAGAGAGTTTTAACAAAATTATCCTCAAGCACACCCCTGGACTATCGCCTCTTTCTTTTCTTTTTTTTTCTTAGAGATGATCAACATTTATACTTGATCTCAGGTTTTCTTTGTGTTCTCATTTCCTCGTTACAAACACACTCTAGTTTCAATGCAAGTAATTTCATTGACCTAAAGAGCCTTTCTAGGGGAATTTGTCTCTTATATTTACTGCCTTTTTGAAATCTTTAGCACCACTATTTTTCGCACAGTTCAGGACTTCCTGCTGTGCCAGCCGAACCTGCTTCTGACTTTCAGTTCAGTTCACCATATTTTTTTGGAAGAAAAAAATAAATACAAGTAGTTAAAATGACTGGGTTCAATATCACTAAATGCCTTGTTTTAATGGTAGCTTTGAGATTAATAGAAATGTAAAAAAAAAAAAAACATGTATGTAAAAAAAAAATATATATATACTTCCAAATTAGAAAAAAAAAGCAAATTACATATCAGTATGAAGTTGTACGCATTGATGGATTCTTGCTTTGGTATGTTTGGTAATGAGTGTGCTGTTTGTTGCATGATTGTAATGTTGTGTTAGTATCACGATGTTGGAAAAAAATAGAAAAGATAATGGAAAAGGACTGGGTTTTCTGGTTTGTTCTGATATAAATCTGCAGTCCACTTCTCAGGGTCACAACCAATCACCTTTTACACTTTAGGAAAATGCAGATTTACTTGACGGATGATGATTCTTTTAACACGCTCGGACTTTTTCCCGCCTCTGAAATGCGTGTGAGAAATAATTACCTGATAGATTAGTGTCTCTAAAGCTTCTTTCAGTCCCTGGTTTGTGAAAACAAACCATCACCCACTTTTGGGAATCTATCAAGATACAGACAAACTGTCTTTTCAGAGCTGTTAATATGTTTTATTTTTTTTTGCTCAAGTGTACCTGACTTGGTTTTAGAAATGTACTTAATGTTTGTTCAACTGTTCTAATTTCTATGCTATAATAGTTACATTTTGTTCAGCTGATATTTAAACCAAAAGAAAGTAGCGGCAATCTGTAATCTTTCACTACTGTTTAATACTTATGTTCTGTTTTTGCAATATTGAAATGTTTGTTAAATGCTTTTGGATGAAATAGTAGACAGTTTTATGTTTTAATGTGTTGCTGTAAGCAAAGCTGAAACCAGAATGAGCTCCCGCACTGCAGAAAGAAACGGTTTTATATACAAACAAAACATATGGAAGGCTCTTGCGTCCAGAAACTGTAAGTTAATGTTGTTCTTTTTTTTTCTCTTGACATGTCAGAATCTCCATGTTTAAAGTTTTATAAAAATGTATTTTGTTCTTATTCAACTAAATTGACAATGTATTTGAACTTTGCATCTTATAAGTTTTACACACCATTGTTTTTTGCATTTTCTGGAACAATCTTGATGCAGATCAATGCCTTTTATGTAACAATTTTAAAAATGTACTTAAAACATTTTTTACCATTGACTTGTTCAGATACAGTATGTTTTCTTTTTTAAAGATTTTAATCTGAACAAACTCAGAACACTTTTTGCAGTGTGGTGAAGGATCTCTGGTTGTTTTTGATAGGACTGTATCTATGTTTGTTGAGTGTCTATGGTTTGCTGTACATATTACAATGGTGGACTTTGCCTTTAGCCTATGTAAGCTTGTCTTTTAGATCTACGCTATCTAACTCTTGACTTTTCAACCTTTGTGTTCACTTTTGGTGTTATTTTGTGTTACTGCGATATTTTTGAAGAAGATAACGTTTAAAGAAAGAAGGGATTGGAGTCGACGTTTAAGGCTCCACCTGCTGGCAGAAGCCTGAAATGTTTTATCTGTGCTTAAATCTTTGAGCTCAACTCATCTTTTATTACCAACTAACAGGGATTTCTAGTATTTTTGTTCAATGCCTTGAAATTTGTGGATCACGTGCCTTCCAGGTTGAAATGTTGTAATGACAATGCATCGATGAAGAACTTGAACTCTTTTTTTTTTGTTAATGTTTTTATTGGACATAATGGATAAAAACACAGACATCAGAAACAAACTATGCATCACTTTGAAGAGGCTCCAGCTCTCGCTGCCACCATCCGCCCAGCCTGAGTACAACTTTGACAGAATGACAATGTAGCAAATCATTTTTTCTCTCTCCTTTTATTTTAAGTGTGAAAAATATCTTGTGGCATTTTCATTTTTCATCGAGTGTTAGATATGTTTGTTTTTATGTAGTTTACTGGAATAATACAGCACTTTGCCAAAAAGAAAAAAAAAATTGTAGGAATTTTAGGAGCTAATGTTTTATTTATCGATATAACTGTCATCCTTCCTCGTATTTTGGATGTATAGCAGATCAATTCACTCTGTTCTGATGTCAGAAACAAAAAAAGCTGATAAAAAGTGGGGTCATCTGTTTTTGAAGTGTATTGGTTAATACATGTGATCTCTCATTAGCCGACAATAAATGTTTTCATAAATAAATGTTTGTCTGTGTGTGATTCATTTTTGCTCCAGTAAGAGACTGTCATACATACAAGCTTCATTGCAAGACTTCTGCCGGAGATCCTTCCTGCCCACAGAATCACCACTCACAACGACACTTTGAAAATACTTGGATGATATGAGTTACAACAACATTTCATTTTTCTTCGCAATAAAGTATTTCTGAATTGAGTTGAATAAGAGGAATAAGTTATGTTACTGTTGAATATGACGAGCAACAATAACTCTTTGAAGATAATTGGATGAGATGAGTTATGACAACATTTAATTTCCCTTTGGGACAAATCTTTTCTTAAAACTGAATTTGAAATGTTTGGTGTACTGTTGTTAGGTGTTGTCTCGGCCTCATAATGTCAAAATATGAACATCAGGATAAGTAGGCCTGTTTAAATATCAGTTTTGATTTAACCAAATTTATTAGTCAGTTCATGTATCAAACATATGTGTTGGATTTTGTTGTTAAGCTCCTTGTTAGAGAACAGTAAGTAGTGCCAATGGTACTGCAACACTGAACAGCTGGACGTGTATTCAGAAGGTCACATTAAGTTTACCTGTAAAGTCCACCCAAAAGCCAAATATTCTGACATATATACAAACACAGAGTTGGGTAATAACTAGTAACATTTTCGTGAGTAATCTTTTGGAAGATATACTTTTAGGAGTATTTTTACTACAATGTACCTTTTACTTTCCATCCATCCATTTTCTTCTGCTTCATCCGGGGTTGGGTCGAGGGGGCAGCAGCTTAAGAACTGAGGCCCAGACTTTCACTTTTGATGGAGTAATTTTATTATGGAGTATTGCTACTCTTACTTGGATAAAATTTCTGGATATGCTACACGACCCGACCCCGGATAAGCAGAAGAAAATTAATTGATGGATGGATGGATCTACCCACTGTAACTAACTTCACTGAATGAAAAAAAAGTTTGTTTTAAACAAAAAATCACCAGACACAGATACACATCTGTAGTTTTGTTTCATAAGGTATTTTCATAAAAGGAAATTGATTTAGGAAAATGTTTCTTTTGTCAAATTTTGTTATTTTGTAATTATGTCATTTATATTAATCATTTTCATTCAAGTATTTAAAATACCAAAACTTACACATAACTTTATATTTTGGTCCGTCTGATTGATTAAGTGATTGATAATGACACGGTACTTTTTAATTTTTTATACAAAAATACTTTTTCACTCTTACTTGTGTAATTTCTTGGACAGATACTTTTACTTGAGATAAAATATGTTGAAGTAGTAGATACACAGCTTCTGTTTGACAGTCGCCCCACGTGCTCACTTTGTTTACATTCTGCACAGAGTCCACGCGGTTGTCTCTACTCGCCCTCTCATTGGCTTGACGTCACATTGCTTCCTCCCACAGGCGGGACCTGTGAGCGGAAGCAGTTTCTACATCGCTTAAAAATCTAATATAACTCCGTCAAATTCAAGAAATACTGACTCATTCCTATGTGTATCGCTTCATAAAGGATTTCTGCGTCGTTAAAATTCAACCGCGATAAACGGGAAGTCCGGTTTACCTCTTAAAAACGTTGCTTCGCTTCGGTGACCGTTAGAAACCAACGAAGGCACGGGAAAAACACGACGAAACGGTCGCTAAGCTTCATTCTGGGGTCGTTTTTAGTCGTTATAAATCAAAATAAAGCAAGAGCAACCGGTTTTACCCGCTCGGTGCTGCCCATTTGCAAAAAATCACAGTTCAGATTTGAACATTTAGCGCGTTTGTGTTAACCGGGAACGGGCATGCGCACTGGCGTCGACAGGCAGATGCGGATATAAGGATTGGCGCCGGCGCCACAGCTGATGCATTCATTCATTCTTCGCTGAGGAGGTAAGGTCCTCGAACTTCTGAGCAGGTCTACTGATATATCTACATGATTTTACGACAAGCTCAGGAATGCTAAGTCACTTTTGGGACTTTTAGTTGGCAGATTAGCTGGAAAATTGCATTATTATAGCAAAGCTCTAGGTTGAGTGGCTTTCCAGTAGGCCGAGAGAGGAACTACTGATCGTTTAGTTTTACCTCCAGCTTTGCTGCATTACACGAACTTCATAAATCGTGTTATATCTGCTCTATAACTGTTGGGTTAAACATTTTTGTCCTGAAAGTACAGCAAGTTCAGAGCGTTGAACAGTAGTTTGGGTGGTGTGTTTAAAAGCAGGTTTTCAGTGTCATCTGACCTTTCAACGGCTATTTTAAATAAAAAATAGTTTCCCAGTGTTTCAGATTGAAGCTGATTATTGATAATTTATCTGTATTTTGGAGGGTTAGTCGGTTATTGTTGACCTAGTTAGCTGTTAGTTTGCTAAGTACAGTAGCTGCCCTCCACAGATTAGCCTCGCATTGGTTGCAGTTTACCCGACTTTATTGGCGCTCCATTGGTTATAAAACTCATCGTAATCAGATATGTGGTTCTTGTACCCCCTCTCTGTCAGTTGGTAATTGTCTAAGGTTAATAACAGCCTTCTTTAGCGGTCTTCGTTCGCAGTTTTCCCTCGCAGATTTGGGGGTAGTTTCGAAGAGGCAGGGCTCAAATCCTCCCGCTTCTCCGTTGTAGAAATTGGCGCGTCTTTGAGTTTCAAACCTCTCTAAAACCCAATAATTTGGATGTTTTATCGACTAAAACTTTAGTGAACATGTTTAGAGACATGTGCGTCGTCATTAAAGCCGAGAAACTGGAATTGAAATGTTGTATTTTTGAGTTTTTTTTGTCTGAAACGGAGAGTTGTCAGCCCCCCTTCTTCCAGGCATTACCATGATAGCTCACAGAACCTGGCCGGCTAGTTTCTCTCTTTTCATCGCTTTTTATTTACTTTAACGTGTTTTCAATGAGCTGGAGATCGGCATTGTAGCTCCATATACTTCTTCAGCCTGTGCTAGTAGACTAACGATGGATTGTTAGGTTGGTTACTGGGTGCATTGTTAATCACAAGCTAGCCCTACTGTTCCTAAGTTAGCTACAGATTATACACCAAGTTCAGACTCAACTATTCAAATTGGCAGTCCTACATCCTGCATCTTCTAAAAAAAAACCTTCTCCTGATCAACCAAGAATTTCCAAGCTTTATATGACATAATTTTAATAACTTTTACCTTTTTTTATTTTTAGACAGTTTAAGCCTTTAGCAGCCTTATCAGTGATTCGTGTAGAGATGCACCGATTAGGCTTTTACCAGCTGAAGCAGATTTCCTGTTTTTCTTTGAGGTCTGCCCTTTTAATTTTGACCCACTCATGTTTTTCTAAGAACTATAAAAGGCATTGGAGTGAATGATATAATCCTAATTTTTTTTATCAAACTCAAAAATTGTGTCATAACATCTACATGATGTGTTTGGAGACTAGAAATGCTTTAAATTCTTATTTTTGAGGAATTTGATTAATTGAATTTGACTAGTATCAAGAGCAAATTGCCCCCTTAAATTTTTGGCCAATTATCTGAGAAAGATTGCAAAGTTTCAGTATTTGTATGATGTTTCCATGCTTATTTTGTTGTTAGGATTTCTTCCTAATATGATCCTAATTTTATGTACAGCGTCCAATTCTCCTGTAGTTTCTGTAAATATATTTACAATTCTTCACAAATCTTAACTTGTTTTTGTTTTTATTACTATTTCCAGGAGAGCCATAAGAATAAATCAGCACCATGTCTAGACGCAGGTAAGCACCTATAAGTTCACAGTTTCTTATTTTCAAACTTTGTAGCTAAAAAAGGACAATCTGAATAGAAATAGATTGTCTTCAGATTTAAATAGTTTTTATTAATTGTATATCAATAAGAGGGACCTTAAATATCCATTTTCATCGCAGTGGTCGCCTCACGCTTCAAGCCAGGAATTCAAATGCAGATGAACCCGCAGTCCGAGAACCACTAAAGAAAAGAAAGTCTGAGGTTTGTCTTGTTTTGTGTCCAGTTAGTAAGTGATAGTTGGCTTACTTGAACATGGATTCATTTCTTTGCTTTCCGCCTCAGCCAAAGAAGAAACTTCAACCTGCAGCCAAGAAGCAGAACTATGAAATACAGGTCAGTTTGCTTCACGTCAGCTCCAGATGATTGTGTGTTTATAGCTGATAAGAGCTCTGCCCAGGATGTGTTTTACTACTTTATCTTCACTTAGCAGCACCCTCCCATCAGTAAACTGCATATTTTTCCTCCACATCCATTTTTATAAAGTTGTAGATTATAATAAAGAACTTTATTGTGTTTTTTTTTTTTTTTTTTTTTTAATTGATATTGTTATAACAGAATTAGCTGAAGGGAATACGTTTTGAACTTGGGAAAGGCTGTGATGATGCAGTACCGCCTCTTTACCAGAAGAGGTCACTATTTAAGTTAACTAAAAATTAAATTACCGGTATACCTAGTTTTGGGTTTGTAACAGCTTTAATCTTACGGATAATGTCTCCAGAATTCACATGAGGCTTTATTGGTTTTTAAAAGCAAAATCTATAAACATTTATTTAAACAAAATATCTGTTCTCAAATTATGAGTTTATAAAAATATACATGTATATTTTTTCTTTTGTATTTTTGTTTAGATGACGCTTTGGACATTAATACCTTGTTTTTTATGTTTTTTTTTTTTTTTTTTACATATTTTGATTTCCACTTGACTGTCCCATGTGGGTGTGCATTTAAAGTTTGCTGTTCCTGCTTTTCCAGACGTGTTGGTCGGAGGATGGAGCCAGTCCGTGCATTCTCATTGAAACTCCCCACAAGGAGCTGGAGCCCTCAGACCCATCCAGCTTCAAGCAGTATCAGTTCAAGAACCTCTTCATCAAGGCCTCCCCCATCCCTTGTCTCAGGTAAGCCTGAGTTTTGCACATCAATGAGGCCATTGTAGTTCAACACTTCTCACTGAAATGGTTGTTTATTCACAATCTAAAATGCCATTGTAAGATCTGATTTAATCAGGGTCACTTGATGGGAGTGTGAATGGTTTAGCTCTTAGTTTCGTCACATGGTATGAGCCAAGCTATTTAAGCTTTGGTTTGCAAATGACTGAACAGTTTTGGTTTCTTTCTCTTCCCAGCTGGGCGAGTTCAGACGACGTTTGGATTAAAATGCTCAACAAGGAGCTGAAGTACGTTCACGATAAGAGCTACATGCAGCGGCATCCCAAACTGCAGCCCAAGATGAGGGCGATCCTGTTGGACTGGCTGCTGGAGGTGAGTACCAAGCAGAGCAGTGTTTATGTCAACACATTCTTGGTGAATCTGTGGGATTTTTATGCTGTTGCCTTTGTGCAGGTGAGTGAGGTGTACAACCTCCACAGACAGACAGCATACCTGGCCCAGGACTACTTTGACCGCTTCATGCTGACTCAGGAGAACGTCAACAAAGATTACCTGCAGCTCATTGGCATCACAGCCCTCTTCATCGCCTCCAAGATAGAAGTTAGTCTTCACTTCCTGTTGTTTCTGGTGTTTATATCCTAGCAGAATAGTTTTCACTGAAATGTTTCTTTCTTTAGGAAATTTATCCTCCTAAACTCTACGAGTTTGCGTACGTCACAGACAAAGCATGTGACGTGTGGGACATCCAGTGCACAGAGCTTCATATATTAAAGGTACAGCAGCGGCTTCCATCCCCCTTCTGAATGGAGAGGTTGTTTTTCTGCTCTAACATGATGGTCTTCCTGCAGGCATTGGACTGGAACTTGTGTCCAGAGACGCCCATCTCCTGGCTCAAGCTCTACGTTCAGGTGGAAGCCCAGAAGGATGGAGAGAACTTCCTGGAGCCGCAGTTTTCTCAGGAGACTTACATCCAGATCACACAGGTATCTTTGCTTCCTCACAGACTCTTTAATAAATATTTTAAATGTTCAGAGTGTGACCTCTGCCTTCATCTCCTTCAGCTGTTAGATTTGTGTATGATGGACATCAATTCGTTGGACTACAGCTACAGCATTCTTGCTGCTGCCGCCTTCTGTCACTTCTCTACGTTTGACGTTGTTCATAAAGTCTCAGGTGGGTTTCCACTCGGTCTCTGCACATTTTGCAGGCGGTGTATGAATATTCCAGGTCGTAACCAGTGAGTTTCTGCCTCTGTTTGGCAGGCCTGACCTGGGAGAGCGTGGTTCCCTGTTATCAGTGGATGAGTCCCTTCATGGACACGCTGCGCTCTGAACCCAAACCGCAGCTGAAAAACTTCCCCAAAGTCAAAACCGACGACAGGCACAACATCCAGACGCATGTGGCCTATCTGGACCTGCTGGTGAGGAAACGCATCTGTTCATCAGTCTGTGATAATATTCAGAATGAGAAACTGACAATAATTTGGACTGTTGAAGCTTTACTATCTGTCCTAACTAACCAAGGCACAACACAATCCTGAAGTGCTTTTTGACCACTTGAACCCTGTTTATTACAATAAATAACAGGATATATCAATTAAGCATTTAAAACTTGCTTTTTTGACAGAAACATTAATATCAAAAGGAAAAATTGATTTCTAAGAATGTGGATATTCACTCATTTAAAGAGATGAACCTAATTAAACAGTGTTTTGTGTTCATGTATTATATTGATGCAGTCTAATTTACATTAAATATCTTGTAGAAATCAGTTTTCACTTTGACTTTTTTTTGTTGTCAGCAGAATTATAATATTGATTGCTTGGTACTTAAATCAAACAATAAAATGTCTAAGTGGGGAATTTTTTTTTATTTTTATTAATGTAGGCACTGCTTTTATAAATTGTTTTTCTTAGCCAATTGTTAACACATTTTTAATTTATTTTTTTCCTCCATCTTTATGCAGAAAAAGGCTCAGGAGCGTCAAATCAACAGCCCCTGCTGTCAGCAGTCACCTGTTGCCATGGGGAAGATTCTGACCCCGCCCAGCAGCACAGAAAAGTCGACCAATCCCTGAGCTGGACCCCATCAGCAGGACCCACTACCTCTCTTCAGGACAACTTGACGCCACAGTTGAGTCGCCATAGCGACACGTGAAGTGGAGAACAAAAGTTTTTATGTTAGGTTGTTTTAACACTAAGCTCTGACTTCTGGCACCCTTAACAGATCAGACAAGAAACTGATCTGTTCCTTCATCACTTTCAGATTGATCAGTTTAATCAGTCACCAGATTGATTAAGTCATCAACCTGGTGATCGATGATTTAATCATTTTTTTTTTTTTTTTTTTTTGTATGTAATGAATGTGGTGTCGAGCAGCAGCTGCATTGCTACAACAGTTTTCACTCAACTGGTCTTCCCTCCATGTGAGCCGTCATCTGGGAGTTTCACTGGTGCTGATCTTAAACTTGAAGCTTTGATGCTTTCTGATGGTGCTTCAGTTGATTCTCAGGAAATGAGAAAAACCTGCTTTTGTTCTTACTTACGACAGTCATTCCATTTTAAACAGGTACAATTAGACATGTTACCACCTTTTATGTCTTTTTTTTTTTTTTTGTCTGAAAGTAAATCTGTCCTGATGGAGGCTTGTCACCTTTAGAGCAAACAGCTTGATTTTTTTGAAGCATTTTATAGCGACAAGAATTATAGGAAATTTTTTTTTTTTCCTATTTAGGTGTTTAATGCACCTGACCTGCTTGTGGCAATTTTATTTTTTTTTACATTTTGTATAATTGTTGCAATCTAGTTGCAACGTTTTGTTACGTTCCTGGAAAACTTGACCTTTGTGCAAATTTTTTTTTTTTTTTTTTTTTTTTTGCCTTTTCATTTTAAGTGCTTGTATTTATTAATAAGCCTTCGTAAGTAAAGGAAACATGTTCATATGTAAAATCTTTTATTGATTGAACTTAGTCTGGTCACTCAGTGCCAAAGGCAAAAAGGTATTTATGCGTTTTGCTCCATAACATCTGTTCATTTGAGGTTCAGCATTAAATGTTGTACATAAGGATGTCTTCAGTGCCTTTTTTATATAATGGGAACGAGGGAGAAAAATATGTACATGAACTTAATTTAAAATGGAGTGAGCCAAAATAAAATGGAAATCCATCAAACCTGTGACTGTAAACCTCTGCAGTGAACACATAAACCATGTGAACTGTGTATAAATGTTAAAGAATGTTTTTGTACATAGAGCAATTTAAACAGAGAAAATTGTAATTTCCTTTTTGTATTAATGTTTTAAATAAATGTTGAAAGAGTTTTTGGTCTTTGTTTTTTGAGAAGTAAAATGCCTGATTCTTCTAAGCCGGGGCTGTTTCAAAATGAAAAAAACGATAAATGAACTATTGTAAAAAATTTATTCTAATAAAGCAACAGTCCAAAGCCTTATACATATTTAATATGCAGATTTAATTTTAAAAAATATTGTTGAGCAGTTAGTACTTAAAGTTCTACCTGAATAGAAATTACAAACTAATTAAGCATTTTTAATTTTGATTAATTTTATGGCCTACTGTAAATTTAAATGTATAAGTTTTGGACATGACTGCTAAAAGCTTTACAGAAATGCATACTTCCTTTTTTTTCTTGAATTTGAAAAGTCCCGAATAGAACAATTCCACCATTTAAAGGCTGCTGTGCCAGTGAGTGAAAAAGTGGCAAATAAAAATAAATCACTGGCAGAAGAAACATGAATGTTGGGCTTCGTTCACACTACAGCTCGAAGTGACCCAGTTACAGGCTTTTTAAACAAGTAGTTTTAGAATAAATCCTGCGTAACAATGTTGCTGCAGCACAAATTAAAGATGGCAGAAGAGTTCATAAAATGCAAGAAGTGAAGGTCACAGTTTTACAAACTCAAGTACAGAGATTAGTTTCTGTCCCACTTTTATGTCAGATGATTCATGATACCAGCTCCTAAACTCAGACAGTTTTAGTAAAACTCTGCGGATGCAACACGTTGATGTTCCACGAGTGAAAAAATGGCTTCCTGTGACTCAAATCTGTGTGAGAATGTTTCGGGTTCAGCTCAATAGGTTTCAGATATTCAGCGCATGTTGAGCAAGCGCTGCAACCCTTGTTGACCAAAACCTTTTTAACGCATTACAACCAAAAAAACGTCACTGTATTTTGCTGGGCGTTTGTGATGCACCAAAACAAAAATATCCATAAATGTTTAATAGGGAGTAAAATTACATGATTTTAAAATCTGAAATCGCCTCCATTAACCTAAATAAAATTCATCAAAATCAACCGCTTACAAAGGTCATTATTTAGTAAATGGACTCCACCTGTGTGTATTTTAACACATAGTATTAAAAATATATATTATGTAAAATTTCTGCAAGGACTGAACTGTAATTATAAGTAATCAAATGAGCAAACAACACCTGACTTTCAACAGTTTTTACCTAAAATAAAATACATAAAACACAGGACAGAAAAACCTACTTTCATATACTAGACAATAGTATATCAACTAACATTTGAAATGCTGTATTTCAAATCTACCATTTTTGAATAATATGCATTTTGATATTTATTGCTATTCATCTTTTGTTTCCCAAAATGTTTTATCATATTTTAGAAACAGAACATGAATTTTATACATGCACAGATGCTTGTCCAGCATTTATTTTCCCCAGAAGTTGTTTTATTAATTTTTAAACAATAAATTTAAGATTTTGTGACAGAGAGTTATTTCAAAGCTGCTATTTTCTTGTTTCATGGAGTTTTAAGCCAATCAAAATTCAGTTTCTGTGGAAATTAGAATATCAAGTTGGACCAGATGATTTTTATTACAGAAATAGTTTTATGGCCTACGCAGTTTAGAACCAGATTTAAGTAATTTTACCCTAACTATTTCTTACCCTATATTTCTGTGGAAGATTTCCTGTGTGCAATATCTCAATGGAAAATTAAGTGAAAGGAAAAAGTGTGATCGTAAAAGGTGAAGCCTTAAGAAGATTGTGAAGGAAATGATTCCAATTTGCTAAGAAATCATCATTAAAGAGCCATAATCATCAAAGCAGACAGAAATAATCAGCTACACACAGGACAAACTTTATGGGGAAAAGGCATTTTTATTTATTTTTTATTAAAAGTCACATACAAAAGGAATAATTCATGATAGGCAGCTATAAAATGTTTATTTGTACATCATATTACATGGTTCATCTCTGTTCGGTTTAAACCTACAGGAATGATGCAACACGTTCACACCTCCGCCTCGAAAAGCTCTGGATTTACAACAGATACTGAACACTGACGAGGCCAAAACTCACTCAGTATCTGCTTCACATAAACAGTTTATAAAAACACATGCACACAAACACGCGCACACACACGCACACACACACACCTGTGTTACTCCATTTGGATGCATAGTTTTGAGCACAGTTCTTTCAGGGCTTATTTTGCTTTTATTCTATTTCACTTTAGGCACCAGAAGAGAAACACAAAACCTGTTTCACCATCTGAAGGAAAGAACTTTAACTAATTCATACTGTCAGCTGCACAAAAAAACAACAAAACAAATCTGACATCATGTGTCACGAAACCTTGAATTGGCAGCAGACATCTGAGTTGATTAGTTTAAAATAAACCTTTTTACTCTGATTCTCCTCTCCACGTAGATCTACATTCATCAGACAGAATAATGAAAACCAGGTGGTAGATAATAGATTCGGGTTAAACTAATCACTCATTTTTGTTTTGATAGCAAAGAAACTTTAAAAGGTCATGTGCAGAAAACAATTGTTCTGATAAAGTTGTCTATTTCTGTTTCTCTTTATCTCTTCACTTTCAGGACTACAAATTTACCGTCTGCTTTAACGTAGGTGAAACAAACGACCACAGCCCAGATAACAGCTGGATTTACAGGCGCTGAGTCGTGAAAAGACTGAAGTGATCACTAAATGACCTCTGAAGGGTCGATAGGAGATTAGGGCGGCTGAAAGTAGCCTGGCTTTTTTCAGTCCCTTTGTCTAACTCTGGATTTGCTTGATTGTATCTGCAAACTTTGATGAGAGCAAAACAAAAAGAAAATGCAACAAATGTGGACTTTTAAAGTGTAAGATCACAATATAAGAATACTCAAGCATTCTTTCGAACTGAACCAATTTCTACAGTTCAATATACAAGACAAAGATGCTAAAAATAATAAAAACTATACATATATGTGGTCATTATGTTTGTTGGAACCATAAATAAAGGGACTGTGAATAAATTCATCAAATAGTGGAAAAACAGATTGATGTTGATGTTGTCAACATCAATATTTGCTCTGAATGACATGTTTTCTTGACGTTCACATTTTAAAGAGCTAAAGTTAAAATAAAAGAGCTCTGTTGTCGCATCATATTTATACCTCCTGGGAACAAGAAGTCATGAATTCAAATTTCAAGGGTTCCATATATAAACTATAAAGCTTGTGTTTATTTAAATAACATTTTAAGAAGTATGAATAATTATCCCCACTGATTATCTTAAATCTAATTATTAATCACATGTTTGTGAAGGTTAATAATTTCTAAAATGTATTTACTTATTTGTACTTTTATCTGGTTCAGCCTCACATTTGTCTTTTTTCTCATTTAAACACGTTTATCTCAGCAGATTCTTTCTTCTCTTCCTCTTCAGCACCACCTAGTGTCTGTTCGATAGATGTGCTCAAACCAAAACGGAGATTTGTGTCAATAAGCATTTAAGCAGACTAATAAGTTCATCTTCAACTGCAAATAAATGTAAAACTAGGTTTGCTACGATTTTGTTTCAATGAATAGAAAATTCAAAACAGCTTGAAGATCAAATCTGAATGTAAACAGGTGAGTTCTAGGATGGAAAAAGTGAAGTAACCAGCATGTCAACGGAGCACAACCAACAACCATCAAAGATCATCAATGAACTTCTTTAAGGGAGTAGAAAAATAATCTTATTTAAAAATGTACCAGTAAAGCTGATTTTACAAGGTGGAAAAAGTGTTTTACCCTCCAATATTACAAAAGTTGTTTCAAATTGATTGTTTTGTCGTGTATGAAGACTGAATCCTCTTCTAGTGCAATAGGAAGGTAGAAAAGAGAAATTAAAAGCTTATTTTTGAGTGTTTACACATCTTTTAAACCTGGGAATTTAAAAATCTAATTTGTCTATGCTTATTTACAAAAAACTGCAAAGATCCTTGGAAAGACATTTAGTATGTTTGACATTTTGAATATAAATTTCAAAGGAAAAGCTTTCTGATCCAAAAATTCTCAAATAAAATGCTGTGAAAGAACAACTTAAGTCATTGTCAAGGCCTTAATGTTTTCTGAGATTTCAAGTGTAGCAGTGTAATTCTTCCACTCTGACCTCCAGCCACTGAAAGTTTCTCACATCATTTGATGGTGGTGCTGCTTCAGAGAAAACACTCTTTGACCCTGAAAGTCCCATTTAGCAAACAGCAAAGCACAGAGACCCAGAAGCCTCTTACAAATTGAATAACAACATCACAAAGAAGATATTTTAATGGAAGAGGAAGAATGTTTCAGTGTAAAGTTGGTGAATGAACCAGTAACGAGTTTTCTGTGCTTTTTTTTTCTTCCTCAAACTTCTGAATCACAACTTCTCTGAAAAAAGGAGAAGCGACACAATGAACCTCCGACCTTGAATGTGTCTTTGAATTCCTCCCAACACTGGTGAACACACAGGAGAGGAGCTGCTGCATTCACACAACATCCCATTTAAACCCTTTTTGTTGGATTAGATGTTCTGCAGCTAAATCTGCTGCATAGAGCAGCTTAGACCTTCATCTCCTTATCAGTGTTTTTTAAGGTGGAGCCTCCAGGGGGCGCTTTAGGGGCTTCTGAACATTGAAAGGAAGATGAGGAAGAAAAAGCAAAAATAATAAAATGTAATTAGAATTTGATTATAAATTGCTTTACAATCATTATTATAAAATATAACAAATATTTGCTATTTCTGATATCAGTCAAATTTCTCAAGCTGTTTTGCTCGTTAAGCTAGCCTAGCTAGTTAGCGGGAATGGAAAAATTTCTGACAAGAAAAAGACAGAAGTAAACATCCAGCAGAAAAAACCTAAGAACTGAAGGAATGAAACTAAGTTATTAGCTATTATCACGTCAACATCAGATGAGCCCTGATAAAATTTTCCAGAACATAATTCAAACTCAACTAAAATACACAAATAACTCTGAAGAAAAAAACCCACCAATATGAACAAATTAAAGCAAAGTCTGTTATAGACATTTTATTTGTAACTGAATTAATATTTGGCATTTATAATCTTTTATCCCTATTTACTTATAAACTAGTTTCTTTGGTTTTATTCCTCCTTTTCATAAAATGACCAACTAAGAGCAGAAATAAGCAAAGTTTTCTTGTTTATGTTTGGTCTTAAATTTGAAAGATTTGGGGACTTAAAATACCATAACTAACAGCTGGATGATTAATCAAATTTTTGGTTTATGAAGAGTTTATTTTGGAAAATTGTGATGTTTTTTTTCACCACTCCTTGAGTTTTCATAGTTCGTAGTGATGTCAGTGCGCCCACGGCTGCCATTTTGCCAGATAAGCGTGTTTTACAGCGTCTATTTATCTGAACTTTGAACTCAGGTTAACTCTATGATAGAATATTAGAGCCAGGCCACAATTTTCTAATGACTTTATTGCAAGAATAAAGTCATAATATTACAAGACTATAGCCATGATATTAGGAGAATATTGTAGTAATCTTATAATAACTCCAACACAAAAACCCAAAAATTAAAATGAGGAATGTTGACCATCTTGTGAAATCATACTTTTGTATCGGTTTCACTTAATAAAACAATTAATCTTTTACATATCAGCATCAAATCATTATCATTAACAGGACTTTGAAATGATTGTTCAAACAACCGAATATTTGGAAGAGAGAACCACACTGACTGAGGTATTCACGTCAGATCTCTGGAATTATCAAAGCTTTTTTTCTCACTAAAATTACTTTTTTCTTGCAACTTTAAGATGTTATGTCTAATAAAATTGTTTTTTCTGCCAATATTACAACTATATTCTCATAATTCAACAAAACATTATCTTAAGCTGGTCCTAATAGTCTGTATTACAACTCACAGAAGAGATGATTGAAATAAAAGCCACTTTTTTGAATTATTATTTCTTTTTCTTAGAAACAAAGTGAGAAAAAAATTAAAATTGAAAATCTGATCTGGTATGAAAAAACAGATTTTATTTTGAAGCCATATTGCCCTGCCATTATTCCCCTGAGCAAATATCCCTGACAGGACCATAATAGTGACTATAACCTGAAAATGTCTTGTTTGTTTTCTGACGTTGTGTGAATGCAGCACTTCCAGACCCCATAAACAAAGTAGGACTGTGTGGTCGGGGTTGAGTGGCTCCCCCTAGTGGTGCTGAGGCAGCGGGTCATGGCTGTGGCTCCTCTGTATGTAGGCTATCGCGTCCCTGTATGTGAGGCCCAGCTGTGGCCGGTCGTACATCTCACTCAGAGCCTGAAACTTTGGCCCCCACCGTGACAGCCTGTCACACACAAAACCTCCTTCATCCTCCTCCTCTACCTCTTCCTTCTTGTCCCCGGCAGCCATTCTTCTGCAGGACACGGCCGACCCCAGAGAGCTGAGGCTTCCTGCTGACGACCCGGAGCCCTCCACACACCAGACGTGGTAGGCGTCGGCTGGAAACGCACCACTGTCGTTGTCCGCCTCCCAGATGATTCGCTCCACGTAGCTTTTGAAGTCCACATGTGAGCGCGCCGCGGGCGGAGCGTCGACGCAGCTGCCCGTGTCACTCATCTCTGTGTCCCTGCCCACGTGGGAGGAATAGTTGGCGTAGGTGGGGTCGCTGCTGTAGCCGGCGCCGGCTGCGTGCTGATGGTGGTGGTGGTGATGGTGGTGGTGCGGGATGCTGAGGTAGGGGGCGCCGGAGCTGCAGGAGGAGCCGGACGGATGCACCTCCTCCTGGGAGCCAGGGGAGGACTTGATGAGCGGGGCGGTGGTGCAGGAGGACGACTGGGACAAGCTGGAGCACAGAGGACGCTTCAGCTCCGTGATGTCATATGCATTCTGAAGGGAAGAAACCAAAAACATGTAGTCCATGAATTAAAGATCTCATTATAGTCAGGGCTCTGTTGAAGACATGAGCTTGTTCCTGGATGCACTTCAACAACAAGATTTTACTATGCGTCCTTGAACAGGTTAGGATAGGTCTATGGGTGATACAAAACATGTTCATTGCACAAAATCATTGTTTGACACCAAGATTTGAGTTTGCTCACTTCTGAGCTTCGTTCAGATTGAGCTGCTTTAAGGTCTCTCTCACTTTAAATCCAAATAAGCTGCTGTTGGCCACGCCCTCCAACTCAGTGTTTACATTCATAAGTGGAAAAGGCTGCAAACAGATGCACAATTATACCGTACATCTTTGAAAAGCATTAGTAGAGCCTCATGTACAACCATCACGAATGCAGCAAGTGATTTCTGGATAGTAAATAAACAAAACTCTCATTTTTTCCAGCAGCCATTCATTCAGTTCCTCTAGACTAGCGGCAGCAATTATTAAGCACTTGGTGGATCTGCACATCTGCTAGGCTCATTATATAACACTGATAAAAATGTTGTTAAAGCTTTTATAAAGGAAAGATGTTGTGATGACTTCCAGATTATCAGAAAGGGTAGGAGCTTCTTAAAGAGACAGAGGCCCAATTTCAAGGGATCAAATTGTGAAGTCAAACTTCTTTTCAGTTTATACAGCATTTCTAAAACAACTAATGGTAACAAAGTTTCTTGATTGTGCTTGTAAAACACATAAAACTTCCCCTTAATTTGTCATTATTTCTATGTTTTAACTTTCACCCACAACCACACTACGCTTATTCACTTTTTTCCTGTGTGCAAGAGAACAATTCAGCCCAGAGGATGAACTGCTGATTCCTGGATCAACTTGTTCTCTGTTGAAATGTTCTGACTGTAAGCAGGCGAGTATAAACTTTAAAAGCAGAAGGTTGAACATGTTTAGCATTGTGTGTGTGTGTGTGTGTGTGTGTGTGTGTGTGTGTGTGTGTGTGTGTGTGTGTGTGTGTGTGTGTGTGTGTGTGTGTGTGTGTGTGACTGGGTACCTGGTCCTGCTCTCCTCCTCCTTCCTCGTTGTAGTTCAGGATGTTTTCTCGGATGTCTTCCCAGCTCTGGTGTTCAGCAGGGATGTGGTAAACTCCTCGCTTCCTGAACTTGTTTCGGCTGCCTTTCTGATTCCAAACGGTCACCGCCACCAAAACCACTAAACACACACACACACACACACACACACACACGCACACACACGCGCACACACGCACACACACACACACACACACGCACACGCATTGACAGGTATAGGTGGTAGAAGAAATTAATAGAGCATCTTGTCAAAATGAAACATATTCAAACCTTAAAGCATTACAGTTTAACCAAACAACCAGACATTTGCTTTAGCGTTACAATATGCTACTTTTATAAAAATAATAAAAAAAAATTTTTTTTTCCATATTTGGAAAAAAAATATTTTTTTCAATTAAATATTTTTATTTGAAAAAAATAAAAATATTTCTGATATGTCTCATATTATATCCTGACAATATAATATGAGACAGATAATTTGTGAAAAGATCAAGTTCTTTCATCTCCTCCCAGTGCGACTATTGTCTGCAAAATGCACTGCTCCTGGTCAAAAACAACCAATCAGAGCCAGGAGGAGGGTCTTAGTGATATCAATCACCCGTGTGTATGCAACATAGCCAGCCACGAATGCTAAGGTTAGTTAGCATAGCCACCAACGACAGCTGATAAACAGTTTCCTGTAACAGTGAATTGTTTCTCCACCATTAGCAGTGAGTACATGAAGTTGATGGACAGCGCTAAGCCCCTCCTCCTGGCTCTGATTGTTTTTGGGCAGGATTTGTGTATTTCTTCAGACGGCAGACATCAATCTTTTCACAGATTATCTTTCTCATATCAAACTGTCGCAACATGGTGAAGGTTTTAACAAATATGGAAAAAAACATATTTTTGTAAAAGTTAAACACTGCCGTTTTAAGGAACAAGAGTGTGATATTGGCAAAACGTATACTCAGGTCAATCACTTGTTCTTACCAATAAAGACAAGCAGGCACATGCTGATGGCGAGGATGGAGCTGGGGCTGAGAGCAGCCATCCTCTGACCTTTGACCTGCCCCAGCTCACAGCGTTGACCCCTAAATCCCTCCTGACAGCGGCACTGGTAGCTGTCGGCTGACAGGGGATGGCATGTGCCGCCATTACGACAGGAGGACGAGCTGCAGGGTGACGGTACGCAGCGCTGGAGACCGGACTCATCGGTGACGGTCACCTGAGGGCCTGGACACCTGCAACGGGTCAGAGTCCAGCAGAGACGACTGGATGAGCACCAACTGGTACAAATACCCTAAAAAAGCTTCATCAAACCTGAATATATTTAACTCAGTTCAGTTTATTCTGTGTGATTTTGCATTCATGCATTATTTACTTGCACTGGTGTTTTCTCCACAGGTCGATGCAACGCAGCGGGCTGCGACAGGGCTGGCTTCTGCATGCGTCGCTGGAGCAACCCGAGGTGACCCCCCGCCTCTCCAGCAGCGTCACCAGGTCCCGGCTCTGGCCGTCCAGAGGGAGGATGTGTCCGTTAAAACGGACGTCCCGCAGGCAACCTGCACGGAAAAACGGAAACATCCGATTTAAAAGACAAACTCACAGTTTATTTGAGGTATCAGACCAAAGTTTTGATGACTTTTTAACACATTACCAACCAGAACAAACTGTTGAACAAGGTGTGAACAGTATATCATGTAAAATCATGAAGGTCTATCAAAAAAACTAAATGTCTGAAAGTCAAACTGTTATCAGAATGTAGTTCTGCTGCTCTCCAAACCAAAATAAAACTGTTTCTCACTTGTTCAATATGACTAATAAGGTCTGAATATTAGTAAAGTATAAATTGTAGTTTTAACAAGTGTTGCAGTTACTGTGCCCTGCAAAAGTATTCCTACTGTTCATCATCTGTTTTCTTAAGATTTTATGCGATGGACCACCATGGAGTAAAGCATAAATTTTAAGTAGACAGAAAATCTAAGATGTTTACAGCATTTTTTGAAAATAAAACATGGAAGTGTATCATGCATTTGCATTGAGAGTCCAAAACTTACAACATATTTCAGCTAAAAACTATTTGCAGCTCAGTCCTGATTCTTTGGACTCATAAGTGACAGGTTGTAATGCAACATTATGTGAAACAATTCAAAGGGAAAGAAAACTTTGGTTTATTAAATGCTTGCAAAATAATCTATTTTTATGCCTAGACTCTGTAAAGAAAGTAGAGACCCAAAACATGTGAAGATAATTATTTAACTTGCATTGACTTTTTTAAATTTAAGTTAAATAAAATCCTTTTGACAGATGAATACTGATGAGAGCAAGATCTGACCCTGGAAGTCAGCCTTTTCTCCAGCGTTTGGTCTGTTGCCAACCATCAGGCTGGCCGGATGAACCACAATCTCCCTGCGGCTCCCCAGCTGCGCCTGAACCTCCCGGGAGCCCCCTCCCTGCTCCAGTCGCAGGGTAAACCTGTTGTCGTGGCGACCGAGGCTGACCAGGACCCACTGTCCAACGTCCACTCTGTGACCGGGGAGCTGGAGAGAGTGAGCGCCGTCGCCCAGGTTGGCACGCACCGAGACGTGACCGTCACTGATCTGAAAAGTTGAAAAGTTAGAGGAGGAAAAGTCTAATAAAGACCTATAAAAAATAATTATATATGGAATACATTAATGGTTCACTACAATTGCACACTGAATACTTGATAAGAACTAGTCTTTAATTTATTTACAATTATTTAGTGTGCGGAAAATTGAGAAAACATTTACTTTTACAAAATCCTTGGTGCTTCACTAGTTCTTTAATATCCTGTACAATTCTCATTTAGCAACAGGATAACGCCTAGTCTCCTGAAACAAACTCTTTGAGCGACACGTTCCCCCACTTGCCTGTGGTGGCGCTGCACCAAGAACTACTGAAGAAACGACACAAAAATACAAAAGCTTAGAGCAGAACCTTTGTGCTGGTGTGTTTCTGGTATGTCTGTAAATTTGACAAACTACAACTATTCAGGATAAAACACATTGTTATGTTATGACTGGACGTTAAGTTTTGGTTAAAAAAATCATCTGATGGGACGCTGGAAAAGACTATTGTTGTGATCAAGTTGTGCTAAAAAGAGTTAGCTAATCATGAAAGCTTTAGAACCTAAAAAGCAAAACAGATTCTTTCAAAGAAGTTCCTGAAACATCCAAAGGTTGAATCGGTAGAAGAGCACTTTGCACCAATCTTATGGTCGAATAATCTAAATAACAGATTAAAAACAACTAATATCTTTGTTGTTGACCTCATATGTCTATTTATTCAATAATTTAGCATCAAATTACCTCAATTAAACATTTTTATAGCGTTCCACCACCAGTTTTGACTCAATCTGATTTCAAATTATCTGGAAAACAAGACCTCTCTTGTAGGAAAAAGGGCCAATCCGTGATTTATGTGTCTACTATAAAAGGTATTAATGACACTAAAACTCAGGATGGGATTCCAGTAACTAGTAGCTGTTGTTTATGTTTGCATGGACAGGTCATTTAGCAGTAAAGTAGGTAAATACTGAAGCTGAAAGTCAGGCTGACCTCCAGAATGATGTACTCGTTGGAGTCCCGGGATGCCACGGAGAGCAGGGTCCCAGAGGTGGCTCTGGTCCGGAGGAGCATCTGGATGTTGGTGCGACGGGAGCTGCCGCCCCCTCTGAGCTGGAAACGCATCACGCTGTCTGAGTCGAAGGAGAACTCCTGCACAGCTGAGCAGGGAACAGGGCAAGGTTACTACAGCTAACGAAAACTAGTGAAACCACCAAAACTGGAATGGAGAAAACATTTGTGTTACCTGACATAAATAAAAACTATAGTTAACTAGAATTACATCATATATTCATACATCTAAAACATATTTTAATTATACATATAATATTATTCGTTTTTGTCTTTATAACTGTATTTATCAGCTGCTGTGAAATAGATTTTTTTCCCCCTCCCACAAACAGTTTACATCAAATTACGGTAATCATTTTTGAAATTCTACACCTAAAAATTAACCAAAGTATGAAAAAACTAAAACTATAACTAATAAAAACTAAACTAAAACTAAACATTTAACTAATAAAATCTAGCAAACCCTATAAAAACAAACTAAAGCTAACTGAACAAGACAACAAGTCACAATCAAATAAAACTGAACTATAACAAAAAACCCAGAAGTATAACCCTGAGTTAAAACTGCGCTTTTACAACAAAGCTCCTCTCACCTCTCTCACACTTGTGTCCGTTGTATCCCGGACGACACTCGCAGCTGAAGGAGCCCCAGTCGGCGAGGCAGGAGGCGTGAACGCCACACGAAGGACCGGCCGCCGTCACACACACGCCGTCTGTCAGCTTGCATCCTGGCGCACTGTCGACGCTCTCACCTGGACTCGCCAGGTCGTACACCTGAGGCCAAACGAGAACGCTGACATTCCTTCTTTCCTCTGCAACGTTTCATCAAAAGCACTGAAACATAAAACGTGACGTCTGAAGAGTTCCAGGCTGTATTCACGGCCAACATTAGATTGGATTTTGTTTTAATTCCGCTGTTTTGATCCCCTGAGTTTAGAATGCAATAAGACTTAATTCGACATGCACTAAATTTTCACACAAGCCCATTGTTTCAGTTGGCAGGCGCACTGCGGCAGCATTTTGTGGTGTGTCAGTCTGTGTTAACACATAAATGTGAGCTGAATTCCTCTAAAGGAATCTGGGAAATCGGCTTTGATTACAAAGCAATGACAAGCGTGTTTTTTGAGTTCACTATTTCTCTCTTTTTTGGGGTTTAGAAAGCAGCTTTGTATTGCCACAAGATCTTAGGAAATGAAGGTGAGGCAGGGATGTGAAGTTTCTAAAGTTCAAAAGGTTTCTCATTTCTAGAAGCAAGGATGTCACAACATCCTCGTCACAATGTTCTGAGGAACCTTTATATCTTTGTGCCAGAGAAAAACACCTTTACTTGTTCAAAATACACCTAAAATTGGCATAAATGGTTCACAAATGTGTAGTTTTAAATAGTTGGCAAGTATTTGGTTTAAAAATGAACGTTTGTTGGACATCTAGAATTTATTTCAGACTTTTAGATGCCTAAATGCAGATGTGTTTAACCAAAGACATGCTAGCTCATAAAAACAGCGACATCACCCAGTTCACAACTCTGGACCTTTAGATCACTAACCTAAAACTTACCCAACTGATACCCAAATGGATAAGAATATCCATTCAAGTTGAATTAATATATACTGTACATTCAGGACATGTTATTTTTTAAAATTACACTCAGTTCCTTTTCCAAACCTGTACTTCCATCCACTGGTTCAGTGTGAATATGTAAATATCTCAACAGCACATCTACCATAAGGAGTTGATATTATCACTGCACAATAAATAGATTTAATTCTAAATCAAATGAAGGATACATTTTTTCTGAATTAGGTTTCTTTAAAGGTTCAAATGTGTTCCATTTTTAAAAAAAGTGAATTTCAATTGAAGTTAATTAACTAATCATAATGGAGTGTGGGGTTCTCACCATTCTGAAAGCACAGATGGGCCATGGGCCAGTTTGATCAACTCACGTATCTAATAAAATTGTAATTAATGTAGGAAAAGTGCTGATTTGAATCATGTTTAAGAGAATATTAAAGGACATTCATCATGGGTGACCTTTAATTAAAGACAGCTCATTTTGCTGGTTGTGGGCATCCTCTGGATTGGAGGAGCCGAACATCATAAATCAATTTAGATTTAGCTTTTCATCTTGGTACATTTAGAAAACCTTCATCTTAACAAATAATACATGTAAGAATTTAATACACTGCCAAAAATGATTTAGTCTTTGGCAGTTAAATCCATATAATGTCCTAATTTGCTAAAACTACAACAATGACTTTTCTGTTTCTACTTTATGTTTGTAGAGCTTTAAATACAAAAGAAGTAATTATGAAAAGCCAATGCTGGTAGCTAAGTCTCAAATGGTTGTTTTTGTCACTTAAGTTCAACTTGAATTCAAATGTCCATCTTCATGTTTGCAGTAAACTATGAGTAGATCATAGCAAATTAGTTAAGATATAACATTTCTTGGCAGATGACTTCTTTGAAAGGACCTAAACCTCTGCAGAAAGAAATGCTGAAGTAGCACAGGACTCTACTTTATTTTCAGAGCTAATTCCAAGCCCACATGCTGATGTCATGTTTTGTGTAATTTGAATAAAGAAATCACAATTTGTTGTCATGACACTTTTCTGCTGTCCTTCACATTCAGAAAAAAGTGTAATAACAGGGAAAATTTCGTCTTAACAACCTCAACAAATTTCAGACACAGCCTCAAAACACAGGGGATTGTGGGAAAAATAACAGCGCTGATGCTAACATCTTGAACTTCCACATTCCTCATTTTAAAGCGGACTGAACTCTTTCCTGGGGAAATTTCTGGGATCTGTGGGAGCTTGTTGAGGTTTTTCCTTCAGCAGCACAGGAACCGCAGCAGCTTGCAGGGAAGTGAGAGCCTCTATTCATTCATATTACCTTTTGGACTGTGATGTTGTTATATTGGCCTTGGCTGATGAGCCGAGCTCAGACCACCATCTGTCCGACCACCAACCCCACGGCGCACGAGCACAAACACACAGGAGCCGGTGGGAGTGAATTCATGCATGCACAAACAGATAGATGCAGGCACACACACACTGCAGCTGCATTTCAAGGCAAGAAACACATCCAGGAAAAGCTAATGATTCCTAGGATGAAAACACACAAACACATTGTGTTTCCTTCACTTCTGTTATTGACTCATTTCCATTTGGAGGAGAATGATGGGTAATCCTATTCATTAGTTTCTGACCGTTAAATATAACCTGAGGTTATTCAAATTTAAACCGCTCCTCACTCCCTCCTCAGTGTGACAGCATAAACAGATTTTTTTGTGCTCACCACATGAATATTTAAAGTACACACTGAAACATGCAGAGCTGTGTTACCTGGCTGTCCACCACCAGGTTTCGGATGCATCCAGTAAAACTTCGGTAACGGCGGTACGGAGACATTTCCTTCACTCCTCCCAACTGAAGAGGCTGGTAGACATTTAAATACCTGACAGGAAGTACACATTAAAGAAATATATCAGCAAAGAAAAACAAAAAAAAAAAAACACAGAGGCTGAAGAAGGTTTAGAAAATAAAGTATTTGGTAAAGGTAAGCTATTCTGTTTCATTGATCAGGTTAGGACAGGGCTAAAGGATTTAGAAAACATGTTTATTATATTTTCTGCACAAAGTAAATGTACAAAAATGTAAATTTTGCAGAATTAACTAAAGTGAGATTTCTTTCCACCATCTGCAGGTTATTTCATACCGCTGGTTCCCGGGTGTTTCTCCTGCAGCTCTGCAGTCGGACTCATCAATCTCTCGGGTCTCCCCTCCAACACCTTCCATCTCATTCACAGGAACCCCTCCACACTGGTCTAGGATCAGCTGCACAAGCTGAACGGAGAGCGAAAGGGACATAAACAGTCACTGGTGTTTGATTAGAAGCCTGGTGCTACTCATCAAATACTGTTGATTTACTGATTGATCATCAGCAACTGAGACAACATTTTTAAAGAGATTTTTAAAAGGTATTAAATATTTAAAGACATATTTTCACCATGTTGTTTATTTATAAATGTCAAAGTTTCAAAATAAATATTTTTGTTGGCAAACTAAATATTTAGCTTGCTAACTAAATATTTATCTCTGAGCTAAATATTTAGCTCATGCTAAACTGTCAATGTTCGTTCAACACAGGAGTATTTTTTCGATACTCTAGTCATTACTCAGTAAAACATATGAATTCATATGTACACTCATGGTATTGTTTTTTTATCACCATCCATCTGTTTTTCTGCCTCACCTTTCCGTCGCTGAGTATGTCCAGGCGATGCCAGCGCCGGTCGCTGATCGTAGCTTTAGGTGGGAGCTGAAGGGTCAGTGTTCCCGATCCGTGGTTTATGCTCAGAACTGGAACTCCGTTCCTTAACTCTGGATGAAGTGGAGAAAAAAATATGGGTTCAGATGGCAAACTTTTATTTTGTGGTTGAATACCACAAGAATAACCTATAAAAATCTCAGAGTCCATAGAGTTGAATACTGAAACGGGTAGAGGAAGCACAGACATTGCTTCTTTTATATTTTATTATCTTTTTATGGAAGTATTCTCATAAAATTACTACTTGATTCTTCTAATATTACAACCTTATTCTGGTAAAATTATAACTTTCTTCTGGTAATATAATAACTTTATTTTTGCATTACTATGACTATTCTGATAATATTACTTGATTCTTGCATTATTATCATGTTATTCTTGTGTTATTACAACATTATTCTAGTAATATTAGCCGTTTATAACTTTATTCTCCTATTACTGTGACTTTATTCTCATAATATTATTACTTTATTGTCAAAATTTAAAATATGTTCTTCTTAGCCTGGACCTGATACTTCATTGTGGGTAATATATTCTCTCTCAGACACATAACTATGAGTGTTCACAGCAGGAAGGTTAGAAAAATACATTTTTATTGCTGCTCTTATACCTTCTCATAGTTCTTAAAGGGAAATATAGGATTGGTGGCTCCAAAGTTTACAAAACCAGAGATCAGAAATCAGCCAGAAAAGTCTCACTGATGCATCACTAAATATAATAGATGTGAATAAAAGCATCCTGTACAGTGAGTTTGTATTAATTTATCGTCACATCAAATCAAGCACAAAAGATGGAGGATGACTTTGTTTGTTGGGTCTAAAAAGTTGATGCATGCCATGATGACTATTGCTGTGTAAGCTGCTGAATCCCATCAATGGCAGCAGAAATCCCCTCAGTCAATCACCTTCTGTCCCAATCAGATGTGTGCATTCATGCCAAAGTGTGTGTGTGTGTGCGTGTGTGTGTGCGTGTGTGTGTGTGAGTGAGTTTGTGACCGGATCGTAATATTGAACATCTAAGTGAAAAACGGCTCAGAAACATCAATGCTGCCGTCATCTTTGATTTTTATTTCCCCAGATCCGCTCGGCAACAACCCGGGTTCGATAATTACATAACGTTAATGCCACAAGATTATGCAAGGAGCGCTTGAAAGGCCATCGGCGGGCTAATCCATTAACACCACATAAGAACCGCCGGGAGCTGACATTAGAGTTTATGAAGCGTTTCCTCCGCTGAGATGCTGTTCTACAACAGCAGATTGATGAACGCTTTGTGTTTGTTGAAAAGGACGAGCTGATGAAGCTTCCCCACTGGGAGTGTTGGATCACACTGTGTCTTAGAGAGCTTAGAAGTTAAAATAATGTTTTGACTTTAATCAAACGACTGTCACATTTCAAATTGAAGTCTCAAAGCAGCAAGCGGGGGAGTTGGAGAGAGAATACCTAGAATCTCCAAGAAGCATCAGAGTCAGAGGAAATATGCAGAAAAAACCAGTATTAATGCTCTTCCTCACCTTTTATTGGCTTGTTAAGCTTTTAGGTTTCTAGCTGTAGTTCTCACTCTAAATCACTAGAAACCATCACTTAATTTAAAGATAACACTGATGGAAAAAGTAAACGTAAGATAAATATTAGAAAATATGTCTGCTAAAATAATCCCGTTAGAATACGTTATTAAAAGTACAGGGGGTTTGTGGGCTGTTGCTAGATTTTTGAAAAATCTAGGAACAGCCATAATTTTACTAAATATAACAATGACAATATCAGTTGCCATAATTACCTATTTTCTTCTTTCTTCTCTTTCCTCATCTGTGCTTCAATCACTCAATGAACTTTAGCATTTTAAGGAACATCATTGGTGTCAATACATAGTTTCCACCAGTCCCAGGGGACGTTGTTTTCTGGACCCATGGCTTTGGGACTAATAAAATAAAATGGCTGCCATCAGGATCGAACCGGATGAGACGGAGAAAGAAAATATGTCGACGATGTGGGCTCACACTACGGTTAGTTAACTACCTCATGAACACAAAGAGAGTTTTGTGGCCTGGAATCTATGGATGAATATGATCAATGTTTAAACAGATTTGCAAAGGACGCACAAGCCTTCCATGTGAATAACAAGGTTCTTATGACTGGCAAAGTGAGTACATGTAGTAACATACACGTAGGCTACATATCAATCCTAGCTTGCAGATAATAGCTACATTGGCTAAGCTAACTTTGCTAATTCAGCAGAAAGTTTTACAGTAAATATCACTGATATTTATCTTTGTATTACGCAGAGGTGGGTAGAGTACTCCAAAATTATAATCGAGTAATAGTTGTAATCTACTTATGTTGTTTGTAAGTTAGATAAGAACAAGATTAGAGGTTGTTCTAAGCTTGTGGCTTGTTTATTGTTGTCATAGCAACTGCCTACCAAAATGGCTGTCAGCTCCAAAGTTTACGGAAGTGTGTTGTCACATGAGAATTATGTATTGTGACACTAAGGGTTAATCCCTTCAGTTTAAGTGAGTGTCTCCTTTCTTTTTTAAGTCCAGATTGCTCTAGTGACATAAACACATTAAACTCACCGACGGCGATGAAGTCCTCCGGCTCCCCAGGCTGGACGAGGCCAAGCGGCCCGTTGTAGAGCAGCAGCCCGTTGGCCGACTCGAACAGGAACTCCAGGGATATTTGGCTCTGGAAGCAAGGCTTGATGGGAGGAAACCAGGCGTAACCCTGACCTCCGAAGCTGTGTTTGGTCTGCTGGCACTCCGGCCCATCAAACATGGGGGGACATTTGCATCTGAAGGGAAGCAGAAGCTGATAGGTTAAGAAAATAATCAATATACTCTATAAAAACTGTTTTATTATTAATAAATAGGTGTGTCTCCATTCCATAAGTACTTCTCCAAAATTAAATAACAGTGAACATCTTTTCACATTGATGTAATTTGGCACAATACAGATCAAAATTGCTTTAATCTGATTGATAAAAGGTGAATGTTTATGAGTCTGGAGGGCTGCAGAAAAGGTTTTACAGATTTTATTGAATTTAGAACATAAATTATCTTCTCCAGGACAAAGTTTAATGAATATTTGATACATAAAAGCAATTAATGGGGACTATTTCAGTACTTTGTAAGTTAATTTACCTTTAAAGTATAAAACTATAGTGACAAAAGTAGCATTTCTATCTAAAATTGAAGTTCTTTGGTAAATGTCAGTAAAATTTTGTCAGTGGTTTGTTCTTACTTTAAATACCTCAAACAAACAAAAAAAAAATAAAAGTGAAGCTAAGAGAAATTAATTGAGGACTGTTTCACTACTTTGTAAGAATATTTTTCTTTAAAGCATAAAATTATGGTAACAAAAGTAACATTTTCTATCTTCTATTGAAATTCTTTTGAAAATTTCAGTAATTTTTGATTCTTATTTTAAATACGCCAAACAAAAAATTAGAAGTGAAGCTAAAGTTTTAAAAAGTGTAAACTTCTGAGGCCCCCAGTGTAGTTTTCTTTTGTGGCTTGTCATGTTAAAAAGAAAAAGAAAAACATATGAAAACGTAAACAAGAAAAGAAACCATTAAATCCTCAAAAAGGAGTTTTCTTGGTTTTAACTGAAATCAACTTGAAAGTTTCTTTTCCAAAGTTATAAACCTTTGAAAGAGAAACCAGCTGTCGGGATTCAGCAGCTGCAATATTTCAGCTCCAATCTAAACTAATATAGTTATGTGACAATTCAAAGTCAGCTGCAGTCCAAGCAGCTGAAAAACGGAGCCTCAGAGTGTTATTACTGCAGATGGAAACCGCTGGCTCGCTTCTTAAATCTTTTAGCATGTTTGACAGATTTCGCCTGAGTTCTTCAGTTAACAAATGGGAAATTTCTACCAGCTTCAAACCGTGACGATAACAGTTTGAGACGCCTGTTAGCTGCCAAGGACAGACATGCTTAAAATCAGGAGAACTACAGAGAAAATAAACGATGCCAATGTGGCGGAGATGCAGTATTTAATTTACATTTTCATGGTACAGGGTGCTGGGTTTATGAAAGGGGCCAGCGAAAAAAAGTTTCATTCAGAATTCTAACTTTAATCTCAAAATTATAATTTTCTTCCTCAAACTTCTGATTTTAATCTCAAAATAGTGACTTTCTGACTTTAATATTAAATTTATGATGTTTTTTTCTCAGAATTCTCATATTAAAGTCAAAATTCTCAGTATAATTTTCTAATTCTGAATTTATTCTCAAAAATATGATTTTTTTTCTCAAACTTTTGACTTTAAACTCAGAATTCTGACTTTCTGATTTTAATCTTAAAATTATGACTTTTCTCAGAATTTGGTCTTTAATCTTGAAATTTTGGGTAAAATCTCAAAATTGTGATTTTTTTCCTGAAATTTCAGATTTTTATTTCAAATTTCTGACTTTAATCTTAAAATTATGATTTTTTTCCTCTGAATTCTGTATTTGATCTCAAGATAATGACATAATTTATAGTCTGAATTGTGACATTGTTTCAGTGACCCTAATCACTTCCATACGATTTATTATCTAATGGAATAAATTTCAGTTCTTATAAAATCTCAGACAATAGATTTATAGATAAAAGGTGTATTTTTGTCTTAAATTTTATACCGGTATCCCAGAGGGCCATCCTGGCAGGTGCCTCCGTTGAGACAGGGGTTGATGGGATAGGCAGAGCATGTCAGGTGGGTCGTCTCTCGCCCTCGGCAGCCACAGTGGGCGGTCGTCGAGGCCGACAGCGACACCAGAGAGACGTTACCGGAGCTCAGAGCCACAGGGACCTGGCTGAATGAAACCTCGCTGCTGCAGCCTCCATACTGGCTGCAGTCTGTGTACGGACAGTCATCCACGCCCACCTGGCTGACGGACACGCCCAACATGGCCTCCAGCTGGGCAGGATGGAGAAATAAGGATGAAAACAGATTAAAAAAAAATATTTTTTTATTTGATTTATATGATTTATTTGCTCTTAATAGGACAAAAAATTGGACAAAATGTAGGAATAAATATTTGAATTATCACAGTGGTTTGCAAAAGCATTCATATCCTTTGACGTTTATCAAATTTATTCACATCACAAACACAATATTTAAGGTGTTTTACTGGGATTTTAGGTGCTATGGCAACATAAAGTAGCACATAAAGGTGAGACTAAAAGAAAATAATGCCAGATTGGCAAAAAATAAAGTGAAATACAGAGTTTATCCACTTTAAAAAATATCCTAATTTAAAACACAGAATGTAGAAAAAGCTCCACTTTGCCAGACACTTTAACTACATCCCAAAATGTAACTGAACACTCAGAAAGTGGCCTTCTATGCAAACAACATGCAAATAAAGAATAAATCTGAAATGAAGACAAATGGGATTTTAATGCAACACTAGAATAACAAGACAAAGTGACATGAATATTGTTTGAACATAAATTAGAATTTCAAAGAATAAGAGCATCTGACTTTGATCTTATGACTAAACCGCATCAACAGTTTTTGAATTTGATTCATTTCCCGTAATATTATTTATGCACTTTAGTGCTTTTCTTGTCATTTCTTGTTTTGTTGTCATTTCCTCCCTCTGTTGCCAAATTCACTCATTTTCTCTGCTTGTCATTTGGACTCTTTTTCTCTTATTTTGCCTCAAAGAGCGTTTTCCCCGCCAATCAGAGTCCCTCAGGGTTTCTCTGCATTTATTTATGCTTTTTTGAGGTTTTTCAAGATCCATCTGATACTTTTATTCAAAGTGCTTGATATTCCTCATGCAGAGCTTCAACGTATGGCTCTAAAATGTCTACATAATCTTTTAATTTCATATTCTGTGTCTTTATTATTCTCAATGTATTTATTTCGAACAGACAGAAAAGACAATCAAGACAAAAAGAAAAACAAAATAAAATAGAATGAAGCAAACTTAAGAAATAAAATGTAAAACTAATTATTTTGCCCATGTGACATCCAAATTTTATATTTTTTGTTCGAAAAGGAGCAGGTAGAAGATATAATATATTATAATGTCCATATCTTACGAATTATCTTATAAATATCTTATAGATTAGACAAAATAATTTTCTTTCCAGCCTATGACAATTAAACACACACTTTCTTCTTTGGTATTTGATGTTTAGTGTGCTTTGAACTGATTTTTACATGTTTTTATTGTTTTGATGACCTTGTTTTGTTGTTGAATACTCTTTTGAACCAGGCTGCGTCAGTTTATTCAGGTCAGAAGAACCAAAATAGCTCCCATTGAAATAGTTACTGTTATAGTAATGAGTTTGGATTTGCTAATTTCCTATAATGTTGAATCTATGCATGGAAAAGCAACATGTTTGGATAGAACAATTGAATTTTTAAGTCGTAAGACCCAATTATAAATAAAACAATCAGTATGAAATATCAGAAGAGTTATTTTGCTCAAACTTTTCACATTCCCATCCTTCCTATAACCATTAGGAATACATCCTTCATTGCAGTGGTATGAAAACATGGGAAACATTTCAGACTTTTTCCTTTCTAACATTATTATTTGTCTGTATGCAGCCGATAAAGTTAACTATCGGCATTTATGCATATTTTAAGTTTTTAAATTTATAATCTCAAAATTTTAAGTTTCATTGCATTGTAGTATTCTGAACTGCGATAACTTTTTCCAAAAATATCTCATCAGATCATTTCGTTCTAACAGACTTCTAGATAAATCTGTTTGCAATAAAAATAAAAACTCTTCCACTTTGAATGAAAACAAAACACAATATAATTTATTGTGCCTGTCTTTCAACTAAAACCTTATTTTCGTTAAAGACATAAACATATTTTTTCCTCTTGCTATTTTGTGACCTTTTAATGGTTCCATTAAGAAAACATAAGCAGTGAGGCAGCCCAGAGTAAGACATTTGCATATGACCTTGCCCAGTCAACGTGTGCACACATGTTCTGTATGTTTTTATGCCTGGTTCACTAACTGGCATGATGAGCTTCCTGTCGTGGAGGTAAACGTCAGATGCAGCTCCGCAGCTTTTAATGCATGTTAAATATTCATCTCCATGTTGTTTGCATGGAAAATTGGAATCTATCACAAAACTAAATCATTGCTTACACAACATGTTCAGTTTATTTTCATAACTACATATTTGTCCAAGTGTGAACAGTTTAAAGTGTGTTTAAACTTCACCAGGAGTCTAAATAAATCTTCCACTCTCTTCTTTTTAATTTTGTTTTAGAGGAATTGAAAAGCAACCATCAAACATGAAGGAGTTTTGGAACTAATGATTGTTTACCTCAATCTCAATTATCTAAAATAATGATTCTGAAAAATTGTCTTAATAAGGACGATATTTATAGACGTAGTTTTTAGGTGATTTTTGAGTCTTACCTTGGCTTTGTTTGCCGCCACATATCCATGAAGCTTCTCCGCCTTGTAGTACGGTGAGCCGTGTGCAGCAAACCAGACATCCAGCGCTCTGTAACTCAGCTGGTCGGCTTTGCCTACAGAGAATATCTGGACTTTCTCTGGCAACGTCTGCAGGATTTCAGCCAACATTTGCCCCAGACGGGAAAACCGACTCCCCTGACCTCCGCTGCTACTCTGGAAAAAGCCCTCTACTGTAAGATCTGGAAGAAGAGCAGATGTTCCTGCTTGTATTTTAAATATTCTTTGGGAACAAAGATGACAACACAGAAGAGGGAGGTCTTATTTTATATTAGCTGCTTTTTTTTTTTGCTTTTCGGTGACCTTAGAGGTTGAAAAGTTGGATAACTATTCTTAGAAAAATAACTAACTGAAGTTTGGGATCATAAAAATGTGCATCTCTCAACAGCCTTTAGTGGTAAAATAGCTCTCTTTTTAACACATCATGTTGTGGGAACTCACTGTTGAGGCGAACGGAGCCAGCTCGCTGCAGGGCCTCCTGGTGCAGCTCTGTGACATCCACCTGAGCGGTGGAGATGACATCAGGCCATGTGCTGTCGGACACACGCACCTGCAGGCGGTACGTGCCTGGAGGAGTTCCCTCCCTGATGCTGAGCTGACCTGAGCTCTGATTCAGACCGAACAACCTACAACAGGAACACATTTATATTATCATTAGGCGTTTATCTGTCAAACATCATGAAAGTAATCGTCTCAAGAAACTAAAATAGACTGGACCTTCTCATGACACTTAAAGAGGCAAAATGTACATTTTTCCTTTTATTTTGTGTCAGTGGTGGGCATGCTTCTGCTATTCTGCTAATAGTGGAGCTAATGATTCGTTTAGCGCTTTTGCTAACTTTAAAAACTTTTAGCAGTCTTAGCTTAATTTTTCTGGACACCTTCTAAAGCGTTAAGTTAGTTGGCTGTTTTGTAAACTTTTAGTTAATGTGTACTGACATTGTGGTTATTGGCTGTAAAAATTCTTGCAGAACTAAAACTTATGACTGGCATTTACGGTTATCCCAACTAACTTTTTAGTTAGCTCTACCCACTACTCTTTATTAAAAAAAAAATAATAATAATTGAAGCTGTATGATGTTCCATCCAGAAAAAGCAGCTGCACAAATAAATGATTAAAAGTCCAACATTCATGGTAAAAATGACTGAAAGTTAACTCTGGTGAAACACACACAGCTTATTTGATTCTATAACAGTTTTGTTTGCAGAGACTTGAAGCTGATATCCTCATATGTTACATCTAGGCTGCTGCTTCTATTGAGTCCCTGCAAGGTGACATTAATAATATCCAAGCGATGCGTTTTCATCTGAACTCTTTGAGCTTCTTATTTTGCTCCGAGTTTTATCTTTTCTATATGTAAATAACCATCAGCCTATACCTAATCCATTCTGTGAAACAAATTGCTATCTGCAGGATGCGCAGATGATGGGATGTGATTCACGAGTAACTATGGTAATGCTGTCCCCAGTGGTTCCTTTGTTCTCGGCCGTCTCCTGTCGTCCCCCCTTGTAGGTATCTCGTTAGAAGAAAAGGTGGCGGGGAGTGCAATCAGACTCTCCTTTCAATGCGTCCGCGTGAAGCCGCGTCTCATCAAACAAAATGAGCTCGCCCTCGCTGTGCTTCACTGGGAATTTTCAATACCGCTGGTTATGAAGTATTAATAGCACTGTTCCTGACAAGTCAGATCTCTTTTTCTATCTCTCTCCTCCCTTTTCAGTCTCTTCCACTCTTTGTTTCCTCCTTCAAACTGCCTGTATTATACGGCCCAATTTTGTTTCTTTTTTTTCTGTTGCACCTTTGTATTCTCTCATCCTCTGTATTTCAAAACTGTCACTCGTTGTGCACTTTTTATTTTCCTTTTCTTTTTGCTCTTCCTGCTTTGTGTCACATAAGAAGGGAAACTTTACCCAAGAATCTGTTTCATGTGAGTTACTCCCATGATAGAACTGCTTTACATCTTCCATCCTCTGACTTCTTTTATCCAATACATCAACAGGCTGCATGCTTGAACTAAAGATGTTCTAAGTGACGGGGTTAGCATCTTAATCTTTTTGTACCAGTTGGTTTTAGATGACACAAAACTGAATCTATTATGTCTAAAGTTACGTGTAGATTTAATCTTTCTTTCTCTCTTGCTTTTGTACCTATAATTTTCTATCTGTTTTACTTATTTATTTTACTTTCCTGTATTGGTGCCTAATTTCTTTGCTTCACCTTTTGCCCAACCAGCAATAAAATGTCAAAATAGTTTCAGATTTTATTGCAGTAGCTAATGCCAGACATAAAACATTTCAAAAACCCCATGCTATAATTTGAGTACATATAACTGGCAGGCTTCAACATTTCCATAAATAAATATAGAAAAAGTATTTTTAAAAATCAAGCTTTAAAAAAACAAAAAACAAAAAAAAAACTTTAATTCAAATGGAATTTAAACAATAATATTTTTTAAAAGATTTTTAATTTCATTTCTAATAGAATAAAAATAAAATGTTTTGCTTTTTTAATTTAATAAGTGTTGGGATAGTGTTCAATATAAAAAAATAACTAATTGTTTTCGTAGTATCTAATATGAAATGACACACAGCTGCACTTTTCTATTCAACTCCGACAAATAAAAACATTGAACTTATCATTAAACTAAGACAGATTAGTCAAAAAATGTCTACAAGAGAATAGCTACATGCCTAAAATGTCATCCTTCTGCAGACAAAGTAAAGTTAAAACTGATGAAGAATCTGTTTATTTTGCCACAAAGGACAGTCAGAAAGATGGAAAGGAAAGTGGGAAACAATTCCAGACTGAAATAAACATGTTTTTCACTCAAAGATGATCTTATTGCATTAAAAATTGACTTCATTTAAGACGTTTTGCACATGTGTAACTGAATATGGCAGTACATTTTCACTTGGCATTCATGGTGATTCTGTGTATCAGCTGCAACATGGATGTTCTGTTCCAAGAGTTAAATGCTGGTCGATCAGCTGGTAATGTTAAAATTAGTGTAAAAGAGACAGATCCTAAGTGTGAGCTTAACTTGTATACATTTTTATTGCTGATTATTATTACTGCGCATTACTTATGCTTGGTTTTATACTATGTATAACTTAAATATGATTCATGTTGTACAGCACTGTGACTTTTTGTATGTGAAAAGTGCTTTATAAATAAACTTTCCTTTACTGTAATCCTGCTGATTCGTGTCAGTTTTAACATTTAATATGCCTTCAAGCATTCAAAACCTTTGAACCACTAGTGAACATTTACTCAACGGGAATCAAAGCTACTCACTGAAGACTTTTCAGCTGTTTCTTGACATTTTCATCACTTCTACACTTTGTTCTTCCTAATGTCCCTCGACTCTTCCATACTAACTAGCAGAAACTACTGGAAAACTTTAACGAAAATCCTCTTTCGGCAGTTTTTTTCAGTGTTTCATCAAACGCGATCAAATTACCTGGTTGGTTTGCCATCGAAGCGGTACACCTTCTCACTCCAGTCATCGAGGTCAGGGGACTGAATTTGTCCAAGAGCTGTTGTTGGGAGAATCCCTGTGAGGATGCAGAAAGTAAAGCAAGAAGAAAAAGTTTAAAATGCATTATGCATCCCTGTGGTACAGCCCAAATATTAGGAGTAAAGGCTGAAAGCTTCACCAGAAGGTACAGGCACAGGTGACACCTTATTGGCACACATGGTCATGGTTAAATAGCGCATCAGGAACAGAGTCTCATTAGAATAACTTTCACTCTGTTTTTTCCCAGGAGCAGTAATGTAATCACTTTATCCATGAAATAAGTTGCCTTTCAAACTCACTTCCTGTTCATGTCCCTATCAAAGCTGGGACTTAAGCTGGAGTTAATTGTTTGCTTCATGACATGTTTTCGAGTTTCAGGGTGGATTCCTATTAGGAGGTTAATGTCTGCTCATGTGGAAAAGCCCCAGAGAGGAAATTCATCAAAATACACTACGGAGAACCTTAGTTTTCCAGTAAATTACAGCAGGCTGACAGATGGTACGAAATGCTAAATAAGTGATGGGGCTGCAGTGGGAGGCTGCGAGAAGTCGACTGTGTCATGTACAGATCTAACGTGAGCAAAAAGGGCTCAGAAGGTTTTGAACTGACTATGACAATCAGTTATGATTTGTGAGGGACAAACGTTCTCTTTCTTCTCGTGGAGTTTGTTAGGTACAAAATAATGCACTGAGGACAACATGTGGAACAGAATCTCAAAAAATAAACCCTTGATTCTAAAACGGCTCTTATTTTGTTGGTGTGTCTACGAATGAATGCATCCCTATGTGGCTGCATTATTAGACATGCTAACTGTACTGTGACCCCTTTCTAACAGCAACACGTTTGCTGTATTTATACTGTTTCCCTTTTGTGATATATATGCATTTTCTGACTCTATAGATAGTAATATTTTTATGCTGTTTATGATAATATTATATTATAATTTCAATTTGTCTGTTTATTAACTTTGGTTGGTACATTCTCACAGAGATGCATTTAATGTGATAAAACACCCATCCAATTGAAAAGTTAGTTACACTAAGTCACTAATTATAAATAGTAGCAATGCTAGCACTTAGGTGTTAGATTAACATTATTATTTAGAAGCTAATGCTAAAGCACAACATGCTTTACAACTAAGTATAGTGTGCTCTACAGGATCAAATTAGTTTTTTCACAATTTTCTGTCTGACTGTGTCTCAGAAAGAGATTTATTGGAACAGAACTGAACACTTGTGTTCAGTTTTATAGTAGCTATGTATTACAGCCAGCGAATAGAGCAGCATATATTACACCTCTGATCCACCACAGGGGCTAATCATAGAGTTACTTAAAATATAAGATTTAAGGATGCAAAGCAAAGACAGCAGCAGCAGAAGTATTACAGGCTACAGGTGCGAACAGAGCAGAGCCACTTTATGATCCTCCAGTGTTTGTCTGATCTGGAAAATGTGTCATCCAGCAGAATCAGATGCAGTTAATAACATTTTGTGGAAGGCATACAGCCCACATGAGGATTGCAACACAGAGCTCTGCCAAATATAAGGGAAATTTCTGACAGACAACTTATGCGTATTGCTCAGATCAATGTTGATCAGGACTACATCAAGCCTTTTTGATCCCAGCTACATGCTCTAAAAGCTCACACAACGTCAGAACATCGACTTGAATGATGTAAACGATAAAAGGATCAATAAACAGGGGGGTTGTCGTTACATGTTAAACTCAGAACTGAGATCTTAAAGCGACTAAACACTATAAAACCCTCCTGAGAAATTACTAGAAAGTCTTTGCTGAATGTTAGTGAATTGTCTGCTAAAAAGTATTAAAAATTACAGACTGAGTCAATACAAGACCTTGAAAAGAGTTTACTTTGAAGGATTAAGGAAGGAAACACAAATATATCTTTGCAAGACTTTGCACTTTTAGTGGCGGAGAAGAATGCACTCTGCACAAAATGCCAGTTCATCACAGGACCAACACAGAAAGACACAGGACAACCAACCATTCACATAAACATTCACAGCAATTTGCAATTTTCAATTAACTTCCTAATGGTGGAATGAAAGTGGGGAAGTCAGAGAGAACACCCAAACTCCACACTGAAAGGTTATTTAAACCCAAAGCTTGTACTAATAAAATCTACAACAGCATAAAGCATTTAAGCAAATTTAAAACCATGCAAAACAAATCTTAAAGGTGACCTGTTATGCTTAATGGAACAGATTAGGATATAGGCTATACAAAACATATTCATTACATTTTTTGCACAAAATTGTTCTTATAATCTGATAATGAGTTTTTAGTCTGCTCAGTTCTACTTATTTTGAGCTCCTTTCAGAATGAGCTGTTTAAAGGCCTCTTGTCACTTTAAATCCAAATGCTGCTGGCCACACCCCCCAACTCAACGCTTGGGTTGCTAGGTGACCGGCTGGACTTTGCTGTGGTTGCTAGGTAACCTGCTGGGATTGGCTGGGGTTGCTACGTGAGGAGCAGTGCCTGCTGATTTGTGACGTTATATTCTGAAGGTTTTTGAAACGGCTCTAAAAAACATTTACTTACTTCAAAATATGGTTGGGTGTTTTTTTTAAGCACTTGAGCTGTTTTTAGAAGTAGTGTAAATCCAAATGGATGTATAAAACGTGAATTTTACAACAAACCAGATGGCAAAAAAAAGCAGGACATACCTTCAAAACTGTAGACAACAATATGGGTGTGTCCAGGTAAGTGCGGATGGTCATTTCTATCGCCGATGACAACTGTCAACGTGCTGGTTGAGCTCACTGGAGGAGAACCGCTGTCAATCATGAGAATGGGAAGGCGGTACTCCTTTTGGCGCTCGCGATCAAAGCTGCGAAGAGCAGTGATGGCTGCGCTGCCATTCCGAAAGTCTGTCAGGTTAAAGTTTGTGGCATCAGAGGTTAGAAGCAGGAGTCGGATGGAGAACGGACCACCATTGGTGGACGTGTCTCGGTCGATGGCGTGAAGAAGCATGGACGTTTCATTCATTCGCACGGCCTGTGGAGCTGCAGTGTTCTCCCAAACAACAGGCTTATAGGCAGCCTCAAACTCTGGCCCATTGTCGTTAATGTCGAGAACAGTTACCATAACAATAGCGGTACCAGTTAGCGGTGGGATACCAGCATCTGTTGCGAGAACCATGATCCTGTGCTGGGAGATTTTTTCTCTGTCCAGAGAATGAGCGACAACCACCCAACCAGACTGATCCACCAGGAACTGACTGTAAGGGTCGGACTCCTTCGAAATACTGTAGGAGAAGCGTCCATTTAGGCCAGAGTCCAAATCAGATGCTGTAACCTGAGCGACAATCGTTCCCACTGGGACGTCTTCAGACATGGCAGCCGACTCATAGAACTGCGGGAAAAAGACGGGAGCGTGGTCGTTGGAGTCTTCTACTTGGACGAGACAGTAGGCCAGGCTGAAAAAGTCAGCATCTTCAGCCTTCAGAGTAAGATTAAAGGTCCGCTCATGGAGTTTCTCAAAGTCAACCTTCTTCTTCAGCTTTATCACGCCACGTCGGTTTACTTTGTCCGTCTCAACGAAGAACTTCCTTTCCTCGTCTCCGCCAACGATGCTGAAGGTGACAACAGCATTCTCACCCTCGTCTCCATCAGTGGCAGACACCACAAGGACCTCGCTGTTTACCTCCAGATCCTCATTCATCTGGAAGACACATAAAGGCATTTTTTATGACAACTAATGTCAAGGTTTGTACACTTTGCCCACAGTGAAATTCAAGTACTTTTTCAAGCGTTTTCGAACTTTTCCAGCATCGCAGATTGGAGATAAAACAATACAAATGAACTCAAAAAGACAGTTTCAACTCAATATAGGATGACATCTTTTATTAGTTGTTATTACTAATGTTTTTTGACACTATTCAACATTCTATATCAGGGACAAGGTAAACAAAATTTTAAGTTTGTAAATTTCTCTCCTTCAGTCACCCTATGCACCTGACTGGTGTGAGAACAAAAGACTAATAAGAAAATCCCCAATTTCAATAATGTTGTCAAACATATAAAATATAAGCCAGCATTTATTTCAATTACACAGATCAATAAGTCATTGAGTCATTAGGAATAATAATTACACTGAACCAATCCAAACAAATTGTGTTTAGGTCTGACCTTCCTGCTTAAACACAATACACAAAGAAAGTCACAAAAAATCTCAAAAATGTTTTCTGGCATTTAGCAAATATAAATATTTTAAGTAATTGTATCTGACTTAAAACAAGAAACGTTTAGTCTGATTTGATTTCAGACAGTGAGAAAAAAATGTTTTTAAATATCTTGTTTCAACTGTAAATAAAGCTTTCCGAATTTAGGATTTTAATTAAACGTTAATTACCTTTTATTCAAAACTCTTGAAAATGCTTGAAATTCATTTAGATGTTTTTAAGGACCTGCACAAACCTTGTAATGTAAATATTGGAAGAGAACGACAGATCAGATGTCTTTGAAGAGTTTGACTCACCTGAGTGGTGTAAGCCCTCTGAGTAAAGATGGGTGGGTGGTCATTTACGTCTGAAACCATAATAGTGGCTGTTCCCGTCCCAGACAAACCACCGCCATCCCGGGCCTCCACCACAACCAGATACTTGTCTTCTGTCTCCCGGTCCAGTGAGCGGAGAACTGTGTAGATAGTCCCGGTAGTGGCGTTTATGGAGAACAAGTTGAGGTTGATCTCATTGCGAATGTTCTTGATGATGCTGTAGGTAAGCATGGCATTCCTGCCTTCATTTGGGTCGTCAAGGTCCATGGCACGCATCTCCATGATGGAGGTGTCGGCGGGGGAGTTTTCAGGCACTTGGCCAATGAAGCATCCGTCTACCTCTAGGGCGGGGCACGGAAAGAAGGGGGAGTTATCGTTAATGTCTCGGACTTCTAACAGCACATCAGCGAATCCTGTAAGCCCCATTCCGCCCTCGTCTGTGGCGAGGACAAGGAATCTCCAGGCGGGGCGCTCTTCCCGGTCCAGGCGGCGCTGGGCATAGATCCTTCCGGTGTGTTCGTCGATAGTGAACTCACCACCGGCACCCTGGCCATGGAGGGAGTAGCGGAGGGCAGTCTGGTCCGCTTCCTGATCGGGATCTGTTGCTGACACCTACAAAAAAAAACAAGAGGGAAAAGGTGAAAAAGGAGCAAGGAAATCATTCTTCCCACTTCTTCTTTTCTTTTGTATTTACCCAGAATGCCCTGTGCTGTAGTGCCCTTTCTGCTTTTGGAGCGGTTTCTGGTCCCCTTGGTGTTCACATATGCATTCAAACCGCACCACAGTTCACTTCAACTGAACCGATAGCTAGATTTTTAGGCGGACCAGAGTTTGCTTTTTGAGTCGCGTCAGAGTTTGATGCTCATTCACTCCTCCCCAAATGACCAAACTTTCTAGCCAAACGAACCAGAGTTTGATTAAAGTGGACTAAACCGGACTGGTGGGAACATTCCTTACTTGATCGCAGTTGGCTTTAAGAAATGAGACGTCCACCATAATTGGATGACCTCCGCTATGTCTAAAAATAAACCTCTAATAAGCATTTTGCTCTCTGAGTGATTGCTTTTATGACGTATAGCCTTTCAAATGGGTATTGAATAATTGCAAAACACCAACGTTTGTTTCTCTTGAAAATTAATTGCTTTCCATATCAAAACTGTAGCAAGAGGCACACCTTTTATTTATGCTGACAATTTGTACAACAGCGGTACATTCATCACAATTCAATAACATCTTCCTTAATAAGCAAATATTTCATCTCGTTCCGTTCTTTCCTCATCACGTATTTCTTATCAAAACAGGTAAATTGCTTTTCCAGCATGTAGAAATGTCAAGCCCAGCAACTAGGACATGCAGCGGGGAAGTGATTGCAGCAGCTGGCCCCGCGCGCTGGGACTTCACAACACAGGAATAAACATTTCTCTGCTGCTTTGTCCTGTTTGCTTAATTAACCTGCCTTCCTGCTATCTCTCTGAGCGAGGGGACGAGAGCAGCAGCAATGAGTCGAGCCTTCACATCTGTCACCGAGACACACAATGCAATTAAAAGTTAATAGACAAAGACAAAGGCAAGAAAAAAAGTACACTTTTACCCTTTCTTCTCCTCTTTTGTCACCAGAGTTTGTTTACTGAACCCTTTGAAGTTCTCCTTCCCGCAGCCTCCTCCCCCATGTCGCCTCTCTGCATCCTCTGACAACGTGACGCAGGTACACAATATTGAAGATGAGCAGCGGTGGCACCACAGAGGAGGCAGGTGAAGTCAAAAAATATTCATTTCAAATTGGATTTTCTTTTCCGTTCGCTATCTACTGAATTGCATTAGTGCACAGGGCTGAGAGTGCGGCGCGATGAGGGAGGACCCGTCCGTCGTGCGGTAGAAAGACTATTGAAAGCGTCAGAGAGGAACCAAAAGCACATCAAATCAATTCCAGCAGGCGAGGGGAAGCAGGCCCAGGTTGAGGACTGGGTGACACATGCGCCTCTGACGGAGATTATTTCCCTCCCCTCCCAGCTTCCACCTTTTTAATCTTATTTAGCTTGGCAGCACATGCAAATTATTGTGAATTACCGGAGATAGGTGTGACGAAAGGTGGATGAGATCAACAGGAGAAGGAGGTCAACACGAACATTTTAGAGGCAACTTTGAGGACGATGGTTACTTCCTGTTAGGCTTTTTTTGGCCTAATATTTCACCTTGGAGTCTCTTTTTACCAGTTTTTGTGTTAGATGCCGTCATACATGTGTGATGTGTTAGTGGAATGAATCTCTGCTGAGGTGTTGCTCCAGGCTAATTTTTAGCATAACTAATGCTATTACATTTTCCTCCATCAAACTTGATACATTTTCACATATTGTTCATATAAACATTAAGATCTGAACAATAATGTACATTATGTATGTTTGGTCGAAGGTGATACTTTATCAGGTTTACATTTCAAATAATTTGATTAGGAATGAGTGAACATCGGATCTCCAGTTATGGCTAAATGATTTAGCATGACAATAAAAACATGTTAAACACCATCAAACATTCATTCATTTCCTCACTTGCTTGTACACTTAACAAGGTCAGAGTAGATTACTCGCAAAAGTGCATTATATGCTGCATATGTTGTTTTCTGATCAGGTAAATTAGGGTCTTAGGTTGTTTTCACACCCAATAGTCTGGTAAACTCAATTTCTAATTTCTCTCTCAAACAATATGTAGCTTTTATTTTAATGTGTATTATTTATTGCAAGCATTATGTTATTTTCTTCCATTTTAACCATAATTGCTGCTGAAGGGGAAAAGCAAATGCAGCATTTTTCATAAAATCGGAATAACTGGAATAAGACTCAGTATTGTCCATGTGATACACCCAAAACAAAGAAGCCTTCACATTCTCTGACCTCCAGGATGAACACAGGAAGCTGTGTGAGCTCCTCCATCACAGAGGCGTGATACTCCGTCTGACTGAACACCGGCGCCTCGTCGTTGCGGTTGACCACCTGAACCACCACCAGGGTCTCGTTCTCCCATTTCCCGTCAGAAGCGACCAGCCGCAGCTCGTAGCGCTGCTCCATCTCGTAGTCGAGCGGCTGAGCTACAAAGATGGTGCCCACCTCTGGCTCCACGTCGAAGGTCCCCATGGCGTTTCCTGAAGTGATCTGGTAGCGCAGCTTAGCGTTGGCGCCTGGATGGAAGGAATAGAGTCCAGGTCAGTTTGAGCTGTTTCAGTTTCTGCTCTAAAAACTTTCTATCCTGGTATTTTATTATTATCTGTGTATGCAAAAGTCAGTTGATGAAAAAGAGGCAGTTAATATATTATTTTGACATGATCAGAAAAAAAAACCTTTAGCCTTTAACACAACCTTTAACTTTTTGCCATTATGGGCAAAAATGTCAAATTGATGACAGTCATGGGTCTCAGACTTCTGTTATTTTTATGTTTTCAATAATATACTAAACATATAATATTCTAATAAAGCACAGTAGTCAAAATTTTGTAGTAAAGGAATCTGTAAGTCATTGTCGATCCAAAATATAAACACACTATAAACTTGCACAATTGCTAAGTAAATATTTTAAAACTTTTTTGGGATTAATTGAAGAAAAATATTTAGTTTTGTACCGAAATAAATAAATGTTTGAGGAAGATTTTAAGATTTTTATTTAGTCTATACAAATAAATCACAATTTCACCACATTCTTGAATTGTGGACTGAGGACCACAAATGGCCCCCCAGCCACCGTTTGGACATCACTGCTATAACACAACCTGAGCTGTATGTAGCTCTTCTCTGAAACTTTACTTTTTGAATAGTATTGTAGGAATTGCTGGCAAAAGAAGATTATCTTTGATTGGCAGAGGAAACAGACACACACACACACACGCACACACACACTGATGACCCATGTGGACAGCAGCAGCAGATATCACATCTCAGAAGAAAACAAGCATCTTCCTCACAGTGGGGCTCATTAGATGCTCACGCCTTCACATCTTGTCTGCATCAGACCAGCTCATCGAGTTGTGATGCAGTACTTCAGAGAATGTTACCTTGGTTGAAATTATTTTCCTGGAGATTTCACATGAATTTGATATTTAACCCTTAACCTAATCGCCAAATACAAGCTTTTTACCAAATACAAGCTTTGACTACCTATTATGTGACCACTTAAAGATTTCTTTCCTAAACTGAGACAAAGGTTTTAATATTTGATTTTTATGTAGTTTTGACTTCAGATTTTCCATTCTACTATACTTCTCAGTTTTAGCAATTTGTCTGCTGCTTTAGTTTATTTTTTCATAGTTTCTTTTCTTAGAAAATGCTTAGTTTCAGTTGAGGTGTTATTAGAGTCAGGGCTTTTGTGATACAAGTTTCATAGAAGGAACAACACTGAACAAAATCCCAGGAAACCACCACAGGTTTTAGAAAATGTTAATTTTGGGAAAATGAATGACCATACATTCCAGGAAAGTATAAAAGATGGAGGAGTCATTTTAAAAACTTCAGTAAACACAATAACACAGAGCTTTTCAAGCAAACTTTAAGGTCTTGCTTTTAAAAATTTATAGAAAATTTAAAAGACTTTAAAAATAAAAATGTCAACTATCTAGTGAGTGGACCACATCAATGCTGGTTCTCCAAATAGAATAAATGTCTCTGAATGTGAGTAAAATGTCCTAAATGTCTCATTTCAGACTATATATTTGAATGAAAATCTGCTCCAAAACTGAAGTTGGTTAATGACACAAAATTGATGTCAGTCATCAGTTTAACGTTACAAATAAAAAAGGTTAAGATGAATGCAACACTAGTTCACCCACAAAGACCCGTTCATCTGAAAAAAATTAAAGTGATGTGATTCTTTTCTTTAAATATTGCTATTTTTAAAGATGAATGCATTATTGAGTGATGAATAAATCCCTCTCTTCCTCCTCATTCAGGCATTACTCCCTCCCATCCTTCCCTTTTGTCCTTGGTTTCTTGTCTTGTTACCTTGACTTCCTTGTTATCTTCCAAGCCTTCCCTCTAGGTCTTTTACTCTCTTTATTCATGCATATTTCCTTCTTTTCCTTAACTATTTTCTGTCCACTCAACATTTACATTTCTTATATTACCATTTCTTCTATCCTCCTTAGCTCATCTTCTGTCTTCTTCAGCTTTTCCTCCTCTTTTCCCCATCCTTTCGCTCTCCGTGTCTCCCCTGACATCTTGTTTTTCCTTTTATCTCTTTTCCATTTTCAGCTTTCTCATATTTTCCCCTCTTTGCCCATTTATTCTCCTCCCCATCCCTTCTTTCATTCCCTCTATTGGCCTCTCGTCTTCTCTCCTGATGAAGTGAAAAAATGCCAACACACACATGGATGAGGTAAACACACACACACGCACACACACACACACACACACAGAAGCATGTTCATAGCCCAGAGGCAGGTCTGTCTGGGTCCAGCTTGCTCTCTGTTTACCGGCACCAAGGAGACTTTAGGAGACAAACACCATCTGTGGAGACATGGAAGAGCTTCATTACGACATCGTGTGCTTCTGTGTCTGTGAGGAAAAGTTTAAGTGCACCGGTCCATCTCAGCCTCGAAGCGCGATCTGTGGTGACATTTGAGCGAGCGACTCGGTGTGCGTGTGTAAATGGGAGTGCATGTAAATGTGTGTAAGGGGAGTAGCTACAGCGGTTTTTCGCCTCCGGCAGCCTCCCTAATGATCAGCCTGGCCATATGGTGTTGCCCTCCCCACACGTACACAACAGCACATGTGCACACACACACATGCACACTAGGGGACAGGGTTGATTTAATTCACAGCCTAGCAGAGGACCCAAAATTGAGATTAAGGTCAGATCTCTGCTTCTCATGAGGTGGACCGGAGGGGAAATTCGTCCCTGAGCACCGACTGCAGGTCAACACTCTGACAAACTAAACTCTCCACTTTAAAACTGTGTAAGAAAATTCTGAACTGAAAGTTACCTCAAATGGCAGAAATTCTTCACCAGGCTGTCTGCAGGTTTCAGTCAAAAGTAAGACTTTTTAATGTCAGCTTGAATGAATTTTAAAACAGAAAAAACTATTAATATAGGGGCTTGTATGGGCTGGCAACCAGTGGTAAAAACGAACGTCGTCCAGCCAACTGATGATACATTTGCACTTACCGATGATAGATGCAAAAAAGGCTACTTAGCTAGCAAGGGTATATTAGCAGCTAGCTACCGTCCGCCTCAAATCACAGAACGCAGTGAAGATGCCTGTGTGCACTCTAACTACTGCCTGACAGAAAAGACTCACAAGAGTAAGAAAAAACTACATACTAGATTCCAATTGTCCTGCAATGACAAATTTTAAGACCTGTGATTAACATATTTAAGGCCAACTTAATTTTTTTTTTTTAAAGAAGAAATTAAGACATTTTAATGCCTTAAATTAAGGTTTAGTAATTTAAGACTTTTTGTGTGTACAAGTTGTTGAAGTTTTTAAAAGTGCACAGAAATATTACCTTACTCATTCTTAAGTTTTGAATTTTCTTTTCTGAAAAGAAATACTGAACCCAGTATGGTCCGGGTGGGGAACTAGTGAAAATTTTAACAATTCACAATAAAATTCCTTTAAATTACTTATTTTGCACGTTGTGTGACATAAAGACACTGGAGAGCAACGTGAAAGCAACATTTATAAACTGACTGAAAAGATGTGTTAGATGAATCTGAAGCAGAAGTAGATGCTGTAATCAAGTCATATTGGATAGCAGACCTTCTTCTCATCTATTACAGTTTTATTTCTTTGAACTGTTTTGTATTAGTACTAAAAACAGTGATTTTTGTGAGGCAGATGTTTGCACAGTGACATGACTTCTGGTCAGCATGACACGACCAGTTACTTCCAATCACACATCCCTTATTATCACTCCACCTCTCTGCTGCGGTAGATGCTTGTTCGTGTTTACTAAACCCCGAGGCGACACTTAACTGAAACACTGAACTCAGCAGAACTGATAAAAAGCCTCTTGATCTCATTACCCGACACTCTTAGTTCGGCACATTTTCCACTAGGAGGACCAAATGAAGCCAGAAAACACGACGGGCGACAAAAGCTGCTGCATCTAATCAGCTTTATGGGGAGTGGGGAGGTGAAGAGGGGTGATCTACACCCACCCCTCGAATCCCCTTCACCTCACCTCTGCTAATTCCAACAAACACTGAATCAAGCTGAAATGAATGCAGGAGTTTGATCTAAAGTGTCAGTGTGTGTATTTCCGCTGTAAATGTGTTTGTTGTACCTAGTTTATACCAGGGCTGAAAGGTCACTGGTCCTTCAACACCTGTCAGCTTTAACAACAAACTGTGGTCATAATGTACAACACACACACACACTGAAGAACCCAAGGTGACAGTACAGCTGGAGGATAAAACCTTCAGTACATTTTATAGCTCATCAAGTCTCAGTGTGCGGCTTTAACTCTTTCAGGAGTTTGATTCTTCGTCCTGTGTGACCTTCAGGAAAACATGCATCCAGCATTTACATCAGAATCAGCATGTGTGTATGGGAAATGCCTCAAGCCAAGAAACAAACTGCCTCACTGGTCAGGCAACCTTGAATTTAATCACAATAGGAACAAGATAACAAATTTCTTCCTGTAGTTTGAGACACACCAACTGCACTCTGTGAAACTATCTGCTTCATTGAACATTTTTCACTCATAACATTTTAGCCACAAATGCCCTTGTATTTTAGTGCGATTTTAAGTTACAGCCCAAGTATTACATCCCACACAGAAATTTAACAGACAGAGAGGAGGACCTGAGCTAGTTTTTCATTAGCACTTTGAAAACGTTTAGCTCCCCCTAAATCTCTTTTTCCAGCTGTTTTGAATATCTCTACTTGAATAAAGTTCAACATCTGTGTTCAGGTTTTGATGATCAACTGTTAAGAATTGTTCAAGTATCTAGACATTTATATTCATGCTCTTATTTTGAAGTGGCTGAAGACTGTTTGTAGTTCTGCTTCCTCTCCACACATTCTTCCTTTTTTCCAAGAAACTTACTTGAATAAATGTCAAGCACATAAACAAAAGAAGCACGTAGAAAACTTCAACACAACCAATAAACAATAAATGGATCGTTTTGAGAGTCTTTGTTGACCAGCACTGACCCCCAAGATAAAGAAAGAATATTTTCCCATCAAAACATTCAACATGTAGAATGATTGCTTAATAAACATGTAAAGGAGCAGTAAATATTTATGTAAAGGATGCATCAAGAAAAAAAAATGAATACAGTAACTCTTAGATGTATTTATTTTTCAGTTAAGAAAAGATTATTCTAAAAAAGACTAAAACACTGTGGAAACTCCTATTACTGTATAACTTTATTTCTGACAAAGCCAATAAGTTGAGACTCCAGCTTTTAATTTTAGTGAAAAAATGGTTGAAGCTACGATAATCTTTTATTAAACATTGTTTGCTTTTCTTATCTATTTGCAATTTATTTCTGAAAACCTCAGCTACACCATGAACATGGGACTAAAATGAAGCAAAAACATTAAACTCCACCTGATTCTCTCACGATCCCTGATCCGGTATCGTCGGTGTTTTTGTCACACCAGTGACGGCATGTAGGAATTAAACGGCCTGCGGCTCTGGACCACTCGGGAGCACAGAGACCAACATCAGCAGAAACAGTCGTCTTAGCTCAAACGTCCCCTTAAACCTTCCTAACTGGTGGCTAGATGGTGGGCCTACTGGGATTAGCTCAAACCTTAAATCTGATCCTTGCTGTGTCAGCAATGAGAGTGTCAGACAGAAGTATCTGTTTGGGATTTAACTTGTTTTTGAATCTCTCTCTCACTTCTCTATAAGAAATAATGTGTGTTTTTCATAATTTTAGCAGTAAATTAAACAAATTCACTAGCTTGATTGTAAGTCAAACCTTTCAGGTTTGACTTACTCCAAATCTGCTCCAAATTATAAATGTTGAATAAATAATTACTATCAATTATGCAATTTATGGACTTCTATGAAGCTGTCCTTCTAAATATAACTCAATAGTTTCATATAAAAATGAAACTACTGAGTAGTGTTAATCATGCCAAACCCAATTTTACCTTTTAAATCTAATAACTTAGTTAAAAACTACAAATATTTGTGACGACTGATGAGATGAAAATCTGAGGACTACAGAACAGGAATATGTGTATGTGGCTAGCAGTCAATAAGAAAAACATAAATATGAAATATTAAAAAAAAAAAGTTATGAGTCGCTCACCAACTTTACTCCACTGACAGCCTTAGTAAAGAAAATCTCAGAGCTTGGAGCCAACACCAAACAGCCGTAAAAAACAAAAGTATGGAGAAAGAGAGAATATGCTTTTGTTTTCTGATATTTTTGTCCTTTTTCCTCCTGCTGCTTATTGGTTTAGAGCGGAGGAGGAAGAGGAATGAGGGACAAACAAACAAAGAGACAAACATCAAAACTGTCGACCTCAAGGGAGCAGCAGCGCTCGCTAACGAGCTGCGACAGCGAGAGAAGAAGAGGGAGGAAATGCGCGGAGGAGGTATGGAGAAGAAAACAAGGAAAGGAAGTGAGGAGAGGAGGAGGAAAGAGTGGCAAGACCACAAGAAACGGGAACCTGATTTTTTTTTTCAGCTAATTTAAAGCACTAAGATAAAGTTAGCACTTTTAGGTCTGTTTTATAAAACATAAACATAGCAGAAAAAAATTGCAACTCCACCAAAAACGGTTCATGCATCATCATCCTGTTACTGACCAGAAGGAGGCCAGCTGTCCACAACAACAGTCCCAGAATCAACATGCAATATTTATAGTCAGACACTAAAACCACACACACTTCAACCTTTCACCTCCCAGTTCATCAGCTGCATTTGTGTCATTTCTGGCAACACATTTGGCTAAATAATTCACTACGTAAGCTGAGTTGGAATACAGTAGAAATAGAGTTTTTACATTAAGATGTTTGTGTTTTAGTGCTGCCTTGTAATGCAACACTTTATTCAGACTGTATATATTCAAAAACATAGCATACATGCAAGTAATGTCTTATTACAAGCATAACTTATGCTGTATAAGGACATGTCAGTTTGCTTTTACAGCTGTGTGTCTGTGTTTACGTCTTTTTTAACTCAGCCAAGAGCGCTGACTGTCCTCCAGCTAGAGAGGAGTTTATTTTCTGCACTGAATCAGTTTAGGACCTTAATGGGAAAGAAGAGAAAGAGGCGTTATAAAACCGGACCAAAGTGGTTCTGTGTTACTCCTGCAGGACAAGATGACCGGATCAGTGCGACTAGCAATCATTTCTATTGGTCATGATGGTAACAGGAAGCAAACATGTCTACAACTTTCATTCTGAGAAGGTCTGAAAGTAAAAAGTAACACCTTTAAAAAAACCTGAAAGGGCAGAAATGTGTTGTTAAAAGTCTGATAATACAACAAAACAATGGAATAAATAAGAAACAAAAGTAGGAAGAGAACGGCAAAAAGAAAAGATAAAAGAAGAGCAGATGAGATTAAGGTGAAACATGAAGGGAATAAAACTCCATTGGTAGAAAAAAGATTTATATTAAAGAACAAAACAAACAATGGGAATAAAAACATCATTTGCGTCACTTTGCCACAACCAAGCAGAGAGCGATCCAAAAACTAAGCCAGATTCAGACTAACCTTCATCCTCGTCGTTGGCTGTGACAGTGATGAGGACGTAGCCCACCTCCTTGTCTTCCTCCACACTGACCTCGTACACCGGCTGGGCAAACGCCGGCGCGTTGTCGTTGACATCGGTGACAAAGATCCTGAGGTAGGCAGTGTCTGCATGAAGGAACAACACAGAGTGTCTTTGTACTCTTAAATCATCACTGAATTTAGGACCTTCAGGATGTTGATGCATCAAATGTCTACATTCAATGTACCCTAAAAGTATAGTTCAAATAAGTCAATAAAAGCCCAAGAAGAGTGTATGAAAACCTGACTGGCACTTTTAAGATATTAATGGCATCATAGTGTTGACTTTGATGCCAAATTTTCTGTATGTTCATTAGGTGCATGCAGTAAGTGAATGAGATGATGGGGAGTACCTGTGTTGGGCTGGCCTTGCTGGCCCGGTCGGGCCGACTCGGAGCCATCCTGTGACTGCACCTCGATCAGGTAAGAAGCTTTCTGCTCACGGTCAAAAGAAGCACGAGTTACTACGACGCCGCTGTCGGAGTCGATGCTGAAGTACTGAGAGTCTCCGCTCTCATCCTTCAGGATCGTATAGCGGATCTGAAGAGAAGACGCAGAGAACAGGTCAACAAAGTAAGAAGAAGAGGATGTAAAAATTCAGCCAAGGGATCAGAGGAAATGCTTCTTACCATCCCATGCAGGCCCGAGTCGAGGTCTGTCGCTGAGACCTGAGCGACCGATGTGCCAATCTGTGCTCCTTCAGGAACCGTGGCCTCGTAGGTGGATGACAGGAAGAAAGGAACGTTGTCGTTCACGTCTGTAATAGAAAACAACAAAAAAAAGAGAAATTTATTATTCCTAATTTTCCTGAATATTATTATTTTTCAAAACACAAACTGTTGTGTATACAAAAGCCGATTAAATTGGATTTAATCCAGACCAGCTTTTTGGTTTTTGCAGCATTTTACTCCACCAGAGACGATCAAAGAGCGCCAGAAATGAATAACAGAGAAACAAGGAAAACATAAACGTCTTTGCTCTGAAGTCCATCAGAAAAGAAAGTTGGAATGGGTCTCTCCTTGCAAATGAAAATTGAGTTATTAGCGAGGAATTATCCTCATAACACCCTGAAGTGTCCACAAAGAAGCTTGTCAGCTCACTTTCAAGCTCCGCTAAACCAATTAGAGCATCCAGAGTGGGTTTGTTCAAAGCCAGTCAAAGTCAGGAAGTGTTTTCTCCTCTTTTCTTCCCTCCACCCACCCGCCCACAGATGCTGATTGAGAAATGAGTCACTTTTGAAATGAGGCATCATGGAGCTCACACCGTTGATGTTTTTCCTCTTTTCTTTCTCTGCCACAGACGACCACGGAACCTCATTACTCTCAGTCCTCGTCGTTTTCCAGGGCTGTCGCTCATTACGTCTGAGCTGCTCCTACTGATGGCTTCTGCTCTTCACAGATAAACTGTGACTTTTCACATGCAAGTGAATATGCAATTACTTGTATGTAGTTCAAACTGCAGTAAATTAGAAAAGTGGGGTTCTGGATTTAAAAACAGAAGATTAACCAAAATAGATTTTATTAACTGGCCCATTTCCACTATGCTCATGTGAGTTCATCAAAGATTTAGTTTTTGTCATCGCATCTTTTCATGCTAGCTGCTTGTGGTTTGGAAGACATTGAACCTTAAAAAACACTGACATAACACACATAGCTTTATTATTTGTTTTTAGAGATATATCTGACTCTACAAAAACAGCTCCAAAGTCTTTAATAAATTAATTTCTTGCTTGTATTTATTAAAATGGTATGCTAACGCTAACATGCTTACTTTGTTTTGACATAATTTTGATCATGAAGTTTGTAACATATTTCAGTTCAGTTCTAGTTAACCATGTGAATAATGTTTTTTTGCTGCTTCATAAACTTTTCTGTGAACAATGTGAAATTAATGATAGACCAGCTAACATCTCCACACAGTGAGCTGCACCAACCAAAACAGTCTATCTTTTACTGTTAATGTCACTGTAAAGGGCAAAAACACAAATTTTTTGGAGAAAACTCAAATTGCTTAGGTCAATACCATAACATACAGGGACTAAAAAACAGTCTTGTAAGGTAAAAATAGTCCGTAATTTAAAAATTCTGGCTGTCTGGCTTCTTAATTAACAATTTGGATATTGCTGACATACACTATGACATCAATTACAGGCATCCAGAGTTGAATTTGATGAAAGGTGAAAACACAGCTGAAAATTCTTCGTTTGCAAAACAATTCATGTTAGCCTCGCCTTTGCCATTCTTACCTGTCACATTGATGTAAACAGTGGAGAAGGATGCGAGAGGCACGGCTGCGACGTTTTGAACACGCACCCTCAGCGTGAAGAAGCGTGTCATCTCGTAGTCGAGGTTCTCGGCCACCAGGATCGACGCCGAGCTGTCCACCCGGTTTGGTTTGATGTAGAACCGCACCGGCATGTTGGTCTCTGGCACCAGGCCTTCCTCCAGATTGTAGGTCACTCTGGGATCGCCAAGTGGAGACGTTGCCTTGACGGTCTGATTAGAAAAATAGTTTTTATCTGTTAAAAGTGCCAGTAGCAAAAAAACATGTGATCACAGAAAGGGGTTAAAGTTCACTTTTAGGTTACCAAGTTCTGCTTTTAAGTTCCTCACATTTGATGTTGCAGGTTGGATCAGCTGGTTCTGGTCTTTTGTAATGATATATATATAAACTGTTCTTGTTTAAATAATGTATTTAAAGTTTATTATTTGGTGTGCGGTGAATAGAGAAGGAGAGGGGCCTTAACTTAGACTGAATGTATTCAATAGTGCTCAGGAAAAATATGAAACGTCTTTATACAACCATTGAATGGCTCAGCTTCTCTTCTGTGTATTCAGCTTAAGCTTTGAGTTTATATTAAAGTCCAGAAATAGAGACAAGTTCCACTGCAAACCTCAACATAATTCATAAAGAAAGTCAAGCCAAAGAGGATTGTGTGGGTTCATGACGATGCGATGCAGCTGGTGTCGTCTTTACAGCCCTTCATTATGAAACACATCCAAAAGCTTCCTGATCTATTATTACAACAGAAAAAAATCACTAAAATACACATATACTTTTCAAAGAATGCAGTATTTTAGTGACCAGAACAGAATTTCAGCCATTTTATGGAAACCCTGAGTGCATCACTTGCTTTTTATTTATTTTTGATGTAGTAAGCTTTTGTGTGAACTCCTGTGAGTTTAAATTGTCTTGAGTTGGTCATCAACTAGCACAGGAGCTTAACTGAAGATAAACTGATCTTGCTTAAAGGTTAGACTGATGCAACTATTGGCTGACCAAGAGTCTCAAGGAATCTAGACCCTCATTTCCATCATGTATGAAAAAAATAAAAGCTCAACAAGACGTTATAATTTAGAGTTAATTCATAATTTTCACTTTCAGTCCTAATTTTAAGATGGAAAGTCTTAATTTTGACCTTCAAAGTCATAATTATGTGATATAAAATCATTATTATGAGATTCTAAGTGATAAATGAAATTCAAAGGCCTAATTTTGAGATAGAAAGTGATAATTTTCACTTTCAAAGGCATAATTATGATACCAAGTCATAATTAGGAGATTCAAAGTCATGATTTTGACTTTCAAAGGCATAATTGAGATTCACAAGCATAATTTCACAATAAAATCATAATTATGAGATTCAAACTCAATTTAGATTTTCACTGGTATAATTATGAGACGGCCCTAATTATAAAATTCAAATCATAATTAAAGTTCAGTTTAGTTTTCAGATTAAAAGCTATAATCATGAGATAGCAGAGTGAGGCATCTTTAAGAAACACAGTGACTGTCTATTTCATAACAATGACTTTGAAGGTAGAAATGATGACTTCATGTTGTTTTTTATTTTTTTTTTCATGGGAGAAATGCCCCTAAGGTCACAGATTATTGTGTCTGTGTGCCTGTTTGTATTTGTGTGAGAAGGCTTTTAAGTATTTTGTCCTTCAGAGATTTCCATCCATGCTTTCCATGGTTGAGTCGACTCACTTCACAGTTCAGTTTTATGACCTAAGCAGCACAAACACACACACTGAGAGCATTGGAGACATTATTTATAAGTAAATGTCCATTAAAACAGTATAAAGATAGTATGGGCATCTGAATGAGACTGTTCCTGCTTCCCTCTCTAGGGTTTCCTGGCTGGCAGGAGGAGACTCCAGAGAAGATCCAGACCTACGTCGTCTGTAGCAAATCAACACAGAAACCATCTAATTTAACACCTTCAAAAGGTTTATTATCATTCTACTAAAATTATACATTAGAATTTCCTTAACATTTTAGAAAATTGATGAAGGATGATGATGCTGCATTAAAATTTGACATCTTTTACTCAGGTCTCAGCACCATTTAACATGACTTCTATCAACGTTAGACAATATGTATTTATGATTAATGGGATAATTAAAGTGGGAAAAAAACGCCAATTATAAACACTTCACCTTGTTTATCTGTAGATCATTTGTGGAAGGTGCCCCAGTGTGCAGTCGATGTAAAATCATTTCACTTTGGTAAAGGGCATGCTTAATCTATTTCAGCACAAAGAATTGATGCGTAGAGAAACTGGCTTGCTCAATTGAAAAAGAAAACATGACCTCCAAGCAACTCCATATATTCCTGGAGTTAACATGCCTTCCCTGAGTGAGAAATGCTGTCAACATCTTTAAACACCAAAACCCTCTCAGCCCTCTCCTTCCAAGCGACAGTGACTCCTGTGTCTTTGTTATCGACTTAGCAATTTGGAGAAACATATGCCGTAAGAAAACACAAAGATTCTTGGTTATAAGGACGGGTCACAGTGGAATAATAAATTAGCGTTTCTATTTAGATAACATGACCTATACGCCATATTTGCTTCAATTACTTGCCTCAACATGTTATTTACATCTCTTTATATTCTTAAATAGGTTTTCCTCTTTTGTTTGAATCTTAAAAAACCATTTAGGTTGAAGGTGTGTTTGAGTTTCCAGGTGAGAAGTCGTGTCCTGACATGTTGGTGCAGCACGGCTCTGCCCTGCAGTAGGCCAGGGCAGCGGAGCGCATGGAATCAGTGTTAATGAGGAATCATCTCATTAGACATCGCTGCAGTGTGCTGAAGCTAAACTGATCAGTATCTGCCATCTTCTCCCACATAGATTAATGGCTAGAGATGGCTGGCAGCTGGTGCGGCTGGTGCTGGGACTGAGGCAGCAGCTGGAACGCACTTCATCCTTTCAGCTTCACTGCTAAAAGTTAGTCGCTTCAAAATGCTGAAGCAAGGTAAGTAAGGTCAAACTAAAGTTTTCCCTTTTATTTTCACCTACTAATGTGCTAATAGCAGAGCTAATTTTTAGCTTAGCACTTCAGCTGAGCTTTTTTGCCAACTTTGAAGACATTTAGTACTCTAGATAAATCATAAAGCACTAATTTACTTGGCTGTTTTATAAACTTTCAGTTGAATAAAGTTTAACGCCTGTACTGACGTTTTGGTAATCAACTGTATTTTGAAGTGGGTGAAGAAAGTTCACACAGCAGATCTGCAACAAGACAATATGGAAAATATAGCAAAAATACTTCAGCTTTGGACTCTTAATTCATTGTTTTTTCATTTTACGTTTTAATCATAAAGCCTGGAAGTAGAGTGAGGATTATCTTTGATAATTCTGTTTTCTCCTCTGTACAATCTAATTCTTACTTTATGTTTTTTATAATTTTACTTTGTTGATGAAAACCTGCTTGCTTTTGCTTGCCTGTCACTTTGATGCTGGCACACCTGAGTTTCCCCACTGAGGGACAATAAAGTTTTTTCAGCAGTCAGCTTCTTATACTGGAAAGCAATACTGGACTGCAAAAATTAAACATTATAAGGTTAAGCTGCTATAGCTAAAAGTTCCTGTTCCATGAGAATACACAAACAGGTTGGAGAAGAAAGCAAGAGGAGGAAGTCAACTGATGAGGAGACTATTATACCCTGAGTGGGAGACGACAACAGCTTATTGATATGGAGATTTAACACACAGCACCTTCCACCACTGCAGCATGTTTCTCCCTCTGCCTCATTAACAAAGTGATTAACAGACCTTATTAAGGCTGCTAAATTTAAAACAACAGTTTCTCCTTGGTGCAATTACCCACTGCAGAGGAGACGAAGGAGGAAGGAGGAGGAAGACATGAGGACATATTTCAGTCCTTTGAGTGATTTGTGTAAGTTGTCAGATCAGGTATATTATATATTTTAATTAGCTAAATTGATTTCCTGCACAAGGGCTATTGCTACCTCAGTACAGGTTTAGTGGTTGTTTGTTAGATTCTCTTTTAAATGGCAGATAGTAGCTGCTTTTCCATTTATCATTTAATTGTGCAAATTGTAATAATGAAAATAAATCTACTTAATGGAAACACTCCAATTTTGAAAAAACAAACAAACAAGAATTTTGATAGAAAGTTTTTGTGCTAGGATGAAGTGATTTTTCTGGTGTTTCAAAATTAGTGCATTTCACAAAACTGCAAACACTTTTTTCACATCAACAAGTCATGTGATCAATATGTGATCAATAACTGGATGCGTCTTCTGTCGGAAAAGACGAAGTAGTCAAGAGGAAGTGGGTGGAGGATCATGGGACGGCATGCTTTTTAATGCCTTATCACGTCAGCAAACTTATTCAAGCGTGATTTTAATATTGTTTATTATTTAATAGGAATAAAGCAATTGCAAAATTGTGTTTTTTCGGCATATTTGTAATGGAAACACAGCTAGTTGTTCAACATTGCTTATTATTTCTACACTTCTATCTTCTTTTGCTTTCGTTTTTATTTTACATTGAACGAAGATTTTGAAAGATTGAGGACATAACCTATACCTCAAATCAGTGTTTCTTTTCTAAGATTATTATATTCAATTATAAGTTGAGAAATCTTAAAAAGGGGGTTTAATTGTAATAAATGGTCAAATTTAACAACTGTTCAAACAGAAACAATCATTAATATTCTCACAACTTCTCCAGGCTGCCTGGTTTTCATGAATACAACAATTTTGTTAAAGCAGTTTGAAACTAACCCTTGCATAAAAATTCCTCTTAATTAATACAAAAGAGCCGTGAAACCCTCTATAAAAGCAGGACATTTGGTAATTTAATGGTTTAGAGAATACAGGTGTTTGTCACACAATGCCAAGTTGAAAAGACATCAGCAGTGACCTTAGAGAGCCGATCAAAACTATTTAAATTTCATCATTGTAAAACATGAAAAAACATTTAAGACAGAAACAAAAGTTCCAGTTGATGTCCCAGTAAATTCACCTAAAGATTACATCATGAAATGTTCAAATAATGTGCATAAAAATTACATTTCCATCACTCCTAAAGCCATATGAACACATTCACTCCTCAGAAAGAATACAATAAAAACCAGTGGCTGCTATGTTCATCCAAGAGAAAGAAATAACTCATATTCTTTTATATTTTTCATGCTGCCAACCGTGCCTATAAAAAGACTGAAATCAACAATGTGTGAGTCCGTTTCCTTCGACTCCCCCTCCTCCCACCACCTTTCTCTCCCTCCTTCCCTCCCGCCTCCCTCGCACCGTCTCTGTCAGGTTAAACACAATAATTAAACGTCTGTTTTTCGGAGGTGATGGGAGTCCATTGTGATGCTCAGACAGCAGGTGTAATTTTCCCCTTCCCCTCAATCATCTCTGACAGATGGAGCGTGTGGGTGGAACAACCTCCAATCACCAGCAGCACTTTTCAGGACTTTCAGTAAAAAATGTTCTAAAAGGAGCACAGAAACACACACCGATACACGCCCAAAAACACTGTTTGAAAACTGACTAACCTCCGTGAAATCGAGCAGCTGGAGGGTGAAAACTCCTCCACCTCCAAAACTAGAGGCTTAGGAAGAGAGAACAAATTAGGATGGGGGGATCAAAAGAGGAAAAAAAAGAGAAACCCTTGAGGTCTACAAGCAGTATGCGTGTGTGTTGGTTGCTGTGAGTCAGGTGAGACAGACTCGGGGCGGGTTTGTTGTTTACTCGGCAGAAAAGTGCTTGGTGGAGCTTGGCTAAACGTGCTGACACAGAGACGGGGAGAAGAAGGAAGGGACGGATGAGAGAGCAGGATGAAGAGGAAGAAAGAGTGTTTCCAGCCTCCTCGGGGCGCTCTGCAAAGGCATGACGAGGGATGGAAATGAAAGAGAGCTGTTTCGCTGCTGCAGGAGAACAACTGGGCTTAAATATTCCTGCTTTTTTACGTTTCCCCGCAAAACGTGTCGCTTTACAACTCGGATCAGCACAAGTGGTAATTTCCTAATCAGCAACAATTGGGGACAACCGGGATAGTTGGGATTTTTTTGAAGAAGTCGCAAAAGATATTCCCAAAAGAGCCTAAAAATCTGGGATGAGAAGCGAAAACTTTCAATATTCATTATTTTCTTTTTCAACCCATCTCAAAGAGCAAATAAATAAGGTATTAGTCCTGCACATGTCACTCAAGCAAAAACAGAAAACAGGACTAGAGATAGAATGTTGGAAACTGCTTCTACTAGAAAACAGCAGTTTGGAAAGACTTTAAGGCAGAACCACTGATCTAAGGCTACGTTCACAAAGCAGATTTTGAGGCTCAATTCAGATTTTTTGGCTGAAATTGTATTTTTATTTTTTATTTTTTGCATGGTTGTTCATACCACTAGCTAAGCTAATATGCAAACTGTGCATTGCTTATGGGAGTAATAATGGATGCTGCCATTTATAGATTGATCTTATAGTTTATTCAGCAACAGGAGCTGACAGTATTACCACAAAATCATAGCAAGACGAAGGAAGCTAATAAAAAAAAGAGAGCACAAGTAGCAACAGTGTTTTGTGGAACTTTGCAATGTGTGTAGAGAAGTCAGTTTGGATGTTTAGATCAGTGAGGACTGGTGTGATGTGCTCTATTAGAATAGACTTAATACATAATTTCATAGTTTTCAGCCACAGTTTGTGTCCTGTTTTATCTTCTGGTACAGAATTATGATGAATGTGTCACTGAAGTAAAAGTTGGATTAAATGGCTGCAAATCCGTTGAAGACAATCAGATATATAACATATTGAGTTCCACGTGGAGATGGTACAAATCAGACATTTTTTTTCTTTTTTGGGGGTGAAGAGATCAGAATTGGGCCGTTCAGACAGTCATGAAAAAGTTGGATTTGGGTCAAATATTGGGAAAAAAAAAGTCTGATTTGAGTCGCAGTCACTTGCTGTGTGAAACTAGTCTAAATGTGAATCTGCATTTTTATTTGGTTATCAAAATTATCACAAAGAAACCCTGACTATACTGCCAAAAGTATTGGGTCACAGCTCTAAATAACTGTTGACCCAATCAATTCAATGGCTCCAGGTGCACAAAATCAAGCACATAAGCTGTAGACTGCCTCTACTTAAAGTTCAGTTCCATGACAAGATGTTCAGTTGAGAAATTTCTTCCCTTCTAGAAAATCCACAGTCATCTGTTAGTGATGATATAGCAAAGATCAGAAATTACAGCATTGCGGTCATGAAGTGGTGGGTCAAATAAAATCACAAAGTGGGGTCACCAGATGGTGAGTGGTGCACAGAGTTCATGAACTTTCTGCAGTCAACAGTTACAGACCTCTAGAAATTATTCTGCCGTCATATTAGCTCAACAGCATTTCACAGAGAGCTTCATGGAAATTGGTTTCCATCGCTAAGCAGCTGCAACGAAACCTTTCATCACCAAGAGCAATGCAAACTGTTGGATTGTCATATGTATTATAAAGTTAACCTTTGCCTATTTGTGGTTTAGCATTCACAAATTTGCTGAAAAACCTTTTCGAGTTACGTTCCACAAAGCAATATTTCTGTATTTCAAAATCTAAAAGGCTTGTTACATGATAACTGTTTCAGGGATTCCTACGGAAACAAAGACATTGAGAGTCAAATGAAAAGCTTCATCTAACTGGTGAGGCAAAAGTGTGTTAAAAAAAATAAATCCAGTAAATGTTCAAATTTAGTAAAAATGTTTTGCATTAAAATTGTAAAAAATACACAAAGTGTGCTCTAAGTAAGTAAAATGAGATTGGAAATATATTTTCAAAATAATTGCAAATGGTGTAATAGCACTGATGGGTGCTCATATCAATACTCATTGTCTGCAAGTGATAAATGCCTAAATAAGTCCTGACAACCACAGAAAAATAATCATGCAGACATATTTCTGTGCAGCTTGGATAAAATCATCCCTACGTTTTGTCCAGTGATTATGAAAAGTCATAGTTGTTGTAAAATCGTTTATTCTGTTTAAGTCTGTAATCTGAAAGTGTTGTGGTCTCTGACTCACCACTATTTTAGCATCTCGGACAGTGTTTTCCGGCACAGTGACCCAGTATTCGGGCTGATCCCAGAGGGGCGGCTGGTTGTGAACGTTGGTAATGATGACGGTCAGCTCCACAGAGCTGCTGCGGTTTCCTCCGTCTGAGGCCAAGATCTGCTGGTTGATCCGGGACGTCTTTAAGCAAAAAGGTAGAGAGATTAAACAAAGTAAAATTACTCTTCATTTGGTGTGCTTACATAAGGAGATAATTGTTAAAATATTGACAAGTCAGTAATATCGTCATTCATATTGACGTGTAAGATTTAGATTTTAAGACGATGATGTGCAAAATCTTTATCAATATATTTTGTCATCAATTACAAAGGCAAACTTTAAGTTTCATTAAACAGTAGGTAGAAAACATAATTTAAGGAAAAAATGAAGAATTTATTTCCAGAAGAATTGATATGTCTGTAAAGCATAAGAATCCTTATTCATATTTTGGTTCATTACAACAACAGGTGTTCATACCATTTACTGTAAAAATGTTATAGTTAGTTGTATTTAGTCAGTCTGAGCTAAAGTTTTGCACATCTGGGCACTAACATTTCTGCCCATTCCACACAAAAGCTAAAACTAAAGTCAGGTTGGATTTTGGAAGCATTTTACCTGCTTACTTACGATTCGCAATAGGATTTCGGATTGGCCTTTGACTAGACCATTCTAACACACAAATAAGCTCCAACATAAACCATTCAGTTACAGCTGTATTTGCAACTCGAAAACATAAGTCTTTGCAGTTAATAATTTTGCACTCATTTGTTGATTCACATAAAATTGAAAGAGAATACATTAAAGTTTGTGCAAAATGTGGAAAATCTCTAGGGTGTATGAATACTTTTGGAGTGAACTGAAGGCTGGCATGAAGTTAGACTAAGTTTGAACCTGTGGACTCCTGCTGTGTTTCTGACCTGTGAGATTGGATGGTTGACATAAATCCAGCCAGTGTTGGGGTTGATGTGCAGGTAAGCTGGCTTCTGGTTGGACAGTGAGTAGGTGATGGCCGCATTGCTCCCCTGATCGTCGTCGTGTGCCGCCGCCCGTAAAAAACTAGTTCCAACTGGAGTGTCCTCTCTTAGGAAGTCTGAAAATAGAAAAAGATTTGGTTTAATATCCAGAAAGATGCTAGATGTAGACCAGGGGTGGCCAAGTCCAGTCCTCGAGAGCCACCATCCTGCAAGTTTTAGAAGTATCCTTACTCCAACAGACCGGGATCAGCTCTACAAAGGCCTGATAACGAGCCATTCATTTGATTCAGGTGTGTTGAAGCAGGGATGCATCTGAAAGTTGCAGGATGGTGGCTCTCGAGGACTGGACTTGGCCACCCCTGATGTAGACCATCGTGCTCCACCCAGAATCCCATTCTCACTCAACCATGACGAATATATTTTATTAAATTTGATGGAACAAAGTTTACCACCACATTGTGTGGCTGTAAGCAGACATTATAATAATAGGAACGCAGCATTGTGATGTGTCAGCAGAGTGTCACCTCATTTTGTCATTTCTGGGTCTCATTCCACAAAGTCAACATGCATTTTTATATTTATGAATATAACCTCAAATCCTGCTGACTGCGGCGCGTGTCAGTGCTGATCAGACAACCAAAACAACGAGAGGAAAGGATGTCGACTGCTGCATTTTCTCCCTGAAATGCTGCTTTTTCATCCGTTATGTCGATAATATTTTCCTTTGCATATTTGGGAGTCTCTGTGAAAGCATTACAATTGAAAAATCACCTCATATTCTGCTAAATATAATGAGAAATCCAATAAAAAAATAGAGTATTTAAGCCTTCACTGTGACAAACAGTTTGTACTGTGAGGCTCCACTGTAATTTAGTTGTTTTTAGGAAATGTTGATAAAAATAGTAATTTTCTAAGCAGCTGTTCTATCCAAGCAATCTGTAGATCCCCATAGCACCAAAAATGTCACCAAGAAGGTGAATACTAGGAAAAGTAGTATTCACCTTCTTGGATGTTTTACCCTTTTTACTGCTTTCACAAATCAGTTGTGATCAACAAAATGTAGCTTTTTTGACTAAATAATCCCCTTGATGTCAAAGTGAAAAGAGATTTCTACAAAATAATAGAAAGTTCTGGGAATTGGTCTTCTATGGCACGTACAATTCATACAGCACCTGACAACACGAGAATGCATAAGTTGTGTTAATCTACTTATTTTAGTCTAATGGAGGACTTGGCAGCTCACCCTGAAGAGGAAGAAAAGAAAGTAAGGTGCAGAAGTTCATTAGACAGTAACAAGCACAATAAATGTGCAGGTCCTTCAATCACACATACCAGACGATTTGCACTTGACTCAACCTGCGGTTATATCAGGCGACAGATTGGAACTGGAAGATGTTAAAAACAGGAGAATTTGCACTGCTTACTCAAATTATGGTCTAAAAAATAATCTTATTAAAATGGTATGTCTCGTTTACCTCAGACCTATAATTGAAGTTAATAAGCCGGGTCGGACTGGGCTTGGACACAATGTGTACAGGTTTTGGTGGACACCAAGTCACAGCAAACACACCATCACCACTATGAAGCATGGTGGTAGTGGCATCATGCTGTGGGGATGATTCTCAGCAGCAGCCCTGGAAGGCTTGTGAAGACTGAAGGTGAACAATGCTAATCAAAATAATCAAAATTCTGACTTTGGAGAAGTCAGAATTTGGAAAATTTTTTACTCCAAATTTTGACATTTTATTCAGAATTTGAAGTACAAAGTCAGAAGTCGTAGATTATCCAGTAAAACATTGGGAAATCTGCTGCTTTGGAGAACATTTATTTCCACAACTTGAAGCATCCAGCTGAAACTATACAAAAACGGTGCAAAAACAGCAAGGTGCATGTTCTGGACTAGGCTAGTCAAATCCACACTGAGTTGAATTTGAGTTGCCACAAACATTGAATATAAGTTTGGCAGAGGATGTTTTTGCTTCTCCTATTTGTTAAAGTTTGCAGAAAAATCCAAAACTTTAACGCAAGTGCTGGATTTTTATACTTCTATCCTAAGTTTAGAATTACTTTCATGTTCACAGATGTCTGAAAGTCGTTTCTGCAGCCGGAGGATACTTCACAGTAAACAGACTTCTCTGCAGGAAAAGGGAAGTGCCGAATATGTTAGAGCCATTAGAAAGTAAGAAGAAAACACACACCAGCTGCTTATCGCCGCCCCGAAACCCAGAACCTTTGCACGGTGTTGCATGTGTATTAAGACCACAATATGAATAATAAGCCAACTAAATAGAAGTGCTTTCTGGCAGGAGAGCATGCAAACACTCACTAACCAGCGGTAAATAAATTCATGTCCCAGAAACATTTAAATCTGCCTCTTAAATAGTTAATGAGCCACTCTGCGCGTTTCTGTAATCGGACGCGGAGAACTTCTGACAAGACGCTTATCAAAACACATATTTGCACAGACAGTAAACAAACACAGATCCATGGAGGCTCGCTGCGAATATTTCATCAGTATGAAGAGCTTTCCAGGATTACAAAGATGCAGATTAGCAGACGTCAGTGACAACAAACATGAGGCTTTCACGTCACCTTTTTCCTGTAAACATATTCTTGACTAGATGATGCTTCGTGTTGAGCTGGAAATGGACAAGTAGTCCACACACGTCCTCCAGCTCATCTGCTGGGAAAGACAATGTCTTGCAGCAGCACTTACACTGGTAGCGGCTGTTTTCAAACTTGGGGTCGTTGTCGTTCTGATCCAGGATCAGCACCGTGATCTGACAGATGCCAATCAGTGGCTCTTCAGCCTGATCGGTGGCTGTCACAGAAAGCGTGAATTCCCTCTGACGCTCCCTGTCAAAACTCACTGCTGTGGCGATCACACCTGATAAGACACAGTTTACACAAGACACTATGTTAGGGCTAAAACAATTAATCAGATTAAGATGTCAACTAACTTAGTGATTGATTAAATAGTCACTGGATTATACAGACCCAATAGAAAGGACATTTACTAAAAGAACAACATAGTTAGATCAGTATTTAAGCCAAAACTGTACAAAATATATACATGTTCCATTTAAGATGTAAATATACTCAACCTAGAATCCTTCAAGTGGTAGTTTTAGCTTCACTCTCTTCAAATTCAGAAAAAAAAGATCTATTTAGTACCTTTTGCTGTCCACTTATTGATTAATCAATAATCAGTAATCAATAATCAAATAATCAGCTCTACGCTGTATTGATGTCAATACAGTACAAAGGGCTGAGATTTTCATATGTTGAAAGCATTTTTAGCAGCAGATGCTGCAAATGATTAAGCATTCACTAAAGGAATGATGTTATAGCATTTTAGGCAAAAACAAACAGTTTATTTTGTTATTTTAAAATTTGTTTAATTATTTCTAATATTTTACAAAATAAGTTTGTGGTTATATGGAAAATCTACAGAATGTGCCATTTTATTAAACTGATTGTCAAAATTATTGATAGAATAATCATTTACTAAAATAATTGGTAGTTTATATATTTGTATATATTACAATTTTATCTAACTGGTTGCTTCTTAGTTTATTTTGGAACATTAGGTGCCTCTTTAGAGCTTACCAGTGTGAGGATCAATATCAAACCCGGACGACACACCGTCTCTGTGCATGATGCCATATTTGACCTCTCCATTGACCCCCATGTCTGCGTCGTGAGCCTCCACGCGAAGCACGAACGTCCCTGGCGGCTGGTTCTCCAGAACCGCTGCATTGTAGTTCTGACACTGACAGAAACAAACGTTACAGTCAGGGAGATGAAAAAGCTGTTGATGCGTTTTTATCCATAATATGGGATAAAATGTGGAACCTCATCAAACACAGGCTTGTTGTTGTTGATGTCGTTTATCCCAACGATGACCTGTGCGGCGCTGCTGAGTGGATAGGGACCACCAGAAGCATTGTCATCTGTGGCGGTGATGTTGAGGACGTATTGCGGGCCCCTGAGTCTGGGCGGTGGGCTCCGTCGCAGCTTGATGATGCCTAGACACAAAAATTAAAAAAAATACTAACTGAATCTTTATTTTTTTTAAGAGCCAAATGTTTTTATATTGGAAGGTTATGGAAGGTTTGAAAAACAGATACTTCAATTTATTTCACCTTTTCTTTGCAATGAGCAGCTCAAAAAAATTAAAAATGACATTCTGATGCATACATTTTAAAATAATTTTAATTTCATGACAGGCAGCTTAAATGTGAAGGTAAGCTCTCATGCTCTCATAAGGGTGGCTTATGAGAGCACACATCAACATGTGTAATTATGTTGATGTAATTACACATGTTGATGTAATTAAAAGAAAAATATGCAGGCTGCAGTTTTATCTGTTGCTTTTCAGTAATCACTCCCTTAGTATATTGATGGCAAAGATATTCAGAAAGTTACAGTAATGAAGTGCTTTAACTCCTTTAAAGCTTTGAAAAGTAAAACCCAGACAGTTGGTCGTCTGATATTGATTTTATTTCTATGTAAAAATGGTTAGATGTAAAAAAAAAAAAAAAGCAAACATAACTTCTTATTTTATTGCAAACCTTTTGATAGTTCTGAATAGCAGTTGTCAATCTGTATCAGTGTATTTACAGCAAGGTAAGAATAAAAACAATCTATTTCATATATGTGAGATTAGTGAGACACAATCAAACACTGCATATTGGAGAAGGTATGCATCTAGCAGTAACCATGGAGAAAATGCACTACCGTCATGTAGCCTAGCTAGCATGTACCAAAGACCTGATTAGCATCTAGGCTTTAAAACTTTTAAGACTACTCCGATACAAGGGCGTAGGTTCGGTCTAAGTTTTGGTGGGGACCTTGACACCCCCCTGGCAGCACAGTGAAATGCCCAAGAGCACCGAACATTTTTGAGAAGGGGGGGGGGAAACCACATTGGCTTAATAACCCCCTCCCCCCAACCATATCATACATCTTGTGTATACAACCAGATACAGTCATACTCAGCAGATCAGTTCAAGAACACTTTACTTTTTCCTTTACAAAATTCAGCAAACGTTACAAGTAAGATCAAAAGAAATATCCTCTGGATACAGCAAACACAATTGCAGATAAGAAGAAATCAATAATAAAATAAAAAAGAAAAAATATTACATAATTAACAGACCTATTCTACCTCACATTCAGTGCTGACCTTACTAAACACCGGACTTTACAACAAATGCGTTGCGTGATAGATATCTAACTTATGGGTCCACTCACTGTACTTACAGCCGACGTAGCGAAATAACTTCTAATGTCTGTCCTTTTCTTTTTTGGTGGCGACATGGTCTCAGAGACTCAGAAGGAGACGCGTGTGCCCAGCTAGCCGCCGCCTTTTGCAGCTAATCAAAGAACGTCCGACGATTCAACTGACTCCCCTCCCCCCCATCCCCCCGACAGCACCGTTCCGACACGGTCTCGGAGGCTCATAATAAATGTCAAACTAAGAAGCTTCCGTTCCGCGCACCGCCTGTTGCTGCTAATCAAAGATCGTAGATCCACGTTCTTTGAGCCAATATGGCAAAATTGGTCGGGACTTTTTCATATCCCGTGAATATTGGTCGGGACATGTCCCTACCGTCCCTACCCAAACCTACGCCCATGCTCCGATATAAAGGAAATGCTGCTTATGACATATAAATCCTTTGGCATAAATGTAATTAAATTTAATCTCAAATTTAATGTGTCAGATTTGGTCAAATCAACAAACACAGGAGAAGGGAGAAGGTATGAGCCAGTTTCTAAGCTGGATGTTACCGACTTATGTTAATAACGCCATGGGTCCCAACTAGATGTGCTACTTTCAAAGAAGAAACCAAAAACGACTTGGAGAATACAGTCGCAGCTGCTCCGTTCAATTCTCCCATCACTCACTTCGACGTCTCAAGGTGATTATTTTGTGAGGTAGCTAGTGATGCTCAGACGGCGAACGTTTCGGCTCCTCACCGAGTTTCTTCATTATAAGGAAGGGACTACAAACAGCAGCGCAACGAGCACATCATATGAGCGGTGGAAACTGAGTGTGAAAGTGAGTGAAAAAGAGAGAAATAAAGAAAGCGAGAGAAAAGTGCCGTTTCCGCACTTTGTCCCTTTGGTTGCTCAGCTCTTACTCTTTCTGTTGCTCCGCCTAACGGAGGCCGTTCGGCTCACCACGGAAGTTCATTTCGATTAGCATGGCAGTCTTCTGGCCAATCACGTGCGACGATATGGGATCATACCATTATGTGAAAAAAGATATGGGGACAGTCAGGCGAGTCCATCCCCTCGGTAAATAGAACGGGGAAAAGTAGAGTGCGTCCCAAAAACCCATAAACATAACTGACATCTGTAAGAGAAGCAGCATCTGCTGAAAATTAAAGATATTTTAGAAAAATGAATTATCATTCTGGGTCTGTTTGGTAGATTCGTTTGCAGTGTTCATTTGTTTTTGTTACAAAGTGTCTTTGCTTTAGAAATCCTGTTCAGCAGCATTACAAGACTGTTTTTTGTTTGTTTGTTTTGTGTGTGCCAGATGGCAATACATAAACTTCTCTGGAGGAAAAAGAAAATTAAAAATGTTTCCGCAAACAGAAAGTATAACAAAGCACCCGGGAGCTACTGCTCAAGTTGCTGCGGTTGTTTCTGAGCCACAGCATCCACAAAGAAAATCCTGCTGGTGAGTATAAATAACAGTGGACGTGTTGAGTTTAAAAAACACTGGAGATGAAAAGCGGCGCTGTGATGTTTCCTGCTCTGTGGGTCAACAACAGCAGCGACTGTCAACTGAAGCAACAGCGTGCGAAAAACCCTCACATTATCCCAACTCAGGTGTAAAACAAATGCCATTTTTCTGCGCTAACAATCGCTGCGGCATTAACATAACAGAGAGGCACCGCAAACAAACAAACAAGCAGCTTTGGTAGCAGCATGAATATAGACACGCAGGCTGAGAGGGCGCGATCACATCTACATGAAAATACTTCACAACGCTTTGAAGTGACAAAGCAGAACATCCGAGCAAGCCAAAGGCCATCTGCTGCATGAGTGCAGATGAGTGTGTGCCTGCGTGTGTGGAGGTGTGTCTGAGTGTGTGAAAAAGAGCGTTAATACAACATTTATGTGCAAATGTTCACATTTATTTCTTTTTGTGCACGGATGCATGAGAACAGTGGAGCAGTGCATGTGGCTACATCAAAGAACTGACCCCCAAAACTTTGACCCTCCTTAAAAAAGTTATGCTCAAACAGAGCCTCAGGGGAAATAAAGTTTAAAGTGGCAGAAAAGAACGGACAACAGAACCTAAGGCTTCAGAGTTAACCGGCATTTAATTTCCTCTGACCAACAAAAAGTGGGTTGGCAGCAGGGTATATATTATTTTTCCAAGCTTTGGGCTTATGTGCAAACCTTCTTCAAGACTGAGCAAAGAAGAAGAGTCAGAAAAAAGCTAAACAGGGACGAAAGTGATGCAAATGTTTTTGATATAAAATCCTCTCCTAAGAGATATTAAAATAATGTAAAGTGATTATCAATTCAAAAGACATTTGTTTAGAAAAAAGGTCAAAAGTTATTTATACCTTTTTCAACAACCATTGCAAATGTATTTTTTGGTATGACAGCAATCAACTTTTTTTATGTTTCTATTGCCGTTTTGACAATTTATTTTTGGTAAGGAGCTCCAAGCCTCACTGTCATCACCTTAAAGTTTAGGTCCCTGCACAGATTTACTGTCAAATTTAAGAATAGAGTAAAAAAAAAGACTTTTAAACAGAACCTGTCTGATAAGACAAAGTGGGCTAAAAGATCGCAAAAACTAACATTTCATGTCCAAACAAGACCATACAAAACAGGACGGTATCTTAAGCACTGCAGACTTCACTTACTTGAGGTCTCAAGATTCAACAATAGGAAAGAGATCCTGAGCAAAAATATAATTCATGGAAGAGTTTCAAGGCCAAAACCACACGAGAGACTGTCTCACCTTTGCCAAAAAACATCTTAATGATTGCTGATTTGCTACTCTTGCTGACATGACATGGACATCTGGGAGAGAGTCTTAGTATATCATTTATGTGGAAAGACGAGATTTTTCTAGAGAAAACCCACTTTGTGTGTGTCTGTTCTGTCTGCTTCATTTCTGCCACCTTGAAGAAAAAGAGACCATGTTTTTCCCCATTCCAATACAGAGAAAAATTCACCAAAACATCCTCCTGTGTTGCTCATCAGGCCAAGCAGAGCCCACAGCTCGAACACCTGCACTGTAAAAAGAGATGACGCTGTGGCTGGCTCTCTTTGGAATGGCCCCTGGGACGTAATGAAAGAACGTCGTGCCAACATTTTCCCAGGCTTGAAAGAGAGAAACAGTAGGAGGAACAAACTGAGGTAATTTTCAAGGAAAAAACACATTTTGTCAAACAAAACAAGCTGCAGGAAAACCAGAATGCAAAAATAAAAAAGTGTGGAGGACACCAGTCATCATATTGGCACTGCTAGAGCAACAAGAGGTGGACTCCCACATGCAGCCTTTCTGCAGCTATGCTATATGAATAACAGAGTCTGGTGTGTCAATGTCATGCTGCAATGAATTGTCTTGGATGTCAAAGTTCAGATCTGGGAGTGATCTGAACTCCCAGATCACTCATTTCTGGTTTTTCAACCAGAAATGAGTGATCTGGTTGAATGTCAGAAAATAGAAGGGATTTACTCACATTTGTGGTGCTAACTGTTCTTAGCTGCCCTTTGCAAACATCTTATTTCTCTCCTTTACATGTATTAAAACCAGAACCGTCTCCTCTCTGTCGTTTGCAATGGGATTCAGAGCCTTGTTTCAAAGTACCAGGACAACAGTGTGCACAGCACTGGTTTAATGTCTCATTATTATTCAATGTTTTATCAAGCTGAAAATCACACTAAAATTTAACTCAGCTTCAGGGGTCGATCTATTTTTTTTATTTATTTATCTTGCTTTTTTTTATTTCTGACTTATCAAAGAGACGTTTCAGGACTTACAAATACAAGTCAAGTGCACCATCAATTCACACTGGGAACCAGTCTATTGAGATCAGGTTACTCTGTGGGAATCAGGGCAAACCTCATTCCTCCAATCAACAGGGAAGAAGAAAATTGATCCCAAATTCCAGATGTTCTTTCTCAATGACCTCAATAATAAGAGCTGCTTGAGAGAGAGAATCTCAACATCACTCTAACTGTCTTCATTTAACCTTTCAGATAATTCTATATAGTTATTTTTGTCCTTTTTTGGACTATTTGTTCAATTGCATAAAAGTGACCACCGTAACAGGTGCAGTAAACCTTTATAGCCAATTTTTCCAGGTATATTGAGCATACTGTCTAGTGTTCATTGTAGCATGAAACATTGCTCACTTCTTCTTTACACTTTGTTGCGAGTCACTGAAAAACAACATGAACAGCTCATATTTCAAAAATGGTCAAAAGACATACATGTTGCAAGAAAGTATACACTGGCAACATTGAAAATGCCTTCATGAAAGACACTGAATGATGCTGCAGAGACGCTAAAACAATGATGCTTCTGCCACTGGAGTCCAACAGAATATTTGAGAAGTTTGTATTTTTTTTAAAGCATCCCTTAAAGCATTGCTGAGATGAACAGCAAAGATACACAGCCCAAAAAACAAAATGCCTTCAGCAACCGTTGTCACTGTCACTCTTGAAACACTGGAGAGAAAAATGGAAAAGCAAAGTGTGTATTCCACATACTTCGTGTCTAGTTTGGCACATAAACAAGTTTTTATTTTTCAGTCACAAAAGGATAAAATGGTCCTCACAAAAATAGGTGCACAAATATTCAAATGAGTGAAGTACATCAGGGACAGCTGTGTTTGTGTGTGTATGCGTGTGTACACACACACACACGCATACACAGTTATTATTTATGTGTTTGTGTTTTTATTTATGCGTTTGTGGTGAGTGTGTCTTCCAGGGGGTACACTGGCCTCGTTAATACTATCACGCTTTATCCCCAAATACTTGTTACTATGGAAACAACCACTTTGCTGTGTGCATGTGTGTGTGTAATTGTAAATGATCTGAACACTGCTGTTGTGTGTGTACATGTGTAAAAGTGATTGTTCCCCTTGTTTGTGTGTGTCAGAGCGCTCTGCTTGCTAAAAAAAACAATATGTTGACATTCATTACTGTCCCATTAGAGGCAGAGCTGGAAAAGGAGGAATGTTTTCAGAACAAAACCATCTACTGCCTAGAGAAACGCTTAATCTACTGCTCACATTCATTTTAAATTTGAGTTAGCTATTTACATTCTTCAAGACCAAATTTAAGCTTTTTTTAATCAACTTGAATATTATTTCAATGCCTTACTTGCTGTCTGTTACCAGAGGGAACACGTCCAGCAGCAGAAAGGAGTGATAGTTTGGTGTGATGCACTCTGGGAGTTTTATAATCTGTCTATTTTTATGTCCTTCAATTGCAGTCTGAGTTTTTGTGAGAATATTAACTTTTTTGAACATTTTGTTCATATAGCCTTAAAATAAAAATGCAATGAAAGACATAGTTGAATTACGACAGTCATATCGTAAAAAAGGATAAAAATTCAAGTGTTAATCTGTAGGACAACAACTTAAAATGTAGTAGGGTGCACAGAGGTGCAGCAAAATGTAAATTATTTGACTAATATGTAATGTTTGCTGCTTGTTTTCTGTTTCGAATATAATTGGTTATTGTGTTACATTTTTTTCATGTAAAATTCAACCACCTTGTTGCTGAAATGTTCTACACAGTGCGGGGCACACTTTCACCTCTGCATAGCATCTTCATTACACTCCAAATTTAAAAGACGTAGAACAACATCAGACAAAAATCTTGATCTGGATCTTCTGTTTCAACAGAAGTTCAACTTGACAAAAGCTCTGTTGCTTTTACCCCACCTTTTTGGTTGTCGAGCTGGAAGTTGCTGTCCTCATTTCCACCTGTGATGGCGTAAGAGACGCCGTCCCCATCAGGGTCATTGGCATGAACAATGGCGACCAGCGTGTCGGGACCAGCATCCTCACTGAGGAAGGTTTTATAGCTGCAAAAAAGAGGGAAACAACCTTTAACTGTACTGGAGGACATTGGGAAAGGTAGGATGTGATGTTGCACAAAGTAACAAAGTAAGAAGTGCAAGGAAAAATGCACAAACACATAGTAGTGTGAAGGAAAGAGCCTGGATTGATTGTAGAAGTGAAGATGAAGTAAAAACAGATGGAGGAAACAGAAATAAAAATAAACTCTGACTTAAAAAACACCTCAATTAGCAGATTGTCTCTGTGGGTGACAGAAGGAGTGAAAACAAGAGAGATGCTGACATCTGACTTCTTTACTATTAAGTAAAGTAAAATCCACACTGAGATGATCAGATACTAACAGACGGAGGTTCTTACACGCTTTGAGAGAAGACCGGCACCTCATCGTTGGTGTTAGCCACACGGACACGAACAGAGGCTGTCCCAGTTCGAGGAGGCGTCCCTGCATCCACTGCGACAACTACAAACTCGTAGATGTGATTGGGCCGCTCATAGTCCAGGCGACGGGCAGGGCTGACCACACCCCCGGATGTGATGTCAAAATCGCCACTCGGGATGAAGTAGGAGATCTCGGAGTTCACACCGGAATCACAGTCGCGAGCCAGAACTGATGGGAATAAAAAGAGGAAATGTGGTGAAAAACATCTAAAAGAAGAAATAGTTGAGGACAGGAGAAGAAGAAAACTGAAAGATGTTAAAGGAGGAAGACAAATGAGGTGGAAAGGAGAAAGATGAGGCAATTAAAATGGAATGAATGTGGATTTATGTTAGCAAAAGGAGAGGAAAAAGAAAAGAAGGTGGATGAACGAGATAGAAGAAAAGTAGAAAGCCACTCAAAAGAGAAGAGGAACCTGTAAACAAGAGATTTGGATATGTGAGAGGATGAAAAGGAAAAAAACCTGAGAAGATCCCAAGAAAAAAGGAAAAAGAACGACGGGAACGCAGCAAAAGGAAAACAACAATGGACCGAGAGTGAAAGAATGTAAGGAATCAGGAGGAAAAACCTATAAATGTGGACACACAAAAGAAAAAAAAACAACAGGATTAAGGGAAATAACTGGTCTCATCATGATGCATGGTGTTAAAACTTCAGCAGACTCATCAGTTTGTGTTACCTTGCAGTAGTGAGGTTCCAGGTGCGACGCTCTCAGGTATGTTATCTCTGGTGTAGATGGAGTGAAGAAACTCTGGTGTGCAATCGTTCTCATCCGTTATGTGGACAACGACCTGGAGGAAAAAGCTCATTTAGTTTTAGTGTTTCTCATGCAAATAGATGCTCATCTCTGTATGGATCCACAGATCAATCAGAAAAATCCAGGTAACGTCTGCACCGGGGTGAAAATCTGAGCCGATATTGATATTAATTAAACTGCCTTGGCCAATAACCAATATTACATATAATTTACTGCCCTTTTGGCACTGTGATAACATATAACATAAGCCCAGTTTTCCTTATTGTAATGACACCAATGTGCCGTTTCTGATCATAATCCAGATATATTGTTAATCCCTAGTTATTTCTGTTTGTGAAGTATTTTTCTATAATTGTATGGATCTTCATAGTAACACCATGAACTAGAGGATCAGTCAGAAGCAAAGCTAGAACCACTCGTCTTTCTCTGTCATCCATATGGAGAAAGGTTTGTGTGTGTGTTGTGATCAGGCCATGAAATAAAATAAATCAAACAGAACCACAAAAACATCACAAATTCAAAATTCTGCTTTAGGTGTCTGTTAATCCATCTGGGATGTGGTAAATGAATGACAAATATGATTTTCTCACTACCTTCTATAGTGATATCAGGGTGTTTGTTTGATGTTCTAGTGTGAAAAACTGCAGATACAGATGCCACTGTAAAGCTGTATATCTGATGCTTAAGGAGAAACTAATTCATGACCATTTGTCTGTCCGTGCTTTAAGCCCTTAAATCTCAATCCTCTCTGTGTCTTTATCTCACCTTTGTTCCTGTTCCCCCATCCAACATGCCAGAACTGAAGCATAATAGTTTGTTTTTATTCTCATAAAAGCTGAATTAACTGGTGAGGCTGCTGATGTGACCACCTGAGCACAGATTTCCTCTGCAGTCCAGAACCTCAAACACACCACCTGTTTAGTCTGGACAGCAGGGCAGCAATGGTGAGGCTGAGAGGATTTAGATGTGTGGCTGCCTCTGCAAGTATGCACAGAGCATATAGAAAACAAACTAGTGTAAACAAGGACAAAATGTATTATTTTCATTTTAAAGCCATTTAATTTAGGATTTTTCCAGAAAAGAACATTTCTGCTTTAAAAGATTAATTTGAAGGAGAAAAGAAAACAAACGGCTTTATTCTGTTTACTTTGTAGGTAAAATGTGAAGCACAAATCACCCTCAGTGATGTGGTGCAGTCAGTAATCACCTGTCAATAGTAATTACCTGAAGCATAATGAAACCCTTTTGTTATCTGCAGGAGATGTTTTGTGATTTCTTTCTAAAGAGAAGGAAAATGGTAACAATTTTTGACTTTGTAAAAGAAATATGTTCCCATTAGGAACAAAATATTTGTTTTCCGTAGGAACTTGAATGAAGGACATTAGATCTCACCACTATTTCTGTAACTGCAAGAACTGGATTTTTAAAAGCTCTCAAGTGGAAATTGTACTCTTTACATTGTCAAAGAAATACTGTCATCATAAAACACGAGTAGCTGACGAATTTTACCATACAATTATTAAATTATGTGGTGCAAATCATAAAGAGCAACTTTTGGCTTCTGATGCTCGGTGTGAACACAAGTCCAATGAGTGATGAGTGGAAAGTCCTTCTGTCTTCGGTCGCTAAGATTTAAGCATAACGTGTATAAATTTTGTCTGGATTTTGACAGAGTAATGAACAATGACAGCTACTATTTCTAAATATGAAACTTAAAACTTCAATCAGCCTGTAATATCGAACAAAAACTCCAAATTGAAAAAAAGTCCTTGCACTAATTTCAGTATGAGTTTATGGAGCAAAAAGCCATGTATCCACTGCATGTTAATATGCATTAGCGGGAAGGTGTAGATCTTTGCTTCATATAATTTGCATAGCTTACCAAAAGATGAAAAGGTAAACTTTTGTAGTTGTGCTTGTAGACAGGATGTTTAGTTTTTTTGCATACAGCGTTGAAATTGGGAGTTTTCATAAAAAAAGCTTAATTTGCTGTTTCTAATTTAAGTATGCGTAACGTATGCTCAGTAAGATATAAATTTCAACGGTTGCATCATTGCATCTGATTCAGAAATGAACGTGTTTTCATCAGAGAGCAGCTTGTTTAACAGTTAGGCGTAGCACGTTCAGATGCTTTTTTTAAAGTGAGAGTTGATAAGTTGTGATGGTGGTGAATTTTTATTTATATAGCACACCAGCTAAAAGACCGTTGAGTTTAAACAGTTCTGTCAAACCTTAACCAGTTGGCTGTTGTTATGTGAACCTCTCTTTTTATTGGCTTGGTATTCACTGTTTACAACATAGATTAGAAAGTAGAAAAAGCAAGACAATATTCTTCAATGTTAACTTAAAATATTAGTTGGTAACTTATTGAATCAATAGCTTTTTGTGTCTAATTAATTGTGATACTGTTTAGTTGTCAAGCATTGAAATGAATGCGCTTTGGCAAAGTGTGCCGGGACACTGCGTTCACAGAATAACACTTCACAGTGACTGTCATCACAGGTCAGTAAACTGTGACCTTGTTCACGCCTGACGTTGTCGAGCCTCTGGGGTGATTTGATCACAGGCTCAGCCTCAGCTACAGGTGTGAATGCATACGCGACACACAGAGGTCATGGCGACATCCGAGTCCCTGGATAACATTCACGTTTTGTCCTGAGCTGCAAAATGACCAGATCGCTTAACAAGGTGAACACCACTGGTCTTTAGGTCACAGTGAGGAATCACTGGAAAAGTTACTCACCACGTTGGGTAGTGGAACGTGATGCAAGTTTAAAAATAAAATGTGTCGGACATTTGAATGTGTTTGCTTTTGAAGAACATTCAAAAGCTTTTGCAGAAAAATGAAAAAGGTGGTGCATATGTTGGCCTCAAAACAAAGATATTATTGTTTATTGCGATAACTTCTGGGACAATTTACATTACAGTAAGATTTGTTATAGTAAGACTAGTTATGAACCATTACATGTGTTGTGTTATATATATTGACAGGCTCATTATGAGAAAGATAATAAAAGCAGCTGTGTGTGCCACTGTAGAGTCAAATGTTTTCTTCATTGTTTTCACTGGATTAAAGTACATATCGGTGCATTTCCCCCTGACAGAAATGGAAAACATGATTCCCTGAAAGTCATTATAGGAACTACTGATTGCCACATTTAACACAGATTTCACAATTATAACAAAGTGTTGAATGGATTACTTCTATCAACAATTTGAGGCGTGTAATTCAAAGAACACAAGGAAAATTACAACCTTATAATTATGTTCTGGGAGAGGTGACAATGAAAATCATCTTCCTTCAGATTAAAAACATTTCTGATCCAAAGTCCTTTTGAGCTCAGATATTTTTTAGCCAAAAAAGCTTGTCTACAATATAAAAGTTTAGATAAAAATGCACTTTTTTTCATGAGTAGACTGGAATATTTTCATCACATCCCTGGCTTCTCAAGGTATTCATGGCATAATTAATGCTCAATTTATTCAGTTTTAGCTCTGTTGAAGTTGTTGGGATGTTTCTTACTGAAGCAGTACAAACAGGACTCAGTAAATCTGATGGCAATGTTGCGTACCTCTGCAACGCCGCTGAGGCCGGTGTCGCTTTCAGAGGCTCGGACCTGCAGGGTGTGCAGGTTGTGACCGCTCTCGTAGTCGACCGATCGGGTGAGGCTCAGAGCGCCGCTTTCCTGGTTGATGCTGAACAGGTTTCCGGGGTTAATCAGTAACATGTAGGACAGACTCTTCTTCTGGAAGGAGACGGCCTGAACCACAGCAACCCTGACCACAAACACACAGAAAGGTTTGAGATGAGCCAGAAAAAATTCATTTTATTTCTGTGAACCACATGTAGGGTGGTTCTGCTGGAGCTCTCTGAGATTACACCGAGATGAGCGTCAGTCTTTCCCTCTTTATGAAAACATATTTTCCCTGTCTAATTTATAGTAAAATGTATAATGTTGAATTTGATAAACAACATAAGATCTTCTAGTTCCAGTCTGCTCTACATCCCCAGAACCAGAACCAAACCTGAAGAAGGAGCATCAGGTTTTTACGTTTTGTGCTTAATGTTTTCTTTATGCAACACTTTGAATTGTCGTCTTTCACATTGTTGAAATTTATTTGCAAAACAAATAAACTTGCATTGCCGTACTCTCACTGCAAAGCCCAAGAAAACGTAGAAAATTGGACTTTATTCTTCTGAGTTTCTTTAGAAATGTTGTCGCGTACCTAATTTAACAAACTTTGACTCAGGTCATTTTAATGACAATGAGAAAGTCCAACATTAAAACATGTTAATGTGTTTCCTCTGTACCTCATATGTGAGTAAACGGTAATGTTGCTGTGTTTGTTCATTTATTTCGTCTTGTATGCAGGGTAAACATGAGCACAGGTCAGAGGAAAGCTGCTCTTCATGTACGTCTCCAAACAGACTTGGTGACACGCTGGTGCTGCTCTTAAACTCTGCAGTCTTCATGGATTATTCTGAGCTCTAAGGTGCCATGCTCAGACCTGGTTAATCAATTTGATTAAAAGAGAAACACGTACACACAGACACACGCAAGGGCATGCAAAACATATATAATGGAAGGCTGAGACACAGAAAAAACCCATACTGAGCTACACCCACACAGCGCTCAGAGGGTGGCATGGATACTTGGATATTAATACAATGTGCTTTGCGCCAGCAGCCCTGGGGGATTCAACACACTCACACACTCCCCTTCATGTTTATCCAGACCTCACTTTTAATAAATATTTGAATTTGCCACACTTTCAAATTCTCAGCCTCAGGCCACACTCATACATCTGGGCCCTCTTCCTCCATCCCACCCCCTTCCTTCTCCTCCTCATCATCCCTCTGTCTCCCATCCTCTTCTTCTCTTCTATTTTCTCTCTTCTGTTTTTCTACCTCTTCCTTCCTCTTCCTCTTTTCTTTTGTCTCGCTCTTCGGGGCTCATCTTTTCATGCATCACATGACATGCAAAGCACAACAACAAGCACACACACAAGAAAAAACCTCATAGAGGCAGTCTCGCAAAATCCATTCATTTTTTATGGCATTGGAATGTAAATGATGGGATTGCAGATGTGGAAGGTAAAACATAAATTTGGGTTAATAACCTTTTCATGGCTCTATAATTTAGCATTTATTGATATCATGCCAGTATAGCGTTGTGCACAGTGGCTTGCATGCAGTATATACCCACTGAATGCAGTATAAACTCTGAACAATAGTTCTCCATAACATAACAAGACATTTTTACTTATTTATATTTGTTTATTAGCACCTTTAAAAATATGCAACAAGCCCCTAGAATGTTTGTAATCTCTTTACATAATACCTCAAAATTAGTGAGAAGCCCCTGCGAATATCTTTGAATTTAGACATGGACTTTGACTAGGCCAGATGAATATAGTAGCTCTGACTGAATGTTCTTCTTTCCACTCTTTCTTAATTATCAAATTTGTGATTAGAAAGTGTCCGTATTGGCTGCTTCTCTCATTGATGATCTCATGTCTCGGGTAACTTCCAAAGCCAGTTGGTTGAACCGGATTTTATTTAGGGGTGTTGAAGAAATGGGGCGTGAAAATATATGAACCCCAAACTTACATGTCTCATTTTTCTTCCCCTTAACAATATAGATCACGTTAAGTTAATAGTATAGCAGATTTTAGCAACAATGCAGTTCATAGTGTCTGACATCAAAACAACGTTGTGCAAGCAAACAATAAATATTACTTTTTGTCAAATACCATCATCAAAATCATCAAGCAGGTACACTTCAAATGTTTTGATCAATGTTTCATTTATTATGAATCAAAGGGAACTCTAAGCAGTTGGGTTTTCAGCTGTGATTTAAAGGAACTCAGTGTTTCGGCTGTTTTGCAGTTTTTTGGAAGTCTGTTCCAGATTTGTGGCACATAGAAGCTGAATGCTGCTTCTCCATGTTTTGGTTCTGGTTTGGGTCGGTATTGTATTTTGGTGTTAAGTCATTCAGTGATTTATAAACTAACAAAAGTACATAACATGTAACTTTATGCTGCTATATTACAACAAATTCCATCAAAGCTTGTGGGTGTTGCATAAGAATATGTTGAAAAACTCAAATAGTATCAATACTTATGCAAGGCCTTGTATTTTCAGGCTTGTTTGACCATCTATATCAGAGGTACTGATAATATTTGTGTTGGTGGGACTCACGGTTGGCCAACAGGCGTGTTTTCCAGCACGTTCAGGCTGTAGGTGGAGTTGGTAAACTGTGGCGGTCGGTATCCAGCAAGGATGGAAACAGTGGCTGGTGGGCCTTTACGGCCTCGTCCGTCCACCGCCTGGACCCGCAGATGGTACTCCCTGCTGGGGGTCAGAGGTCGTCCTGTGGTCCTAATCAGCCCAGAGCGACGGTCCACTTCAAAGCACTCCTCACCACCTAAAAAAAGAAAGAAAAAAATTATATATATGCTGAAAATATAGTAAATTTTCCCTGCTTGAATTGTCATTGTGTATTTACACAGGACTGGTGTTTGCTATTATTACTAAATTTCATATTTACTTCTGTACTTTGAACTCTGAGCTATTCTTTTTTGATCATGCTTTCAGTTTAAAGCATTTTAATGAATAACTTGCCTTTACAGTTCTCTAACTATTTAATGAATGTTGCCATTATTCAAACAATACATTCATTTGTGGATGTTTTTTTTTCACATAAACAACCATCTTTCAACTTGTCCACTTGTGTATAAATAAAGAGACGGAGTCCCAGCTGTCCAATTATGAAAAGCCAATTGAGGCAAATTGATGCTGGAGGCATGCTGGCTGTGTGTTTATTTATGTGTGTTCTATGAGCTAGTTAACGCTCTCTGAAGACGCAGGAAAAAAAAAAAAGAAGAGTGGGCTCATTTTCACTCGCGTCCCTCTGGGTTTATGAGACAGAGAGCGGGAAGCAGGAGGAAGTAAGCGATGGAGAGATGAGGAATAAAGAAAGAAGAAAAGGAGGAAGAGGAAGGATGGAAAGCTGCCAGCAGAGTGGAAGTGAGAGATGTGGAGGAAGTGAGGAATAATGGAAAAGGAGATGAGAACGAAGACGAGGGGAAGAAAAGGAGAAGAATCCCCAGCTGTTGACCAGAGGGTTCTGCAGCAGCAGCTGCAGCCCAACTGTCAATCATCTCCTCCTTCTTGGATATTTTTCCTGTGACAGATTTATTTCAGTCTCTATAAAAACAATGTGTGTGCAAGAGAAAAAAAAATCAGCATTAAAGTTCTTCAAAGATTTGATTGTCTCAATTATAAAAATGTTTTATTTTTTAATTGTCTCTTTCTGTGTTTCCAATTAGCTGTCACTAATTACGAAAGGTTTCGAAATTAACAACCTCCAGTGGGATAAAACTATACTTAAACTGTTTGATCTCCTCCTACGGCTCTGCTCTTTCATTAGTTTCAAAAGCTGCTATCCATTTTGATTAGGCTAACGTGAAACCCTCTCCAACTTGACATGAAGGTGTGTTGTAAGCTCAAATCTTTTGAGAAAACTGGAACATTGAAGGTGTTAGCAGAGTTTTGTGCTGTGGTGCAACGCAATAGAGGAACAACAGGAGGTAGAGAGCGTCCTTTCTGTTCTTTAGATAAGACAAACCTGCATAAAAACCCATAAGGATACAAGTTTATATTGTTTTAATTCATGTTTGATGTTTCTTTCTAGTGTTTTTAAGTAGAAGGTGGATCAGATTTTCCATTATTCCATATCTCCTTACCGTCACCAGATGAGAAAGTAATTTAACTTAACTGAATGTAAAACATGCTAAAATCTCTTTCTTGTATTTTACTAACTGCTAATTAGTTAATAAACATAGCACTAAGCAAATTTAAAGCATAAATAGATTCTCTTAAAGCCAGAAATCACTTTTAACTTTCTGCAGAAGTGAAGTAAATCTAAAAATCCTACTGGTAATAAAAGCTAGCTACCATTATGGCTAATTTTTGTGTGATGTTATAAAAGTTATTTTGTTTTAGTGGCAAGTAGGAAAAAAAACGCGATAATAAACAGAAAATTTTGATGTTCACATTGGGTAAAATCCTATTATTGCCACTGATTAGGTCCGTGCTACACATACACACTGGCTACACTTTTTCACTTTGACATGATGCCAAACGCAGATTTTAACTGAAATTACTGGATTATTCGTCAGTGCACACGTGCTCACATTATCCCAAAGGGAAGCTTTTAATATGGGAGCATTAAAAATTAGCTCTATAAATATCATTCCTTCTTCTTCCTCCTCTTCTCTTCTTCTTCTCTCATAAAATGTAAAAATAATAATAATTAAAAATAAAAATCCACAGCCACCGGCACCCGTACGCCCACCCTTTAACTCTCCCACTCGCTACCTTCCTCTCCTGAGACTTTGCTATTATTCGCATTTCTTTGCCCCGGGGAGCGATTAAGAGTGCAGCTCTGTGCTTTTTATGCACTTTTTTTCTCCATTTCCCTCTTGACAGTAATTGAAATCCAACAAGTCAATCTTTATTTATAAATCACTCCTTTGAGCAAAACAGGTTTGTCACAGAGTGCCTGGCAGAGTAGGAGCGGACCTAATTACAGATACAGGCAGGAGATAAAAGCAAAGACACGACAGGTTTAGAGAAAAATAGACTGGGAAAACAAGGTTTGACTGTGACAGGTAAAAAAAGATACAAAGCAAGAGGATGGATGGATGGATAGATAGATGCTAATGCGCTAATAGCAGAGCTGATATTTTGCTTACCACTTTAAAATTTTTGCTAACTGTGAAAACAATTTGCATAATTAATTTTCCCAAGTAATTTCTAAGGCACTAATTTAGTTGGTTGTTTTGTAAACCTACAGTTGAATGGTTGAATTTAGCAGTTTAGCAGGCTAACACCATTAGCATAGCATTAATTGAGCTAATGTTTATGATTAGTTCTTTGGAGTTAGTTAGCATAGCTAGCATTTTAGTTAGTGGTGCCCATTACTTGATGAACAGATGGACAGACAGATAGATAATCCATAACTAAGGTTTTTGTCCATGAGTGTAGTTGCAAATCTGGTTGGCTTCTTCCTCTATAAATGGCTTTTCAGCCGATGTTCACTGTAGATGATGACTCTCTCTTAACAGATTTAGCTAACATCTTCATAAGATATTTTTGCTTTAGTTCTGGGGGTTCATTCATACATTTCACACGTTTTGAGTTAATTTGATGATCCTGACTTAAACAGCAATGTAAAACTAATTCTGCTAACGTATCAGGAGAATGTACCGTCAAGTAGGAGGAACTGAGCTTGTCCCAGCGCGCCGTCTCGTTGTCTCGCTGACAGCCGGTAGACCACAGAGCCAGATGTGGCATCAGGACCCACGGCGCCCAGGTAAGGCGACGGAAACATCCCCCACTGCAGGTCAGCCTGACTGGGCATGCTCAGAGTCAACCTGCACAAGTACCACTCATCACCTGAATGTGGAAAGAAAGAAGAAAGAAGAAGATAATCATTTAGTATAAGAATATAACATTGTTATCTGAACGCTAAACTGATTTTTCTTGATTTTTTTCAATTGTTTTGTCTTCTGTCCTGATTATCCACCATAGAAGAAGTTACATCTATATATATTTGAGTAAAACAACTATTTTGTGTATTTTGGTTCTGTGCTGCTATTGTTGTCTCAGCTTTGCAACAACGTAGCTCGTTAGCTAAACCCGCTCCACTCGCTCAGGCAGTGGTCTAAAAGGGGAGCAGCTCTCAGCCAAAGGGGACAAGGTGACATTTCTCTTCAACATCTCTCATGTTTCCCCGTGTTTCATCTCCACCCTGCTGCACGAGAAGACAAGAACCAAGGAGCAAGGGATGAAAAAGGAGAAAAAGAAGCAGCTCCTCCAAAATAAAACAAAACTTTTGAGAGTGGAAACACAGGAAGGAGCACAGCAGGTGCTCCCACCTGCCCACTAAAAACACACATGCTTGTCATGTCTACGGTTCTGCTCTCCATCTTTATTCTTATTATTTCACGTCGCCTGGTTCTGAAGGGGGATTTGTTCAGTTTGGGGGGTGCCTCGGTGCTTCGCTGTTGTTTTGACTCCTGTGTCGTTTCACAGCAGCGCGGGAGACAACAGCCTGACAAGAGAAGAAACTTCACTTCAGAGGAAGCAGAGAAGAAAGGAAGGATGAGCAGGTGACAGGAGAGGAGGAGATGACAACCCAACACAACGGTGTCTTTTTCTGTCTTTTTATATCACCTCTGAAGGTGTGTCAACACACAGAGCAGGAGAGGGAGGGGAGAGACGAAGGGGACGATGAGGAGGTGAGGAGGAAGAGGTCCCTCGACACATCAATCCACTGAGATGGGAGTCAGAGTTAAAGAAGAAGAAATTAATGGGTAAGAAACTAGAAATGTACCAATCCGACATTAATATCTGTATTGAACCCAATTTTGAAAAAAAGTTTTGATCTGTGAATTCAATAATTTTTGCTTTGAGCAACATTTTGCTTTATTATTTATTTTGAGTTAGGTTTAGAATCAGGTTTGTTTCAGCTTATTGTTGCATGTTTGACCAAGATTAACATATTATTTTTGTCAGTTTCAGTTTCCTTATTATTTCTTTTACATTGGCTGTTATACTTCTAATTACAAGTTGTGTGTGTGTGTGTGTGTTTTTTTTAAAGTTTGACGGAGTTGTGAAGATATTGGTGTGTTTAAGTGTGCTCTACTGGTGCAAAGTTATCAAATACATTTAATTCAGTTAATCTGGGGTTAGGATTCTTCTGTATCGTATTGGTATCAGCCAATACTGATCCTCAGATAACAATATCGAAAGTGGAAAAAGTGGATATGAAACAAATCAAAGGAAGAAATAGGTGTAAGAAAACAAAAATAAATAAAGGAGAAAAACTGAAACAGTCTTAATTAAGTAAAAACTAGATGCTGCAGTATATGTTCAGTCCCTCTGGTTCTTTAAAGTCCTTGATACCCATGAAAAACATCCTAAACCATAACAGAGTCTCCCATATGGCAACAAGAAGGCCATCTTCATCTGAAAATAGTGCTACATGCTACAGAATGTCACATTAAAGCAGAAATTTAAATATTAGTTGTGGATTAAAGGGGACAAATCAACTTAAAAGCAGTGGGAGAAGAGGACAGGGTGATAATAAGGAAGAGGCAAACATTCCTGTTTTCTGTATGCATCATTGCTCTTCAGTCAAAGCATAAAATCCAGAATAATCACATCCATTCCTGTTGGTTGTTTAACATACGCTGAGCTGTGGCCCGTGTATGAAAGGGAAATGAAATCTGTCCCATTATCATGATAAATATTAACACATTCAGATGCAGCACCACAGGTCAACAGCAGACATCAGGCGAGGCGCAAACTTTAAAAACTCCATCTGACCGAACAAAAGCAAACATCTGGGAGCTGGCAGAGCCTCCTCCAAGCCTCCAGGCAGATCAGAGGTCACTGACACCAGCATAATGACTTGTGAAGACTTTTTCCCCCTCCGGATGGGGAACCACTGAACGTCATTACAGAATGACGCCCTTTCATATCGACAGTGAAGCATTCTGGGTTCCTGATCACTCAGAGGATGGAAGCGAATTGATTATCTGTCTTGTTGCCAGGGCTTTAAGGATGCAAAATTTATTTGTGCATGTGGTGAAATCCAGCTGTTGTTTCAAAGCCTCTGGGTTTGTTAGAGAACAAACATCATGAAAACCAAGAAACACAGCAGGCAGGTCAGAGAGAAAGTTATGGAGAAGTTTAAGGATTATCTCTAAGAGCTTTCCTAAAAATGGAAACAGGGTGAGAAAACTGCAAGTCTACAAGTCCATGGTAACTCTGGAGGAGCTGCAGTGATCCACAGTTCAGGTGCAAACTGTTGACAGGAAACTACCAATTATTATTGATTAACTCAGTTGTCTCTGAAGCAAACTGTGTGGAGGAAACCCAAAAGGTTTGACCCAAGTCATACAATTTAGGAGACAATTATCCCTGATTCTGACCAAACGTTTGTAGACACCTAAATCTGAAGAAAGTAAAAAAAAATCTCTAAGAAATTCTGCTGGCATTTGGCTAAGGTTTTAGGTTAGTTATTACTAACCTAAAACAAGAGAAGTTTGCTTCACACAGTGAGACAAAATATGCATATGTCTACTTATTTGGTATATTTAAATATCTGGTTTGAATTGTAAGTGTGTTTGTGTGGTCTAGTTAAAACCAGTTCCGATAACCAACTGAGGATCAGTGGCAAGGCGTGATATATATGAAAACGTGTCTCTACTTTTTAAATCTGAATTTAAAAACAAAGATTTTGGAAACCACGTATCCTGATTTTCCACTTCAACATGTCAAACTACTATCAGTCTATCACTTAAAACCCAAAATGTTATATTAACGTTTGTAGCAAGAATAAATACAAGGACGTACAAATGAATGAAGGAAAGTGAATACTTTATTCATCTCAAAGTAGGACATTTAATCCAGTTGCTGCTCACCACATCCATCATCCAGGCAACTAAAGCAAAATATCAAAATCTTCATTAAAAATAATTTTTGCAAGCAATTCTGCTCCAAATTAAAGTTGCAATCTAATTAAATTCAGTAATGAAAACAAGCTGGCAAATATAAAACATGTTTTTCAGAAGGATAGAGCTGTAGAAGATAAATAATTTCATCTGAAAGCGTTACAAAATTACCTAAAAACAGGTTCACTTGGTTTTGTGCTCTAATTACATGTACCTATTTTGCTGTGTCAAATAGATTTTTTTTTGTCTGTGCTGAATAGGGAGACCACCATTTAGCCTTCAGGTGTTAACAGCTATTCGTCTCATCTGAGTTTAGCTTCTCTTAAATGAAGCACTCTTTCATATCCTTGCACTTATCCCTCTCAGCACAGAAAATTTACTTCACAGCTTGAACGCTGCAGAGATCCCTGATGTGAGGCGCCGAGCTGAAGCCAGAGCTTCACGAACACACACAGGCGTGCCAAGGCTCCGGAGGAGCAGAACCCGGGTCGCGCAGCATCACTTTTCACACTGAATGGATGTCTCAAGCATGGCTTAATGTGTCCAACTTGTTCCTCATTTCAGGTGTAAAATGATGCTATTTAAGTGAGTTTTTTCACTTTCTCGTTAGCCAGATTCTCCACACCAGCTGTAGGATGTTTTCTCAGACTTTCCGGACTGTCTAACACGTGAAGAAATGCCTCAGAATGAGATTCAATTTGTTCTGCTCAGCTTTTTATCCATGATTTCTTTCATCCCTCTGCTTTAACTCATATCCCCCTGAGTTTTGGGGTAAGTTCCTTTCATTGGTGAGATTACATTTTCCCTGGCACTGAACTGCAGCACAATTTTTAGGTTAGAGGGGTGGGGGGAGACGCTTCACACAGCAGCGTGTCTCTTAAAAACAATCCAGGAGGAGGTACATCAATGAAGAGTGAAGAAAAGAAAGATTTGATTGCAGATAAACAGAAAAACCCAACAACAGAAGGAGGAAAAACTCTGTAAACAAGCTAATTATAGGTGAGAAGATGGGAAGATGATGCATTAAAAAATCTATTTGCACTTTTACATTCCAGCATCACTGAATGTTTTCATAAAAAAAGTTAGGTAAACTTTTTGCCAAAATCAAGTTGTTGCAGGTTCTGGCACAAATTAGTGGAAAAACAAAGTAAATCACCATAAAACCAAACTTAATATGCACTAATTTCTAATTCATCACAAGGGTTTAAAAATAATATTACATTTATACTACCTGAGATAAACAGTAAATGATATTGCACAGTGTCACTATTTATTTAGCAAACAAAACTGAAATGAAGAAGCAGCGTCAAAGAAATACTTGCAGCGTTTCCCTTGCAATTAAGAGAGTCAAGGGCAGCAAGGCGCAGCTAATTAACTGTAATTAATTAACTGATCAAGCAGCTCTATACCACACAGATTGAGGCTTTGAACTACTCTGTTATTCTGCTACTGTAATGCCACTGATGAGCAAAATCCACAAATAAGCAATGCAAAAAGGTGATCAATGCATCTGAGAGACATAAGAGATGAGAAATGTGAGAAAAATACGGAATCACAAACTTGTCAAACCACAGGCAGTTCTTTTGCCATAAAGCACGAGACTTTTGTTTATTTTCCTTTATTTGATATATTTTTTTAATTTCATTTTTACTTTTTGCCATGTTTGGAACATTTCAAATGTCCCAATAGATCGTCAGGAACGGCAGCGAGGTTAAATGATGGCGCCTGATCAGCCTGCAGTCATTGAACCAGCCTCTCATTTCCTTTCTTTACGCAGCATTAATCATTCTAGAGTTGGCTCAAAGGTCATATGTCCAACAGGGGATGTTTGGCTCAAAATGGGTCAAGCAACATGAACATTATTATCCTAATAAAAAGAAACAAAATGAGTCAAAAAGAGGCACATCGAGGTGCTGTCCAACCCTCAAGCCAACTGAAATGTAGGGATAAAACCTTCAGAGTTCTGCACAATGTATACCTAATGTCAAACATTATGACTGATAACAGGGAGACGATTAAATATTTTAAGAAAATAATAGTTTCATTCCTGAGGTTTCAAGTTTGTTGAGGTTAAAAGTCTCCACAGAAGAGAGTCGGACTTCCATTTCTTGATGACTTCCAGTTTGAGTCTGGCCTGAGCGTTGAACCCAAGAAGAAGTAGCCGCTCACATTACACATTTACTTTTCTGTGAGTAAAACTTGTTGAACCCATCTGGTTTGTCGTCTGTGTTTTGGGTCCAACTTGTACTTAGTCCTTCATCTTTTTCCTCTTCATCCTCTTATTGCTATCCCTGATCTGTCTCTCACTCTCAGTCCTCTGCTGTTATAATATTTCTGCAGCCTTCATGTTTGGAACAATTCCTCCTCAATTTCAAAAGAGAACTTTTGGGGAAACAAACACTCTGATGTGTATAACTGTTGGCTCAGATTTGAGCTTTTCCTCTGTGTTCTGATTGTGAATTGATTGTCCTCCGCTTATCTGCCAGATCAGTTCAGCTGAGGGGATGGCCTAGCTTCCTGGCAGAGATCAATAAAGTTTCATAAAGCTCTGAACAGAAATAATTCCTCACAGTCAGATGGGCTGAACAGAGAACGCTGTTTTGTCTTTAGCCTTTTACGCAGGAAGAGTCGAGAATGACACATCCTTTACAAAAGCGGATAAATAGTCCCAGTGAAGTGCGGATAAGTCCATCTTAAGCCACCACTTATTCATTTGAATCTCAATGCAAAGCGTGTCACGCCTTGTTCCGCAAAACGAAGCTAAAAAAAGGGAGAGAATTGAGCTTTGTTTACGCCAAACTCCAATCTGCTGTCTTCCAATTTCCATTTTTTTCACAGAGGATCAGTTACAACCATCGTTGGAGAATTGGAGCGGGAGGCAACAGAATCGAGGGGACAGAGACACAATGAGAGGAGCTATTTTCTGTCTTTCTCCTCTGAGTATCTGATTTGAATGGCAGCTGATGGATTTAGCGTGAAGAGGAGATGTGGCAGCCAACCAACGCGGCTTCAAAAATAGAAAACCACTTCTGCTGCGAATGCTTCGCCTCAATTAGGGGAGGGAAGGAAAACAAGATGTAGGGGACTAAATTAAAATACAGTCACGCCTACAGGTTGTCACAAAGCCGATGATGAAAACTTATTCAATTGAAAGACAAGTTTATATATAAAGCGCTTTCAACAAACCTGTTTGTCGCAACCTGCTAAGCAGCGCAACAGGGGGAGAAAAACATCTGTGATCAGCACGCGCAAGAGACATTAAAGATGAGAAGGAAAGTGCAAGAAGATCTAAAACACATAAAAGGAAAAAGCAAGCATAAACCAGAAACAGCATGACGACCCCCTCAAAACTCCGAGATTCAAGTTGTTTTTTGGTTTTTTTGAAGACTTCAAAAGAGAAAAATAAAAATAAAAGGGTATTTGCTGTAAAAATATTTCCAAAGAGGAGAAAATACAGAGTTCTGCAATCAGCTGTCAAAAAGCGCAGGAACTGAAGCTAAATGCAGCGCCGTCATCTCATTCTCCTAAAAACTCTTTGGCTTTTGGGCCTAAAATATAAAAGTGAAAATGAAACAGATTTAGGTCTTTACAGCATATTATATTCAACAAACAAAAAGACTCTACATCCACAGGATAATAGAGGCTTCATGGGAGTTCGCCCAACCAGTCTACATGTGTTTTGTGGACGTAGAGACGACGTTCGACCATGTCACTCAGCCAGTCCTCTGGGGTGGACGAGGCCTCTTCTTACAGTCACACCCTGATCAAACGTTGTCAGAGTTTGGTTCTTGTTGCTGGCAGGAAGTCGGACTTGTTTCCAGTGAGAGTTGGATTTCACCAAGGTTGACCTAGGTAGCTGCTTTGCAATGCTTTTTTTCATCTTGATCATTAAAGGTGCATTCATACCAGTCCCGTTTAGACCACTTTGATCAAACTCTGGTTCATCTGTCCAGAAAGTTCAGTTTGTTTGCAGAGATGTAAATGCACAATCGAACCCTGGTTCACTTACAAACCTAAGTCTCGGATTAATTATGAAGTGAACTCTGTCCGGTTCAAATGCATGTAAATGCTAAGTGTAAACCACTCCAAAGTAGGAAGTGGACTATAGTACAGGGAATTCTGGGTGAATGCAACCAAAACAAACTTGTGTGTCTAGCGCTAGCGGTTGAAATGGCTCTTGGTCTTTTAACAACAACAAAAGTGAAATCCTGCAACTGCTAAAATCTGACGCCACTCCATTTTTGTTTATATTTTTATGAAGAAGGAAGTTGCACTCAGTGTCTTCTCCAGGTTTTTGTTTTGTTTCCTTCACTGGTTCTTTGTGCAGCACCAGCACAGGTGTTTCAAAGGGTTTGGTTCATTTCACAATTCAAAATTGAATAATGTCAAAGGATTATGTGGGTTTGAGAATACCCTTAATTTGGCCTATTCCACTTTTTCCCCTTGAGTGTCATTTTTATTTTTGCACAATAATCAAAAATGGCCAAAAAATAGAAATTGGTATAACTGTTCTCGTAATTTAGGTCATTTTTGACCTAAATTACCAGCCAGCGTTATTATTCCTTGACAGAATGACAAAAGATCAGTGTACTCCTTAAAAGCTTGCTGTTTGTGTGCATCAGGTGACTTTAGACACAAACAGAGACACAGCTGTGTTGGCTCTGGAGAAGGATCAGAGCGAGCTGCATGACACTCAGCTTGTGTTTCTGTCAGAGTGAAGGCCCAACTATTATTGCTATGTCTGCCACCATCCATTTTACCCTTAATAAGTGCAAATACTCACACTGATGTGTATTTGACCGCTGGTGCTTGTACGTGTTCGACTGACAGTGTGGGATGTATTTCTGTAGTGACTTGCTGCCTGGTTGCCAGGACAACAAAACTTATGTTTTCAGAATGTGAATGCACCCCAGCTTTGTGTTGTTGTGTTTGTGATATTTTTCTTTCGTGAAGACTTAAAAACTTTCTAAAGCTATGTTTTACTTTATGTGACACAATGTCTTTTTTTCCAAGAGTTGGAAAAAACAAGATTTTCTATTCTGAGCTCAACAGATAAATTGAAGAGTTTCTGATAGCCTTTGATTGTTTATGTTAAAACAATTTATTATTTCCCTCAAATAGATTTCTGCTTTGTCAAATCATTTCTTTAAATAGGAAAACATATTTCAAGTGAAACAATGCAAACAGTAGATCAAAAGTCAATGTAATTACATTTCTAAATTTACTTATAACCTGTTGTAAAATCATTAGAAAATATACCGCAGTCAAATCTCTTTTTATCTGTTTCTACTTTTATTATTATGAATTATCTCTGGTGAAGAGCTCCAAACCTAAAAGGTAATGTAAATAAAACTCACATTAATAAGAAATGTGCTGGTATTATAAAAAGATTGGATTAAATCTAAGTCTGCCAGTTGATTTTACAACAAATAAGTGGAATTAATTGTAAATTGAATGGATGGAGGGAAGGGGAGTAAACAGTTATTGTTTCTTGAGCACAACGGTACATGTTTGCCTCAACTATCGTCCAAAGTCTACATAATTTTATCTTTAAACTTTCTGTCACTGTGCTGTGGTGTGTAATTTCTGTCTATTTACCTTTTGCATACACAACCAGTCATTCTAGTTTTCATTTTAGTAAATATGTATAAATTGTTAAGCTGTTTGAATTCCCACCCAAGCTTTTCTAATTTATAAAGAAAATGTTTCTAAGGATTCCATCCATTTGCATCAGAGTATGTTATATTCCATTCTGATTGCTTTGAAAGTTAAAATGAGCTATTACTGAGTTCAAATGGCTGCTGGTATATGCAACAACTGAGTTGAAAGAAGTATGCTAATGTCTAACCTATGCTAAGCATGAAAATTATAGTTATATGTAAAAACAAACTAAAAGAGAAGATATGTGCTGCAGAAGAATCTCAAGCCCATGTTGTCATTCTGCAATCAAGTCAAAGCAAACCCATTGAACAAACCCTCCTCTGTTGGTGAACCCAGCTCTCCATCTGGTCCCTTGGAGCCAGCGGACAGAGGCCTGCTGCATCCTAATTAACCACCTTATAGAATGGCCTACTTTACCTCAGCACACTCACACACATGCAAAGAAAGCCAAAGTCCTGCAGGCACTCAGTTAATTAAGCCCCATTTTTCACTACTGATGAAGAGAGAGGGATGAAAGAGGAAGACCAGTGAAGGAAGGAGAAGAGACAGAAAGAGAGAGAGAGTTTGGAGCTAAGATAACAAGGCAGATAATGATGAGAATTACACATGACAAGAATTTGAGAAATCAATCCATAAATGTCCCTATTGGGAACAGAACATACAAAACACCAACTAATGTGCAATAATTACTAAAGTTAGCAAATCAAATCAATTTTTTTCAGGAAAGACAATTTCTCTATTTCCCTTTCTTAATCCTCAGTTTTCCATTATCTCCATTAGAAATGTTTGGGCTATAATCTGCTGACATGTTGAGAGTATAACCACCTAGACATCCTGACTTTTCCTAATGTCAGGCACAAAAAGCTAATTTTGAGCACAAAAAGCAAATCGCATAAAAACCGTTTAAAAGTCATCAAAGGTAAAAGGTAAACAGAATCCCAACCAGTTTTTTAATTGTTCTTTATTTCATTTAGACAAAACACAGTGGAAGACCTTGCATGTCTTTGCAGGTGGAAACAGGTGAACTGTAACCAATCTGCAACAGAGATGCTGACCTTGTTGCTCATCATCACTCAGGCTTTCTAAATAAACCTAGTCATAAACTAAAACAATTAACCTGTTTGGTATCTTTTTTATATAATTTATTGGTAATGTAATCTTATAATTTCTTATATATATTTATCAGCAGCTGATTTTGTTTTTTTGATTGTTGCATTCTTTGCATGCCTTATATTTTCTGTTTTAAAAAGCTACTTCAGATTTTTCTTGATTTGTATTTTTAAGCTAGCTGTGGTGAGAGTATTAACAATACCTTTGGGTCTTTTTTTACTTCACTTGAATTAAAATAGCAATATATGGAAACAAAACTGATATAAAATTTATATTACAGAACATAACACAGAATAAAATCTATGTCATTGCTTCACAGTGTGTGTTAGTACAGAGTGCCCTCTTCCTGACCACTAACCTAATCCACAACGAGTCAAAAATGACGTCTGGGCTCTCAGGATGGCGTGTAGGAGGAGCGAACAGCTACACAAAAACTCAATTAGAGTTGGACTCTGTGGTTAGAGTGGAAATGAAGGAGGAAAAAATAAAAAGCGCAGAGGCAAGATATCTGCGATGAGTTGAATGCAACAGCATTATCTTTTCAACATCGACAAAGACAAAAAAAGACCAGAATGGATGCAAGTTGAAGAAGTTTTGATTGGTTTAGAAATTATTAGAAGGAAATAAAGAACTCTGAGAGATAATGATTCCTGGTTTTCTCAATCATTCTAAATCAGTACCCAAAGAAGTAATTTGATCAATTTTTATAAATACCAAAAAAAAGCAAAAAAAAAAAAAAAAAAAAGCAAGTGGCATAGTACCATTACTTTGCATTAAGAAGGTCCTGCACAGTCCAAAACCATGTTAATTAAGTTAATCAACTACTCTATGTTGCCCTTTACTCTGAGTATGCATGGTTGCATTTCTCTGTGTTGATTTAATCCTGCAGAGTTTATTAAACAGAGAGTGGGATGTGAATATGCTGAATTAAATTATGACTTTAATACATTCATGATTTAATTTGTGCTTTGTATGTGAAAATAATAAATGAATAAATAAAAGTCTTTTGAGCTTTTAAATGACATAGAGCTAATAACTAAAGTTGCCTCAGATTTTCTTAAGACATATTCTGGATCCAGATTTCATTCCTGCTGCTGAGTTAATAATTAACCATTTTAACCACTTACCTTCAAGCTATTTCAGCCCAGTTTAATAATACAGGAGTTGAATTAACTGATTTATTTTAAATATTACAGCCTTAAGTTATCTACCTTTGTGTGAATGTGACAAAATATAAGAAGGTTAAAAACAACTAAGACAAAACTCCTTTGATTGCACTTGATTGCACCTGAAATCCTCCTCGTAAAACAAAGTTATACGGGTTATATTCTATTTGATCTGGCAAATGCCAAATTGAAAACAAGTAAAATTAATGTAAACATGATGTTGCAATGTACTGAATTATGCAGGGTGGTTAGAATATGTATGCAGAAAAATTCCAGGGGCTGTAATGACACAAACTAGAGGTTTGGAGATCAAAAGGGGGATCAGATGAGACTTTAAAGCAACATAAATTAAATATGGCCGCTGTGTCCACAGAGCGAACTGATGACATCATTGCATCAGCCGCCATCACTCAATTCCCAGTGAGCTGAGGCTGAAACTAAGCGCAGCTTTGCTCCAGTTGGCAATCAGGATCTCTGTTTCCCACGGAGGAGAATGCGTAGCCCTGAGGGGGGCGAGAGGTGGTGGAGAGGTGCCGCTTTTTGCTCAGGAGCACCATGGCCGCTGAGTCCAATCAATACAGGCAAAAAGTGGATCCACAGGCCTGATTTGTATTGACACGGTTGCTGGGAGGATCAATAATACAGGAGGGAAAACAGATGGGTGGGTGAGGAGGAAAAACATTGCAAGAGACACAACAAGGGAGAGAAAAAAGTGGCAACCGACACACAATTACTGTTAAAAGAAGGGAAAATCAACAACAACAAATGTATCTTCCTGATGTCTTCTTTAGAAAAAAGTATTATAAAAAGTGTGATGAGTAGAAGAGGATACACCGCCAGATCAGTGTTTGTTTTAATCTGGTAGCGTCGACAGGTAGAGTGCTGCTACACGTCGTCAAAAAATAACAAAGGCTTTCAACAGTCGGAGGGACGTACTTGATGTGTGTGTGTCTGTGTTTGTGAGAGACAGTGAGATTGGTTCTGCAAGAGTTACAGCAGAAGATGAAAAGATGACTAGAAAGGCAGAGAACATGAAAGGGAGGATAAAAACTGCTGAAAGGAAAAGGAAAATCAAACATTTGCAAGCTCAAACTTGATAAAATCAAGCAAGAGAAAATTGAGTTGAAAAAAAAGGGAAAGAAAATGAGAAAAGATGGCAAAAAAGACAGAACATAAAGGGAGAAAAAGACCAAAAAAAGAAACACTGGGAAAAAAAATCTAATCACAACAGGTTATAAGGATTACACCTGAAGATCAAACTAGAACATCCACAATGGGATGGAAGTGAGACAAGAAAGACCCCCAACAAGATCAATCCAGGATGCATAAAACTCAGCAGAGAAACACAAACCAGAACATCTTAGACCAGACCAGCCGCATCAAATCTTTCCAGACCAGTGGCTCCTTCAGGTTGCTGTCCCTGCTCCAAGACCCCTCATTTAAGTGATGGCATTTCCTCTCAACCATTCATGTACTTTATATGAGGTACAATAAAACATGCAGAACACCAGCTCAAGGACATGGAATGCCTTCACACAAAAGATCTTGTGCCCCAATTCTGATCCTTTTGCTGAAATCCACTTTTTTTGCATGTTTTTTATACTACTAATTAAATGCAATCACAATGAGACTTCTGTGGGAACAGTTTACATCCCCAAAGTCTGTTTGATGTGTAATCAGAAACATGAGTGGTGGGATCGTGACGTGATTCACTTCAGTGACTTATGCTTCTTTCATAATTTCATAAACATAATTTTCAGGCATTGTTTATGTCCAGATTTACCATGTCTGGCTTTTTCTGGAGCAGAATTATGATTCATCTCTCACATGAATGACTTAAAAGCTGGATAAAATGCAACATGACCAGAAAGACTGCAGACACTTTGAAAACAATCTGATACGTATCTGTATTAGTACCATATATAAAAGCGGCACAGATTGTATCTTTTCAGGGTGAAAAGTTCAGAATTGGGCTCCGGCTTTTTCACTGCAGTGAAAAATCTGGATATAGGTCACAATTGGGAAGAAAAAAACAACAACATGTCTTTGAGTCGCATTAGCAAAGAAAAGAAAAAATTTGGGGGGTTATGGAGAGAGCGTCTTGGTCCGATGTCCAATAGTGGACTCCTTTCGATGTGGAGAAGCAGTGGCTCACACGTAGCTCCCTCCTAGCTCATTTCAATCATGTGTTTGCAGGATCTTGTTCTTTTAGTCATGACCCAAGATTAGGGTCATCATTTTTTGGGTCACCATCATTACTGTTGTTATGGTTTCAATCTCTTCAATCTCCACCTCAATTTGGAGATTGAAGTGGATTTAAACTCATCTTATGAGTTTTAGTAACTCATAAAATGTGTCACTTAACTTCTCCACTTGATGAAGGTCCTGGTCTTACACCATCCCTGTACTGTAACAAATAAATCAAGTAACTCGGATTATGGAGCATTTAAAAAGCGTAGGGAAGGGAAGGGTCTATCTAGGGACAGGAGCCAGCTGGTTGTGGGCTATTTCTGTGCTAGCTCCTCATCTCTCACTCTGCATCATCATGCTAACTTAAGAGTATCCAATGTAATCCGAGAAACAGCGACTGTCGTCTAAATTATGAATATCTGAGGACTTTTGTCAACCATTAAAAAATAAAGCAGTGAAACTTTAATGTGGGACTTCCTTGATTATTGATGGAGGATCTCTTTGGATGACAAATGCGGGGGTGTGATGGTTGCGTCTGCTCAAATTTATAACTATGTGGGCCTCTTCCTCGGTGTGTGCATGGACATGGGTGCATTGTGACAGCATTTGAGAATCAGTTTTGTAATTCATGCTTCTTTAAATGATCCATCTCCTCAGCTGGTGGAGGCTCTCTGCTTGTGGGTGGGGCCTATAAATAACGGCCAACCACCTCCAGGGACTTGAAGGAGTGCAGCTGTGGAGCTCCTGGCTCTGCATCTGGGTAACGGCGTGTATTTTAGTGCGCCGCTGTGAGCTTTTTAAATTCAGTGTGTAAGTGTCTGTCACTCAGTGGGACGAATCCTCAGTTTTGATGATCTGTGAGTGTGTGTAAACGATGTTTGAGCTTTTAATGTCTCTCTCTCTCTTTCTCTGGGTGCATGTCTCAAACTCACAACTTTGTTGAACATATTTGTTAAACATCAATGAAGGTGTAAAGCTGGATATTTTGATGCTGTGCTCATGTGGGTAGTATGGTAAAGACTTCAAACCACACATCTACTGATAATATTACAAACTACTGTTTTATCAAACTTTTAGATTTTCAACCAACCAGAAGAGCAAAAACATTCCTACTAATAACCAATTAAGGGTATTATGATGACACTGTAGCCTCAACATTTGACACACCATATTTGTTCATTTTGACCTTTATCTTTTATATGAATTAGGACAAAATAGGCAATTAATTATTTTGAGATTACATTTATGCTTATAAACCATTATGGAATGTGAACTGTTGCTAAAAGGTTATTTTCTCCGTTCCATTTCGTTTTTGTTGTCAAAATTACTTAAGCAAAACTTAAAGGGATCTTTGATTATTTGTAACAATATACATAAAACAATACAGAAAAAAATATTGTAGATTACTTATTTTTTATAAATTGAATTAAAATGTTGCACAGTTGTTGCCATATTGTCTATGCTGCTATGCATCCTGGGTGATGATGTATGCTAGTTGCTACAATGCTAGCTCCTTCCAGCCAGAACAGCAATTTTTTGCAATGAATAACATTCAACCCTGTCAGTTTGAATTGGGGAAAACGATGTGATGCAAAAAACGACATAGAAAATGAAGATGAAGGGGACCAAACATAGGAAGAAGAGAAACTAGTGTTTGTGCTGCTACTGCTTGGAAATGCTAACCCGAAATGAGAACAGATATTGCAAGGAGCTCCAGTTTCTAACTCAAGCTGTTAATAGCAAGACATTTTTGACAAATATATTATAATTGTGTGCTACAAAAAAATTAAAGATGCTTCATTGTCACTTTACACAGTCCTTCATTATCTTCCACTTGGTTTTTATTTGGATCACAAACCGAACACCTTTATTTGTTTCACCAGATATCTCACGTAACGGCACATGAAAACTTTGAGGAAACTTGCCTCAATCCAGTGTAAAAAATAAAATAAAGATATAACATTTTTTAAGAAATTATGAGTTTTTGTGTTTCACAACACCTTTTAGGTTAATAGAAAAATGACATCATATTAGGCCAAGTGAATAGTTTCCTTTTAGGATCTCTAATTTTGCAATCTGATGCACAGGTAAGAAATAATTTTAACATTCAAATTGACACATTCCATTCCAAGCCTCTATTTCCAAACCTAACTGTCCTTTACTTATGATCTAAATATGTAAATGGTCCCCACAAAGACAGAAAGATAATCACACAACTTCATTCACACATTTTCCAGCAGATTTGGCGACTCAGTCGGGTGATCAAAGGCTTAGATTTGCTCTATTGTGCGGGTAAACACCCAGCTTTTCCTGCATCATGCAACACACTCATGCAGCGCAGCAACATAGCACAAAGCACACACACAATGAACATTTTTAACCCAATCTTCCAAAAGCTGCTACTTTGGCTAATTCACTTCTAGGAGGGTTGTTGAAACTTGTTACGGAGGTTGTGGATCTCCTGAGCTCCATGCCGTCTTCAGATCAATATAAATCCATTGCAGGCAAGAGTGGAGTTCACTGCTAATGTTATTGTAGCAAAGCAAAGCTGTTGTGAGGCTTAAGACTGTTGAAATCACATGAAATACGCTGCAGAAAAGCAGCCAGAAAAGCCTGTGTGTTTCATTACAAGGTTTAAAACTTCTGACAAACGAAAAAGACAAAATCTGCCCAAGCTGTGAGGTTTTCTTGAGGAAATGCAAAGCAGCTATACAAATATGGAGCAAAATCAGTAGATATGTTATCTCTTATTCAGTATCCAAACTATTGTGTTGTTTAAACCAAATGTGTAAATAAACTGGATTTAAAGAACAAACGAATCATAAGCTGTTTTTTGCATAGGGTCTGTTTACAAACTGTAGTCAAATGTAAATATCCAACAAGTGGAAGCAGAGAGGAGTCTGTTACCAGGTTTCACATCCCACACAGCGCAATTTTATCTACCTACTGTCAAAGATCCAGAAAAAAACAAAAAAACTTGGTCCAGATCCATTTGTCACACGCAGACAAGCAACGCGCTGCTGTGCCTTTGAGCTCACTGAACATGTTGTGTTTGATTTGTTTCATTACAGAGAGAACAACAGTCGCTGCAGCGGCTGGTTGCAGCTTTGCAGAGTCTCATCATCACAGTGAAGTTGTCAGGTTCATTGTGTTTGTTCGGAAAATAAAACCTCAAACACGAGGCAGCCTTCCAAGCTAGGGATGAGAAACATCAGGGAGCAGATTCTGACTCTGCTTAGTCTGACTCAGTTTGATGAAAATCCTCAGCAGAAATCAGTCAAAGGACTCAACAGGTCAGGTCCACTCAGGTGAATATGAAACAAACACATCTATTTGTTGCAACACGTTGGTGAAGAGATTTTGTAGTGTAGGAAAAGTTATTAAATTAATTCATTTTATTCCCAGGTTGGATGAGGAGAAACGGTGCAGGTCGGGTTAATTGTGTCGAAGTGTGCTGGTTAATGAGCCTCACAGAGCGGACAGAGCGCCTGTTTGACTAATGAGAGCATCTGTCGAAATGCAGCAGCCTGCAGCACTCACACACATAAACACACACAAACACACACACCCACACACACACACCGAGCGCAGTGTGTCCCAGGAGGAAGGGAACTCTGCTTTCACTTCTCTCTCATCACAGTCTCTGTCAACTTCAATCTGTCTCCCATCTCATCTCTGTGACGATGCTCTCTCCACTTCCACTGATACAGAAACCCACGCAACATCTTCATCATCACCTCATCCTGAGATTCTCCAGCCGGTGCATTTCTGCAGGGGTCAAAGGTCAATGCTCAGCCCGAGGGAGGAAATTCAGGTTTACAAAAAAACATTCTGCTACTCAACATTTGGATCAAACACTTAAACGTATTCTGATTTATTTATCTTCTTTGCTTGCTGACCTCGCCAGCAGCCAAACCAAAAAATGGATTTAACAGCCCTCATAACCGTCAGAGGAAGCCATTTGTGACCCTGTGTCAGTAATAGTATTCATTTAAAGATGTTCAATTGTTTTTATTTTCAACAGTTTTACAAATCATCAGTAGAAGAGGACATGGTCAGGGTCAAAAAGTGAGCATGGAACTTTTTTCATGCTAAAAATAGCTTTAAATTCAGAAATATTGCTTAACATTTTATAACATCCATAGAAATTACAGATAATATTTTATGTAAGGTCATATTCAGTAAGGTCATGGCTGAGTAAGTTGAGCTATATATTGTTTTGTTTCTTTGAACCTGTGAAGGAAAACGAATGAAAACAATTCATATGTATGCATTTTTGTATATATTGTTTAATCAATACTTCTTGTTGTTTATGTGGGTACTGTATTCTTCTGTATACCTCATTTGTTCATTTGTTGTATACTTCTGATTTGCTTATTAAAGTTTAATGTGAAAAAAGTGAGAATGTGACAAGTCTTCTTCAAAATAAGAGCATGAATATACACAACTAGCTTCTTGAAGAACTCTTATTAGTCAATAGGAAAAGTTTTAACACAGATGTTGAACAGATGAAAGTTTACAAAACAGATGAGTAAATTTGCACTTTAAAATTTTTCACCCAGAAACATAGAGAAAGCGAAGTGTGCTAAATATTTTCAAAGTCAGCAAAAAAGCTAAAGTGCTAAATGAAAAATTTGCTCCGCCATTAGCACATTCACAGAGTAGCAGAAGTGTGCCCACAACTGTATAAATTAAACACAGTGAATTTAGAATAAGTCATTAAATATTATACACAGAAGATTCAATTTAAACGAGAAGGAAAGAGTTAAAAACACAGATAGAATGAAAACAACGCATCTGCTTTTCTGCTAAACCTGTTTGCACATGCACAGTTACACATTATGGATACCCGAGCATCAGCCACGGTCTTAATAACAACCTGTCTCTATTTGTTACCTACTGATGCAAATATCTGAACATTTTAGAGGAGAATTGTTATTGTTTTTATAAACCAGGGCTTTGTCTCAAACATCAGTCGTTGGTGAAGTTCAAGGCAGCTCGATTCATTGTGACATGTCTGACTTTGTCTTGGTTCAGAGGGTTTCATGCCGAGTTTCCTGCAGTCGTCACTGAAACGTCTTTGTTCTTAAACTGAACTGAAAGGCTTGAAAATGACCAAAATTGGAGTTACGAGTTTTATTTCCACATGACAAACGTGTGCTCTCATTATGTCTCACTTGATCTTTCTCTCCCCCCCTGTTGGACTCAACAGCAGAGTGAAGATGACTAACATCAAAGAGACGGTCAAGGAAATGTTAACGCCTGACTCATTTTAACTGATGGCATACATCAGTTTGTCTGTGAGAGCGTCTGTAGGTTGTCTCTGGCTCGCTGGGCCTGGTGCTCAAACAGACACAAAACAACTGAACTCTCAAAACAAAGGTCAACAAAAGCCTTCATTTTCCCACTACAGTGCCGCTGGCCACATATATTGGCACCCCAGGTAAAGATGTTTAAAACTGTTAAAGTAGGTCAATCTTTCTTGCATATACCTCACACTGAAAAGATAATTTATTTTCAGCTTTTTGTTAGAGTATCTGGGGATTTTATTTTATATGTGCCGGTATTTCAGAGAGTTAATTAATTCTTGCACACATAACCATTGTTCCAGAACCTTTGTAAAAGAAACAGGCCCAAAGCAACATAGGTCCTTCACCATCGTTACAATAGACTAAAATGTTTTTCTACAGATCCAAAAATAAATAATCAATTAATCGCATGATAAGCTGAAAAGAACTCAAGTTCTGTTCTGATTATCAATATTTTTTAAAGGCCAATTTGTTTACAGAGACATTTTGATAAATTTTCTTATTGTTTTGGTTGTGTGTTTTTTTTTTAATTTGTGCTACATTGATTATTTTTGGTTGTTGTGTTTTATTTTGAATAGCCAGTTTTAAGTGTTCTTTCCAAAATTAAAGTTTTTCAGTGTCTGAGAGGATGAACTTAATATATCATGTCATTATCAATGTATAAGTAAATGTGTCGAATTGAGGGCAGTTTTGCATCACATTATGTCTTGACATGAATAGAGCATGCATAGGGATCATCAGTGTGGAATTCAAAGTGTTCTGCTTTGTTACAACCAGACACCTTTCTTTTTCCATGATGCCGTCCTTTAATTTGGCTTTATTTGTGAATTATTTCATTATTTCTGGTTACATCAGTTCAAGCATCCTTCAGGATGAGGAGATTAGTGTTGCATGAGATTAAGTAACATTGTTATCGCTGCAATATCTGAGTTACACATGCAGATTATGAGAAGAAGAAGAATCCAAGGTGGTGTAACATCCTGCAGCAAACAAGCCTCAAGAGCCTGAGCATGAATGTTGGAGTACACTTCCTGACAGATGTAGAGAAAAATCTACAACTGTCTGTCTGTGCGGATCTTTAATTTCGTCAGTTGTAGCCGAATAGCAGGTCAGACGGCAACTTGCAACCAGGAGAGGCTGTTGCATTTCAAACAACAACACAGGAAGCAAACAGGATAAGAGGCACACAGCGGCTCCCAGTTCTTCAATTTCATGTGGAGTACTTTCTGTTCATTACTGATGTTAAAAAATTATGAACAAATCATTCGCACACAGAAAACACAAAATCAGTTGTTTTACAACAGCAGGTGGAGGAAAATGGTCCGGTTTAATCAAACAATTTGTTGTCAAAGAGATGATTATAACATTCTGAATTTGGGCAAGAGTCTTAAAAGAAACATGTTTGAGTGAGAGATAGACAGAAGAAAAGGAGGACAAATGCAAAGTGAAGGAAGCAGAGGGGAGATCAGTTAGAGTGATAAAGATAACGCTACGATGTGACAAAGAGAGCCCAAAGGAAGAGACAGAAGGATTCAGATGACACACCAAGGATTGTCTAATGGAGCTCGGCTCGCAAGAGAGACGCTGCTGTTGTCCGTAATGAAGCCTGAAGGTGTTGAAGACCGTTTCCAAGAAGGAAAACTGAAATTCCAAAGAATGGGTCCATCTGTTTAAAAGACTATATGGATCACAGATTTCTCCTCCATAGAAAGGCAACAGATTAAACTTAAAAAGAAAATCTGAAGCGTTTTCAAGACATGAGAAAAAAAATCATGTTGAACTAAGAGGAACAGAGAAGTAGAGAAAAGAAAGAAAGGAACTGTAAAGAAAAATGAAAAGTACACAACAAAGAAAAGGAGAGTGAAGCCAAGGATTGGGACTGAGAGAGGATGGAGAAAAGAAGCTGAAGTTAAGACGATCTGAAAGAAGAGATGAGATAAAGGATGAAAGAAGATAAAATGAGAAATGGACAGAAACAGAATGGCATTTTGAGAATGGAGTTGGACATGCTGGAGTCCAAATACAGCCAGAAAAACAACAAAAATGTATGAAAAGTTAATAAAATATTATCACCTTTCTAATAGCTTTTTAAGGCAGATAACTAATTTTAAAACGTACTTTTCTGAACCAATAACATCCTCAACAGCACTGCCTGAAAACATTTTTCTCGATTAAAAAGACTTTAAAACAGGAACGTGGCATTCCAGTTTGATAAGTCTCCACATGGATGAATAACCATGTAAATCTAAACTTTACGAACTACATTTATGGACATTTTCTTCTTTCTACATTGGAGTAACATAATCTCTTTTTAGTAACTTTCATTGCATCTTCTGCTTTCTTATTCCATTTTTTAAAAATATATATATCTCAATGCAGGAGACTTAAACAAATGTAACTATTCTGAGCTACAAGCCAAAATGCAGCTGAAAAGGAAAATATATAACAATGATGACATATGATATTTCAAAAATAAGGGAACAAATGTTGGAAAAAGACATAATAAAAGACAAAAAGAGAAGAAAATGAAAAGACCAAAGGTCAATGAGTGAGAAATTGACAGAAGATGACAGAATGAGGCAAAAAAAAGAGAGAATAAGAAGAAGTAGTGAGACAGAAATGGCCACGACCAAGGAAGAAGAAATGAAATCCTGCAAAAAGGGATGAGAGATAAAGAAGGAAGATTATAGAGAAAGAGATCTAAAGTGGGGGAGAGGATGGGAGTGGAGAGTGGAAAGGAGGAAAAGATGAAAGATTAAAAGAGGGGAGGAGAAGCTGACAGGAAAACAAGAAGAGGAGGAGTAGAATGAAGAAGGAGAGGAGGAGGACAGTGTCAGGTAGAATGCACAATGTTGGAAAATCTCCTCAGATCAGAGAGGAGAGCAGGCAGACACACTAAACAACACACACACAGCCTGCAGCCTCATCCTGTGTGTGCACATGTGTGTGTCTATGTGTGTGATGCAAGCCTGTCGGGCTCTGCTGTAATCGAGGCCGGATGGACATCGGGGCTAAAAGTTGCTGCAACCCTGCAGGCTGTGATGTATAAAACACAGACACACACACACACCCCCACACACACACACACACACACACACCCCCCCACACACACACACACGCACACCTACACGCACACACACACACACACACACACACACACACCCCCACACACACAGAGTCTCACGCACCCATGGGGAGAAACAGAGTTGTGCTTCTCTTCTTTGTTCTGCTTCATTATATTCTTGATCTTGATGTTGCCTTCTTTCCATGGATCTTGCTTCATTCCTTCACAATGTTAGAACTTTCCATTCCGCTTTAGTCGCTTCTCATTTCAGCTCTTCCTGTTACGGCTCAACTCATTTCTCTGCTCTAAGGCCTTCCTTTATGTTTTCTCTTAAGCTGACGGCTAATCTCATGGTCAGGTTTATTGCAACAGAACAAGTGCAGGTTTAGCAGTTGACGTGTCTTTAATCTAAAAACTGTGCTGTGCATTTTACGGCTCACCATGGCTGCCATTACAGTCGCAGGTAATTGGGGCTTCTACCAGATTTGCACAACCACATATATATCCAACATCTCTATTATTTCTTCCATGATTGCCATTTATTTAGCTTCATTCATCTTCCCACTAACCCTGAGGAGCTTCTCTGTGTCTGCTGAAGAAAAGCACCACTAAATATATTTCTCCCACTGCCCTGCTTCACCAAAGTGAGGGTTTTTTCAGGGTGAACACACATATCATTTTGAATGTGGGTGAGAATGTTTTCTTCTAGGCACTCTTCCAAAAAGACTAAATTTGTGAAGGCACAATTAAAATCTGAGCATCTCTGCAGCTCCTCCAGAAACATTATGAGCCCCTTTCCAACTTCTTTTAATCGTCCAAAGAACGACACGGAAACTGAGAGGACACTGAGCTTTTTCCGTAATGGCTCCCAAACTTCATTTTCATTTTTCAAATTTGTTTCCTTTGAGTATTAGACTGTCATCTCCACTTCAATGGTTTGTACAGTGTAAGTTGATAAGATCCTTTGCCTTTGATTTGATGTGTATGTTTTTAAATGTTGTTTTATGTCTTGTCTTTTATTCCTTCATTCGCCTTTGGGCAAATTTCTGTTTCCACAGCCCAGCCATGGTTGCCCATTTCTTCGTAGGTTCACAATTATATTCTGTCCATTTTAAGATGATGGATTAAATAGAGCTCTGTGAAATATTGAAAGCTTGGGATATTGTTCATAACCTAACTACTACTCTACATGATGTGTTTGTTCTCTAATGTTGAGAACATCTGGAGATTAAATACCTGGACAGTATTTACTGATTGGGTTGTTTTTAAAGGCAGCTGGATGCAACTGGTTTTATTTAGGGGTATTAGAGTAAAGGGCGTTGAATACAAATGCACATCTTTTTAGGTTTTATTTGCTTAACATTTTGAGAACCATGCATCATTAAATTCCACCTTACAAATATATAGGAACACAATTAAATTCTTTGAAATTTGGTCATTAGATTTAAAAAAAAAAAGTTTAATGGTCCAACATTGCAAAACCTAAACACTGGTTGATTTTGTGATGAGGACTTTGTTCTTTTTGCACTTCTTAGCTCAAGGAAAGTGAAAATATTTTGCAAGGCAGTGTATGTTTCACTAGCAAGTTTGATGTCCTTTGAAAAATAAAATGTGTGGTTAGATAAAAAGTTTTGTATCTTTGACAGATAGTTGAGGCCATAATTCTTTATGCACACAGACTTTCCTCACTTTAGAGAATTAAAGAACCTCACACAAGATTATACTCTTTTTTTAGAAGTAACTGAGGGAAAAATAAGAATGATGGGAAATGTAGTAATACATTTGGAGTAAAAAACATGGTTTATAGTCAGGGGGAAAAAATCCTCCCTCGGTCTTTTATTTTAACATTTCAGCCAAAAAGATCCCAGCATCCTTTGTTTCTCATTAATTCGCTCCTCTTCTCTCTCTCTCCCCTCTGCTAATTACACCGCTGGAGCCTTTGATCTGTCCGTTAACCCTCCGTTAACGGAACAATTAGTCAGCAGCCATTCAGGTGAGGATTGATCCAGGCCACTCTGCGCCTACAAGGCTTTTAATGGATTTAATTAAACTGCTACACAAGTGTGTGTCTGTGCACGTGTGTCTGGTAACACTCGAAGCATGATCAGAATAAAGTGAAATGCGCCAGAATGCAGGGTTGTCAGGGAGACGCAATTAATATACAAGCAAACGTGTGCTGCTGTGTTAAGCGAGAGAAAGTGAAGCGGGTCGGCACAAAAGCTTTAAATGGGCTTTCAGGAAAATTATGAAACATGGAATCATAAACGAAGTGAAAATTTCCATCAGTCTGGAGAAAAATGTGACCAGGAGCATCTTTTTCTCTGGCCAAAATTGGAAATATAAAGCTGTAATTTATGTTTTACAGAAACTAAACAGCTAGCTGTTAAATACATTTTTACCGTCTGAATGTATATATTCCTGAAATATAAACTATACTGACGGACGCACAAGTTCAGTTTTACTTTTGTAGCTCAATAAGATGAAGTCAAAGTCAAAGCTGCCTCCATGACAGTTGTCACATATTCAGTATGACATATGCAGCTGATTTAAAAAGGTCAAAGGTCAGCAAACATTCCCCCTGCTCTGAGTCAGTCAACCAGCGGAGGGCACACAGGTTCAGAGAATCAACAAAACGGACATGAAGATATTTGACTTGGATGAGAGAGACAGGTTGAAAAACAACAAAACCATTACTAATAAAAATTAATAAATATTGTTAGAATATCTGCAAAGAATAGACTCTTATTTAAAGGTATAAAGTCATATTTTCATGTTTTACTTCTACTTAAATCTACCTATGTATGATATTTACATCATACAAGAATGTATGATGTAAATATACATTTAGAACCTTTTGCTTGAATGCATTAAAAGTCTAACATAAAAAATGATTTTTTGACAGTGAAAAAATGTTTTGCCCTTCACATCAAGTCAAAAAGTGATAATAATATAGTAATAGTAATGCCACTTTCACAAACAAACTGTTACTTGGCATAAAATGCAGAACTTGAACATAATGAACAGCTTTTTTTTGTTCACTAAATGTGTACATTTCTGACTGAAATATATTATTTTATAATTTTTTCACATATTGAATTCATGTTAATGTGCATTTAATGACTTTAATAACTTTGTCTAGAAATATTTGCAACAAAATGAGAAATATCACACCCTCAACTCTGTTCTTTTCTATTTGCATTGTATAAAAATAGAAAAGAATTGATGTAATTAAAATATATTTTACTTCCACATAACATTTAGTTTCCTAACATTTTTTTGAATGCAATAAAAACAGTAAGAAAGTCAGCGTTCAGCAAGCTGCGACCATGACAACCATAGCGATTATGTGCCGTCAATAAAAAGACACTTTCACACCAATTTCCATCAGAACAAGTCCGGCCCGCTGTGAGTCATCACCCATGCAGCCCTCGGAGAACCTCCCTTTTTGTCACCCTGTCATTTCCCACCTCTGAGACTCCGCCCCCTCTTCGGTGGTGATTGACAGTTCGGGTTAAAGGACAGGACGGTTGGGATGAAACAATGATTGCAGCAGAAAAAGGGCACAGAAGGGCAACAAGACGAGCTGACAACCCGAGACACCGACTGAATTTAAAGCTGTGATTGTGTCTGTGTTTAAAAGTAAAAGAAGTTATGGTAAAATGATAACCAACTGTAACAATACAGTACAGCACAAGACCAGAAAAGATCAAGTTATACTTGGCTCATTTCAGTTTTCTTATAATGTGCCACTTCACATCAGAAAACAAGTTCTGTTGTTGCCATGAACATGCAATTTCACCGCATTTTATTTCTTCAGCTTTAGATTTACATAAAACCCAGCTTTATGAAACAATGCAGCTATAATCTTAACCAGCCCCTACAGTTGTCTGCAATTCCACGACCAAGGAAATTCATGCAAAATCAACAGATCCCTGCATTTTCTTGAGCTAATGCATAATTCTGACTTTAATTTTTCACAAAATTGGTCAAAAACATTGATATGAAGTGGATGCTAACTCCAGCCTACAGGTGGCAGTATTTCTGACTTCTACACTTCTGTCGAAGTAGGTAAGTTCTTTAAAGAATGAAAATGTTTGTGTGTCCAGTCTGTGTGCTTGGTATTTTTTCTCATCTTTTTTCTTATGTATGTAGAGTTTGGAAGTGGTTTAATATTTCTACAGTAATATGAAATCATATTCAGTTATTTTCATTGTAAAAATCAAAAACAATCGCAACATCCTGGAGGGATAAAGTTTGGTAGCTGGATTAGTTGACAGAATATGAATTAATCAACACCAGGTGAAAACTGAACCTCTGGCCACTGAGGAATTCAGATAAAAAGTCTGTGAACAATTGTACAGTTTGGTAAGGTCCTGTCAGCTTGCAGCTGCTGCTCATTTTAACAGCAGTTGAACTCGTGGTAATCCTATACGTATAATCCTGCTCACATGAACACAGACAGCATCCGTCTTGTTTATCTGCTTGACTGAACTAACAACAGATTAAACACCAGCAGCCTGTTACACTCAGTGACAGTGGACTAATGCTCGGCTCCATCTGCTGCATGATGGCATCAGAGCCCTGAAACCGTGTGAACAAACCCACTCTGAGTCTGCAGCTTCATGCGGCGTTGCACAGATTCTCACAGGACCTCAACGCCAGATTACCAAACCAGGCATCTGGTTGGATTTACAGGGCTCATCTGGTCATAAAACGATTAGATTAAAAAAAACTAATGAGGATGATTAATTTTATCTCAATAAATAACCAAAACAGAGAGCAGGGAAGCTCTTCAGGAGAAAAAGGTCCAATATGAACAATATAAAGTTGCAAGATTTTGCAACTTTATACTTATTTCAAGATTTTGCAACATGAAGCAAAAAAGGTAATGTAATGTAATGTTTTTTATTACAGATGATATTAATATCTGCATCGGTCCTGATATTGAAAAAAAAATCTAGATCTATTATCAACCTAATCCAACAGAGCAGATTTAGAAATTCTGATTGCACTTTCAGAACTGATTGAAATAAGTTGGAGTTTGTTTTTACGTGTTTTACCAAGCTAGTCATTCTATTGTCTTGTTTGGTGAATTGATTTTTTATTGATTTTTTTTTAAATAAGTGAAAAAAGTGGTTTGGTGCATCCCTAGTTTTCCTCCATGCATCAGATTAACAACATATAAACATTCCCAGTGAAACACATACAGCAAACAAACGCTGGGATGGTGACAGTGTGCTTGCAAAACTGCCTCAATTTGACATAAACCCATTTAATCAGTGTGGAGTAAACATGACCCAGTCCCTCTGCTCTCTTACAACGTCGCATCCCTTTAAAACATCATGGCGGTTCTCAGGGGCCCTCGTCTGCAAAAGGAGTTCCCGACCTCGTCTCTGAAGGGGCCAATTAAGCCGACAACCGGGGCAAAAGACCGAGACAATGAGTCCATTCAGCAGCTCTGACAGGCAACCTTCCACTCAGACTGCTGCTGCTTTTGTTTCACAAAGCGCCGAGGCGTCGCTCCTCCGTCACATCCGCGGGCGTGTTTGGATGTTTTTCGGGGTGTTGTAGGTCCTCAGAGTTCAGAAGGAGCAGAGGCTTTGTTTTTGTTTGCGGGTTTGAAGGGTGTGATTGACAGCAATTATTACGGAGTTCAAATTAGGGCTTCTGCATGTATATACCCAATTTTTTGTGAAACACTTAAATAAATGTTAGAAAATAAGAGCAGTAAGTGTTTTGTAACTCTGCTTTTCTCACTCTTCATCCCAATCCTGCCAGGAAAATTAATTTTTTTCCCCTATCTCTTTCAGCGCTGAATCTAATTGAAGACTCTGTAATTAGAGAGCTTCATTTGCACATGAAATGATGCAGCACCTCCTGCCCACACTGATGGGGAAGACACGGTTTTGTTTCACAGCGCCGCGTTCACACGAGCAGCTTGATCCGCCGAGAAGCGAGAATGTGGGTGTAGCCGTCAGTCCAGCGGGGCAAAGGTGAACTAAAACAACCAGGAATCTTCTCACTGCTCTCAGATAGTCATAATCCACATATTGTGGCCACTTACAAAGATTTGTGAGAAAACTGAATTTAATAAGTGCATAAATTACAGATAACCTCTTTGTGTGACTGACCACCTTTTTTATTCAGCTACACTAAATGTTTTTGTTTGCATCCTTTTCTAAAGAAGCTCCATGGATGTTCAGGGGTTCATAAAACATTTGAAAGCTGAATAAATATAATAGCATAACCAAAATAAAGCAAAAATCTTAAATATCTATGTTGTTGAGTTTACATGTCTATTAATTCAATACTCTAGCAACAAAAAGGCTTTTTGAAAGTGTTGCTTATTTTGACAATATACCATTTAATTAAAATGCAATTAATTAATTACAGACCCTGCAATTAGCTTGTTAAATTATGATGCAACCAGCCAGACACAGATTAATAACACAAAAACCAGATGTAGCAGAGGTTAGCTTCTCACTCTGGACAGCTGAGCAGAAAAATGACGTTTATCTGGAGGGATGTGCCATGTGTAAAAGAAGCCGATTAAAAACTATAACACCGCTACTAACCAACTGAGGAACTGAGAGTGCATAATGAGTTGTATCCTTCCAGATTTAGGGGAGGAGAGGCAGACGAGATGGGGAGAGTGGCAGGAGGACGTAGGGAGAAGGAAGACAAAGTAGGAAGTCAGAAGCAGGACTTTTGGCCCTCTAATGAGGTGTGGAAATGTTATCGCTGACAAGACCAATTATTTTTCTCTGCATGGTTAAGTCACAGTGCTAATCCTGTTAACATGGAGGGTGACAGTTGAGGGATGAAGGGAAGATGATAGTAAAGAGGAATAATGACAGATGACAGAAAAATGAAGGGATGAAAATGACAAAATAGAGGTTAGAGTATGAAGAAGAACAGAGGACAAAACGTGATGAAGGTTCGAATGAAAGACGGACACAAACATGACAAGAAATAAAAAGAAATTAATATGATATACATTGCCAGTCAAAAGTATTCACAGAATTTAAACAAAGCTGAATGTATGTTAGTGATTTCAACTGATACAGTAACGCAAAGTAGTGGATAACTGTAAAGTGAAGGGAAATATAGATACATCACATTCAACCCCCTTGAACGTGATACCTGAAAATAGAAGGCAGTGCAACCAATAATCAACTAATCATTATTTAATCTACCAGTTTGTTATTTAATTTCAGTTTAAATGCAAATGATCTGCAGATGTGCAAAGCTGGCAGAGATTTACAGTGATTCTGTAAAATACTGACTCGGTGGGCTTCGTTTTAATCTGTAAAAAGTTTGAAACTCATGGATTATTTTCCTTCTGATTATACATTGCTTTGTGTTGATCTATCACAAGACAATATTTTGAAGTTTGTGGTCATAATTTGATATGTAGCTATTTTTGGATGGGACTGAAGGATATGGAGAAAGGATGGAAGGATGGAGGAACGATGAAAGCAGGGAAAAATGAGATAATGGGAAAAAAGAGACAAAGACATTATTTCAGACTGACTGAATACAAAAAAATAACAGATGATAAAGCAGGACAAAAACAAAACCCAAGTAGCATGGATGTGAAACAATAATGGCTGATGGCAAGATGGAAGAGAAAGCTGTCAAAAATGAACAAACAGATAATAAGAAAGAGGAAGGAATGGAAGATGCAAGAACAATAAAAATGTTCAAAAATGCAGTAATGTGAATGGATGAGACAAAACCGGTGTGTTAAAAGGTAAAAACAGAGATGAAAAGATAAAAGAATAAAGAATAGAGAAGAAATAATTAAGAGGGATCAGATGGTTGAAGATGGAGGGGAGTGAAAATGGTTCAGATAATAAGCAAAAAGGATGTGAATGAGAAGATAAATGAAACAGAGGGAGTTGTGTAAAGGGAAAGATGGAAGAGAGCAAAACATAAAGAAGTACAGGGAGGATCAGAAGGTGGACCATGCAGGCACGAATTATTAAGAGGAAAAATGAGGACGATGAAAACAAATGTAATGTTATCTTTTCATGCTGTACTAAGGGTTTCTGCTTCCTTTACTCAGTTTTCCCCAATTACTAAAAGAGGAAGTCATTAGTGGAGCCAGTGTGGCACTTCCTGTTCTTCTTATTAGTGACAAATTTGCATCGTCTTTTTTTCCTTCTTACATTTCTCTTCTGTTTCATCTGATCTTTGAGCGTTATGGGGACAAATTGGGTGTTGGGAGTGTGTCGCCATGGCGAGCTGCTGCTGACTCCGTTTACCACGCTGATGAATATGCGAAAAGAAGCACATTAAAGAGTGTGTGCTCCGTGAACTTTAGTTAATTACAGAAGGTCAAAGGGTGCTGCATTTGTACGCAGTCGGTTCCTCTGTTTTTTTTTTTTCTGTTTCTGTCTCCCTCTGTTGAAAGCACAAAAAAGGCAGGTGACACAAATTAGATTTAGCAACGATAAATTAATAAAAAAGGTTGTCTTAGTAGAAATAATAAATGCATTTTTAGATCTATGTGTATAAAAATGAAAATAAGCAACACCATGAATCGTAAAGTGTAGTTGGTAGACGTGTCTACACTCTCTGGGTTGAATGCCGAGTTGCTCTGACTAGAAATTTCTTGTGCGCATGTGGAAATTTTGACCTCAAGGCAAAGAGACGGAAAAGGTCATAGGGGCATTAAAATCAAAGGGAAACTTGGAAACATGCGCACTTAATGAATTTCATGGCGATCTGCCAATTAGATTATAAGATATCCTGACATTTAGTCCGGAGGCTGCAGCTGATGAAAGGTCACTGACTGGCCAAAATAAGAAAAACTGCAGGATGACCCACCACACACCAGATTGCTTAGGAATATTCATTTTTCTTGATGTACTGTCGGCACAAAGAGAGCAGAAAAACGGTCAGAAATATTTATTGTTGCCTTTGATTCCTAGAAACTGAAACTTTGAGCAACATATTTGATTAATATTTACATGTTGATTTTGATGATCGCATTTGACAGAATGTAATTTTTATTGCTTGTTTCATAATTGTTTTCTGTGCTGTTTTATGGTGAACATCACTTTCACCAGCTTTGTCACTAAAATGTTCTATACCAACAATAACAACTGGAACATCATAAAGTGTAGTCTACAGTGTAATGTTTCTGCTTGTTTGTTGTTTCGTTTTCCATCAGATCATGTAAAGCAGTCTGAACTGCCTTGTTTAAAATGTGCTATGCAAACATCTTGCCCAAGATTGTTGAACAACTTTTTTGTAAATTTTGTCAGTAAATTAATGGAAATGACAAAAAATTTGCTGAGATGAACTATCAATGAGTCATATCAAAAACAGAGAAAAACATGCTAACATTAGCCTAACAATTCAGAAAACTGAATGTTGATGCAAGAATTGAAAACTGTAGTAGTAAATGTTGAGTCAGATGTATCGTCAGAAAAAAAGCCATCCAACAGAGTATCCTGTTACGTTTAAGTGTCTGTTGTTAGCAAGGAAACGTGGATACTGCAACTTCTAAAATCCTATGTGGCGTGGCATTTAATGTGTATTTATTAAACTGGATTTAATAAATCCAGTTTAATAAATACACATTATTAAACTGGATTTAATAATGTGTATTATTACACATAATACACATTATTATGTATTAATAATAATGTTATTAATACATTATTAATAACAGTAATATTAATAGTAATACTATCCCATTGATAGTATCACTATCAATGGGATAGTAATACTATCCCATTGATTTGGGATAGTATTACTGGCCAATGCCTATTGATAACAAAATGCATTTATGTGTCTTTTCCAGTGAAGCAGCAACAAATAGGACGATTTGGAAAACTAAATCAAGATTGGATTCCAAACTTTTTGATAGACATGTGCTACTGGGTCAAACAGAAAACTGGAGTATTTAAGGCATAAGAAATTGAGGAGAAAAAGAAAACAAAACATATGACGAAATCAACCATATTTTATGTTAGCATAACATACACTTTCTGTTTTTTTAACACTGCTTTAACATTGGTTAACGTGGGTCACAGTACACGTTACGTTGTTTTCTGGATTGTATCAGTAACATACTATCAAAATAGGTATGTACAGCATGCAGGCACACCTGAAATTTGCATTAATAATAATTCTAGAAGCAAACAAGTTATTCCGGACGTCCTGTCTGTCTCCAGAGGCAGATGAATAATTGCGTAAAAACAATTGGATTGAGTTTTACTGTGTTGACAGAAATTTGAAGGCCACGTCAGCAATGATTTTGCTGTAACAGCACAAGGTGGCAGCTTTAGCTTTGGGGTCCTTCTGCTGTAAAACATAAAGCTGAACTTGTTTATTGTCATGTTTGTAATATTGCATCACTATTTTCTCTCTAATTGCTCCTTTCAGCTTTTCTTGACTCTGAACCAATCTTGGCAAACTTCTTCCAGCCTGTTCACTGGGCTGCTGACTGATCCAAGCTGATATGTGAGAGTGTGTCACTGGGAGATCAGCTCTGTGTGCACACACACATTTGGAACTGACTGTGTAGACAGCTTTCATTTGCTTATTTGTACATTTCTGCTTGCGGGGAGCAGGCTGAGAGCTTCCTACTGGGAGAGAAGACGCTCTGCAGAGGGTTCACTTTTGACCGTGCCTCAGGGCGCTGCTGCAGGTCAAACGGACACTTTGGATTCTTTTTCAAGTGGTGCTCTACATGGTTGTAAGCAGTCATTATCTTACTGGTACTCTACATGTTCTGACAGGATAACTGACATAAGCAGATTTTGACTCCTAAAACTCAAAATTAGCTTTTTAAACTTTCCATGTCCATATCTACTTATACTAAAAAAACTGTTGTTCATTGGCACTTAACATTATTTTTTCCATACAAAAAAATCTAACATCTTAAGGCAAACCGGGGTAACTAGCTGGGACCAAAGTGAGAAGTTAGTTTCTCCAAACTGAAGTCTTTTAAATGTCAGTTTACTTCAGGCAAAATACTGACTTTTGGTAAGACCTCCAGAGTGCCACAATGCAAACTGCATGGACTCAGACTATAAGAATATTTCTGATCACACTATTGCATAATGCTTCGTGCTTCAACAGCAAGCAAAGATACATTTCTTTAAGTAAAAAAGCTAACATGTGTAATTTGAACTCCAGTAAAACCAGACTGCTACATTTTTAAATATTTGGAAATGCTGTGTCAAACTCTTAAGGTGTGTAAATGTTGTAACTTTGTAATAACTTAGAGATACAAAAATACAACATATTTCTGCCATTACTACAAAATGTATGTGTAGCTGAGTTAATTTATTTATTCATTTCAATAAAACTTCTCAAATCATTTGTTGTTGTATTTGTAAATATCTGCTATCAAATTTACTCTATAGCAGAGCTATTTCAGTTTTATACTAAGTGCTACTCAAATGTCACAGTAATGTTCCAAGTACAGCATTTCTAATCTCATGCTATGCCATGCAGACACTCTAACTACACTGAGGAAGATTCACTCACCTTGTGTTTAGATCAATTCAGTTAATGATTATTAGATTTTGGGGGTACTCAAGGACCAAGTATGGCTTTTGAGCATTAAACTTTCTTCAATCATTATGTTTGGAAGGGAACAAACAAATAAAATGGTGGTGTCATGTCAAAAGTAATTTATTTGTCCTGATCTAGAATCAGACTGCATATTTCATATGCTTCCTCCCAAATACAGAGGGGTGTATCAGAGACGACAAACTGATACTTCAAATTTCCCAAAATGAGATTCAATTTCAGATGTTTAGACCCAAATTAAACATGTTCTTTGATAATCCAGCAGACAATGCGAGGTAAGATACAATGAGACAGCATCTTAACTGTCTGATGTAAAAGTTAGTATCAAATTGAACTCAATCAACTTTTTCTTTGAGGCTCAGATCTGCAGAGGTTTTGACTTTTAAAATAACTCAGTTATTTCCAGATACACAGTTTTGCTCCATGATGGTCAAAAGATGATGCCGTAAGACAAATTTAAACACTAATTTCACTGATGAAGGAAATCATCCTCCCTGGTTGGTGTTTACGATGAGCCTGTGTTGGCTTTGAACCAAAGCAGCAAAGCATGACCGCAGAGTCTGAACCATGTTCATTTACAAGGTTCACACTGGAAATATATTTTAAAAATGATAGTTTAGGGAACAAACTGCAGCTCTGGTATTTACAAAGTTAACAAATGTACACCAGTTAACAGAGTAGGACCCCAATATTGCTCATGTATATGTGAAATTTAGGCATTTCTACATTTACAACTGATGCGAGCTTATGGGCTAGAATCCTCTCATTGAGGTATATACATGTGTGTGCGTGTTTGCATGTGTGTGTGTGTGTGTCTGGTGCCTTATCTGTCCCAGTCGCAGGCTGCGAAGCCCTCCAGAACATTCCACCAGCTCTGAACACATCGCCAGCTGGCACACACACACACTCATACACACAGATCCACAGTAGCCTCACAAAACCCAGCTTTTGGCCCTCGCACATCTGAGGATACATGCACCCCAGGCGTCCGAAAGCAGAAAAGAGAGAGAGACAGAGGAAGAATTAGGGCAGAGGAGAAGAAAGAAAAGAGGAGACAGGATACAGAGAGAAGAAAGAGAAAAAAGTCATCTAAATACAAAAGCAAAGAAATGCACAGAAATATAGTAATATTGAATTATTTGCTTCTCTTTTTTGATGATGATAAATAATAAAATATTCAAAAGTAAATAAAAGAATAAAAAGAAAAAATAATCTCCATCCTGATGAACCCCTTTGATCAAAGCTTTCTTTCCCTTCTTTGAATATTGACCCTTGACCTCAACTGCTGTGACCTCCTGACATCAGCGGTGTGTGTACGACCTTTTATTACCCTTGCTGAAGAGACACAAATCTGTTCGCAGAGTCAAATCATAGCGAGCCGTCTTCCTTTAAAAGACAGAAAACATGAACCCTGCAACATAAATCAGGTGTCAGTAGGTGGTGGAATCTGAAAACAGAGCGTGTTTGTTATAGGGGGCAGGAGAAAAAACCGGCACAACAGAGATGAAGGAGATGAGGAAGAGGAGGATGCAGGGGTCAGCGGGAAGGGAGAGAGGAAGAATAGAGAAATTCAGAACGAGATGGAAGAAAACACTGAAGAAAGCAGAGCAGGAAGACAAATTAAAATGGTTTAATAATTAAGAGAAACGGTCCAAAGGGAGACCAGGAATTTACTTTCTCACTTATTTAATTAAGTTTTATTAACAGAGACTTAATAGGAGCAAGGAAATGGAGATGAGAAGGGGCAGAAGATATAAAAGAGAAGAAAAAGTGATGATTTAAATGTAAAAAAGAAGAGGAGGACTAGGTGTATAAACAGAGGAAGAAATAAAGCAGTAGAGAGTGAGGATAATGGAGGGTTTGAAGAGGAGGAAGAGCCCAGCAGGAGGTGATGAAGAGGCCTGGCCTCAGGGTGTGTGTCCAGCTTTACTTGATGAAGACTGTTCTGGGCTCAGCAAGGCGCTCTGTTGAGTCAGGTGTGTGTTTTGGGGTGAAGATTTAAACCAGAACATGTTTCCTCAGACACTGTCTTACATCTTCAGAAGGATTAAAATACAAATCTGTGGGACTAAGGCCGAAATCAGACAAACGTTAAACCAGGGGTGTCCAAACCTTTTGCAAAATTGAAATTATTTCTTCTCTAAGTAAAAACTCAAAATAATTTAATTTTGAATTTGTTTCTTTTTACCCTCTTATAAATGAATAAAAACAGGAATTTTTGTTATGAACAAATTATAATAGATCTGAAAAAGGGTCTCAGACATTTGATTTTTTTGGGTCAAACATTTTCAATTTTCAAATCTAAACTTCAATCTTTAATTCCAAAATATGTATTTATTAAGTTTCCAGCAACTAAACGGAGAACTTTTTGTTTCTGTATCAGCTCGATTTGCAGGTGAGCCAAATTCTGAAAAGGTTAATCCACTGGCCGCAGCCACACTGTGGACACCTCTGAGTTTTACCAAACCTGCTTCTTGTGGCTTGTTCATTGTGTAAAACATTTAGAAATCTAAACCTTCATTCTGTTCTAAGATAAATTGGCTTTCAGACTTTCAGATACTCTCCGTTTTGGGTTTGTGTTTAAATCTGCTTCCTCATTACTGTTGACAGTTTTACACCTGCCACTTTTCCACTTTATACTTCTTAGCAACACAGCACAATGAACAACCAGGGTCAGGCAGAATTACAACTGGAAAAGTTGCAAAAATACAGATAATAGCTTTCAGAAAGTCCAATGAACAACTGATGAAAAAACGAGGAAAAGTCTGGTTTATAGAAAACGAAATATAAAACCCTCTGGGAGGAGGATACATTTTCTATGCTGTGGGACTTTATCAAGAAAATAAAACAATAAATCTATTAAGCCCAACAGATGCAATATCTGCATCTATCATCTGTATGATAGATGTAGATGAGAAAGTTAGAAATCTCATAAAGCATTCACACAAAACACACATAGCTATATTTCAGAAGTAAACTGTAAAGATAATCCACAATGCTGTGGCATTAAAAAAAAACCCCTAAAATATTCAGACTGATGTGTCTGCATTTCTGCTGTCAAAGGCCTCCAGACAAAAACTTTAAAATGTTTAAGAGGGAATTATAACAAAAACATCAAATCTGAATATGTGACATCTACATATCTAGTTTGGTGCCACAATCTGCCTTTGCATCAAGTTTTTTGTTTTTTTTTAGCTTCAAGCATATTTACTGAGAAGCAGTCTGTGTCCTTTCAGTGTCAGGACAGTCGGCCTCAGTCTCCACATAAACCTGGCCCTACATGTCCAAACCAGAAAATCCCTCCAATCCATCACGTTCCTCTGCTTTTCATCACATCCTCAACTCTTGACATCGACCACCTTAATCGAGAAGTCACGTCTGAGCAGTGTTTTCTGGGAAATGGAGTCTCTGCTGGGCATGTTGACAGAGCTGCGTCACCCTGCTGCGTTTTGGAGTGAAACATGCGGCGCTGCTGACACACAGGAATTCACTGACCTGCTTTTCACTCACTTTAAAGGAAAATTACACTTTTATACAAATAATCCATTTTGTGTGTTCCACTTTAGTTTGTTTCTCAAATTGTTTTATTGATACTTTTTTTCTTTGGTATTTCAGCTTTGGGGAAAAAAAAGCCTCCTATAAAAACAGCAAACACTGGAAGACGAGACGGCGATGCAGCTGCAGGGTCCCAGCATGGCGTCTGTCATCAGCATCCATTGTGCTGGAGCCGACCCCCGACACCTACAGGAACGCACTGGAACGGCTGCAACTTCTTCACGTCTCATTAAACAAAGTGAAGCAGGTTCTGAGTTTTCAGCTCCACTGCGATGACAGAACCACCGGCTGTTTGTTTTAGAGTCTGAAACTTATAAGCACACCTGGAGGACAAACTCATGCAGAGCAGTTTATCATGCAGGGGTCAGTCTAAGGCAGGGAGGAAGTCATATAGCATCACATAGAAGGATGCACTGTTTCACTGCATGCGAGGATCTTAAAATGAGTTTCTGAAATCTATTAATCTCCAGTTGCTTTAAATGTGGAAGTACCATTACTTTCAGATATTTTGTTAGAATGTATTCAATATGGAGTTAATTAATTGATGAAATGCTTTTTGGGGGATTATCCTTTACAAATCAGATTTGCCAAATAAAAAAATGAAGATTCTTAATGATTTATTTTCAATTTGCATAAAGTCTTTTGAAAGTTTTCTTTTGACTTTGTGTGTTTTTAGATCATTTCTCTGCGGATCATATTACAAAAACTTGCTCCAAAAACTCATGTAAATGTGATTTTTTTTTGTTTTTCTATGTGTAATAAATTTGCAAAATCCTCCCAAAAATGCTCCACATTGTCATAGTGGGCTATATGTAGAGTTTCGATGAAAAACATTAATTTAATTTCATAAAATTTGGAGTAAGTGCTGCTACAATAGCATTTATAACCTCTCAGGTTGGGTTATTTTACTTTGATTCAGTCAAATAAATAGGAACTCTGATGACAGAAGAGGAATTGAATATATATATATATGCATAGATATATATAACATGTTTGCTACTTGTTATGTTTGCTACTTGATAAAGATGTTTGCTACTTAGTAAAGTAGCAAGCAATTATTCAAGATTTTTCAGGTCCAATTCTAAACTTAAAATGGTTTTAAGCAAATAAAACACAAACTCACAGTCTGTGCTTCTATTAGAAAACAGTCAAAAAACTTCCAAATGGAAATGGTTTTCATGAATCATTTTGTCCTAAAATAAAACAAGTGTATGTTTGTCTGGACAAATAAATGACAATTCCTGCCCTGAAAGCACAAAAATAAAAGGAAAACATACAAAACAACAAAATGGCTGCCACATATCTTCAGTAAAACACTCTCTAGCCTGGAAGCCACTTTGAAATCCACCTCCTCCTCCTCCTCCTCCTCTTCATCCTGCAGCCCCCTAAACATCAGACGGAAAAACCAACATGCTCCAGAGGGGAGAGCTAACAGAGAAACATCCTCTCTATTTCTGGTTTTAAAAACATTTCTTCTACTCTGTCTCCGCTGGATCACAGCGATGCATTCATATTTGACAAGTGGCATCAATAAGTCAGCAGACGTGTAGATAGAAATGTCCTTGCACCTCCAGCACATTGGGACTCGGCGGGGAGCGTGTGTGTACCCGTGTTCATAGCTTTTCCACTTTTGTGTTTCACGCATGTTCACCCTGTCTCCATTCATATTTTTAATAGTTAATACAAGAGTGAAACCAGAGCTGCTGTTCACACACAACACCCTTAAATCTGGCCAACAAAGACACTAAATGGCAAGAATTTAGCGAAGGGTTTAAAATTCTTCAGGCCGGATGGAAAACTGCAGAAATGTTGGAGAGTTTGATGATTTGCTTTAGAAATGAGATTCTACCAACATGATAACCTTGAGGTAAAAATGTGGGCAATGTTTCAGAATATTTACACGTAAATTTATCACCTGCATAACGTTATTATCTTGGAATAATAACATGTTTATTATTCCAAGCAGATACAAACCAGCATTTGGCTGCGAAACAAACATCTTGCTCTAGGTGTGACTTTAATTAGAGAGATTGGTGGCACTCATTTACTTTCCACGCCATGACTGTCCTGTTGTACACAGTGTAGGACGACCAAAACACAGGAAGGCGAGTTCAAGTGCAACGTGTGCTTTAATTAGTAATAAAACTAAACAAAAGAAAAACACGTATAAAAAGGAGGAAAACTGGCACACAAATCAGAGGTCAGCTGCAGAACGATCTGACAGCGACTGAAAGATTCAGGGAGTATATACAGGTGCTGGTCATAAAATTAGAATATTGTGATAAAGTTCATTATTTTCCATAATGTCATGATAAAAATTAAATTGTCATATATTTTAGATTCATTGCACACCAACTGAAATATTTCAGGTCTTTTATTGTTTTAATTTTGATGATTTTGGCAAACAGCTCATGAAAACCCAAAATTCCTGTCTCAAAAAATTAGAATATTATGAAAAGGTTCTCTGAACGAGCAATAAAAATAATCATCTGAATCAACAAAGTAACTCTAAACACCTGAAAAAGATTCCTGAGGCCTTTAAAAACTCCCAGCCTGGTTCATTACTCAAAACCGCAGTCATGGGTCAGACTGCTGACCTGACTGCTGTCCAGAAGGCCATCACTGACATCCTCAAGCAAGAGGGTGAGAAACAGAAAGAAATTTCTGAACGAATCGGCTGTTTGCAGAGTGTTATATCAAAGCACCTCAGTGGGAAGTCAGTAGGAAGGAAAAAGTGCGGCAGAAAACGCTGCACAACGAGAAGAGGTGACCGGACCCTGAGGAAGATTGTGGAGAAGGGCCGATTCCAGACCAAATTAAATTTTCATCTCCATAAAACTTTTCAGCAGATGGAAGCATGAAGTGCTCCAAAATCTTCTGATAGCTGCTGCATTGATCCTGCCCTTGATAAAACCCAGTGGACCAACACCAGCAGCTGACATGGCACCCAGACCATCACTGACTGTGGGTACTTGACACTGGACTTCTGGCATTTTGGCATTTCCTTCTCCCCAGTCTTCCTCCAGAGTCTGGCACTTTGATTTCCGAATGACATGCAAAGTTTGCTTTCATCCGAAAAAAGTACTTTGGACCACTGAACAACAGTGGTCCAAAGTGCTGCTTCTCTGTAGCCCAGGTCAGGCGCTTCTGCCGCTGTTTCTGGTTCAAAAGTGGCTTGACCTTTGACCTGGGGAATGCGGCACCTGTAGCCCATTTCCTGCACACGCCTGTGCACAGTGGCTCTGGATGTTTCTACTCCAGACTCAGTCCACTGCTTCCCCCAAGGTCTGGAATCGGCCCTTCTCCACAATCTTCCTCAGGGTCCGGTCACCTCTTCTCGTTGTGCAGCGTTTTCTGCCACACTTTTTCCTTCCTACTGACTTCCCACTGAGGTGCCTTGATATAACACTCTGCAAACAGCCGATTCGTTCAGAAATGTCTTTCCGTTTCTCACCCTCTTGCTTGAGGATGTCAGTGATGGCCTTCTGGACAGCAGTCAGGTCAGCAGTCTGACCCATGATTGCGGTTTTGAGTAATGAACCAGGCTGGGAGTTTTTAAAGGCCTCAGGAATCTTTTTCAGGTGTTTAGAGTTACTTTGTTGATTCAGATGATTATTTTTATTGCTCGTTCAGAGAACCTTTTCATAATATTCTAATTTTTTGAGACAGGGATTTTGGGTTTTCATGAGCTGTTTGCCAAAATCATCAAAATTAAAACAATAAAAGACCTGAAATATTTCAGTTGGTGTGCAATGAATCTAAAATATATGACAATTTAATTTTTATCATGACATTATGGAAAATAATGAACTTTATCACAATATTCTAATTTTATGACCAGCACCTGTATACTGACGAAGATGATTAGTAGACGGAAAACAGGTGAGTGTTTACAAATGGTGTACAGATGAGGAAAAGAAACACAAGGAGAGAAAGAAATTTATTTAACAGAACATGACAGACAAGAATGACTCAAGGAACTTTAAACTAAAGAAAAATGTCACAAAACTCAAATGTTTGCACGAACCGATGGCAGATTTCAGTAGTATTGCTTTGAGCATGTTCCAATGAATAAAAATTCACAAAATATATTTTTCAAGTAAATTGCCGATACAAAGAATATGTATGTAAAGGCACATCTGTCACAATAACATATTTTTTTGTCATCCAGTCTTTGGTAGGAAGAGAAAGAAAAAAGAAAAAAGATAAATCAAAAGGACATTTTTTAACTGCTTTTAATTTTTAATTGCGACACGTGTAGCTATTGACTAACAAGAGAGTAAATTGGAGAAAAGATTATGATTTAGTAAGTAATACTGCAAGTGTCTGCATGGTGTATTATATGATATTAAATTTTACAGTGAAAAGTAACATTTTCATGAATATTAAACAATAACACCACATATCTGTGCCTATATGGACTACAATAGATGTAAATACCAAACATTACTAAAGAGAAAAGTCAAGTAGAATCGAAACAAATTATCAAAATGAAACAGAAAAATGAAACACAGCTCAGCTAGGAATCAGCGGGCCATGGTGGCTTCTTTCACACGAAACGTGGCGGACCCTGGGGGTGTGTGAGCGCGAGTGACGGCCGTCCTGTCAGAGCTCATTGGCGGCTGCAGCGCTCCAAACACGAAGCTGACTCACAATGCATTACTACCTGTGCTGTGAAGAGGTCTGCTTGTGTGGATTTTCAAACTTTGCACCATGTGACTTCGAGACACAGTGCATTCCTGTTGTGTCTCTGATTTTAGGTGTGTGTGAGGGGGTGAGGCTGACTGTCATGTTATGTTTTTCTGTGAAAGTGTTTTCACCTGGCAGAGTCTCGTTTGTCAGGTCAGTGGGTCACAGTTGCATGTGGTTCACTTGTTCTTCTGCCTCTGTGTGCATCAGTTTAATCTGCAAAACTTTTCAACATGTCAAGTTACTTCAAATGTAAAAATAATGGTGCCGTAGTAACGGTTTCAGCTTTTAATAATGTATCTATATCTATACATATTGATTCACTTCAAATCTAATAATTTTTTAGTCTTCATAATTTTGTTTTTAACAGAGGTTCTAAAAAGTAAAAACAAAATAAATGGAAAAAGCACCACAATTTCCAATACATTTTGTTTAACTTCAAAATAAAAAAATGCTTTAGTTTCTTACCAGATTGGTACTTAACTGCATCATTACACAGGCGTCTTTTCTTCTTGTTTTAAGTCTCTTTTAAAAATGTGTTCGTTCTCCATTTCTTTTGTTTACTTGATGATACACATCATCAAATAAATTAGATTTCACTGAACCTGATAAAAAATGCAATATACTTTTGAGGGAAAAGTGAAAAATGTCATCAAAATCAACTTCTTTTGCTGTCATAATGTTCTGCAGAATAAAACAAATCCTGGTTCTTTCTTCACAACATTTATTTCATCTTAATTAAGGAAAACCAGTGTGATGCAAAGTAAATGGTGACTGGTTTCTGTGGGATATCCCTGTGAAGTGCTGATTCTAGTCTTACAATAATTTGCAGAATTTGAGTGTGCTGAAGAAGGCATGTGGGTCAGGTACCCTGGGACTGCTGGGTGACAGCTGGTGGTGTCTGTGCCGTGTGCAGCAGATGGACTGATCAGACCGGAAGATCAGAGGATATACAGTAGAAAGTGTGTACATCATAAAGAGTGGCCACCTGCTGAAAAAGCTATGATAACTGCAATAAGTACAACAGGTCCGTGGTAGTAAACTGCTGTGTTGGTAAAACCTGGTGAGATGTGGTTAATCACACAGATTACAATAAAATAAACTACAAAATGAAGCTTTGTGCACTAAATGTAGATTTTTTGGAACATATGGTTTTTAAAAATAGCAAGCACCTTTCCTTTATTATTCTATTACTCTATTAAACCACTAACCTGGGATCTTCAAATCTCCATTGATATTGAAACATCAGTATAAAAAACAATTCAAATGCTTCACTTTTGTTAATATCACAGAAAAATAACATCTAAAATATTAGAGTTTTAGTCTTATGTAGATATAAAGGAGAAAATGTTCAATACATTATTTAATTTTATATAGGTTAAGCACTGGTCAGGAAAAAGTAGTATATCAATATTTTCCTAGACTTATTAAAGCATTACACTTTGTATTCCTGTAAATCAAAGCACATGTAAACATATTGCTTCACACACAAAACTGCTTAAACAGGAAATAAGGTTGCATGTGTGTTTTAAATGTCAGAAAAAAGCTTACTGTTAGACTAAGTGTGTATTCCTATAACATTTCTCATTATCAGTGCATTAATGAGAAAAAGGTTGTATCACACAGGAGGGAGGAGGAAGCAGGAAAAGAAGGTGACAGGAAGTTCACTGCAAATCTTGCTTAGACATGCAGAAAAATGCTTTTAGTGCTGGAAACCAAGCTGCCTCCTGAAAATGTTGAATGTCCCCAATATCTTCTCTCCCAAAGCTTAGCGAGAGGCGATAAGTAGCAACTAAGCAAGATGTGTGTGAGTGTGTGCACAGATGAGGCCATAATGAAAGCCCTTCTTCTTCTTAAAGCACACTCCCCTAACTGCTGCCGCTGCATTCTGCACATGAGCTGTTTAGTTGCTCAGTTTAGAAAAACATTTTTTTTCTACTGTGCTTTATTTTAATCTTTCATCAATAATGAAATATTTAAGTTTTAAATCACAAATTCTTGATTTTATGTTCTGATATTAGATTTCTGACTTTAAGATGTTTTCCTTGCAGAGTACTCACAAACAGATTAGTTGTACTTTGTGACGGCGCTCAGATTTACTGCTGCTTGCACAGGTCCCCTGTGCTCCAGCTGGATATTAGAGAAATGCCTCAATAAAGCAGTCATTAGGGACAGACATCTGAACCTTGTTCACCAGAAACAACAGATATCCATAGCTACAAAACCAATCAGTGTTAGAATTTGCTATGTAGCAGCATAAATAACAGCTCAGGTGTCTGAATCTGTCAACAGGACAGCTATTACCATGTTCTCCACAGACCTGACCTTTATAATGGAACGACAAGAAGAAAGCCATTAAAAGTCTAGTTTCTAGTTTTGCTACAAGCCATGAAGGGAACGTAAGAATCATCTGGATTAAAGTGATCAGACAAGACTTCAATTTTAACTTCTTCGCCTGCATACAAAGTGATATGTGAGGATTTAAACTAATAATGTGCATCAACATGAAGACACCCACAGTTGGCAGGTGAAATTCAAGCTAATTGTAAAAAAAAATGCTAGAGGCTGCAACAGACTTCAGATTTGGGTAAAGGTTCAACTTTGACCCCTAAGCCCGTAGCTACAGCTACAAATACGATAATTTGGATCAACACGAACGTAGCTAGGATTGAATTGAAATGATTTTTCTGCTAAGTTCCTTGAGACAACATTTCTCGTGAATTGGTGCCATATATAGATAAAACTGAATTTTATCAAATTGAATTGAATAGTTAAACGCAACAAACGTTTTAGTTAGTGGTGTCCACTACTCGTTTAAATCAAAGACTATTGATGTAATACATTGGCCTAGTCAAAGCCTTGGACTCATAGCCAACAGAGAATTTTAGAAAAGACTTGAAAACTCATTTTAAAACACATTATAAAACCAATATGACTTAAACTGAGCTATTCAACAAAGAATTGTAAGAACTTTAGACTATTTAGACCCATCTTTAAACACTCATAGCTCCGATTGCAGGAACATGTGCAGTACCTTCACCTTTGGGTTAAAACCCAATAAACTACATAAAAACATTTAGTAGTGGTGAAAAAGTTCAAGGAGCACGGATACTTTTGTGAGGTACTGAATTGTCAGCCTGTTTTGGTGTGCATGCAAATAGAGCAGCATATATGGGACATAATGAAAGCTGCAGCACATGAATAATAAAATACGTAACCCCTAAAGTTTTATATTTTATGGGGAGGACAGGGATCACCATTTCCCCTCCTGTCATCCCATGAGGAGACAAGCGAAGAGCTGATAAGCTGCAGAGCATACTTTCAAATCAGCAGGGTGACCTTGGCTGGAAGCAAATGAAGAGTGAGCCAAGAGCGTCCCTTCATCTCCGAAAGTTCTTTCAGCCCACGGAGAACTGCTCTCCCCTGGGGAAGACCGCAAGGGTGAGAGGGATGGAGAGCTCAGGGGAGAGCAGGAAGCGGAGGACAAAGGGAGCACAAGCGGTGTCATGGTGAGGATTGATGGACAAGCCTGGGCTCAGGAGACGTCAAGGTTTTTAACGTGATTCTCCACGCTTCAGGGATCAGTGAAGGTCACAAAGTGCTGATAGATGAAACTGACAAATCACAGCTCTAAGAGCCAATGAGTTCCACAGTTTATCTTGGTCCTTAAAAGTTTTCCTCATCACTTACATGTGGAACGACCTCTCTTATCCTTGAAGACAACGGGGTTTTTTCTCTAAAATTAGCATTCTTTGGTCTTGCTCTTGTCTGTCAAACTCAAATCTAATTTTGTTCAAAGGTGCTTTGGTAAAAATATCGATGCCCATCAATTAATTCAGGAAAAAGAAGAAGAGAGCAGCAGCATCCTTTCAAAATTTTGCAAATGGGTGATTCGAGATTAGAATAATAATTCACCATCATATTTACTGCACAAAACAAAGACATTGTGAATTTATAGTCAATGCATATCTGAACATTTTCCTGGGTTTTATCAGAGTTTCTCATCTAAAAGCTTCACCATGTGGTCTGTTTGTGTAATTCTTGCAGAACGATAAAAAACAGTAAAACAAAACTTAGACCTTCTATTTATTGTATAGAAATGTGACAAGCAAAACGCATGCTTGTTCTGTTGGAGCTCCTGATGCAAAGTCAATGACTTAATACAATCAGCTCTGCCTCCTCAGACAGATAACTTTTATCCAATTGCTATTTCATGTTCAACTGATTGTGACGTTGCGTCAATAAGACCTGGTTTGATCTGATTAATTCTACAAAACTGAATATGAATTTGACCGGTGTGACTTTTACATTTGCTGTTTTTGTTGGTGCTATCTAAATACATCAAATTGATTTGAATGCCAACAATTGTATTGTGATTTTAACAACTTGAACATATTGAGCAACGTCTCACTGTACAGTTTTCTATTAGACTAGCCAGCGATTTAAAGAGAAGAAAAAGAAAGTGATGTGGAATAGCAACACTTGCCAACAACTTATGGTTTCTTTCAGATATTCAAATTATGCTCTAATGCAGAGGTTCCCTAACTGTGGGGCACGCCCTCTAGGGGGGGCGCCGTGCCATTGCAAGGGGGGCGCGGGAAGCCGTCTGGATGAAAAAAACAAAAAAACATGAACGCTGTATATGCTTAGAATGGCCAATTCTCTGTTATTCCTATGTCAATTTGATACAGTAGGGGGTTTCCACACTTCCCATATCTGTGTCTTTTATCAGCAGTTAAAACTGTTTAATCCGTTGTTAACATGTAGTAACCTGTTTTTCCGAGCCGCCTTTAAACGCAACGCTACGACACTCGCGCTGGGTTTACACCTGTGCGGCAGCGAAGGAGACCTGCTGCTGCTGGGCGGAGCTACAGGTGTGTTAGAATCACGGCAGCAAACCAGCAAAACGCAAAGAACTTTTCACAGTTTTTCCCCCAAACTAACCGAATGAGTAAAGCTGCTGGATGCAGGTAATGTTAGCTAAATGATGACTAGCTAATATCAATACAGCACCTTAAGCTTAACAAGTACCTTGTAGGCTACCGATGTTGTCTATGTTCAGCTACGTACATTCATTTTGCTCCCAAAAAAGTCGATCCCCCCCGTCCCGCAGGGACTGGGGGTGCAGGAGAAAAAGTTTGGGAACCACTGCTCTAATGAAAACTTTGCAAATAGGCAGATTTTCCACCAATAGTTTGGAGTTAAATTCTACAAAAAAAATCTAAAAGTACTGAACTGTAATCCACTCATTGTCTTGTTTCATGACACAATGATTAGTGTCCAAACACTCCTTACTTCTGCTCACCAGGGTTTTCATTCTTTTCAAGCTGTTTACACGGCAGTGATCAGAGAAGTATTAGAAGATTTATCAAAGCGCTTACAACATATTTTTTATTTTAACAATATAGTAGCAAGTACAGTGTAAAAATCTAACTGAACTAATAAAGACTGCCTGTTGGCAAGTATGTGGTGCCTGAAGGGAGAAAAAGCTAAGTTTTAACCAAGAGTGGAACCACATCAGGTAAAACTTTTAACAAGCTATCAACGAATCTCTGAATATCTTTTTGAAACTGAAGACAAACAAAGAACATTACATTAGCAGCTACATCCTTCTGTGCAACCACCCATCCGTCCTGAGCTGGAAGAAAAGAGCAGTGACAGAGTGAGATGTGAGACAATTAGCGAGGACACGTCAAAACACACACACACAATGACGTGTAGCAGCCCTGCGGCTCCAAGCGTGTGTGAGTTTGCATTAAGGGAGTGGGTCGACATGCATGAAACAAACATGCAGCATCTCTCGCAAACACACCGACACACACGCCAAACTGAGGTCATTATTCATTCCTGTGCTTGTGTGTTTTCGCTTGCATTGATGTGTGCAAGCTGACCGTATGCACAGGCCATTTGTGATGGATTTGTTGCTTAATTCAGTTACTGAAGGAGAAATAAAGTCTGACTGCAGATTATTCACTTCACCTCTATTTACCTTCACCTGAGTGGCAGGAGTGATGAACAAGAGCAGAGGAGATGGACGTACAATTTTTATGTAATATGAACTATAAAATTTCTGTCTTTTTTAAACTAACAAAACAGATCAAAACAATGGCGAAGAAAGTCTTCTCTCGAGAACCTTAGTTGTCAAACTGTTCTCATGATTCACTTTTCTTTTTATGCATTGGTGTAAGTTTTCCGTGGGTAAATGAACAAAGACATAACCATGCGATTCATTATTAAATTCTTCTGCTAGATTCCTTTTAAGTCTGTTTCCAGTCTATCTCACAAGAAAGCAGCTCAGTTTGTGCAATCAGGGTCTGGATTAGAAAGGTCAGAAAAGTAAAAAAAAAAAAAAAAAAAAAAGGTCAGAAAAGAGATGGTTTTGAGATAATTTATACAAATTTCTTGTCTAATGTATGTGCATTTGGCTTGTGTTTCAATAGGTTTAAGTAATAGCACTCCAACATTGCCTTTATGCACATCTGGTACTCTAGTACATACAACTTTATCTCCAGCTAAGCCAGACTGGCATAAATATTCTTGGAAATGTCAACATCGAGACACCATAAACATCTCCAGACATACTTCTCAAATCGCATAGAAATTACCAAAGCAGGTGCTCTGTCTCCACTAATGAGGATTCACTCACATCAGCATGCTGAATGCTTGGAGGATCTCCAACTGATGGTGGTCTGACCTACTTTCTGAATGATCTGGCAAACAATTATGTGACCACTTGGGGGCACTCATCAACTATCTCCCTCAGATGGTCAGATGTTTAATAAGTATGAAAAATATTTAAATGAAGGGCATCATAACTGATAGAGGTATTAAATAAGATATGAGAGAACTAGATGTGCCATGAAGTGCTCTGAATTTCTTCAAATTTATGCTTACATTTTATGTAATTTTACATGTAGGCACTTTACTGGCACTGAGACAGCAGTAAAGGCATCTTATGGTTGTTTTCCTAGCTGTTTTAACTGTGCGAGGAAAAATTAATTTTAATCAAAAGATTGTGAATAACAGAGATTCTTGAAAATAGGGACAAAATGGGTTTTAATGTTCCCTTTTTTTATTTCTCAACCTTATGTATGCAAATATGACAAATAATGTAAAGATGCTAAGGTGCGGGCTCCCAGTTGCAACATTTTTTTAAAATCCAAATAACACCAACAGGTCCATCTCTGAAAGGCACAAAAAAAACCATGTGAAAGTTTCGGAGTGGTCTAGTAAAATCTGGACTTAAATCCAGTTGAGCTGCAGTTTAACAACTTTAAATGTATTCATTCAAAGTACAACCATAAACTCAAGTAAGCATAACTCTGCAGTGTAAGTCAGAATAGTTCAATGAGCGTTTGTTAACGTTTTTGTCTCATTTTGATAAGTACAGAATCCAAACATTTAGTAAGTTCGTAAAGGTAGGATTAAAAACAGTTCAAGCATTAAAAATGTTTCAATGCTACAGCATTCTTCTGCTTATGGTTGCTTGGTCGAGAGTTTATTGCTGCAGTTTGGATGAGGTGACCTTGTCCTAGTTGTTGATCGGTGAGTAATGTTGCCCGAGGACAAAGCTGATTGGCTGTCAATAAGCTATTAGGACAACAGGGAGAAACGGAGACAATTGGATGGGAGAGTAATGGAAAGCTACAGAGCGAGAATGAGAGCAGAGTGGAAATTAAAAAATAACGTTTATCGTATGATCAGCTCCCCCAAGAGGCTGTGGGTTTATTTACAGCCTTACTTCAGGATATTTTGCTGCTTTTAACAACTCAAACGTCTGAGCGAACTGTAGTTTGGGAAATGTTGGTTTTAGAGATGAAAGCAACAGATGTTTTATTGTGAAATACCTTTCCTGCTATTCCCCTGTATAGATATTGAAAACGTCTTCTTTGGTCTTTATCTGTTTTTCAGAGGTTTCTGGAAAGGTTCTAATAAAGATCTGTTCATTATTTAGGAAACTAAATGTCCAGTTGTTTTCTACTGAAAATTAATTCAGTGATTTTTGGTGGCTTGAATCTAACAAAAACAAATTTGCTAAGTTTCAGTTTCTACAAAGACTCTTAAATATAGTTTTCCACCAGCTTATTTCTTGACCCCGTTTTAAATAAACTAATTATGCCCCATAAATATGTGACATATACAAGTTAATGCTTCAAGATACAGCCATGTTGTCCATACTTGCGTGCATTTGACCTTATCAAAGTAGCATTTATGAAATTCAAAAATACTGAAATAACTCCAACAATGTTCATTATTTATGTGCATGTTGCTGTTTTGTTGCCTTGAAAAGGCCACGCTTGAGAGCTTCCCTGTTTGGTCATAATAATTTGTCCTGCAGCTCTTTACACAAACACACAGTGTTTGTGCCGCTAACACAGCCTGCGCACACAAATATGCTTGAATGAACACCTTTTTTCAGGGGATTCATTAATCTAATGCATTCCCTAGCTCCAAGCCCTCTCACCTTAACCACAGCATGTCAAACCACAACACTTACCAAATATTTAACCTGAACTAATCTTTATAAGTTGAGTGGCCAATCCTCACTTTAATGGTATAACTTATAATTAACCTCATAAAGAAATTAAAAGTATGTACGCAGATGTGCAGAATGAGAATATCTGCAACTAAATACGAGACAATTATGATCAATCTGTGTGACGCTGACAAACTCACAACCGCTGTGAAGCACAGCAGCCTGGAGGATACTACTGCGTCTGGTGTCACACACACACACACGCACGCAAACATGTGGCGCTGTGGCAGGTTGCTTCGGGCCGCAGGCTCAATCCAGAAATAAAGACAATAGAATAAACCAGAAAAAAAGCTGTAAGTGTGTTTGTCACCTCAGGGCTGCCAAGCACCGAAGATCCGCACGGGAACCTGACAGAACAGGACCATGTCTGGGTAATTATGTGCCTTGTGTGTCCATGTCTGTGTTTGTGCGTATTCAACACAAACACTCTTTGACTTAAACAATTAATAACAGTTAAATACAGTGGGGCTGAGAAAAAAAAGGCCCGTCAGTGTGCAGGCGGATGAATTAATTGCAGTCAACGGTAACGAGTTTCTCATTTAAATATGCAAATAAACACATTTATTACCTTTAATGAGACAGTGTTTTTCCCTGTGTGCATATTTTTAGTCCTTTTTTAATATAACAAAAAACAGTCTGGGCATGTTTGTCTTTTTATTTCATTGCCTTTAAACGTTATTTAAATTACTTAATAAATCTAAATTAAATTCCTGTATGAGGCGGAGCGTTGCTTCCTTAGAAAATACAGTTTAAAAAAATCAACAGTAATTCACAATAAAGGAACAACAAAATACTGATGGGTAAACAATTGCAGTGCTTGTTAAAAGTTACACTAGTTATAAATAATGGACATGTGCAGCTTATGCTGTCATGGTAAAAGCTGCAGCTACAATTAGACTCTCATTGACTTCTTAACTTAAAGATTATTGGGTTTTTATTCAATGATTCAATCATTTATTGATGTAACACACCAAAGTCATTATTGTTAGAACACATTAGTGGATCTCTGAAAGAATAATGTATTAATGCACAAATAAGAGCAGAGACTGTCAGCACAGCCCAAATAAACAAGATATCAGTTGTTGTCCAACATAAAACTGCAAAACTAATCTTTACCTTCCAATAAAACATGCATGATGTTTTTTTTCTATCAGATAATCAGATTTGTCTCACTTTTATTCTTGGTTTTAATCTGTCATTATCTTGGAAGGAGCTCCTGCCTAACTTATTCTTTAACTGTCTACAAACACACTCATTGTGATGCTTTATTCATTGCAAAACCTTCACCCTCCTTTTTTAGAGTTCTTCTTTTAGTTTCCCAGTTTTTTATTTAAAGATATTTCTAGAAACTCCAAAAAGAACATTATCTAAAAGACATTTTGCCTTGTTGAAAAAGCAAAGACGCTCCATGAGATGCTCAGAGTGCAGCAGCAAACAGTATCTGACACATGCAGCATTTCAGTTTATAGAGTGAAAAATTATTGACCATACAGTCATGAAAGTTTAACTTCGAGTTGCATCCTCCCGAGAGTGATTTAACATGAGTGAATCTTTTATTTTCACCCCAGAAGATGCATGGTTGTTCATTCATGCAGACAAAACATGGACTTCAGACAACTTCAAATGCTTAAATTTGTGTTTTATATATTAGTGAGAAGAGGGTAAACAGAAATAAAGGGTTCAGAATGAGATTTTCAAAAATGATTTGACATGACCATTAAATCTAAAACAACACTGCAAAACTTCACAGAAGCCATCATAAGAATAATTATTTACATTTGTATAGTTGCTTAATTACAGGAAAAACTCTGGATTGTTTTGTATTTGGACTAAAACTAACTTACTTGCCTCTAAACTCACTCAGTTTGACTTGAAATTTAGTTTTGACCTTAATAAAACTGTTTGCTTAAATACAATAAAGTTGAGTGAAAGAGGCAGATTGGACTTTTTCAAACATTTCTAATAGTTCATTACTGCAGGTACACAGTCTGTTATCTGAAGTAGATGAAGGTTTATACGCTGGTAGACCATGTGAAACCTGATCAATGCAGCTCAAAACAAGGCAAAACACTTTCTGTTCAAATAACAAAAAATACTTTAAATTGTTAATATCAGCTCAGCTAAATGAATTAGAATGTTTCCATTCATTCCTGACTTTTAAAACAGAATTCAGAACTTTATTTTTCTATCTTTAAAAGCTCCAGACTCCTTTGACAGCGTTGCAGTTTTGCATGGCCATTTATCAACAATTACAGTATATTTTTAAGTGCACAGCTAATAAAACTAAATTATACAATTATATTTAATAAATTAAATTATGCACTCATTAGTTGGGATAAATGTACCTTTTGAAAATAACCTTAAGCAGTTACTATAGATACTGTTCATTTGACCCACAAACAGTTTGACCCTGTTTAAATATACATGTGTTAAGGTAATAAATAATATTTAAGGCTCACTTAATCACCAAAAACAAAATAACATTTTTTTTATTTACCAGAGTCAAGAATAATTCGACATCAGTACACTCACTGCCATCTGCAGTAATGCACAAGATACAGAGTCCTGTGTGGTTTTTAAATAATTAAAATGCCTGCATAAATGCAAGTGATTGGTGTGAGAGCAGATGAATGTGAAGGGGAAATGATACTGATATCAAAATATGTTTTTATTGACCAAAATGACAATAATTTAATCACTGATGTCCAAACTGTGGCCTGATGTTTGTCACTGAATTCCTGAAGACAATTCAAAGCAGACGTTTGCTGCTCAGAGCTCGTTCCCACACGTCTAAATCTCCACCGCAGCCGACGAAAGACAGGCCGTCTCAATCAGCCGGACAGTTTACAGCGCCCAAATCCCACTCTCTTCCTCTGTGGCCACAAACCGCAGCCAACCTGAGCCTGTCGCTCTATTTTAACACAAACACAGCTTCCTGTCCAGAGCTCTGGTTCTGCTGCCGTCCATGTGTTCAGACTTGGGAGAGACCCAGGTGAGCAAACACAACTAATTTTTACAAATAAATACCAACGACGCTGTTTGGATGGACTGATTAGCCAGACCTCACCAGAACATCAAGCTGCCACCATGGCTGTCCAGATGTGAGGACTTTAGGCTCTTGGTTAAACATTTACTTTAGGTTGAGTGTGAGGGGGTCACAGCAGCATCTGGATGGCATTTCAACCCGTCAACCAGATCTGAGCTGCTGGGCATCAGCTCACTTCAGACTGACTACATGTTGGCCAGCAGCTCTGATTAACGCTGCTCCCAAATATTCCCCTTGATTTGTTTTAATTATCCTAAACTTTGACTGTTTATTGTGATGGACAGACGATAGGATTTTTTTTAAAGGTGTTCCAGAAAAGTTTGATTTAAAAGTTGAAATGTTTCTTCAAACATCACCATGTTTATCCAAATGATTGGCAAAAGATGGATATTATATTGTAAACTTTAATCTTAAGCGATTCAGGACAAAACCTGCAAGTGCAACTAAAGATTATTTTAGTAATCGATTAATCTATTAATTATTCTCATGATTTAACCACTTAAGCCTTTTTATGCAATATTAAAAACACATTAAAAGATGCAAATAAAATACAAAAACACATTTTATTGCCTAAAATGCAATAACAGCATTCCTTTAGTGACCGTTAGCAGCAAAGGATGCATCTTCAGCTAAAAAGACGCTGTCTGACTTATCAATACATCAATAAGGCTGATCTGTTAACTAATTTATAAATTAACCGATCATAAATGCAAAATGTTTATATTTATTATACAGTTTTGGCTTAGTGGCTGCTCTGAATATGTTGTTCTTTCAGCAAATGGTCATTTTCAAAATATGTATTCAAGTTAATGATTAACTGATGACTAAATTAGTTGACAATTATTTAAATAATCGATTCATCATGCAACTTCAGACCGTGGCATTTCCCTCTCTGATCACAACTTTCATTCATAAATGATCAAATTAAATATGTTGATGGATACAATTCTTAATTTCGTTGATCTTCCTCCTTTACATGTGAAATACAAACGAGCAAAAGATAAGTTTTGTGACCAAGAAAATGTTCAAAACTGGAGGAATGTGGGTGTAAAGACGATGAAAACAAGATTGTATAAAATTAATGACTCTACATGTGAAGTTGAAAAAACCTTCAATAAATTAACATCTCCAAGAGCCAAACTTCTACACAACTAAAACAAATATCCAGAAAGTATATTTTTTTAACAAAATAAATTACTGTTATCAAAAACCTAAGAGTATAATTAACAAACACTGGTTTATGAAGGGCTTTCATTACAGGAAGTATCGTAAAACAACCATCCTCTGTCATTTAGAAGACAATCTGTGAACAGCTTGTTCACAGATACCAAAGCTGAGGAAATTTGGCTAAATCAACTCTTTCATGTTGATCATATCAAAATCAGACACCAGACCAACAAACTGTTGGTAGTTTTTCCAATCTATTCCTGTTCAGTTTAGATGAGACTAGTTGGTTTCCTGTTATAGCATCTAAAGATGCAAAACGAGCTAAAAAAGGTTCAGTATGTACTAGAAGTTGTGCTCCATGCTGAGTATATTTTTATTATACAGAATAAACTGAAGAGAAAATCCTCTTCAGACTGAGGAGGTTCAGTTTAACATGAACCTTTTCAGTAACTTTACATTTCATGCATATTCATGCTCTGAAAAAAGGCCAATGTTGGAATGTTACCATGAGTTTTTTCTGGAAATATTCTGATTAATATGATCTTTTGATCAGCACACCTAGCCTTATTTATCTGAGTGTAACTGTTTCAATTTTAAAAATGGAATTTTATTCCATGCAACTGGATGGAAACAAAAAAGACTAAAAGGAAACCAGTGAACACTGGAAATAGATGTTATTTTAATGGAGCATGCCACTCATATCAGCTGCTCATGGTTACAACTGATAATTCACAAAATATATAAAAAATAAAATAAAAAACTGGAGATATGCTTAAGAAAAGGATATTTTATTCCTGGTTATATGAGCTGAATGTCAAAGGTTATACATACTGTATGTGATATAACGGGAATATTTTTACTGAAGAATGAAAAAAAATAAACTACCCACTCTCCACCCGAATTTCAATAAACACTGGCAGATGAGATAAGTGCTTCATAACTTAATTTGTTGTTTAGACTGAATGGAGTTAACGATGCAAATGAGTTCCTGCTGCATTGCAGAAGTCAAACATGCAGCAAAAACAAATCCTTCCCTTTATCAGGAGCCTTCAACCATCTGAATATTCAGCTTCAGTGAAAACTTCTGGAGCGACGTGTGTGTGTGTCTTTTCCTCTCCTAACTGGAAAACTAAAATCTGTGTGTGAAGTGTTTTGGGGTGTGCTTGCTCACACCTTACAAACTAAACACTGTCCTTTAACAGTCTGCTGGCGGCACACACAACCTAACACACTCCCTTTATTCTCTCACACACACACTTGGCAGGGATCTGTGGAGTGTTGTGAAGAATGAATGAAAGAGCAGAAAAGTAGCCGTTGACGGTTGGGGTCAATTCAAACTGCTGGAGAAGAGCCAACACATGGGCCGTTACACACACGCACACACACCGACTGAATGAACACTTCTCACTTCTGAACATAGTAAAAATCTGCACAGCAGTGTGAAAGGAAACTTTCTGAAGCTGCATGAAACCTAAAATATGAACAACGATGGCTGTAGTGAAGAGTTTCTACACTCTTCCTTATGGAAACTTCAACCTCCGGCTAAATTTCAATGCTCCTTTACTCACTTTGTCTGGATCAAGAGCTGCAAACCAGATACCATCCGTTGTTACTGTCCAATTTTAGCCCATCTGCTTCACTGTTTGACATGCTGAGCTTTTCGGAGCGGTCATTTTCCTCATGTCTGCCCATGTCCTCTCACCTCTGACATCAACAAGGCGTTTTTGTAAACCTGATAGATGGTTATGATTAAATCAACAGTTTCTGAAAACTGCAAATTTGTTTAATCTCCTTTTTTCCCTCCATTCTGATGCTGGCTTTGAACTTCAGCAAGTCGTCTTCACCACACCTAAATGCTCTGAGCTGCTGACATGTAATTTGTTGTTTCACTTGTATAAAATAACTGAGCAGCTGTACCTAACAAAGTGGCCGATGACTGCTTGTTATACCGACCCAGAATTATTCAAACCTTTAACAGATTTTGGTTTAATGTTATTTTCATTTAATCAAGATGTTCTCTTACGGAAAGAAGCCAGCATCTCCTAACATATAAGACAATTTTTGAAATAAAAAATGATTGAATTGCTTTTAATTTACATTGTAAACAAAAGTGGGTTGTCGAAAATCATTTATGATCTTGCCAAAAATCAACTGAAAAGCATTTATTATCATATTTTTTGCGGGTTTCTGCTTGTTTTTAACCAAGTTATCTTTGGTCATGAACTTCAACCCTTTATGGTGGGAAGACCACCTTGCCATTACCCTAATGTTTTTGCTTCCACAGGTTCAAATCCAGACTGCAATTGTGCAACTCATAAACGTTAATTTGATCTCTGATCAGAAGAAGAATTTTACCAAAATTAAAAGATTATTTTTAATAAAGTTAAATTTAGCATCTGGACTTTACTTCTCTTTAGATCCTACTTTACCTCCAGAAAAACATCAAATTAAGGCAAATAAACTTTATAAACAATTACCCACAATAAAAATACTGTTCATGATCTTAAGTACAGAATTCTAAGAAACCAACTGACCCAGAAATCAAAACAGCAGCTTGTATCAAATCCTGTAAAGCTACTTTTGCGTCTTTACGCAGGGAGCAATGAAGCGTCTGCGTCTTACCTCTCAGATTCTGGATCTTCACCACCACCTCCGCTGGCTCCCGCAGACTGCGCGCAAGGTACAAGCGCCCCGAGTCCCTTTCGATCTGTACGGGCGAGTCGGCCTCGGATATCACCTCGAACCACCGCTGGTCGAACCTCTGGTCCGGTACAGTGAACACCAGATCACCCACTCTGATGTGGTCCGGAACGGTCACTGTGTAGCTCAGGTCCTCGGACAGCGCACGGGGTCTGCGCCGCGCTCTGCCGGAGCCGCGAACGTCGACGCGAAGGAACACCGGGTCACCGATCAGCGCCACGTCCCCGCCGTCCTTCACGTACAGCCGCAGGGTGAGCTGCTTGACCCCCAACAGCGACCCTACGAGCCTCACCTGGCCGGTTTGTGGCACCACGTGAAGCAAACTGGACTGTGGTGATGCGTAAAAAGTTGTGCGTCCATTTCTCTCCGCGTCGCCGTCTTTTGCGTCAAAGCGAGCCAAGACGGTTCCAAGCGGCGCCAGCTCGTCCGCTTCCACCGTTTTATTCCCGCTGATGAACTGGGGGATGTTGTCATTCCTGTCGGACACTTCAACCTGGACGACCGCCGGTCTCGTCTGGCACATGGGCGGGAGTTCCACCGTCAACTCGTACATCGCTATAAACTCTCGGTCCAAAGGTTTGGCGGACACCAGAATCAAACGGTCCCGACGCTCAGAGTCGTAAACGATCCTGAAATCAGAGGGATAATTCCCGTACAAGCTGCCGTCAAGGTTAACACCGGAGCAGACTCCGGCTTCTAGCAGGATTGAGACCCCATCAACGGGCGATCCAGCCGGGGAGTTCTCAGCGATGTGGCCAAAGTAGCGCGCTGGATGCCTGCGCTGCGCGGAGAGACTCACCGGCGGAGCGTAAACCAGCAGCAGGAGCAGGAGCAGGTGGAAGGTGTTCAGGAGAACCGCTTCTCTTGCACCTTTGGTCATGTTTCCATTAAAACAGTTTTACTTACAAAAGACAGCAAAGTGTCCACGGGAGCCACGAAAACGGGCACCTCTCTCACATAGATCCACCTTAAAACAGCGCGAAATAGGAATTATCTTTCTAGATGAAATACAAGTGTTTTTCAGCTACGTTTATTAAGTTATTTCCTTTAAAAGCTCAAAAAAGACCTCGATCCTCTGTCATGAAGGATAAGAAACCTCCATCTAGAGCGCAGGACGGAATCCGACAGTCCTCTCTGGATAAATCACCCAACAAGGACTTTTACGCATGGATCAGACAGGTCCCATTTCCCAACATTTCTTGGGGACATGAAAGACGCATGAATAGAAAGTACAGTGACGAAAAATATAACCTGGAGTATAATTTCTCTCTGCTCAGTTTAAAATAGAAAGTTCCAGCAAATAGATGCGGATGATGCGCCAAAGTGTTCCACACTCTCCGGGTTGACTCCTCCGGAGGATGGAACAGACTAACGGACACAGATGCATCAGGCTGGCTCCATGTGGCACCATCGCACCGCCCACTGGCCCCTCGGAGGAGAGAGACCAATCAGGACGCCGGACTGACATGAGTGACACAGTGCGAGGCCCGCCCTCTGGAAGAACGGGTCTCCAGATGGTGAGGAAAGAAGACAAAACCTTTTCTATATGTGGGTTAACTGCTTAAAAGGTTTTTTTTTATTAGCCCTGATCAGATGTGATCATCTCTTCATTCAACACACAAAAATCAGATGCAGATCAAGCTCTATGGTAAAGATGACAAAGTGATTTTTGTAAATAGCAAAAAAAAAGCTGCTTAGCTCTCAAAATGACATTTTACTGCATTTAGAGCCTAAATTTAAAATCATTCCCACAGTTATTAGACATATAATTAATGACTGAAGCATTAATTTAATAGTAATTCCCATATAATGAAAAAAAAAAATCTATTACTAAGGCAAAACCAGTCTAAGGTATCGATGAAGCCTTAGCAGTAACTCTGTGCACAAAGTGGCTATTATGAAAGAACATAGTTGTTTTATTCTGGGCACAAACTAACATTTTATTTTCCCAAATGAGATTCTGTATTTTGCAAAGCTGCGAGTCTATAGAGAAACTTTGTTTGAGATATTTAACTCTCAGAGTAAATACTTTAAAACATATTTTGCTACAATCTGATCTTCTATCCTTTTGGATTTTGTCTATAGCAGTACATCTATGCGCTTAACTTTTTGTTGGATGGGGAGCATCTTTGAACATTATTTTTCAACTCAACATACTTATCTGAATTCAGGTCTAAACTTTAAGCAGTTCTTTAGGTTTTTTGTCTCCGTCGTTGTGTGCTCATCCAGGAGGAGTGAAGGCTGCAAGTCGATGAATGACTTGTCATTACCATCTACAATAACTCTGAGTTGTAACATTTAATTTCCCTTTAGGATCAATAAAGTGTTTTTGAATTGAATTGAGTCAATGCAATCTGATTGGTTTCATTAGACAGAAACTTTTTAAATGACTTTGAATAATAAAAATGAGCTGTTCAATAATCAGGATCAAATGTAATGTTTGTGTGATTTTACTGAAATCATCTTTTGTAAAGTGCCTCAAGGTAACATTTGTTGTGAAGATTTTGAATTGAAATAAACTGAGTTTAAATGATTGGAGCGACAAAGAGTTAATAAATATTTACACACCACGTTTTTCAGATTAGAATATGTAAAACAGTTTTGAAATCCCTGGATCAATTTTCCTCCAACTAATAGTTATGTACTGATTATTGACATTAATTTTTTTGTTTGTTTTAACATGCGATGATGTAAACAACATGACGGGGCAGGAATTCATTTGCAGGGCCCTGCATTTATTAAATATTCAATGTTTCTAGACACAGTATTCAGCCCAGTGGTGGCATCTCAGTAAAACAGCTGTAGAGGTGCAGTTTACAGCAGTGCTGTCCTTCCATGATCCACAGCCACTTTGATGGAGAATGATGTCTGTCAGCTGAACACAACTGCATTGGCAGTTTTACTTGCCAGCTGCAGCATAATAGCAGAGAAACACCAGCAACTGGCGGCAAAATTGTTCTCAAATTTTGCATAAAACATGTATCTGAATAAGTGTCAGAGTCAAAACGATTTTAAAAAACAGCACAACAGGGTCTGTAAAACAAATTACTATATAGGTTTGACCTCTATCACTGTCACAAAATGCAAAAGGGAGACCGATATAAGCCGTGTGACATCACCCACTAGCTTGTGGACTGCTGTTTTGAAGTCTTGAGTTTGTCCTTTGGCTGCTGCCATCTTGGATTTCCAGACGCAAGACTGACATGTAAGCGGAGCATTGGGTAGCTGCCACAGCACTTCTCTGTCATACAAAGTGACAGCTATAGAGACCAAAACATTTGTTTTGTACCAGGCCATAAGCCTGTTTACTTTAGCATAAAAGGTGGATATTTTGAAACAGCGGAGATATAACAGAACAAAACAAAGAAACAGCAACGTATGGCACTTTAAAGTACATTTCTGAGGGATTATCTTCATAATAAACTCCTAATCCTTTATAAATACTTCACACTTTTCTGTTTCTGTAATTAATTTAAGAATTGTTTTTCATTTTCTGAAATGAGGGCAGGTTTTAGAAATGTTGTTAGGGAAGCAAATCAAAAATGAAGGTGAAGAGGAAATTCTTCTTCACAGAAAATTCCACAATAAGAAAATGCATATAACAGGAGTCAATAGCCCATCAATAATATGGCTAAACTGTGCATTTTTTACCACACAGAATAGAAGTCATACAAGAAGATCAAACCTATTAACATCTGGAGATCTGCGGCTGGGCTGAGGTTAAAGTTTTCACTCTGACTGCAAGGATACCATTCTGTGTGAGGCTCTCTTATTCAGAAACATCACAAAACACCTGCAAAAATTCAAAAAATATTATGCTTGCTTCACATTTACTGTTGGACAACATTAAAATATGAGGTAATGTCCAGCTGTTGCATATATCCAGGTCTCGATTTATGCAAAGATAAAGGATTTTTGTTATTTTAATGACTTTCCTTTGTTTTCCTGTACATATCTTTTACACCCCACCTTAGAAAAATTTAGTTTCCCACAAATCCAACACGCATTTTTTATCAAGCTATGAGAGGAAACTGGAATTCATGGAGAAAATTTGAACCTTGTTGCTACAAGACAACACTGTTGACAACACCTATCCCACCACACAACCAGAGTAATTCTCTTTTTAGCAAACAATTGAGGAGGATATAAAGAGGTAACACAGATACGAATAAAAAGCGATTAAAAGATGAAAGTGCAATAAAAGTGTCAACTAAGCTTTTAGATTTTTAAGACTAACAGAACTAATACTTGGCATTCAGTTCTCTCTTTGCTGAATGCAGTAATAACAGTGGGAAGCTGCAGTGTAATTTGTCCTCTGGAAGCTGTTTAACAAAAGGACAATTTGTTGAGATCACCCTGTTTTTCTTTCTTAGCGCTTCGAGGATTAAAAGCGATATAAGATTTCATTCTTCAAAAAATGTCATCTCTGTGTGCTTTTATAATTCGGGGAATCCCTCTGAAGTTTTCTAAAATAAGAAATTGTCTTCCTGGGTTTTTGTTTTTGTTCATTACTGCATAGAAGTGGAGTGAAAACTGTCTGAAGCCTTTGATCAGAGACTGGAGGAGGAGAAGAAATGGTTGAAATGAAGGAATGGAAAAAGGCGCAACAGAATGAAAGTAATCACTTTAATACTGGAGCAGAAAACAGCACTTTGCTCCCGTCAATCAGGAAACACAAAGGTTGCTGCGAATTTTGTTCTGGAAGGAACTTCGAGTTTCTCTCTGCTTAAAAACTGTTTCCTGCCTGTTTTCCAATAGTAAATATATATATAAAACAAAAAAAATGTGATTCACCAATAATCAAGCTTTGAATAAAACATTTACAAATACAGCTTGCTTTACATTTGCTCTAAATTCATTTTAGAGTTCTATCCATCCTCTGTCTTCCAGATATCGATGATCAGATTCCTGGGGGAAAAGTCCAGCAGGAAACTCCACACATCTCTGTCTGTCCAGCTCATTCAGGGGTCCCCAAGGTGTTCTCAAGCCTGAAGAGTATATCGTCCCTCTAGCAGGTTCTAGGTCTGCTCCAGGGAAAATGAGGCATCCTGATCAGATCCCTGAATCTCCAAACTGACTCCATTTCATGTAGAGAAGCAGCAGTTCTGCTCTAAAATCCCCTGGATGATGGAGCACCTTGCCTTGGGCTGCATTATGTGTTTTCCAACCACAAAGAGTCATTTTACAGCACAATCAGGTGTTACCTTCAGTTGTTTTCAGGTGTTTACTAACTGCTGCTGGCTAGTCTGAAGGGGCTGAGTGGGGAAGTCGTTTTACACGGCAGAAGCTCTGAAACTTGGAAACTGTAGCTCCGAGGAGGAGCTGTGCCTTGAAGGAGGGGCTAGGTCCACCCAGGCGTTTTGTAGAGTTGAATAGTTGCCATGGAGATTAAATGATTTCTTAAACATAAAATAATGACGATAACACTCCAAATATGTTTGTGGTGAGGAAAATACATTACAGCATGATGTAAAGCTTGAAAAAGTCAATTTTACAGAATGCTGCCCCTTTAAGTTCTCATTTCAGCTGCTTTTTTCTGGAATTTTCTTCATTTAGTCAGTTAATAGATCACTTTGCTTTTTTAGCTCAGCTCATTTTTTACCACAACATTCCAGAAGAGTTGCTGCAGGTCCTGACTGGCTCTCCATCTCCTGCTCCATTCCACCATCACTGAAGAATCAAACTTAGACAGATTTACTGAGATGGAACAATTCAACTTTGACCTCAGACTTAGAGGAAGTGGCAGGATGTAAGGAAGTACAAATACTTCGTTACTATACTTACGTACATTTTTAATGTTTCTGTACTTAAACAGATTTTTGCATGGGTACCTTTGACTTTTACTCCACTGCATTTTACATTAATTAATGTTATACTTTTATGTTTACTGCAGTTCATTTTTGTAGCTTATTTGTCCGTATACATAAGTACAGTGTTTTAGTACTTTCTCCACCACTACTTAGAGGTTCTGACTTTCGCTGAGAGATCCTGTCCAGGAAGACAACAGAGAGGATTTGTGGTGGTTCTAGTCAAAGTCCAGCCTGAACAAGGCTCATGTGGATCAGACAACCTGACTTACATGGCTGTCAAAGCAAATCTGCAAAGGTACTCCAATTTTCCACAGACAGGAGGAAAGCCACTTGGCTTTTCCTAAATCGGAGGTTTGAGTAAATCTTTTCCATAGTTGGGATACAGTCTACATCTTTTTTTTCTTATAATTTTAGCAAATAATAAAATGTTGAAGTTAACTGGCAGAAAAGACAAAGAAGATGACAGGAAGTGGTACGATGATGATGGCACGGCATGTTTTCTAATGACATCACATGAAAAACGTATTCATGTATGATTTTAATTGTGTTTCTTCTGGAGGCACTGCAATTAAGAAATTGTGTTTGTTCTATAAAGTTTTGTGCACGTTTGTAATGGAAATGCAGCTAATGAAGGATATGATTCTACAAAGGGACAAAATCAAGACAAAAAGAAGACAGATGGAGGAAATACTCCTCCCAAAGCTACTGATTATGTTTAAATGATGAGAGATGATTGGCAGCAAAATGAGAAGCCCACTGCTGAATGCATTTGTCTTCATGAATCAATGCTGGATTATTTTTCAATCAGTGTTCTTTTCAACTTGAACTAAAGCAGATCTTTCTGTTTTTAAAGACAGCTTTCATGGGTCAAACTTTGTCAACGAGGTCAGGAGAATCAACATTTTTTCCTTCTGTGGTTTAGCTTCGGGTTTCTGCAGCTCATGAAGCTGTGATCCACTGCTGCAGGGCTGTGCCTCTTCTTGTTGATTTGTCTAAGTACCCTCACTTACACCCAGGCGACATGTTGGCTGCAGCTTCCAATCAATTGGTCATGCTTTTCCAAGCCTTCCATCAGAAAACCTTCAAAGCAGACTAAACTGGGAAAAAAGCCTCCACCACCTCACTACACAGGCTCAGAGAAGAGAGAGAAAATGTTCTCACAGAGTATGCTGCTGCATTAGGCAGTCTGTGTACTTAAAATGCATCTAATATCATTTTGCACTTAAAAAAAAAGATTCATACTTTAAATTCAAGGGTTGTGCATATTTTGTATAGTGTAGTAAAAAATATATTTGCCCCATACATATTTCTTGTATTCTTTTTGTCATAGTTCAGATCATAAAATTATAAAACTCAGTTCTCAATGAAAAAAGGTAGACTTTTAAATAAGAATTTACTTCAATTAATCCCATAGTTTTGATTAAATTTAACAAGCCATGATTACTGCCAGACCCAAAGAGTAACAAGCTAATAGCGTTTCCATTGACCTTAAGATTGAGAAAATCGGAAATATGAAAATAAATTATCTTAATTGAAACACATCAATTTAAAAAACTCAAAATTTACAAAAACATTTTCGCGCTAGGATGAGGTGTGCATCGACTGTTTAGAAAGTAGTGTATTTCGCAAAACTGCAATGGAAAATCTTTACGGATCACAAATCCTGTGATCAACAACCAAATGTTACTAATGGTGGAAAAGACGAAGACGACAAGGAACGGTAGAAAGATAAATTCTTGCGTGACTTTAATTGCATTTTGTAATCAATGAAAACACCAAAAACTGTTATTTAAAAAGTCACAAATGGAGCAAATCAAGGCTACAAAACGTAATTTCACCAGAATTTGAGGCATTACTGTAATAAACAGGAAGTACAGGTTCCAAACTATCATGGAGCATACATCCCAGAAAAACAGAAAGAGGCCTGAACTTTGAAATTACTCAGATGTTTGGGCCTCTGGTAAGGCACAGACGCACAAGCTGAACTGAATCTGCAAATATTTTCCCTGTTAGCACAAGAGCTTGTTCTCAGAAAAGTCAAACCACCTCATGAGAGTGTACAACGTTTTTTGAGAAGTTGAGGAAGTTATTTTGAATTTTGTAGATTCTCAACTTTTTTTTTAAGGTTTTATTGGATCTAGTGGCCTTGATTTGATAGTTAACTGGGTAACGAGAGAAGGGGAAGACATGCGGCAAAGGTTGCCAGGCCGGGAAGTGAACCTGCGACAGCCGCGTCAAGGACTAAGGCCTCCATATGTGGGTTGTGCTTAACCCCTGTGCCACCACAGCACTCAACTTTTTCTGATACAATACTTTGAAGTGTGCACAAATATACATTTTGTTTAAAAAATCTATGCAGTCTGTGAAGCAGCCGGCTGCTTCACTTTGCTGTTGCTTATACTTATAGGAACATATAAAGCCGATATTGTTTTAAATGTCTCCTTTCAGGCTAAGCTCTTCTCTTGTAAAAATAATGAAAATTTTTTTTTGATTTATTTATATTTTGTGCTCCTGAGTTTTTTGGTTCTAAAATATGATGAAATTCACCATCTTAAAAATTTAACAATTTTAAATGAATTATAGAAGAGATTGTATTTTCTTTTGGAGAATTTTTCGGTTTCAGACGTTCTAAGAAAGGACACAGTCGTCATTTGTATTTAGTCCACAGCGGAATGTGGCTCTGTTACCCTCAATGATGATGTATGTTTTTACCCAGAGGCGTCTTTGCTAAATATACCCGTTGTACTACACACACCTTGACAACCTGCTATCACACTGGGCTCATTTTATTATACCGCATGATGGGATTTCACCACATGCAAACGAGTTTAATTAAGCTGAAACTTATTAGTCAGTGGTGTGTGATTGAATGGATATGTAAATGTGCAGCAGCGCGGATGAAATCAGATCACATGTATAATAGGATGGAAGATAAAGAGGTGTAATAGCACAATGGTGAGCTTGCAGCATGTCATTAACCACTAAATAGATACCGCCATGTAAATAAGATTACTTTGGGGGTCGACGTGATAAGGGAGATTAGATCCTGTAAGATAATTCTCCCAGCATGTTGGTGTTAGAAAAATAAATCACTTTTCTCAACACGTTTCATCTCAACCTGCACAAAGACAAAGACCACGTCCTGAACAGACTCTCTGTCTGGTGGGAGAGACTGCAGAAAGTGAGCGATGTCTGATGAAAGAGTGCAGTGAGTGGCTTTGACGGGAAATCTGACACCGCCAGCTCCATCACACCACTTCAGCGTTGGCCTGGGCTGCTGTGATTTGACCTCAGACATCTGTCAAACAGAAGACAGAAGCAGAGGAGGAGGAGGAGCTGGGGTGGAGAGGTTAATGGTTTCAATTTACAAATTGTGAAAACTCTGAATTGTTTATGTGATAAAGGATTTGAACACCAACATCAGATTAACACACTATACCCCCCAAACATCTCACTTCTTCTCACCTTACAACAGATTTTAACGTATTTTGCTATACCTTCATGAGGTAGATCAAAAAATATATATTTATACGGTGTGAATAAAAATGTTTGACCCTTTATTGCTTTTACAAATGAGTGACAAAATTTTGCTTTTTTGACAAAAGACATGACAAAAAGATCCTTCAATGTTAAAGTGAAAATTGATTTATACAAAACAATTTAAATTAGATAAAAATATAAAACATAAGATAAGTGACTGCATAATGTTCAGGTCAGTATTTAGTAATGTGCCTTTGGCTGCAAACTGCAGTAGGAAAAGGTGCAGAAGCAACTTGAATAATTGTTCAGGAGTTTAGAAAAGAGTCATAAGGTTTGGACTGCAGCTTGACATGTGTCCACCACATGGACTACAACTGTATTAGTTCAACCTTGAACCATTAATAATATCAGAAATGTGTTAAAAGAAAAAGGAATGAACAGATTTTAAGATAGTCAGGCATTGATAAAGACCAAGAGAAAATATCTGATGCTCCCGTCTCCTTCTTTCATGACATGACAAAAACATCCCAGACATGGAAGAGTTGACATTATATTTGACCTTTGATTTGAATTTGTTTCTACATTGTTACTGAGAAAATTAGGGCTTGTTTAGAGTCGCTTGTTAGGCTAAATACTCTTATGCTAAAAAACGCGTTCACTCAGCTGAAAAAGTGTGCATTACTCACGTTAACACACATTAACACTGGGACGTCACATCTTTTTCTGCGGCTGCTCTCCACCAGCTGAACCTCATGCAGGGCCCAGAGCTAAAGCGGGTAATTGGGACCCTAATGACCCCCACCATCTATGTTCATTTGTGGATTTCCCACGGCAACTAGAGACCAAAATGAACTTTAGAGCAAAAATGATGAGTTGAACTAGCAATTAAACAGCTGAATGAAAACACATTTTAAACAGTAATTTGACTTTTGGTGAAAAGGAAAAGCTCTATTTGTTTTTTTACAGTCATAGCAGTACAATAACACCACTGTTTTTTGTTTTTAATATTATAAAACACACAATTAGATACTTGTTGATAAAAAAAGGAGAAAATTACATTTTTAGATTAATCTCAGAAATTTTCCAGAAACAAACTAGGAAATTTCTCAGTTGGAAATTTTAACTATGTGCTAGAAATATCTCCCAACTTTTAAGATTAATCTCAAAAATTTTACAGAAAAAATTTCATATTTTCAATTTTACTTTTGAAACTCACAAATTTAAAAGATTTTCTAGAAAACCTCAAAGGTTTTGCAATTTTACAAGCAAATCTTCTCCCAACTTTTCAACTTCTGGAGGTCATAAAGTTCCTTGATTTTTTTCTAAAAAAATGTTGAAATTTCAAACAGATTAATCTCAAAATGAGTTTTTCGGTGGAATTTTATAGTACGCCATAAATTTATAACACGCCGTTGTAATTCGCTCAATCACAGGTACAAATAGGTACATAAAACATCCAAAAAGAAAAACAAGTTTAGTGAATAACTTGCAGTCTCACCAAACTTGGAAAAGCGAGACGTCTACACTGAGGTAAGTCTTGGTGAAGTCTGAATGAATCATCATCCTCAGACACTCAGAGTCAGGACAGATGGTTTAAATTGAGCCGAGCGGGGAGGAAGAAGGTGAGTGACAGTTATCCACCGCCCTCCATCTGTCCAAAATGTCACGCAGCAATCTGAGAACCATCAACCTGACCAACAAGTGGGGAACACATGCAAGTCTGCGTGTGTGTCCCTGTGTGTGCGCGCAAAGCCGATGAATAACAAGCTCCGAGTGACATTTTAAAACGAGAGGTAGTTCCCTTTAAGTGAACGGCTGAATCTCACTGTGACATGTGAGTGACGAGTTTCTGACAGACACAAACTATGTGATTATTGCGCACACACACACATGCGCACATACACACACACACACACACACACACATACACACACATACACACACACACACACACACACATGCACACCTATGACCAGCAGCAGTTATAATTATGCCTGAGGAAAGAATAAAAAATGGTGAAAGCTGTGTGGTAAAATGCTTGATGGCTGTTCAACTTTTCAGAGTTGGAAATTTTCCAAACACACACTCTCTCTCTCCCTCACTCGCTCGCGCGCACACACACACACACACACACACACACACGCACACACACACACACACACACACACACGCACACACACAGGGTTTTGAAACTATTTCTTTCCACTCTGTCTCCAATAACGGTGGTTTTGAAAGAGCTGTCAATCAAACAGTGCTCTCCTACGGATAGACTCAAAAGAAAAAGTGAAATGTTCATTTTCTATAAAAAAAGACTTCCAGTTTGTTTAGATGGACTGAGTGAAAACCTAAAGGTCAAACATGTTTTCTGTTTCTCTTTTAAATGCTGATATAATCAAACCCAGACAGCTCCTTTCAAAATGATGTAATGTGTGTACACTAAGAAAATTATTAGAGGGGTTGCAATAAATCCAGCCCACATGATGTGAAAAGCATATTGATGGAAAGACAAGACGATGAACTGTTCACAAATAAAGGTTTCATAAACACTAAGCTGTAAGTCAGGTCTCAAGGTCCTTCTTACATCAAATGTATGCTGTCTGATCTTCCTTTAGGACTTAACTGCTGTAGGTTATGAACACAAATCATTTATCCTTCACCTCATTTAACAGAATCTCTTAACTAAAGGACTGTAACAGGACACATAAACCTTGGTTCGCTACATGATTCAGTTTGAAGTCACAATTTGCTATTTTCTCCATGTGTCCTGTCTGTATTTTTGGTATAACATATGGAGAAACTTTTTGTATACATTTGCCACAACAGTTTTGCCGTACGAAAAGGAATATCTCAAGATGTTATCCTAGCTTCTTAATTGACTCATTAAATTAAAACAGCCAACATTGTCCACATTGTAATGCGTCTGTGTTATTGCACAATGTACTTTGATGCTGCTTTGTCTCAAAGAAACATTGACCACATCGTTCTGGCGTTAATGATTTAATATCTGTAAATGTTACCAACTTTCGCTGTGAAGAATCAGGTTTTAGTCAGAAGATCTAGACACTAACTTGTCGTCTTTCTAACTTCTAGCCATAATCCTGATCACAGCGCAGGATTTCCTGACCTCTGACTTAAATCTTAGTGAAACTGTTTTAAAAACTTCTCCTCTGATAAACAGTGAAGCAAACAGGAATCCAGCTCTACAGTCTGACTCTTCATTTCACTATTTTTACTATATGTTCTATATTAAGATTTTCTTCTCCAAGAGACAGTTCTCCTGTCCCCAGTCATCCCTCTATCCGCTGTAGGGCATCCTGAAGCTGTCAACACAACACCAGGATGAGATATCAGGCTTTCAGAAATCTCAAACCAAACAGTCTGAATTTTTAGGACACTGTCAGAAACAGGCTAAGTTTTACATTTATTTTACAACTGCTCCATTGTTATCCACAGAAACTATGAGAACAAGAGAAAATATATTGTCGACTGTAGAATATCAGCAGACTGCATGGAGTCACAACTAAATTTTACATTTAGCTTTAATCCTATTATTTTCACTTTTTATTGTTTTTAGTTTTTAGTATTTTATTGTCATCAATAATGTAATCAAGGACATTTATGAGTTTATTTATTTATTCTCCTTATTATGCAATGCATTTTCTCTGTTTTTCTTTCATTCTCATTTGTGAATCACATAAACAAAAACATACTCTCTATGAATACCTAACGAACCGCTCTGGACTTTGTTTGATTTGTTTATTAGATAGTAAAGAAATATATATATTTTCCTTTTAATTTCAACTCATGTTTCATGTTCACAAATTGCATCTTCATGCCAAGAGCTGTATGTGATCTCCAAGACTCCAGAACCCCGAGTCAATATCCTCATCTTTCATTTTTGAGAAACCGTTTCTCACTCGTTATGTTGGTAACTGTGATTTTCATTCTGGTGGGAATCTACAGCAAACACATACAACTCCAATCCATCTGCACATCTGGGTTGGTCCGATTTACCACAAGACTGTTGATTTTTCACGTCGATCAGTCTCATATGCAAATGTCTGTTTTTTATGATGACACAAGTCACTTTGCTTTAAATGTTTATTTATTTTGAGAAAGAATAATTCTGCTGACTTTCTGCCATTATTTCTTTCTGTTTATGAAGACAAGACCAAGACTGAAAGGAACACAAAAAAGTGGGTCACTAATACAAATGACAATGATACAAGTAAATACATCAGTGAAAGAACAACATAATCAAATTCAGAAAGAAGGAGTCTGTTAATTTCAAAATTTGTTACAAATATTTTAACTAAAGTTACACCTGAATTGTATGACTAATTGCTAATAAAGTAAAAGCTAACACTGCGGTTAAACTGTCTTTCTCTGTTATAAAAATTATTACTTTAGCCAAGTAATGTGCTATATTTCTAAAAATATTTGTCTTTCTAGCCGTAAGTCCAGTTTTCCTTCACACTCAGCACCATGTGAAGCCAACAGGAAGCTTAATGGCCGTGGCCTCTCGATCCTGCCGGCTGCTGAAACTGACGGTCTGACGGCCCTTGATGAATGACATTCTCCGCCTCAACAGAATAAAACCAACGGCAAGCAGCAGGAGGTGATTCAGCTTCTAAACATCGGCTCCTGCTCCTCGAACGGCCCGCAGCGGTAATGAGGCTGCCGCTCGGTTCAGCGGAGGGCCACAGGGGCCGAGGCCGAATGATAAGGGCCAAGTATGACAACGTGATGGAGCGCAAGCAGCAGAGCTGGTCTGGGAATGAGGGAAGCAGCACCGCCAGAAATAAATCTGTTTCTTCCAGGTTTTCTCTTTGTCATTGATTCGTTCTTACAAAGGAAGGTGCTGTGGCTCATTTTTGTGTGTTCAATAACAGGTGACTTGACTCAACAAGTTCACATCAATCAGGCAGTAAACTTATGAAACTAATTTCATTTGTTTCATTACTCAAGTGCTGTGTCAAAGATGTGACACTAACCTAAACTGTTTTTCATGTCACACAATGCAGAAACTCCATCTGGATCAATGAAGTCACTCACCTCAGCATGCAAAATGCTTGGAGCAGCTTCCGCTAATGTCACTTAGTCCACCCACAAATGGTCTACAGCCCTCTCATACTTCAGGTAATCAGTCTGGAAAACAAAGTAAAATAAGAAAGTGACGCCAAAGCAGCAGCAACTTCCCTTCTTTGTGAGGTAGCAGAACAGTGAATTGTAACCTTTTAACAAAAATACTAACACATTAAAACATTTCTGTCTGTTTATATCTGTATCAGGTATAGATTGTAAGTCACACAAAAGCTGGACACGACATTACATATCCACTGCATTCTTACTGAACTCTAAATAAAAATAACTTATTTGCACACTTCTAATCATTTCATCAAAAAAGCCATACATTTTTTTCCCCATGCTTATTGGGAAGTTAACAGAAAAAAAAATGCATCTGATCACATTTAAAATCCGACCAAAGTCTGGATTCCCCAGAATATTTTCAGTCTACTGTAAACACCGTCTACCTGCTGCATGTGAACATTTCTGTTTGTCCTGAAGACCTGATGGGTGATTACATCAACCACAGTCACCCCTCTATCGTGACATGAACTATTTCCATCCTTGACAGCTGCGGAGCTGTAAAACATCTCTATCGTTGACATGTAGTGCCATTGGTCTGAGCAATAACTTTTTACTATCTGTCCTTGATCAGTTCAGACCTTTGAAGAAGCCAAAGGTCTGAACCCAAATACTGCCAAAAACGTCTGAATACAAGCAGTACTGTCTTTCTGGTTTTGGATTTCCCTAAATCCGTCAACGTTATTAATCACTTGATTGTAAAAGAAAGCTTCAAGGGTTTTTTTTATGCAGCAAAGGAAATTAATTTTCCATCTTAATTTCCATTTCCTGGGTTGCCATATTTTATTCTTCACTGAAACAAAACAGATAAATAATACACGTCCAAACAACAGAACTGTAACAGAATTAAAACACAAAATTGACCAAAACCCACTAAAATGTAAGGGAAATTGTAATTTTACAAGACCTTAGCCTTCCACAGCAGTATTGTCTCAATTTAAGTACAAAGATGTTTTATATCTGTACACCTGCTGCCTCTGAGCCAGAAAATACACCATTAGATTATACTAATGACTGCTTACCTCTCATTTTAGTTTCCTGAAGTTATGTGAATGTTTTTGTTTGCCTTTCTTTCTTCCATGCAGTGGGATAAACATTGTGTCTCCATTCGTGTCCAAACAAAACAACCGGAAGAATCAAAATGCTTTGGGGGAAAATATTCGGAAAATTGTTGACGATTTTGAAACACTGCCATCTTATGGCCACGTCTTGCAGCGACATGGAACAATGTTAAAAACATGATACACAGGTAAAGTTTTCAGTAACAGTGTTACTATAAAACCTCAAGTGATAAATAAACATGTTACATTCTTTAGCATCTTAAACGTACATTTATCTGTCAAAAGTTGAAAATAAAAAACGTATCAACTTATCATCGGCTACATAAACTAGTAGATGGGTGTTTTGAAAATGATCTTATAAGTACAGCCCATGAAATTCTGACAAATTAGAGAGATAGACAAGAAAACCAGATGGCCTCATGTGAAAAGTGTCTAATCTGGTGAAACTGAACCAGAAACATGTTGGTTAATAATTGTAGTTTGTAAAACTGTTTTTTTTAGGTTGGTTTTTTTACAGCCTTTCTCCTCTGAATTAATGAAAACATTTAAATGCAGCATTTTGCATTTACTAGAGCAATTTTTTTCTAAACTTGGTTTCCAATCTAAAACTATAAGGTAAAAAGAACATAAATCTGAAGGGCATAAATTCTCCATCCACTCTGTGTGATTTTCCATTGCAGGGTGATAAACTGGATAAAACATATTATAAAAAACAGTATTTATTGCATCTTTTCCCTCATTTTTACATACTGAATGAAGAAACTTTGAGTGAATAAAACCAGTAAGTCCAAAGGCACCTGGAAGGAAACAATGTGTCTGTGACACTCTATTTTTTTTTTTTTGCCATGGGTTCCTTCAACCTGCACCTTCTTGATTTCTCCTTTTTATCCTTAACACAAACACTCATATACAGGTCTGGTTAGACTTACCCTCACTGTCTGGATAAAAATGAGAGCTTTCTCTGTCATAAACTTGTCTGTGCAGCACTTTGTGAAATTGCAGAAGCCAACCAGTGGAGAAAAACCCCTCATCTGACAGACAGTGCATGGAAAACTGTGGATATTATCACTGGGGCTTTTGGTGGGATATAAAATGGAGATTCAAACACTTTCTAGAGTCAGGGATCATTAAACTCTCAACAGGTTAAATGGCTGAGTGAAACAGAAAAACTGAAATTGTCACTTCATTCCTTCTCCTCTCTTATTATGTTTCCACTCTGTCAGAGAACAGCGCTGTTGCAGTAGACTTTTATTACCCTGTGTGATAAGACTGATGGCCGTTATGTTCACATAAACCTCAGGGTTCACGTTGAAAGCTCAGACAATCAAACACAGGCGCTTTTCAGTCAATAACTTCCAACAAACCGGAGAAGGATTAATGTTCCTGTTTTATGGCAGCTCTGTTTGGAGTGTTTAGTTTCGCCATTATAGGGGGATGGGTGGGAGTGAAAGGGCTGAATCTGAAAGCACCTTGCACGCTGGCAGACTATAAAAGTGATTACACAACTTAGTTTTTGAGTTTAGTGGAAATTGGTTGTTCTGAGTTTAATAAAAAAGTATGTTTTATGTCCTCAATCCAGGACTATTAAGAGTATGGGCATCTATCCCTCACAATAAAGGGATTAAACTCTGAGCTGTTGGCTTCACTCTTCACTAACCATCACTTTTATATATGGATGCCTCCTGACAAAGCAGAGAGATTTATGGCATGAACTTACATTGCATTAATAAATGCATGTGTGTACGTGAAGCAGTCTTTAGAGCTCTTAATGTGATTGAAAGAATGTTGGGACTCAGTGATTTAAAAGGGATTTATTGCTCTCATCAGTTTTTTGTTTCTTAGATGTTAGTCTGTGCTTCATTCCCCTGAGTCGATACCTTGTTGAACCACCTCTAGATGCAATTAAAGCTGCAAGTATTTTGCATTACATCTCTAGACGCTCAAGTAAGACAATTTTGATGGAGCACAAGATACCAGCAGTGCATAAAGGACCAAAGCCAGGGTTAATGTATGATCTTGAGATTTCAAAGAGACTGTTATTGTTTCCAATACAACAGGGAAAAATGGCTGAAATGATCTATGTTTGAAGGTATGTGGGTTCAGATAGGAACAGAGTGAGGAGCTCCATCATTTTGTGAGAGCTCAGAGTAGAGATGCTGCTTATCCCCATTGAAAAGTGCCAGTTGAGATGGTTAAAGTATCTGATCAAAATCCCTCCTTTTGCCTCCTTTTGGAGGATTTCCAGAAACATCCCACTGGGAGGAGACCCAGAACTTGCTGCAGTTCTGCTTGATTCTCATCTCCCTTCAGTTTTCCATCTAGGATTCCTCCCATTGACCTAGATTTGTCCAGTAGAATTTTAACTGAACCAATGAGCAGCCGGGAGGAGAAGGTGTGAATGTTGACATCAAATTTCTGCACTGTTTAAGAATTGTTTTTTTACAGATAGTGATGGGTAGTAACAAGTTACTGTGATCCAATCGCTTTTTTCAAGTAACGAGTAAAGGATTAAGATTCCAGAGGAAGTAATTAGATTACTGTTACTTTCCCACAAACAGTTACTACACATAGACAGAGTCCTCCAAGAAGCAATTGTTTATTAATAGCTGAGGGTCCAGATCCTCTAATTGAAGTAAGGTTTAGAACAAGCAGTTGGTTTTTACCAGGCTATCTGCCACCTGCCTTACTAACCGAGCTATTCTTATTCATTAGTTTTTTCTGTTTTTGCATATATGTACACAATGGTTAATGTTACATGCATGTTTTTGGAGTTCAGGTGAAGCCAGAGGAGGATAAACCTTTTTATCGTGGAGTAGAAATGCTACCCAATGCATCGCTATCCAGTCCTGTTCTCAATTCACTAAAATAAATGTTGTTTTAATTCTGTCAAACGCTTGGAAATGAGAAAATCTTGGAGAAAACTGGAAACATTAACTAAATCCCCTGTAAATACCACATGTAGAGGCTTAAAAAACTCGTCAATACATTTTCTAATAGGAAAGTCGACAAGAGCCTTAATGGGCTTGTGAGTAAAAATGTGTATGTGTGTTTTTCCCTCAGTTAAAACTGTTAAGGCTGTTTAATCCCTGTGCCACTTTTCCCAATGGTCAGATGGCTTTAAAATAAAAACTCAATCTAGTTTATTGTCCTCGCACATACACACACATTGATACACTTGGAGCTTGTCAGTCTGTTTCCTGCCACCCTGTAGTTTGTGTTTAAGTGAATCACCAACATGTGTGAGAGCTTTGCGACTGACAGGCTGTTAATCCTTCACCCCCTCCTGCCTCCTGAACCTTCATCCTCATGTCTCTTCCCTCCCGCTCCTCTTCCTCGATCACTCCTCTCAGTCTATTGGAGATTTCTGCTTTCTCTTTTTACGCTCTCATTCTTTGTCATTCCTGTGGGTTTTTTAGATTGTTGTCCTGAATATTGTTCTTTGACTTTTATCTGTATCTTGTGTAATTCTTATCTTCCTCCTGCTTTCCTCTTCCTTTTTTCTCATTAGCTGTTTTTCTCTTTTCCACTAGAAAGTATTAGGGCCATAAATAAAAAGAAAATTACGAGAATAAAGCAATAATATTTTGAGAATAAAGTTGTAATATTAAGACTTTCTTCTTTTAATTTAATTTTCTATTTTCTTAGTGTCGTACTTTTCTTCTCATCTTAATCTTTTCACTTTTATTTACATTTACATATATCTTAATTTTCAGTTTTTTTTCCGTTTTTTCTCCTTTTCTTCTCCATTGTCTTTCACTTGAAATCCAGGAAGGAAACCCAGACATCCCTCCGCTCTGCAACTCTCTCCTAATTCATGTAGGACAAAAGTGGCCAACTCCAGTCCTCCAAAGCCAGACTCCTGTATGTTTTAGGGTTTTCCTGGTCCACTACATCTGAAACCAGCGATGGTTCATGAACATACTGCTACAGAACCTGATCACATGCTGAGATGGCAATTCAGCCACCAGTGTTGCAGCAGGACACATCTAAAAAATCTAGTTCAGAGATGCAAGATTTAGCAAAAAATACAAATCAGATCTCCTTGAAATCCACAATTGTTTTCTAATGCAAACATTTCTAATTTGTGCTTCAAGATTCCAACTTGAATTCAGGTAAATGTACGATTTCCACTTTTATCACATTTGTTTGGAAGGTTCACCACTGAAGTGTAGATTTTCTTTTTCAGATGAAATCACCAGCTTCCGGAAGGTCATTTATGCAAATTTAATGGTACAAGTGTTTTCTTCTTCGATGGATGCCATTTACTGGGCTTCTGGGATGTTTATAAGATTCATAAATCATTTAGTTGTTGCAAGTAAAATCAGATGAAAAACAACAACTTCAAAGAGCTTTTTTTAAGCTGCTGTTATCCGGCTGCAACAAAATTTATTTCTCGTTACTTAAGTATACTTTTGGCTTATAGGTTTAAGGATTTCCCTTCCATCTTTTTTTAATAATCACTCACATGTATGTGGAGAATTAAAGATTCACACTACTTTGCAAATTATTTTGTCTGTCCTTTCATCCTTTATTTGGGACCTTGTCTAAGATTAGACCGGCTGCACTCCCTCATCACTGTTGCATTAATCACATTAAAAACGACCCTCTCTGGTTTTGTTTCTGTAATGTGCATGAGTTAAAATTTGCCCTATTGTTCCCAGGCAGTCAGGTGGAAGAGCAGAAACGTTTCATCCACATTAAGAAGACGCTGTGGGTGTCTGAGGGTGATGGAGTCACGAAGTCCACCGGCCCGGCTGACATGATGCGAGAGACAAGCAGGACACCAGCTCTGGGCCTCGTTACTCAAGCTCCATTAAGCTTCACGCTTAAATTATACCCTAATACCTGTTGTCACGGTGATGCACTGGGCTGAAAACATTTATGCAGGCCACGGGGGCTGAAAACTGCCCCCGTGTGCAACACCGATGCCACCAAGGACACACACTCACACACACAAGCAGCCAATGCTCATCAGCATTACTCCCTGCAGGTCACACACAAAATCAGGCCTCTCCAAACACACAAACAGCATAAATACATATTCATTAGTGCAATATCAGAAGTGCCTTTCAGTCATGGAGTCCTTCTCATTAATCTGCTGGAAGTTTTACATGGTGTCTTCACATCTGAAGGAGCTTTCTCTGCTACCCTTGACAAGGAAGCAAGAACAGATGAGAACAAATTATTATTTGTAAATAAAGTCAAACAATGTTGAAAAATCTATATCAGCATGTAGAGTGTTGTCAAAAGTTGTGGATTTCTTCTGTTTTTGCTTTTATTCCCACATGTTTCAGACCCCAAATACAAAGATCATAAAGTAAATACAAAATGTGGTTTTCAAATGATGATTTTACTTAACAAGGTAAAAACAAAATACGTCCCAAACTAACCTGGCGCTGTATGAAAGAGTAATAGATTACATTACTAATCACAGTTAAATCATGACTTCAGTGTAACAAACCTGTACTATGAAGAAAGCTTTTAAACTGAACCTTTCTGACAACATGAAGTAGGGTAAGAACCAGAAAACACATCATGCCCAGATCTTGTAATGGCTACCAGCACAGGAAGAAGTGCATGTTAGGACTTTATTAAGAAATATGCACTTTGGTGGGAGTTTAGGAAAGGCAGAAGGCAGCTAATGATGTTGCTGCCTTTCTACGCAGATTTGCTCATTGCTCATCTCCCTTCGTTGCTCCATCTGGAATTTCAACCTTTGAGTTCAGTTTCTCCTGAAATTGAAGCCAAGCAGGATACCGTTTCAGGAATCCAGTGTAATTGGTAGTGTAAAACAATTACACTGCCAATTACCACAAACACTTCAAAATCACAATTTAAAATGTTTTATCTTATAACACGTGTTCGATGATCAGAAATATTTAGTGAGACCAGAAAGTAAAAGCTATGAAGTTAAGGTAGAGCATACAATAAAAGAAGAAAACATTTACATTTGGTAATTTTTCTAAATATGCATATAAACATTTAAAATCTGATCAAAATGTGTCCACTTAGGTGAAAGAGTGACCAACTCGTAAAGTCCTTGATACTACCGTGGTAAACTTTTACAGCTTTCAGTTTCATTCAGTTTCAGTTTAGTTACACAGTCCTGATTCACAACAAATTCATGATAATCGATTGCATGAAGTCATTAAGTTTGCAGCAATTCCACATAATGAAAACTCATAGCAGCCACCTAGATTTTGCTCATTATCAACATAATTGTTTCCCTTCTGCTTCCACAAGTAAAACAGGTGAGTTGACTCAGAGGAGGAAGGACAGAAGATGTTGAATTTCTCTAATATAAGTCATCTATTTGCACAAAGGCAGGCTTAAGTATATAACTACTCTCAGTCATCAGGTGCAGAAATCTGCCTTTTACTTCCCGGCAGGCTGACGAAGTGGTTGCAGTCAGGTGTGAACATGGCAGCCTTCACTGCCAAGCCCACTAAGGAACTGTGCTGCTCAGAAAACAAAGAAGCACACCCAGCACAGACACACTCCAGGTTTATGAACCCCTGGAAATTAAACATGCTTTCTATGTACCAAATAAACCAATTTTTGTCAAAAAGCATAAAATACTGTTTCAGGAAACAAATTTGAAATGGTTTTTAATTTGCAGTGGTAGTGAATAACAACACAATGAAAAAAGGCTGAGAAGATACCTGAAAATGTAGCTGTAACATCTTGCCATACATTTAACTACAATGAGCCAGGGCTCTGGGAGAAACTGCCTTCTCTAATTATTCTGATTCATCTTTGTAGAGATGATTTATTGCTTTCACTACAGGAAGAATAATAGCGAGTGTAACCTCCTGCTTTCCAGTCAGCTTCACGTTCCTCCTGTAATTTATTACCAACTTTATTTACCCAGATAGGCACATAATCAACACCCAGAGCAACAACAACAAGCAAAAAAACAAAACAAAAAGTATAATCAAAAACAATCACGGCTAATTTGTTAAACATGTTTTGAAGGAAACATGATTGCAGCCGGATTAAATGTTCAATCAGCATAATCAGGAAATGTTGATTTTCATATTTGTGAAGTAATTAAAATGCAAAATTACATAAAAACAAAGATAATAGATTGAGTGCATTTATGATGCAAATTGGGTTTTGTATTTTGTTTTTCTAACTTTAATGAAGTTAGCCTGTGAAAAGTTTGACTTAGTATTAGTTCTGCATGTCTGCCATTATTTTTCCTCATGAGAACCATTTTGGATCTTAAATGTTTAATGTGCAGAAATTTTTAAATAGTCAATACTTCTGTTTTCTTGTCAAACTTAAATTTAAGGTAGAAATGGCACCGAAGCCTCCTTTCTAGAGAACATATTCATGTATGTGTGTGCAGGTGTGTGTGCAGGTGTGTGTGCACGTGCTCTTACTCCCAGTCTGTCTGTTTTATCAGAAGTCAGCCTTTCATCTCTGCAGCAGGCCTGAACGCTGCAGACAGACTGGGTGACTCTGACACCCAGGGGTCCCTGAACACATCAGTACCAGTCCTCCATACTTCAGTTCCAGAACTGTCTGAAACCTCTGGATACGGCCATAACTGTCATATTACTGCAACACACACACACACACACGCTCAGATTCATGTTAATTTATTTAAGAAGTCACTGCAAATGTCACATCAAATGTGATCAGTTTCATTCGTGGAAGTTTCAAAAACGGAGATTTGATTCTTGCATATTTTTATATTTTTCGAATTGAAAACAACAGTTATGTCATTTTTCATCTCTTTTCAGTTAAAAAACTGTTACATTGAAATCAACAGACAAAACCATGCTCACTAGTCACACTGGTTAAATGTTTTCATATGAAATCAAAGATCAAATCAGCCAATCACAGCAGGGACTAAATGTGTAGATTGGATGGATGCTGTGCAAAAAAGATCCTTAAGAACATACACAAACTGTTAGTTTGTCACTTAACTTTATTTAGAAACATAAGTTTAGTTTAGTTTTTTAAATTTTGTAGATTTTGTGCCATAAATGAAAACATTTTTAATAGACAAAACACTCTTGCAAAAAGCATTTACATAAGGTCTCCTAAGCTATTCACAGTGATGCTCTTTAGAACATGCATAAGGAAAATCAAAATAAAATAAGCCTCCTTTAAGAAAGCTCCAGGTAGAAAACTGTGGATTTAACAAATTCCTTGCATAGCTGAATATTTGATAAGGCCTTCAGCCTTCTCCTGTGGTGACTGGAATGTACATTTATTTATAGAGGCTGGATTTGTGCCAGTTTTCACCTTGTAAAGTTGCTTCTTGACTAAAATCTTCAAAACAATTTAGGGAAACTTTTGAAACTACAACAAAAGCTGCAAACAAAGTAAATCATTTCTGTTTTATTATTTTCAGTATTCTTTTAAATATAGGTACCCATAACCTGCAGGGGATGAGAGAAGTGGTCTGGAACAAACTGTTACTTACTTGAGCATACAAAATGTTGGTTACATGTTCAGTGACAAAGACACTCTCGGTTGCAAAATGAGATATAATGATAATAAAGGGTAATGCTGGAAGTAAAGGACACACTCACTGCTTGTTTATCAATAAATTTCCATAACTTTTTGACAATTCTTATTATCAGAGTCATTTGGCTCAAAGTTAAGTGAACGTTCCTCTGTAGAGTAAATGTGGAAGCACTTTGCAGGCGAACCGTTTGGGGCCCCAGTCCTGTGGTTCAGCACATGAAGCCACCTGACTGCTCTGTGGTCGGCACGCCATCAGGCTGACAGGGGGAAGCGGAAGCCACCATAAACTGGGTCGCAGAGGGTAGAACCGCCTCAGGGCAGCTTGGCTGACACCCCACATCTAAATCAGCACATTAGGCACCAGTGCACGACAAAGAATTACAGGGGGAAAAGTGCAAGTAAGGAGAAACTGCATGTATTATGCGTTTTAATATTCAGTGTTTGGAGAGTGGATGAGATCGGGGGAGCTGAGCCATTTGGCTTCCCGTCAAAGCTACGGACACATGAAGGGTACCAAACCACCGAGGTTCAGACAAAAGAAGATCACCACTCTGTTCAGCAGGAAAAGTTCAACTAGATGCCCAAATGCACTTCAGTAAATTAGAACCTCAGTAAACGGTTCATTTATTCTGTAATTCAGTTTGAAAAATGTGATTTATGACAAAGACACATTACACACAGAGTGTCTGTGTAGTGTGAAAACACTGTTTCAACACATGAAAGTTACAAATCATGTTTTTATCTTTTAACAGTTTTGCATAAATGAGCATGTTTGCAGCATTTTCTTGTCCTTTCGGTAACTTTCTTCAGGAAATTACATTTTACATCTATGTCATGTCGTAATTGTTTGCTTCTTCAGCACTACAGGTTCCCCTTGTTTTAAATATGATTTTAAGACAGTTTTTTTTGTCTCTTCAGACATATATGACATGTTTTTGATGATAAAAAAATCTTTAAGACTATCACATATAGACACACTGATTTTTTTTGTACAAGTTTAATTTGTGTTTGAAAAGTGACAGATAGCTCATTCTACCAGGCCGCCATTTTGAACTGAATGACTGTCCATCCATCCATCTGTTTGTCCGTCTGTCTATCCATCCATCATCTTGTTTTTGGTCTTAGCATATGTTTGACACTTGGAACAGTTAAATCACCACTAGATGGCAGTGAAGTAATGAGTAGAAAGTAATTCAGCCATTGATTTAGTTGTGTGGGACCAGAGATATGTAAAGGATTTAAATGAAAATTTGACTGGGTGTGACAAAGAGAGCTTTAATGTGATTATCAGGACACAGTAGAGTTCAGGAGTAAATGAAAGGGCCACAACAGCGCCAAAATGAGCTGACTGAGCAGATGGCAGATCACCATGGCAACCAAGACTGGCTGAGTCTTTCGTTAGACTTTTGGTTATTATGTGGGATGATGTTTTGTGGTTGTTGAGCAAAGATATTTATATTTTGTGGTGCCTTTCTGTTGTAATGGAACTTACTTATGCCCATGCAAAAAAGGTTCAGATAAATCTTTAGTTGAATATTTGATTATATTGGCAGGTTAACTAAAACCTTTATTCATGTAATCTCTATGCAGCAGTGGAAGCAGATGATGAAAGAAGGTGAAACCAAACATCTGACCTTCTTCAGCATCACGAGACACTCTGAAGAAAACTGAATTTTAATGACAAATTGTAATAATGAAGAGAAGATTTTCCATATTTCTCTGTAGTCAAGTTGTTTTATTGAAGAAGGTAAAATACACAGAACTACATATACATATATATATATATATATATATAAAAAAAAAAATTCCCCTCTCACCCTCCGTGGGTGGTCTCTTTCATCCTCTGAGCTCGGGTCCTCTACCAGAGGCCTGGGAGCTTCAGGTTCTCCTCCAGTATCTTGGCTGTGCCTAGAACTGCACATTTCTGGACTGAGATGTCTGATGTTGTTCCTGGGATCTGTTTGAGCCACTGCTCCAGTTTGGGGGTGACTGCCCCGAGGGCCCCGATGACCACAGGCACCACTGTGGTCTTCACCTTCCAGGCCTTCTCCAGTTCCTCTCTGAGGCCCTGGTATTTCTCCAGTTTCTCCTTTTTCCTGATGTTGTGGTCACTTGGTATTGCTACATCCACCACAACGGCTTTCCTCTGTTCTTTATCCACCACCACAATGTCTGGTTGGTTCGCCATTACCATCTTGTCTGTATATATATATATATATATATATATACATATATATATATATATATATATATTTGAATATGAAGAATTAAGAAAACAGCATCAGTTTTGAGTTGATGTTAGTATCAGTTATTTTCTTTGGATCAAAATAAAGAAAACAGAATCAAGTTCAGTTCACTTCAAACTCAACTGATTTAAACAAGAACAAAAACATCCAAATACAGCAAAACAAATATTAAAGTAAAACTATTAGAGCTGTGAGAATGTTAGATTTCCATGAAGAGAAATATTTCTGTCTCATGAGATTAAAAGAAAAAAATCAGTAGTGATTTATTTAATAGATCCTTTAACACAAATAACTACATTTAAACCAGAAAAATAAAGATCAGAACAGCAGAGCAGAGACTTCAGAGCAATGAACCCTGGTCAACAATCAGAGGAAAAATCTATTTGTCAGGATCCGTGTTTTTGTGTGTTTATTTTTGAGTTTTCTGTGTTCCGTCCTGTTTCCCTGTGAGTCTCTGTCCTGTCCTCCCCGTTGATTGCTCCCCAGGTGTGTCTCATTCCCTTAATTACCCCGTGTGTATTTAAACCCACCTGTTGTCTGTGTTCCTTGTCGGATCCTCGTCGTATGTGTCGTGTTCAGTGTCTAAGTCACGTCTTGTGTTCGCTCCAGTAGAACTGTGAAGTCCTGGAAAGCGTTAGCTCTCGTTTCAGTCCGGTGTTTCAGTTGCTACCGGTATTTGGCTGTGTGCCTGTTTTTTTGCCGTGCTGCCTGTTTTGGACTGTGAGCATCATCATTAAATTCTTCATCTTCACCATAACCTGGGTCTCAGCGTCTCTCCTCACCACCAACACCCACACCACATGACACTATTTGGGTTTACAGATCTCTGCAGAGTCTCCAATCTTCCAAATTGTAACTCCAGCCAGTAGCGGCTGAGTGAATGTGGTCTGGACTCTGTGGAGGAGAGTCCTGGTTCCAGAGACGCTGTAGAAGGACAGAATACCTGCTGTGTGATTCAGGTACACTCCGACTCTGGAGGAAGCAGGACCTGAGTTGGAGGTCCAGATGTTGTTGTGACCAAATCTAAAACCTTTTAGGGAACACTCTAATGCCCAAGATTTATCATTATGTCCAAATGTACATTCATTCCCACTTCCTACTCTGCTGATGTTCTTGTATGCGACTGCTACATAAACCTGTGTCCCGCTCCACTCCACCTCCCAGTAACAACGTCCAGTCAGACTCTCTCGACTCAGAACCTGCCAATAATAAGTGAATCTGTCTGGGTGACTAGAATAAGACTGATCCTGATTCATTCCTGTCACTTTCCTGTTTCCCTTTGATAGTAACAGATAATTGCGTGCTGTGTTTGGATCCAGGTTGATTTCACATGAATATCTTAAGAATCCAGCTCTGCTCTTTGGTTCTGGTTCTGACAGTAGAACATCCACCTCAGTGACCATCAGTGAGATGTTTGTCCATGAGTCTCTCAGGACGTCCTGTAGTTTCTCTCTGAGCTCTGTCACAGCTGCTGTCACGTCCTCAAAGTGTCTCAGAGGACGGATGTTGATGCTGGATGAGTGTGTCGACTCCCTGAGTGCTGGCAGTGAGGGGTAGTTGAGGAGAAACTGGTTGTGATCCTCTGTGTGTGAGAGCTGCTCCAGCTCAGCGTCTTTCCTCTTCAGCTCACTGATCTCCTGCTCCAGCTTCTCCTGAACGTCTTTGACTCGACTCACTTCAGTTTCCTGCTGGGATCTGATCTGCTGCTTCACCTCAGAGCTTCTTTCCTGGAGGAGACGGATCAGCTCAGTGAAGATCTCCTCACTGTCCTCCACTGTTTGATCAGCAGAGTGATTGATGGCCTCCACCTCCTGATGAAGCAGCTTCACATCTTTCTCCTGGTCCTGGATCATCTGCTGGATTTTTCCTCGTCTCTCCTCCAGCTCTCTCTGCCTCTCAATCCTTTCTGCTGCAGCTGACACTGTGTCATGGCCTTTATGTTCATCCACAGAGCATAGATAGCAGATACACTTCTGATCAGTGCGGCAGAACATCTTCATCACCTCGTCATGACGAGAGCAGATGTTCTTCTGGAGGTTCTTGGACGGCTCCACCAGCTTGTGTTTCTTAAATGTAGCTGAATCATAATGAGGCTGAAGGTGTTTCTCACAGAAAGAGGCCAGACAGAACAAACAGGACTTGATGGCTTTCAGTTTTCTTCCAGTGCAGGAATCACAGGCCACATCTTCAGGTCCAGCATAGTGGAGGTCAGCAGGAGCAGCTTGGAGTCCAGTCTTCTTCAGCTGCTCCACTAAAGCTGCTAACATGGTGTTTTTCTGCAGGTCAGGCCTCTGTGTGAAGGTTTTCCTGCACTGAGGACAGTGGTAGTTCTTCTTCTTCTCACCTTCATCCCAGAAGTTTGTAATACAGTTCATACAGTAGCTGTGTCCACAGGGAATAGCCACTGGATCCTTCAGTAGATCCAGACAGATGGAACAGGAGAAGGTTTCTTGGTCCAGCTGAACTGCCTGCTGCTCCATTTCTCCTCACTCACACTGACTGTGTCAGTTTCGTTTCCTGAGAATAGAAACAACCTTGAGCTCTGATCCCCCGATCACATGTCAGGACAGAGAGGCTACAGCCAATCAGCTTCTACCTTCAGTGGTTGTTGGTTCCACCCACCTTCAGTGTTTGAGACCAGGAAGAGGAAGGCTATGAATGCAATAAAGTTTCAATTTAACTGTCTTCACAACAGTTTTCTGTTAAGAACAACTGACTGAGTCGCTAAACTCAGATTGCTAACATGTTAGCTCTCCACAGCTTCAGATAGCATGGAAGAATCTTTGCTCCTGAAGAAACTGGATGTGTTTAGTTGGTCATCAAAGTCTTTTGCCTGTTTCCTCACTGCTGTTTAATGGCAACAGGACACAAAGTTTGCATCATATTCATATCAGTTTGTTTGGTGTTGTTGATAATGCATCATTTTATAAAGCTGTAAAACTTCAACAAATCACAGCATTTAGACCCAGATAGCACACAACGTTAAATCAACGTTGAATTATAGTTAGAATCGTTGATTTTTGGTTGAAGTCGACAAATGATGGTGGATCAACCATCAAACAACCTTCCAGCTTTAGCTAATTGACTAACATTGAAACTGTGTCGTTGAATCAATGTTTTGTGGTTGAAATCTAGTGACTGAAATGTCGACGTCTGATCAACATCTGATCAATGTTGAATCAATGCCAGCTGTTTTGCCGCACCCCTTCCCCTCTTCTCCTCCTCATCAGAGCTCTGGGTCAGAGCATTTTATTACTGAGGGGGGGTTATCACATTTAAATTAACCACTGTAGAGGATAGTGGGTGGTGATTCCTTTATGTACATACTTGTTCATAATTCTCACTGACTGTTTGTGTGTGATATATTGGCACAAAAACATCTGCAATTTACTACAAGGAGTGGAGCGGTCCAAGTTTTAGGCATTTCCCTAATTCAGCACACATGATTTTAATTGACATCTGATTAACAGGGTTTTGAGGATAAGGTTTGGGGAAGAACTAGTAATCTAAATGTTCAATCAATTTAAGCTGTTTTTTGCACCCCTCCACCACACCGGCCATTCAAACGCCTGACCCCCTTCCCTCCACCCGCCAAAGACACACACACACACACACACACACACGTCAGGGCAGACAGTCTACAGCCAATCAGCTTTGTAGGATCGTTGCACTGTTTGTACTAATTAAATTCACTCTGCCTCCAAATATTACACTCAGGTGGCAAAGTAGATTTTGTCATTTTGCAGCATAAATGGAAGGAATAAGTGAGTAAAAATGGGTTTTTGACAAGAATCTGTCAGAATTTGGCAAAAAATGTCGAGAACAATCAATACTGTGATTCCTGTTTTGAAAATGAACTTGGAAAATACCTTTAAGGAAATGTTATTTCAACATCCCAAATCTTAATCATCCTTAAGGTTTGCTTCTGCTGCAGGTATTTCATTTCCATCTTAAGTTAAATTTGATGCTGCTCCAAGATGTGTGTTCAGATACACCAGAAGTTTGTTTAAAATATGAGCAGTCGAGGTGTTGGGGCTCTAATATTATGGCTTTATGTAGATTTTAGACTGTATGTATAATTTTAATAACTATGAGATTAGAGAAAATCTATAATAAATGTATATCTGCACATTCAGCCCTGAAAAAAATGTTGAAATTGTTGAAATTCAACATCAAGAGCAAATATTTCACATTCCTAACTCTGAGTGAATTTTAATGCCCCCCCAAATTTTAGAATTACTTGAAAAGCTTGAATTTAAAATATTACAATTAATAAGCAATCCAGTTTTATTTTATTCTGTTTTTCTTTTTCTTAGATCACATCCCTGTTCTGACTTCCTGAGCAGAGCTTTAGATATCGAGATTTCTCTTAAAATATTAGCATCTGATTCTAGTTTCAAAAGAGTTAAATGACTGTTCAGTCTTTTTCTAATAAAGTATTTTAACCTCTTTCTTTTCTATAAAATGAGAACAAAACAAAATTTTATCAACTTCACTAGAACAAAGAAGAAAGTATTTTCTTTTGATTTTTTTTTTTCCTTTTTCCCTGAGACACACAGAGACACAAAAACACTCCATAAAAATTCAATATTACAGACCTGAGGAAGGGCTGAGGTTTGGAAATGAGGTCAGTACCAACGTTTACTACACTCCTCTGTTTCTGTCTAACCTTTAGAGAATCCTGCCGACACTCAGATTAAGTCTCACTGAGGGTAAATCCTGGTCGACAGCTAACGCACACACACACACACACACACACACGCATGCACACACGTACACACACACACACACACATGCACACGCATGCATGCATGCATGTACAAAAGAAAAGTAATGCCTCACTGACACACAAGTTGATTCCTTTCTGTATCTCTGGCACACACACACACACACACACACACACACACACACACACACACATATAAAGTAGCATCTCAAACAGACAGACACAACCTCTCCATCTCTAATTCTCCGGTGTACACACACACTCTGCAGCTCTTGTACTATCACTTTGCAAATGTGCATATAGAAGCTCCCTCTGGTTCCCTCACTCCTACACACACACACACACGCATGCATGAATGCAGGTACACACACATACGGAGGGACCCGTCCTGAACTTTTGGGATCTGTGGGTAAAAAGCTGACTTGATGTGACGCGAGGTGTGCAGACTCGGCAGAACTGCTTTGCTGCAGATGGCTGATGTGAACCTGCAGCAGCTGTCAGATCTCTGTCAGAAACTGTCACCATGCTCTTTATTCTACAAGCTCTGCCTCTCCCGTCACACACCCTCCACCCTGCCTCTCCCGTCACACACCCTCCACTAGGCTGCTCCCCGCAGGAGTTTGTCAAACCTCAACCTCATCCTCCAAATGGGCCTCAAAAGAGAGAGAAGGAAGAAACGTGTTTGAGTGACGAACAGGATCATTTTCGAAGGTATTTCATTTTTTGGTTAAATAAGTAGAGAATTCTGTTATTTTGTTTACATAATCAGATGATTTACAAAACCAGTAGATTACAGTTTTTCTCTCTTTTTAGACAAAACACAGATTGATCACAACACAATGGAAGGATAATAAGATTTATTGAAGAAATGAATTAAAGGGGATGGATGGAACATCTGGAGATTCATGAGGATAATCATAATTATGAGGTTATGCAACAAAACCAAAAGTTTTACGATGTTTGATATGATATTTTGATATGATGGAAATGGAAATTTAGATGCAATAAAAATGTAAAAAAAAATGGTACTCATTACTTTTTTGCCATTTTATTTTTCCCTGTATTATTTACCAAATTCATGTTTTCAGGTGCTTATACACCAGATATTTACTAATTTTTAATTTTAAAACATTTATTTTTAGCCCATTTTTTCATAATAGAAAAACTCTGAACTTTTGACTCAGATGTGTAATCCTGTGACAGTGACTGAGTCACACATTTAAAATTGTCTCTATAAATGAAATAAAAACCATTTTAATACCCAGATTGATACCTTGCATAGTTGCACAAATTCAACTTTGTTTTCCTCCTTTGTAAAAGCTCTGCATATGTGCATATTCCACAAAAGAAAAACTCTATTTTGGTTTTTGTATTTGTACATTTTAAATATCCATATTGAGAGAAGCAGAACCAAAGTCAAATTTCTTGTTTGTGTATAGAAACATGGTTAATAAAGCTGATTCTCCCTCTACGTATGAATTTATGAATGAAATCATGTTGCTCCTCATCATATCTGTCATTTTCATTCTTAAATTGGTGCATAAAACTATTTGTGCCAGCAGGAATGTCTGGCCAGTGGGAGAGGCAAAAAATTTACAGATGAACCTGCAGAACTGTGGAGCCACAAATGAAATGAAATGAAATGAAATGAAATGAAATGAAATGAAATGAAATTTTATTCGAACATGATACAAATATAAAAATAAAATAGTGCACAGTAACAAGAAGTGCATAAGAAAGAAGAGAAAATACAGATTTTTTTGTTTCAGTTAACATATCATGCTCAAAATGGGGTAGGAAGAAGTGAGAACTTATAAACTCCTACCCCCTAAACACTTGAAACTTTAGAGTCCTACTGTCATTAAAAAAATCAAAATCAAAGTGGCAGTCAGAAGTAACAGTTACTAATATTTACCTATACATTTTCCCATTTTATGCTGGTTTGTCTTTCTAAACCCTTACACCAAGTTATCTGCAATACACACCTTATTGCTTTCTGTCACCCATATGTGTATCTATTGAAAATTACCTCTTTGTACTTTCTTTTGAATTGTGTTAAACTATTGCTTTGTTTTAAATCTTCATGTAACTTGTTCCATAACTTTACACCTTTAATTGAAATACAGAAGCTTTTTCTTGTTGTTCTAAAATTGCGGATCTTGAAGTTTGAGTGACCCCTTAAGTTATACCCCCCTTCTCTTTCAGAAAACGTGCTCTGTATGTGCTCAGGTAAAAACTTTTTAGATACTTTGAACATAAACTGAGCCATTTTAAATTCTACAAGCTCGTCAAATTTGAGAATTCTGGATTTTATGAAGAGTGGGTTTGTATGCTCATAATAACCGACATTATGGATGATTCTAATGGCTCGTTTCTGTAGGACGGTTACCGGATGTAAAGAGCTCTTGTAATTAACTCCCCACACTTCACAGCAATATGATAGATATGGTAAAATCAGAGAGTTATATAGAATATGAAGTGATTTAGCATTCAATACATGTCTAGCTCTAGCCAATATGGATATACTTCTACTGAGTTTACTCTGTAAATGTTTAATATGAGGTTTCCAACTGATTTTGTCATCTATTATTAGACCGAGGAACTTATTAGCGAAAACCCTTTGTAGAGTTACGTCCTCTATTTGAACTTGGATTTCAGTATTTTTATAACAGTTCCCAAAGACCATGATTTTCGTCTTGTCCAAATTTAGGGATAATTTGTTATGGTCAAACCATATCTTTAACTTACTAATCTCTGAAGTGACTGTTGAGAGAAGATGCTCTAAATTGTCGCCAGAGGCTAGAATATTTGTGTCATCAGCGAATAAGATAAATTTTAATACATTGGACACTTTACTGATATCATTTATATAAAGATTAAATAAAACTGGTCCCAATACTGATCCTTGTGGTACTCCACAGACAGTCTCCTGCCAATCAGATTCCACATCTCCCAATTTCACAAATTGTTTCCGGCTCTTTAAATAACTCCTCATCCAGTCAGAAACTACTCCCCTAATTCCATAGCGTTCTAATTTTTTAAGTAAGATTTCATGATTTATTGTATCAAAAGCTTTCTTTAGATCTATAAATATCCCTACTGCCAGTTTCTTACTATCTGTTGCGTTGGTTATTTCTTCTATTAAGTCAGTTACAGCAAGCGATGTTGACCGGTTTGCTCTGAATCCATATTGACTGCTAATAAGTAGCGAATGTTTTTTTATGAATTGTTCCAGTCTTTTCTTAAAGAGTTTTTCCAGGATTTTAGAAAATTGTGGGAGAAGAGAGACAGGCCTGTAGTTAGTGAAGAGGTGTTTGTTGCCAGTTTTATACATTGGTTTGACCTTAGCTATTTTCATTTTGTTGGGAAATGATCCTGTTTGAAATGATAAATTGCAAATATAAGTTAGTGGTTTAGAGATTCCTTTAATTACTATTTTAATAGTTTTCATGTCCAGATCATCACAGTCAGTGGAAGTCTTATTTTTACAGTTATTCACAATGTTTATGATTTCTTCTTCTAGTACAGGGTTGAGATATAAGGAGCAAAGAATCCAGAATGTAGATGTGACACTATAAAATATTATAGGCACATGCGCTATGCCTCAGTCAGAGACATCTTCAGTTACACTGTAACACAGACTGCTGCTTCAACATCTACAGTAACTCTTTGAAGAAATATGGATGATATGATGTGATTCCCTTTGTGATTGGAAGTGGTTGTGTTTTAGTGCAAAATGTAAATATCCATATATCACACATGGCTGAGTGACAAGAAACTCTTTGATTCCACCAGGTGTTGGTTGTTCCCTGCACCTCTTCCTCCTCCTCTACCTCATCTGATTATTCCATTTTTATGTTTCTTTCGCATTCTTATAATAATAAACCTGGATTTCAGTGTCGGAGCACAAGGATTTTCCAACTCAGACTCCCACTGAGTTGGAGAGTCAGTGGCAGTGTTTATCAAATGAAAACATGCGTGCTTACCCAAACACACACATGCATACGATAAAGCGTCTTATCGCATGCTGTGTTAAGACCGCACACATTTACACACACTCAGGGTAAATATGATACCGGGGATTTCTCTCCTCAAAATTAGATGGGTGCAGCTTTCTTACAAATACACACACTCATATGCATACGTTTAAAAATACACAGATACCACAAACAAACACACACAGTTATCACAAACACACAAAAGGGGATTATTATTATCACATACACACATGCAGGAAGCTTAAACATGATTTTTTATTTCTCACACACTTGAGCACACATATGGCACACACAAACACAAACTGACACATGAGAAGGGTTAGCTACACACACACACACACACGCACCCGCACACACACAAACACACACACTCACGCCGCATGCACATGCTTTCCTCACGTAGTCTAATCTCAAGGAAAAGAGGCAGAGACGGTTAGGCAGCGGCTGCGAACGAGGATTTACTGCACCTTCTTCCTCATCCTAAGCAGCCTGCTACAAAACACGCACACACACACATGCACACACACACACACACACACACAAAGCTTATTCAACAAAAATAAGTATCATGCTGGTGGAAGGGAGTCCATGGAAGGGAGAAGTGTCCAAACTTTTTGCCACACGGATCAAAATTATGGGCCAAAACAAAAGTGTTTTTCTTTCTTTTCAACAGCAAACGAGCTACAGAAATTTAATTAAACAAATAAATTAGTCTAATTTTTATGGATGGGATATATGTAAGTTATTATAAATCCAAAACTTAAAAAGATTTGTCAGGTTTACCTCATTAAGAGAAAACCGTCCAGTTTTCAGATGTTTTATGTCTTGATTGAAGAAAAAAAAAAAGATTTGTTGAGTTCTGAGTAATTAAAAAAAGCATTTAAGTCACCTTTTCTTTAAAAACTCTTGCTATATTTAACCATTTTTTAAAGTAATGAAAGCAGACCTGGGTGCAGAGAAGTTTGCTTTTGAGTAAAAGTTACATATATGCGAAATTTGCAGGAAAAACCAAAATATTCTGGTTCTTCATAGAAAAATACTTTGTCTTTTTGTTATTCAGACATCCACTTATAGTGTACACAGACTAAAAATGTATGTTTTGTTTAGTTTAACGATAGTTTTACACAATTGAAATTAAATTATGCAGTCCTCAAGTGTTAAACAGATTAAATATGAAAATCTCGACCAAATGAGCACAAAAATCCTACAGAATGAGCCTAATTTATAAACATAAAATACTTTTTGTTCTAGCCAATAAATACTACTGTAAAAATATTTTAGTTCATGGTGATTTTGCCCTAAATAAAAAGTCAAATTTGTATTAATCTTGAATTGAATAATATGACCAAAAGCCATAAAAGTTAATGTTGCTCCTTAGTAAGAACAGCATCCTCACTGAGGAGGATTACGGTGGCAGCATCATGCCTGGAGGCCATTTTGAATCCACGATCACAAAGATTTGAACAAGATGTTTGACTGAGTTTATGAAACTTCTTAATTTTTACTCTGGATAGACATATAAAAACTGAAGTTCTCATGTTTTCTATGTTACCATCAATAAATTAAAGATACAGATAAGCAAATAATTAACTTACTTTTATAAATAAGAAAACAAAAAAATTACATAGCCTAATTTTCAATAACATAAAGTTTCTTTAGTGTATGCTTGATCATTTGTAGAGAAGGATGCATCTGCAGCTAAAAACAAAAGTTTGATACTTTTGTGATGGCAAAAGGTACTTAACAGTAGTTGTTTGTTTGTTTGTTTGTTTGTTTGTTTGTTTGTTTTTCTGAAGTTGAACCACCAGTTGAGGAGTTTTAGGTAGAACATATTTACTAAGAAGATTTTCATCTGAAATGCAAAACGTATATATTTTTTACATTTACTTTTAATTACTGCTCTGAGTGTTTTGTTCTTTCAGCAAATGGCAATTTTTAGAGTCTGTATATTTCAGTTAATGATTCATCATTTACTAAATAGTTAATGGTGATTCCAATAATCAATTAATCGTGATTAATACGATTAATCATTTCAGCCCTGCTGTCCATTTCTCTTTATACTTTAATAGATTTTCTTAGTTTAGTTTTTTTTAGTTGGTTTTGTTGCCTATTGACCCTCCAAAGACTTTTTTCTGCCCCTATCAGGATGACAGGCTTCTGGGTCACATAAAAATAGAGAACAAACTTTTGTGCTCTGGTTTAATCAACATGTTTGTTGGACTAGTTTGGTGTTTTAGTTGGGCGTATCACTGCTGTCCAGGGCTTTACGCTTGATTTGACACATTTGTTTCTGTTCTGGATTTGCCTGGAAGTCTCTCTACTCCAAATGTTGATGTTCTTCAGCTGTCAGTTCATTTGGCTCGACCACCGTCTGAACATGGCTTTTAGTTCAAGAGCAGTTGGTGCCCTAAACGTCCATATGTCAGATTTCAAAAATTTTTGAACATGGGTAAGAAATAGCAAAGGATAATTTTGCTAAAATCCTATTTGTTACCTCTTTTTGTCCACACTCTCCTTTTTGCTGCTGCCATGATGACTCATGTTTCAATGAAACTTTAAAATGTCCCTCTGGATGAATTGGATCCCTATTTCTTTTTTTCCTAAGTTATGTAACAAACAGCTTTTGGTAAAATAGCGAGGACCTGAATCATCCTCTGGGTCAGTGGAAATGAAATCTGCTGTCTTAATTCAACCTAAAAATAAAAATATCTGCTTTAGCAAAAATATTTGTAAAATTTATTTAAAAAGCTCATTGCTGTGAAATTCATTTTTACCAGTATTAATCATGGCATAGACAGAGAAAAAGGAAGAGATTCTGGAGTTTTATTAAAAAATAAAACAAACTTCTAGAATGAGGTTCTACTTTGCTTTCATTCATAAATGTTTAGTGCTGACAGACATTTTGCAACTGCAAACACAGAAAAACAGCTTGCAGGTCCAGCCCAATCTTATCTTTCTCTAAACTGAGAAAATGATTTTACTGGTCTGCATAGAGCTTTATGGTTTCCTAGACTATTTCAATCATATACATATTCTAAGTATTCTTAGTTATTCTGGCTGAAAAGCTTATTTTGTTTGTTGAATTTTGTGATTTAAAAAATAGTAAATAATTGAAACTACTTTCAGTTTAAATTGCTCATATTCGATGATTTTGCAAAGTCTTTTTCTTTTTCTGCTTGTCCTATCGCAGTGGTGCCTCGGGGTCGGTTGGCATCCTGCATGTTTTAGTTCGGTCCCTGGTTTAACTCACCTGGATCCAATGATGGCTCATTAGAGGCCTAAGAAGAACATTGATATGCTGAAAAGGTTGTTGCGACCAGGGAGAGAACTAAAACATGCAGGATGTCCAGGACTGTCCTAGCTTGTCTCAATTTACCACATTGATTTCTGCTCAGCTGCCAAACTGGTACCCAATTAATCAATTAGTGCACCCAATCAAAATGCATCCAAACTAAAAAGAGAACAACTGTCAAGGGGTGAATGGACGTGGCAAATCTAAAACACAGACAGCTGCTCCAATCAGGATTCTTAAAGTTTTAATGGAAAATGAAGATTTTACTGATAGGTTTTTACAAAAAATAAACTTGCAGAAAGCTAAGGAAGAGTCCTTGAATCTATTCAGATTTTTGATTTTAAATGGTGAGATGGTGGAAAGTAGTGAAGGAACCAAATTATGTGAATGAAGCTGAAGAGCAGAGAGACTGAGGAGAAAGAATAAAAACAGAAACAAACTAAAACAAGACTCAAAAAATCAGAAAACTAAAAGAAAAGCACTTGGCAATAATCTAGAAAACTGAACAGAACACAGTAATGGAGAAAATAACTCAACTGAATGAATAGAACATAAACCCACCAAAAAGAAACAAACAAAAAGAAAAACAACTCCAAAGGTCCAGATTTTTGGAACCATGATAAATATCTTCCATATCTTGGATATTTTTGTGGCTTTTTCTTAAAATGACAAATTTTTGAAAATTTGTTCAACAATATTTTAAGAAAAGTTCATACATTTTGGTTCTAATATCTTTTGGTTTCAAAAGAAACCATCTCCATCTATTCTGGCAAAATTTCCATTGAATTACACTAAAATGATGCAATAGAACATGTGCACCAAGAAATAAAAAGCAGCTAAATATGAACACTCTGCTCATCCCAACACTCAAGCAGCTTATCTACAGAAGCTCCACCTAAAGCTAGATGTTTAGGAGCAGACTGAGAAAGATCCGAGTGCAGAAACGTCAAATCTGCACGATAAGAGAAGACAGACGGCTGGCGAGCAGTTTGAACAGACACACAGCGATGTGACAAAGACGGCGAACGCAGCTCGCATTCCTCACTTGCCCACATTTGTCACATCAGGCATCTGAAGTACACGCCTGAGCGACTGAGTGTGAGCGGATGTGAACGCGTGGAGATGAACTTCGATTTGACACTTTCTAGCAGACACCCAATCCAGAGGGAGATGTGTCCAATCAGCTGTGAATTTGGTCCACAGTGTGTGTGTGTGTGTGTGACTTACTGCCAGCAATACATTTTTTTCCCAGTCTGCAGTCATTTTCAGTGTCAGTGCATGCTATTTTCTAGACTATTATTGTAATAATATAATAAATTAATTAAATTTATGTCTCTTTAAGGTCTAACATGTCTAATTTAAAACCATATATATGGAATTTTATTTCTGCTAAATTTTGTTCAGCTCAAGCCAGTTAACTTCAATATATCTCAAATCTTCAGATGAATTTACACATGATGTAATTTTATCCTTATTTAAAAGAAAGAAGGAATCTGTCCGAGTAAACTCAGCTGGTCGCATCAAATCAAACGAAAATGTGGTGATAGTAGAAAGAAACAGCTGTCCTTTAAAACAAGACAACCTGGAACTGAGAAGATGGAGCACTGACACAGGAGTTTAACAGACAATCTGTTAGCCAGTAGCGCTAACTATGGAGTGAAAACCAAAGAGAGAACTCATATTTCAGCAGCAGCAGTTCTCCGGAAGACATCGTTCAGAAAAGAGACACAGAAACATTGGACCAAGTTTATCCCCTATGGGAATTTATGAGTGACATAAAAAAATTTAAATACTGTTCTGGATTTACCCAGAAGCCAACAAAAAGAGGCTAAAATGTGATCTCTTGTTTGATATTGGATTTCTAACTAATAAAATACTTTTTTATGTTTTTAATACTCAGAAACTTACAATCAATTAGATGTGCAAGTTATCAGTTTAAATCATTCTCTCAGTTCAATCATTTCAAATTCCTGCATAAATTTCAATGTTGTTTCTCGATGTCTTTCATGCATTAAGACATTAAGAAACCTCAGTGGCCCCCACCAGCACAGGAGTGTGTTCGCTTTAAACTGTGGTGTATATCAGAAGAGCTTTGGCTTTGAAATGATTACAAACGCAGCTCCAAAAGAAAAACATTTAAAATTTTTATGCTAGATTTTTTCCAGAGAGAGCTATTAAACCCTGAAAACATGAACCTCATGTCATATATCATTCTGTTTAGATGTATTTCTGCACACATACATATATTTAACAATGTAGGTCTCCACTGATTGCATGAATGTATCAGTAATAAAGGGAATATGTGAAAAGTTTGTGTGTGTGCTGGGAGAAAAAAGAAAATGCGTGAATCAGAGCATAAAGATGTGTGTTTGTGTCCCAGGAAGCTCCATGATTCACTCCCTTGTTACCCATCAGGCCTATCGCGCAGCCGATCAGGCCCTGGTTACACAGCTGAGTGAACGACCGGCGCGACCTTATTGAACGCTGCGTTTGAAGATGATGCAACATGACGGCCGGTCACGCTTTTGCTATAAAAGAAGAAAATCCAAAGCTTTTCTTAGTCCGCAACTGAACATGCAGCAGAAAAAGTAAAAATAAAAAAAGAAATGAGGAGCAAGACAGTGGCATGCTGGGTTTACCCTGCCTACCCTGACTATGACAAAATGAGAGATGATAATGATATCCTGGCAGCTTTAACAATTAATAACAAAGAAGAAATGGAAGTCTAAAAGAAAGTATTTAGACTTCTAGGTTTTTCCTCATTTGGCGGCATTACCGTCTAAAACTTTAATGCATTTCATTTAGATTCCATGTGACTACGTGGCTAAATTGTGAAATTAAAGGGGAAAAAAACTGATTAATTTTTTTTTGCAAAGAACAATCCTAAAGGTGTGGCATCTACTTATATTTAATCCTCTGAGTCAACACTTTGTCAAACCTCCTTTCACTGCAGTTACAGCTGCAGTGAAAGTCTTTAAAAGTGTGACTGTAGAGGCGCACCTCCAAAGACTGAAACTTCTGTCCATTGTTTTTTTTGGCAAAATAGCTCAGTCTCAGTCAGACGGGACTGAGAGCATCTTTAAAAATCTGTGAGGATTAATTTTCATTTTGCCACATAATACATGGCTTGTGGAAAAGTCAAACCATGCATTCCGTGTGACAGCCTATCACTACAGTTTGTGTTTGTAAAGAAACAAAATGTGGAAAAAGTGTGAATAATTTTGCAAGGCACTGAAAATTGTTTTCCGACTAGGAGAAACTGCAGTTTGCCATATGATCCAGTAGAGGGCAGACTATAACCAAATTACAAAAACATCACAAAGATTACCTGGTGAAAATATTGGCCTATTTTAAAAGCAATCCGCCATAACATCTATTATCAAGCCATAAACTTATTTTTGGGTAGTAAATCTCTATATGCCAAGAACGAGTTAACTTTATTCCAAAACCAGAAGCAGGATCTCTGTCCACACACACAGGTCAAGTTTGACAGGTTTCACAGCGTCACAAGTTAAATGTAAGTCAAAGCGAAACCGGATTTATTCAGGAAAGGTGAATCATCTACAGATGAACTGAATAAAAAATGCTGACACGCAATATAAATGAAAAAAAAAATTCGCATGCAGAACAAGTTTGAGATAAGAGGCAATAAATAAAAAACACAAAAAAGATAAAGATCACACAGGTAGATGAGCAATACCACAGGTAAAATGAAAAAACACAACCGCAGAAAATAAAAATAAAAATTACAGCTTCTTACTGACACAATGAGGGACAAAAGAGGACAGGACATATTTTAGTTGTTTTTTTTATCACTGTGGAGGCTTACCCAGTCTGAATGGCAGAACTATGCAGATGCGTTTCCTCCTCTTCAGTAATTCACTCGTTTTATGTCCAGGTCTTTTACTGGTTGTTTCAATAAACCATCATGGTGTCATAAAAAGGCTGCAGATATTGTAAACATTTTTCCCTCACATGTTACATTCTTGTTTCTGAGAAACATTTAACGGAAAAGCTTAACTTGCATGTTCTCTTACAAGTTCTTTTTAAAAATAAATTGTCCTTAAAGTTACAGATTGTCTGAAAGATATTTAGGTCTGCAATGATTATTCTAATAATCAATTATTCTATTGATAATTTTGACGATTAATCTGCTAAAAAATATTGACACATTCTGCAGATTTTCCATTTATCCACTCATTTTTTAAAATAATATTGGAAATACATTATGAAACACAAATAAACAATCCAATTTCTTTTTAAATAAGAACATAATTTATTGCCTAAAATACAATAACATACCATCTCTAGTGAATATTCAATCATTTGTAGCAAAGGATGCAAACACAGCTAAAAATATTTCTAACATTGATGTGAAAATCTCAGGTTTTTCTGCTTGATTTAAGATCAAAACAGTGCAAACTGATGTAGAGACTTTCTTTTGATTAACCAATTAATAACTATGTAGCAAACGATGCTTAAAGGAAGATTTTTCAAATGTTTTTAGTTTTAGTTTTTTACTATATTTTAACCAGGTGAAGTCAAAACACCCTTTTAAAATGTTCTTGTTTGAACATATTTACAGACAAATAATGTTGTTTTATCTTAAGTACAAATGTGTAGATTTTGTACAGTTGTGGATTAATTACTGTTCCAAATAATTGGAAGGGCTGACCTTTGAATCTACTGTTATGATTATCTCAATAATAACAGCTTCAACCCTGAATATCTTATGTGCTGCTAATCATAACATCATCATATTTGATAATCTTTCCGTCCTGAGTCACCACAGTCTGCTCCCACGTTTCAAGTTTCCCGTTTTTCCTTTCAACGCGTTGGACCTTCACCTTTCCAGTTTGCGGTAAGCTACTGGGAAGGTCCTTCGCGGCTTCGTGGTTTAACTTCAGCTTCATGAGTTGGGCCGTGATGTCCGTCCCACCTGCAGCCTCTTGTCTGTTTCTGTTCTCTGCCGGCTTTGTGACGGGATGCTTGGGCAGTCCCATGTGGGCACGCAGAGGTTTGATTTCTGGTCTGGGTGTCCGCTCCCATTTCAGTAGATCTGGGCCTTTATTGTCTCTTTTTTCTGGTAGCTGATTCCTGTCGATCAGGTTTCCCCTCGGTTTCATTGGTGATGCAGATCTGGGTCTGGGTCTTGCAGCTTGTTCACGTGATGGTGGCTTTAGGAGGTTTTGGACATTTTTAGGTGGTGTACTGCTTCCTATAACTGTTCTTCCAGTTACTCGAATTTCGTCTATGATGCTAACCATGGCGGCCCTCTTTCCGGGGTCCGGCTCCACCATCTTGCACACAATGTCGCAGTAGGGCTGACCTTGCATGACCTCCTTGACTTTAGCAGGACAGACGGAGGGCGTGTGGAGCCGGACCCGGGCGTAGAGCTCAGCGATGATCTTCCCCATGGCCCAGACATCTGAACGCTGATTTCGCTGGCTTCGCCACCGGAGAACCTCTGGAGCTGAGTACGCCTCGTTCCCCATGTCTACGGCCGAGTTTAGGCCATGTCTGAAAAACTTTGCCAGTCCCAGGTCGATGATGACTGCTCTGTTTGTCGTATGTTCCACCTGACAGGAAACAGTTAAGGAAGTCATAAATTAAATCAATTAAATAAAAAATGCATTCATGAGATGAAAAATACAGTTTATAACTTTTTATTGCAATAGCCACTGGTGAAAAAGCTACATATGCATTCAAAAATGATCATAGTCTTAAAAATAAACTACCCTGTAATAAGTAATTACCTGAAATAGTGTTAAAGTTTATTTTGAAGCTCTAAATGTGCATTTGGATATTAAGGTTGTAAACAGGGGTGGCCATTTATCACATCGTTTATCATTCATCATGAAAAATTTCTTGTTATGGGATTTTTTATTTATGGTTTTCTGTGTTTGTTAGATTAAAGCTTGGTGGGGTTTTTTTTCTTTATAGTAGAAGATAATATTTGATAAAACATGTATCACAGTAACAGTGCTGGTCAGAACTACTGCAGAAATTACAACTGAATTCTGCCAGAATTTTAATAAATTTAGCTACAGATGGTGACCTGGACGCATTAAAGAAAGCTTTTAAATTTTTCTTAAGGGTGCCTGTTTTGTAAGTCTCCTCAGCTACTTCTCTCATTCCATCAACAGTATTTTGTGTTCATCTCCAAAGATCATATTTGCTTTACAACTTTCTGCCACCTGGAGATTGATTTTGCTGCCAGGCTAATAAGGTACTTTTGTTGGTTTTTATTTTTGCATATCCTCTTTGGATAACAGTCCAGTGGCTCCTTCACTCTCTTTTAATCTGCTCACTCTGATTCAGTATCAGATTTTCAAAAAGCACATTTACAAAACTATTAAATCACTTTCTTCTGCAGAACGATGCTAAAAATTGGGATTTTTTAAAAGCAACATTACAGTTATTGTCTTCAACAAAACTTGAAGTAGGTAAAAAAAACAAAAAACAACAGTAATTGTGGCATTCAAATCTTTCTTACCATTTTACAGTAATCACAAAATGTATTTACTCCACCTCCTTTTGAACAACTCTGTGCTCATGTTTGTGTAACTTTTGGTGCTGATCTTAGTGTCGACTCACCATGATGTTTTCAGGCTTCAGATCTTGATGGACGATGTCGTTTAGGTGGAGGTGCATCAGCCCTTCACACATACCACTAACGATGGTGACTTTAGTTGATGGAGTCAACTGAAAAAGGAGGAAGATCAAGTTCAAACCAATATTACCTTTAGGCCAAAATTTAGCTGCATGTTGGAAGAATGTAATGTGAATTTGTCAGGACATGCAAACCGGTGGTGAGGCAATACATGTTAACTATAAAATAACCAGACACAACTTTCATCTTTCAAAACTGAAGCAATTAAATAAACACAAACTATATAACTGTTTTAGATATTTATAATAAAGGCAGAAGCTAAATCCTGTAGGATGGTTTTATTTTGTATCACATTTGTATCTCTCTTGAGGCTAAAAGAAATTTAGAATTGAAGAACGCAGTTTAAAGGTGTTGGTCACTGAGAGACTAAAGAAAAACCCAGAAAATTATATTTAAAATGTAAATAACAGATAACTCCACAAAAAATACATATAACATGGTCACAAACACTTTTTGAGCTGGGAGGAAGGAGCTAAGACAATGCTTCTTTGTGCAACCAGGATGCAGCTGTGTGTGACTGAATTACATAAAATAACCTTAGGTATATTTTTGTTTGCTTTTGTTTTAAAAGTATCCTTACCTGTATTTTGGATTTTGCTGACTGGAAGATAGTTGTCTCCAAATCCTCTCCAAATATAAACTCCAGTGGAATAATCCATTTACCATCAGTGAGCGTTATGTTGCCCAGAAGCTTCACTATGTTGGGATGTTCTGCTTTGCTGCACAACAAATGGTGAAGAGAAGAAACAGAAGATTAAAAATCAAATCAAATCATAACATTCACTGACAAAAGGACAGGAAATCATCTGGGTTATAAAGTACTGCACAGTAGGGAAGCTGAAGGGAAAAACAATTATCAAATTGTTCAGTTTAAAGCTAAAACTTTTGGCCTACACATTTAGTTAACCCTTTATTTAAAAAGCAGCAAAACCATCTGAATGCAGTTCATTCACCAACAAACAGAGTCCAGTTTTGTTCAAATCTAAATCATGTTTAGATTCTTAGGCAAGATTTGAAAACTGAGTAGGGATGCATCGATATGAAAACTTGGGCCGATATCATTATCCAACATAAATACTGCTGTTATTCCCAATAAAAAATATTTGCTGATATTATATATAAACTCTGTGTATTTCTGCACACTTGTGACACTGTGAAACACCGGCATTGCTTCTCTCCTTCAGTTAAACTGTCACCTGCCTCTCCTGAAAAACAAACACTTAATGAACACAAATGTTGGACCCAGTTTTACTTATCAGGCTTGTACAGAGCTGAGAAAAATGACTAATATCAGTCAATAACAATGTTGATGCAGATATTAGGAGCACTCTGCCTGAGCTCAAGGTGTTTAGCAAACGAAAAAGCCAAAGACTTGAATATTGTAAACTTGAAATCATATTTTATTTTCCTTCAATTGTGCAATTATGCACAATGATGCACTATTGTGTGATGGTCTGCCACATAAAATCTCAAGAACAGACATCAAAGTTTATAGTTATTTTGTGCTAAAATGGTGATTGGTTTTGCAAGGTGCAGGAGTCTGCAACCTTTACAAGACAAGGAGCCATTTTTGCCCTCAGTTCAGTTAAATAAAATGTCACAAATATTGTTTATTACTTCTGTTTTTATAACTGCATGGCTGTGACTGTGTGTCACAGCAGTTACAGCCCCACAAACACAAATATTTCTCATGAAAAACATTCCTGATACACTTCTTTAGGACACCAGTCACATTAAAAAGTCTGATTCGTAACATTAAACTGCACATAGTAACTGTATTTAAATTTGCATAGGTTGCATGTGTAAACTCAGAATCTTGTCCTTACTTGTAAACTTCACATTCTCTCTCCAGATCTTTCCGATCGATGAGATGTTGGGGGACTTTCTTCACTGCAGCCCAGGTGCCTTTGTATTGTTGCCGGTAGACTTTCCCAAAGCAGCCTTTAGCGAGCGTTGCTGTGGACCACGCCATGCTGGAGGAACAGGCAAGACTGGAGAGTTAAAACAGGGCAGCACCATTAAAACCTCAAGAAATACTCTAATTAGAGAGATAGACTGATTACCATGTGGTGAAAGCTACACTGTCTCAATTGATTTAATGATTTGTTGCAATGGTATGTTCTACTGTGATGTAATTTCCTGTGTAAATTAAAACACGTGCTGTGAAAAAGGAAAAGCTACATCCATGTAGCCGTGGCAACGCCTTCAGGAATTTTCAGGATATTTTTATAAAAATAGAATCAAGTGGAAATTTCTCATATGGACATTTGACTCTGGAGCTGCTGCAACATTCAGCTGGATGAAGGATGATGGAGACCAGAAACAGAGTCTGTTACTCTGATCATATTAATGATCTTAATCCAACATATTGATTAGATCTAATTTAATCATAGAAGCCTCCAGATCCTCACCTATGGAACAACTTCACATATGTTGGCTTAGTTGTTTTTATAATTTTTACTATTAGATATTCCTAACCAAATGTTACCTTAAAATAAATATCTGCATTACAATTAACTTGGTCTTTAACCTTTTATTAATTTTAAATTATTCTTTTTATTTAACTTTATTGTCTAGTTGCATTTACTGTAATACAAGCTTTAATAGAAAAGAGTAAAAATATCCTTTATTGTCCACAATGGGGGAATTTCTGGAGATTGTCAGATATCTACCAAATTAGTTCAGAACCAACTGAGGACAAATATTGTTGCCTACACCGAAATTAATATTTAATCATTCCTGCTGTTTGACAGCAAATCCTAAAAACTTCAAATATTTTACCTGAAATAATTTTTGCCTCAGAAACTCAAAATATGTCTGTGTTTCTACAGAAGCTGTCACATTAAAAGAACATTTTCCTTGAGTCCAAACAATATTTACAAACCTTCAGTCACAATATTTTCCAAATAAAAATGAATAAATGATTAATTAATACTGCTAATAATTAATTGATTAAGAACATTCTTTAAGATATGCTGACAGAGCAGATTATTTCCAGCAACTGGATCAAGTTTCTTAAAAAGGGAGTGTCATTTATGATGAACAGGTTCAGAGTTTCTGTGGAACTGCACAGGAGGAAGTTCAATAAATTAGGTGAACATGAAACCAAATAACTGGATAAATATGTACAACATTAAGAATAATATTCACAAGCATAAAGTAAGTAAAGAAAAATCTTAAAAATAAAATTGTCAAGCTTTTCATGTGGTGTGTAAATAAGATCAGCCCTGATCTAAACACATTCAAATCTTCAGACTTCTGTGGAAAATTTCACACAGTCAGCGGTGCATAAAAAAGCAGACAAACTGGTTAACCCAGAAATGAAAAGTTTATCGTTGGACAGGCTGACACAGGAACAGCTGACATGCTAATCCGTGTTTTACAGCATGAAAGTGAAAAACATAATTTCTAATAGAGTTCATTTATACAAAGTGGCCAGATTGAGGAGTTTCACAACAACAGAAATATCTAAAACTCTTCATTTAGTTTTGTACTGAACTATAAACTGAATCCACTGCTCTCTCAACATTTGTCCTAAAAATGCAGGTATTGATCATCTCCTACCTTTTTGCTCTTGAAGGGAAGAAGGTCCGTCAGGTCTGAACATGAGTTTGCATAGCTGTCTCTCTTTATCCCTGACAAACCACACCTTCTTTCTTTGTGACCCATTTCCTGAAACAGAAATACCTGCTCGTTGTTTGAAAAGGAGCTTACCGTAAGTAAGCAAAACCAATGATAAGCAGGTGCGTCACGGTTGGGGTGAGTAAAGGAGCGAGTTTCCCTGAGATGATTCATGGAAAACACACTTTGAGAAAAACAACGTATATGATGAAGTACAGTTCCCAATAAGTGGAGGTCTTATTTTTGCCTTTTCACTTCTTTGGTGAGATTATTTTTGCTTGAAAATAAAATTAAGTTGATGATAAAGTTTTTATGTACATATAAAGAAAAGATGAACATCTCTTTTTCCCCCATGTTTTCAAACAGATTCTACCTTTGGGACAGTTTATTTGCAGTCAGGATGTTTCCTTAGTTTTGTGTTTGGCCTCCATGTTGTTGTCTACTGGATGTCAAGTTTCAGTGAGTGGGAGGTTTGAGTCATGTTGAGACGGAAACTCTGCTCTCCACTTCCACACTCCACAAATATTCCCCAAATCTTCCAATTAGCTTTTCTTCTTTCACTTTCATTTCTAAATACTTTAATTTAGCAAAATATCGCCGGAGCATTACTGAGGGAAAAAAAACAATTATTATTGAATATACAGTACATCATAGTTTTAATCACCCTTGAATTACAATGCAGACAGTTGGTGTGACAGACACAAAGCTAAAAAAAAAAGAACAGGAATGATAGTTTATAAGGTAGAAATATTTTATTATTAAAGTTGCACTTGTTGCATTTTTGGATCTAGACAAATTTAAAGGGATTCAGACTAAATGGAGAGCATAAAGGGCTATTTAAAACATTTTTAGGCAGAATAGTAATGCTTTTACTGTTCAGCAAATATGATTATTTTTATATATGTCTGCTAAAATGTAAAACATAAATATCAGGTATATTTTGTTAAATATTTCAGCATCCATTTTATTACAAGATATTGTATATTGGTATAAATATTGAAATATAGTGTAAACAGAATATCAAGGCAACAGTGCTTATAAATATTTAGATAAGTATGAATATTTATAGGCTGTAAAAACAGAAGCAACAGCCACAGTTCTTCAAACATCTTTTTTCTGGATATAAACATAAAGCTGGGGAAACATTCATTCATTATTAAACTGGTTAGGCTGTTCTGCTGCAGAAAACAAAACACAAAATGTATCCTCAGAACGAACTTTTCTTTCACTCTGTAGCTTTAAATCACAAACTGAAATGTGAATGAAGTGTTAAAAGGCATTGCTCTGATTTAGCCGGAGTTGGAAAGTTTCAGAAATTCTGCCACCGCGATGAAATAAACAGTGTAACAGCGCCATCTGTTGGTCGACCGAGCATCAGAATAAACATTTAATGAAATCAATTTAACTTCAACAGTAATTCTCAAATCAAATTTGAATTATGTAAATTAATATGTTTCTCTTGCAAGTAATACTTGACAAAGTTAATAAAAAGTATATTTAAAGTAAAAAAAAAACAAACAACAACGTTATTTTAGTAACTCATACACGTTTTTTATTGTATGTTTGTTTTTTGATCACAACGTTTTCAATGGTAAAAAGAACAGAACTTGTTTAAGCCAATGGGCAATTATTCTATAACTTGGTTATCTTTATGTTAGAAGAGATTGAACTTTCAAGAAAATCAATAATCAATGCGTGGATGTGCCATAACTTTCTCCGTCTGAGCAGAAACAAAACAAAAGTTATTATGTTTAAGCAGGAATGATCGAGAGTCAGCACGCAGCTTCAGTTATTACAGAAACTACTGAGATCTGGGGGTAGGGATATAAAGACAAAGTCTGTTAACGACTTTGTTATTGTCTTTCTAAATGAATCCATCATTGAGAAGACGTTTTGGCCCACTGTACTTTGCAGTTTTTTTTTTTTTTTTTTTTTTTTTTTTTTTTTTTTTAATTCAACCAGATTGGAAAATTTTCTGGTTTGGAAGCCAACGTTTTACATGATAGTCTGGGTTCTTGTTGACGTCTTGGAGAAATGTTAGTATGTTTGGCATGGGTTTAATAGTATTTCCATTAATAAACCAAATTGTTATTTTTCTAAACAGCTTTTTTGTAAATAGAGGTGCTTGTTTAATATTTTGGGAGGCTGATGCTGCTTGAATGTGGCCTCCAACAACTCTCTACAATAATTGATTATTAACTAATGTAATTAATCTATGCATATATCTAAAACCCGCTTTTCCTTGTACGGCTGCTGGAGCTCTGGTGGCTATCTCAATCCATCCCAGGACTAGTAAAGGCAATTGCATTTGCATATGGAACCCTAACGCAAACATCTAAACGTCTGAAAAATTCAATAAAAATCTGTTTTGATTTCAAACGTTTCTATGTTGTTTGATTTTGAGTTCACGCCTGAACATTTCGGTCTCCTCCAGTCTTTATAAAGACGTGGATGTCTCGTGGGAACAGGGAAAACAGCGTTTCGTTTACAGCTTTATTAGCTGCTGAAACTGGAAGGTCGTTGACAAAAGGCTGGCGCACAAAGAGGTGCTAATGCTTCCCACGTACCGAGGCGGCAGATGACATGCAAATGTGTTGAGCTGCTGAAAAAAGGCTGCGGATAAAGTCATGCATTGGTGGATCCAAAAGCAACAATCATATACCTTTTGCGCTGATTTAATGCCATTTGTTCTTATTTCATGTCCAACCTAGAGGCGAACCAACGTTACGCACGGATATGGCACATTTTACGCACAAAATGAAATGGATCTCATTGTATTTATTTTATCACCTGATCCAATGTAGTTAAGGTAGTGCATTTCATCATCCAGCATTTATAGGTTTTGCTACAGCGTTTGAAATACGTCATTTTCATATGGAAATCTCTCGATCAGCTCCGACTTGCCGCCAGCAAACAGCCAGGCATCGAGATTAACAAAAATTATATGGAGTTTTGAGTTTTTAGATTTAAAACCAATAAAACGGACTGTTTTCACACTATTTCCTCTTGCTTTGAATTCATGCAGTCCCAACTCACATCTGGAGAGAAGCAGATAGTCGGAGGACGTAAGGCACTATTTACAGATTATAACTGTATTGAGAACTTTTTGAACTGTTTTTAAGCTCTTGAACAGCACGGTTTGGATTTTATAGATGTTTATAATGGATTATTGTCACAATCTCGTGAGGAACTGATTTACATGCATGACAAACATCCGTGAACCCAGTGGGGAGCTCCGAGGTGAATGAAGACGACTCTTCCGATCTTCAAGGAAATCTGATAGATGTGGAACTGGAGACTTCTGTTCACACGAACCCAGATCTGACTGAACGGAAGAACATCTCCAGTATAAAACATGTTCAGGTAAAGAGTGCGCAGCTGTTCTCATCTAATTCACAGGATTGACGGGATGTTTTCTGACTGCTGAAGCTGCGCACGTGGGGATTTACAGATATCTGATGCGTAAAACCAAAGAGTGAGGATTTTGTTCCTATGGAAACAAAACTTTTCACTTCAACGCTTCACATGACAACATTTGCTATGTAGCATAGATTCTAACAGTTTTGTTGCTTTAAACTTGTAATAATTAGATATACCATAATAAAACTTATAATACTCAGTTCATTGTTATCAATATGTTGTTGTTTTTCACGTATTTTCCTTTAATTTATATTAGTACCGTTTTAATTATTTACTTGCAGATTTTTTTTTTATTTGTTTGTTTCCTTCGGTTATTTTAATTACTTTCTTTTTTAAGAGCAGGCTGATGGCAGCCATTTCAAACCTTGAAGTTGTTGCTAAAATTTTGGGAAGATTTTTTATTCTTCTGACACATGATAGGGAAACATATACTACTATATATTTAGATATGGAACGCTGTGAAACATACAAAATCAAATAGATAAGGTAGCAGTGAAGTGTTTTAGAATCTCTTTTCTAGTACAACTTCAGGTGATTTTATGTGGTTCTTCTGGTTCGGAGGGGATGGAAAGTGAACCTGTAGGGCATGTGTCAATTCACAATGAGCTCAGAAATGTTAGTATTTAATAGATAAACTTAGATGAAATTGAATTCTGTGTCATAAAAATGTAAGAAAATATCCGACAAAATGATTTGTTTTTTTCTTTTTAAGTAAATTAGCTTAAAAAGGAGCTGGCTTTTGTCAAACGTCAGAGAATCCGTCATTTTACGCGCAAGGCTCCAAAGTTAAGCTTTCACCAGCTGTTAAAAGGTTAAGCCAAAAATAAAAATCTGTTTTGTTTTGGCAGATTACATGTAAAAAAAATCGATCTTTCTCGTTCAACAGCTTAAAACTCATAAAAACGTTTACCACAACTTTTCTCCAATACAGTTCACGCGTGTGCGTGGTGTGGGAACGTGGGGTCAAGTCTCTTCACAGCAGACAGACTTTGTCAGAGGTTCATCAGATTTAGCAGGTAATAAAGTGAGGATGAAGCTTCCCGATCCACATTCCCACGATGAGAACAGAGCTGCAGGACACGCTCCCACTGTCACACGTCCAGCGACGTTTGTCTGCGTGTTGCAAAGAGTTTGTGCCGTTTGCTGTTTACGCACAGAGAACATGTAGTTACCAACAACAACTGTGAAGGGGAGGTGTTGGGTCAAAACTAATCATTGTTTTATCATTTTTATTTGAGTGTTTTATCTCGGTGTGTTCGGTTGCCCAGCTGGCTCTGATCAATTGTTCTCTAACCCTTGTGTTTAGAAATGGGGTCCAACCCCGCACATGTAGAACTGTATGTTTGCCTCAGTCCTCGCATACACAAGGGTTAAGGTTCTTTCTTTATCTATGATATAATTTCCCACTCTAGGGGTCCATCTGTTCTGTTATCTCAGCAATGTTCCACTGGAGAAGGTTATCATAATAAAAGTCAGTTCCCAAGCAGAGTTTGAGCAGAGCTAACCAACCTTTGATCCTGGGTGAGTTAGAGGTTGTGGATCTCTCCCTTTGCAAAGGAAGGAATAAAAAACCTCATTGGTCTTGTGTCTGGTTCTTTACAGACCTTGAGTTAATTTTAAAAACCCCACCAGAAGGCAGCTGTTCTGACTCTTTATTAACTTTAATGTTTTTCTTTGCATCTTGACATTCTACCAAAACATATTTATTTATTATTTTTAATTACAATTTAGAGGAACATTATTAGAGGGCATGATTTCAGATAATGTTCTCTAAAAACAAACAAAAAAACGTCTAAAGATGAAGTAATATGCAGAAAATTCCCTTTAAATTTTTAAAACGCTAAATGAAAACAGAAAATAAAATAATGGGTAAATAAAAACTATACAATAACAGAGATGCTAAATCGCATTCGTGCGCAAATGATATTTATTAAATCATTTTTAAAATAATTTGAGGTGTGTGACTGTCTGGTTCCCAGATTCCACTGAAACAAATGTCAGCACTGCAGGACTTTACACGAGTTCAGTTCTTCTTTAAAACCAGAGGTGTGAAAATGTAACCAAATGAGAGACATTTCGTTGGGAAGGACCGAACAGAGACTTTCCCACAGGCCTAATTGAAGATGCGCATTTAGCGGAACCTGACTTCGCACCAGAGCGCGTAAAGTGTGCATCACAAGGACTGTTAGCGATGCGTCAGTTCCAACACGTATTTCGCTTGGTGTTTCGCTTTCCCACGAGAAAAAGCTGGAAAAGGTTCCGGGAGAAACTTCCAAGAAATATAAAACTAGGAACAATACTGAAAAAAGACTGCCGAAGTGCTTCAGCGATCTTTGGTATTTCTTCAACTTTTTATTAAAAAAATATCAAATAAAGTTTCGCTTTCATGATTTTTTTTTTATCATAGTCTACTGTGCTACATTCAATAGTAAACTTTCACAATTATGGGAACATTTATATGCAGATTTTTCAAACTTTAAATCCTTAAAGCTTTTAGTCTGACCCCCACCAAATTAAGGACTGCATTTCATGTCCTTTGAACTGCAGTTGTCAGCAGACACGCGTGGAAAACAAACGGACCCTTAAAAGGCATCTGATGTTAGGATGGAGGCTGATTACCATGAAAACAAAGGCGAGCATGCGCACTGGAGGCTTATCCGCTTAGCATTTCCACTGTCATGTCGGTATCAAATGTTTATTTCGCAGATGTAAAGCCTTGAAGTGAAGCCATTTATACATTTGCATATAAAGACAATACATCCGAAAATACATTTGCTGATTTTAATTAGACCCAGACCCAGCAGGTTGGTTTGGAAGCTAAATGTTTGTGAAAATGTATTAAAGTTTATAACATTTATTTCATATATTGTCTTAAAAAAGTATTCTCACTCCCTGAACCTTATCACTAATATTCATATTCTATTAATATTGGTTTGACATAGTTCATCACCAAGCAAAGAACAACTGTCAAGTGGGAGCAAAGTGATGCACAGGTCCTGTTATTTTATTTCATGAATAAAAATCTACAAAGTATAAATATAAGAAAAAGCTTTATGCTTTGAAATGATTTCAAACAGAAACAACTGTTAAAGAAAAAAAATCATATCTTCAAAGTATCCTATATTCTATATTCCCATCTGTAATATTTTAAAGAACATTGAACGGTTTCATCAGGATGTGAGTGGTTGGTCATTATTTGAACACATCTGGAGTTCTGGGACATGATGTTATAAATTACAATTTAGCATTTTAATTAATTTTAATGGAGAATAAAAGGATGGAGTTTGAACTTTCAAATAGCTTCACTCCAACACTTTATACTCATTTTACTTGGGGTCCAGTGATTGCAGTTTTCTGGCCAGTCGCTGATTACAAAATTTAAAAAACTTGACCTGCTGGTTGCGATTTTGGCTGATAAATTTTTTTTTGGTCTGAAATGTCACTACCTAGAGCTAGAAAGTGGCTGAGTTGGCAACAGTGGGGTGACTTTTGTAAAGGTGCAGACATGAGCTGGTGAGCGGATCTATCAGTCCAACCTCTCACTGCAGAGCAGAAGAGGGCAGTGGCCTGTTTTTTATTCATTTGGTGAAGTAAATAAGATCGGGGATAAGATCAACCAATCACTGATCCTCCAAAATTAAGGAAATAGATAAATTGGCTGCCAGATAAATCGGGGCACCCTTACTTTTTACAGCTCCTTGTGCTGAAATGTGCTCCTTTCTCCTGCTCACCAAGATGTTTGATCTAAATGTGAAAACAGAACCTAACCAGTTTTGCTACATAGAAGCTGTTCTCTGTTTCTGAATAAATGAAACACAAGCTGTTTGGGTTTAAGTTGTTTATTAACTATGAGTATAACTATGAGAATAATTATAAGCAGGCTTAGCATTTGTACCTTACAGGATGCCCGTTTCAAAGAGATCAAAACTTAACTTTGCAATTTAGAAAAGTAATCGCAAGAGAAAGAAAGACAAAAGTTTTACAGAATAAGCGTACAATAGAAAGTACAATAAAAAAAATTCCCAATTTAGTTTTGTTGTCACTCTTAAATGTTTTGATTCATAGAAAAAAAAATCAGAGGAAGATAACTTGAGTAGATCTATATAGAGATCAAGAACCTGTCTGACAATATGAAGTAGGAAAAAGGCAAAACATCAGATCTTGATCCAAAGAAATCCAAGAACAGACGAGAAACAAAATCAATGAAATCTAACAGTTTGGGAAGACCTACAAAGTCATTTTAAGACAAGAAAAGGAAAGGTCATTTAACACATTTTCACCAACAGAACAATTCAAAGTTCTTTTCAAGATTACAAGGAAAATAAAACAACAAACAAACAGCTACTCTTCATATTATTAATCAAAGGCAATTCTGAGCAAAAGAGGGTTTTGTCTTGATTGAAAAGGAACTCAGTGTTTCAGCTGTTTTCCAGTTTTCTGTAAGTTTGTTCTAGATTAGAGGAGGATAAAAATTAAAGCTGCTTCTCCATGTTTGGTTCTGGTTTGTTCAGGAGACACAGCAGAATGGAACCAGACGTCGGAGCAAAACAGGTCTTTAAAATGTTTTGGTACAAGGCCATTCAGTGACTTAGAAACTATAAATCATGCAGACACAAACATTGTTTCCCATTCATTGTAATATATTTTTAGTTCTTTAACTACAAACAAAAGTCGCCTCAAAACTGAGAAAAGTCAACTTCTAGATATGAGTTAAATGAATGATGACTCAATTTAGAAATATGCTAAAAAATGGGAAACTTTTAAACTTTCATTCTACTTAAAAATTTATTATTTTGTGGAGTTTAAGAGATAAGTGCATTTAATTTAACGGTTAGTTTGATTCAGACAGAATTTGTTCCCTAGTGAACAAAAAAATCATTTGGAAACTGTGTCCTGGATTTATTGAAGTTATTTTGGTCTGATTTTCAGATTATTTGATCATCTATGAAAAAAACTGACAAATTTGTAAGGAGACAAACATTTTTTTTTTTTTTTTTACAGTTTACTACTACTTGGTTTTCTTTACATTTTTTATTTATATAAATCTGAAAAGTGTGGGGTGCATTTGAGTTCAGCGTCTGTGAGGTAACACTTTGTAGAACTAGCTTTTGCTCCAGTTATGGCTTTTATTGTGAACTGAGGTTTTATGAATCAATTGAAATCAACTAATAATTCTATTTTTGATGTTATACGCCTTTACCATTGACACTAATCCATTAGAAATGTTATAATTGAACGGCCTTCGTCACAAGAAAATATTAACTTGTTTTTCTATTTGACTCCATATATTGTAACATTTTTGTCATTCTTTATCGCTTCTCCTGAGCTTTTATCGCACAGAGACTTCACACCTGGATGTTTTAGCTGAACAGGAAGTCCTGCTTCACACCTACTAAAGAGAACTACCACTGAAGACAAAAGGCCTCCATGTCAGAGGGGAAAAAAATCACTTAACATGTCTTTTTACATTTTAACAAATGTTTTATTGGTTTCTATATATATAAAAAAAACAGAATAATGCTCACCATAGGGAGAACAGCAGAATAAATTATTGTGCAAAACAGACAAGATAAACGTGAATATCTGTGGGACGGTGTGTGTGTTATTTTGTACTCAGAGCCACAGATGTCGCAGATATGACGGCACTGAGATGGAAAAACTGAGGGCTCTCTCCCAAACTCAAACCTCCAGGTTCCACACCTGGAAATGTGATGGACGGAGACGCGATCATTATTCACACTAGCATCACTGACTCTAATCACACAGGTCTGGGAGTTAAAGGCACGGGGAGGACGGATGTCAGGGATACTCACCTCTCCAGTCGCTCTTCAGCACAGCAGCGGTGCCAGCCAGCCAACCCAGAGGATCCAGATCCGGTCCTGGTCCACGAAAATCCCTGCGTGCCTGCCAGCAGATAACACGGCCGCCACACTTTCTGAGCTACTGGAGGGAGTCAACCTTATCAAAAATACTACAGCTACAAATCATGAGGTTTCTTTTACATTATTTACAGGTGAAAGCTTAGAGAGAGATGAGAGTTAGGATATTTTCTGAGAGCAGAATGAAAACAGAAGCAGTTTTAATGGAGGGGTGGGTGGTTATTGAGAGTTCTGGGGTTTTGGGGGTTGTGATGATCAGGGCCATGGTCTCCATAAAGTCTGGCTGAGGGTCCCGCTCTGGGACGAGCTCTCTTTGCTCCCCGGCCTCTCCGTTCCCATCTCCAGCCCGCTTTGCATCTGAGGCTGCTGGGGAATCATGGGGAAGCTCTGCTGGGCTGAGAAACTGCGCGGCCAAGCCGAGGTGCTCGCCCCTGAGGCCTGCGTCTGCTGACTGGACTTGGACCTCAGCCTCAGCATCTGGAGCAGGGACTTGGTGTGGGTCATGGAGATGGAGGTTTTGATGCGGGCGGCTGCAGAGTGGCTGTGTGAGTGTGGGAAGCGGGCAGAGAAGGTTGCGTCCAGGACCGGTCCGAGCCAGAGGCCTTTCCCTTCAGGACCCAGGAACTGCGACGCCCTCTGCAGGCAGCTGGAGAACCCGTCCTGGAAGGAGTATTTCTGGCCTCCCATCTTTTCCCTGAGTTCTTTGGCATTTCTTTGCAGGAAGAGAACAGTGCGCTCCAGAATCTCAGCTTTCTCTGCCTTCTGCTGCATCCCTCCCTGCAGCAATGACAGTTAAATAGGTTTAACAACAAACACTGCATATCTTTCTTGTGTTGCATACAAAAACTAAACATGTTTCCACTTTAAATTTTATTTACTTGTTGAGGCTCCTGCAGCAGCATGGTCCTCAGACGCTCCAGACTGTGATTCATTCTCTCCCTTCGACGTTTCTCCACCTGAGATTTCATCAGCTGGAAGCGAGAAGAGGATTGACCAAAGTTTGGGGATCTCATTTAAACATTCTTACATTTAGTTCTCTGCAAATAAAACCAAAAATGTTAGTATTGCTGCATAAGTTGCATGCATTCTCAGCGGTACCTTTCTCTTCCTTGTTGCATCATCAGTTTCTTGCAGCAGCTTCATTATCCTGGACTTCCCAAAGTTCTGTTCTCATCCAGGAAAAGCTGCTTCCTTCCCAGTCTGTGACTGATCAGGTAGTGAGCCTCGGGCCTCTTGCTTCTGCTTTTACCTCCTCCCAGCAGGTCCCTCCCTCCCTTTCATGTCCCTCCTTCCTCCAGCTCCTGCAGACCTTTACAGCCCCCAGACCCACCCTCAGCCCCACACACCACCTCATCAGTCAAGTCACATTCCAGTTCCTCACAATGTCTTGTTTTTATGATAAAAGGAAGCAAATCCTGCAGATTAAAGTCCACTTTTCTAAACTTTTTACCACAAACACAAGAGCACAGATAAAAATATGAAAACATGACAGAGTTGAAAAAGAAAAGTGTAACGCAAGAAATACACTCTCAGGTTTTCAAGTCTTCCCACTTTGCAAATTATTTGTGCTCTTCAGTCTGAACAAAAGCATTTTGCATCATGACAATAAAGTGTGATAGAAAAAAAAAACATACATATATATTTAGATTTGAACGTCATAATGTTCTTCTGCTTGATTATTTTGTAAGATATCAGCATTTAGCAATTATGAAGCAAGTTGAAAGTTGACTTGTGCAGAAACCCATTTTGTTTCATTTTTTAAAATGTAATCATGGTTGGTCCAACTTCAAGAATTTGTGGACCTGAAACGTCTTTTAAAGACCATTTCTTCATTAGATCAAAGCTAAAAATGTTAAGTATGCATCTGCTTTTCAATTTTGCAATCAGTTAAAAATAAAAAGCAAATTTACTATCCTTTGCAACTTCTAACTGAATTTTCCCCAAAAAATATTTATTTACTTAATCCATTAATGCTCTACCAGCTTCTCAGTTCCTGCTAAAGAAAAGAATCCCCTCAGCACTTTGATGCCACCACCATGTCTCACTATGGCTAAAAACTGCAAATCAAATCATTTGTATGTCTCCTTTTTTATTTTACTTCTGAAAGTGAATAGATGTCCCGGATTTCATTTTGGCAAATCAGAAGTGGGTACACTTTCTAAATAAGTTGTTAAATCATTTGTAAAAACACAATAGTTCCACTTCCACTTCACGGCCATATTTGCAGCTCATGTCTGAATATGCAACAGTAGCCTGACTTTTTCTTTTTTCCTTTGGTTCTTCAGAGTGTTTCATCTTTTCACTTCTCTCTGTCCGCGAACCTCCGGCGAGTGCCGACGCGTCTCCTTTCACGCCTTTTGCGTTTCCGCACGCAGGTTGTAAATGCGGGTTTTACATTCGCGCCTCCCTGTCACTGGGGTGCACGCGTGCCATTTGCACCCACTGTCTCGTGCTGCCGCGCCGCTATTGTTTGATGTTCGCCTTTGATGATGCGGAGGATCGCCGTGGGAAACACAGAGGAGGTGATTATGCACGCGTGACTCCTGTTTTAAATTCATCATTTGAAGCCCCCTTCCTTCCCTAACCGGTGAGCCTGGCACTTCTTTGCAAATGCAGACTGACGTTCAAACACGTGGAGTCCGACACATTGTAATCACAGGCGTCACTACGCACAGATACCCAATTTCTATACCCAATACTGCGTTTAATAAACTTATTGTATGAATATAACACGGGGGAAGAACCCGGATGGTGACAGAGTTTCATTTGAGGGGGTAAGATGTTTATTTGAGGGACCACTGTCCCCTTTTGCCCCAGCATATAGAGCTGCTGAGCAATAATAAGAACAAGCAAAAACTAATTAAAACCGAATTAGACAAAAAGTCATAACAAAATAAAACCAGTAAACTGTTTACTCCTGTCTGTCAGCTTTGATAGAACTGCCTGAGCTCCCTCAGGGGTCAGAGGTCAAAGCTGTGCTTCAACCTGGGCTTTTCTGCTTCAACATATTAGAGCTTTTACTGTGCAGAATATCTGACTAACTTCATGTATTTTGATCCTTATTTCACAGTGTTTCATTGTTTTATGTTCTAATTTTAGTGTTTTTATTAATGATTTATGTCTTGTGTAGAGTTTTGTTTTAAATATGTTCTAGACATAAACTTTGATTTCCGTTGTTGCCATGTTCTGCCTGCAGGACGCCAACCAGAGATTAATAAAGAAATTATGTACCTGATCACTAATGGCTGTATCCACAGGAAAATTGCTCAACATTTTAATTAAAGATCCATGAAGCTCCTTCAATCTGCTGCTGAGAAAATCAGCTCATCTGACCTCTGTGACCAAAACTCAGTAATACAAAGTTTTATAAACTTTAAAGGAAAGTTCAACTCAATCAATTTAGAAAATGTCCATTTTGGGTCACAAACTGCAGGTTTCACATGAATCCTCTCCCTGTTTTAGCAAAGCCGGTGTCCAGATGTTGCAAGGATTTGCCACATTGACTCTTTCTCTCAGTCATGCAGATTAAAATATTTTTATTTTCCCAGTCAGGATCAGAAAGAGGAACCAAAAATAAAAACCTGAGAGATAAACGTGAAAATGTTTCCAAACTGAGATGGAAATCTACCAGGAAGATGAATCAACATTTTAAATCAACACATCACTGTGAGCAGTCATTAAATGAGCTAATCTAAGCTAATCTACCACTGCTGTTACATTTAGCTACTGCTGTAAAGCTGATCAACCACAACAATCACTTATCAATAATCATAAAATTAACATCAAGTCTAAAAATATAAAACTTTAATGAACTGAATGTTCTGTTCTTCGTGTGGGAAATGTTTGAGTGTTTTTGGAGTTGAATCTTAATAATTTACTGGCATTGTTGACAGTCAGTTGCTATTACAACAGGTCTGTGTGTAGCGTGGCCAACAGAGAGAGCGAGAAAAAATAATCTGAGTGGTTTTGAGATGTTTTCTGCCTTATTTTCCCTAAATCAATAGGAGCCACATATCCAGGTTTCATTTAGTTAACTAGATCGTTCTACTGCCAGTCAGTCGCTTAACTTGCATGTGCCTGGGGCCGGCTCTGACTGTGTCGCCACCTTCAGGAAGGAAGTTGTGTGAATATGATGAAATGATTGTCGTCCCAGCGCCCGTGGCTCTCCGTCTTCAGTGCATCAACATGAATGTCGTCGGCTTCCAAAGACACGCTGAAAACGGAAACGTCTTCCTGGTCTGAGCGCCAAACAGAGACGTCCGTCATGTAGGTCCAACATCTTCACCAGACATTCAGCACTGATCCTGTCATCAAACCAGCATATTCAGAACGATGTCTGCTTCCCACAGGGCAACTCTGGAGGAGGAGTGGTGCACAACAACTTGCTTTATGGAGTCATTTCATTCACTGACAATCCACCCCTTTGCATGCCGCGCTCCAGCTGGGGTGATGGATGTTTGTGACTACCTGCCACTCATCAACCAACAAGTGTTCCCCAGTCTTCATGTCTCTGATTATTCTCCATTTTATCAGCATCAAAGTATCCGCTGCTCTATAAATTGAAAATAAATAAATCCAAACTGCTTACTGGCTGCTCACATTTCTGCTTCGTTTTTCTACCATTTAAGGTTCATTTCAAGGGAATCAAATGTCATTTTTCTAGTAATCTGAAACTCAACATGTTTTAAAATACAATAATCTGTAACTCAATGTGAAGAAGTTCTTCAGACTTCAGATTTTTAGTTTTCCAGTTTCTCTCAGATCTTTTGGTTCATTTTTCACGTTTGCACAATAACTGGAGCATTTCCTAAAACATTTAATACAAATTGAACATCTAGTAGTAATTGTGATTCAAGACTTCTCGTTTCTCTGAAGCAGCTCTTCATGTCAGTGAATGTGTCATCAAAATGAAAAGTTCTGACGCAACGACAGTAACATCAAGGAATGTTGACAGAGACTGATCAGCCACAGAGAGGTTTCGAAGAAAAACAATAAAATAAATGCAAAACAATGACAGATTTTGACATCTAGTTAAACATTTAACTAATTGTCAAAAACCCAGTGGAAGAAAACCCACATCTGCATCCGAAGCAACTGAGTCAATGAAATAGATACACTAGTTAAACATTGAATAATGAATAAAATTGAAAAAAATGATAAAATGACTTTGAATATGATGTGGAAAGGAAGTCCATATAAGGCCTGCAGTGGAGTGGTGTATGAACACCTCCTCCTTTAATTAATGTTGTTTAGCCTAAACATATGACCATTTTTTAAATGCTTCTTCTGAACTGGAAAGAACCACCTCTAGTTTTCTGTATAGTCTGTTTTCTTTACCTGTATTTTTAGTTTTGGTCTCTTTAATGATGAGTTTAACAGCAGCTGTTTAAAGCAATAAGGCAGAAGTGAATAGATCATTAAATAACATTTCTCAACATGAAACTACAAATGTTTCCATTATTTTCTTCACCAATAACCAGAAATAAGCACAAGAGACGATCTGATCAGATAACAGCCATTTATTTTCTAGTCATGTGACAGTGGATATTATGTACTGATTATTACAAACAGCAGCTTTACTTATTCATAAATTAGATTTCATCACAGATTAACTTGAATACAATAATTTACTCTCCAAATAATTCATCTGTAAATCAGAAAATGAATCAACTGAAAACTGAAATTTCAAGATTAACTTGAACTTTGTGATTTTATGACACTGAACATTTAGCCACATGTCAGACACACTGGATTTTATGTCCAAGCTGTTTCATTTACCCATTGTTTGGACCATTAATTATTTGTCTTATCCACCCAATGTACGCACAGACGTCCATGAAACCAGTTGGTTTACTGCAGGCATACTTTGGATCTCCAGTGAAGGCATGAACGCCATACAGCCTGTTGTTGAACACCCATCCTCCTCCAGAGTCGCCCTGTGACAAACACAAAGCTTTTAGTTGTTTTGCTGCTGTGATTTATCCAGTAAATTAGAGACAGTGTCAGGTTTATCAGCTCAAAATAGAAAACTAACCCCAGATGTGTCCTTCCCGGAGCTTTTAGCACAGTTCCAGTGCTGGTAAATGAGACTATAGGCTTTAAGTTTTATCAAAGCCTTTTCCATTTTCTCATGTTTTTCAACCTCAAGTTCTGCACACTGAAGTTCATCTGGAGTATGGGGAACTGTAAATGAAAAGAAGAAGAAACAAATGTTAGGCCTGTCTCAGTGTCAGAACATTTTGTTCAGGATTTTACCTTATTGTTTGTAATTATTAACTAGTTTATTTCAGATTATGTATTATGACCTGACTTTTCAGAAACTCTGTTTGCTGCAGCTTCAGCAGAGAGCTTGAAAGCTGATTTACATAATTTGTCATTTTGAGGTAACAACAAAAACATAAACTTACTTCTTTTTTTGAAAAAAAATCCAGCTTTTGCGGCTCCATAACCTGCAATCTGAACCTTAGTGCCGCTGAAACACAAGAGAAACAAAAGCAGAAATATAAGTCACCTTCAAAAAATAATCCGGCCCTCAGAGACCAGATCTGAAAAATATTCCTGCATGAACTTTGCTTCTTGTTAAAGATCAAGAAGAAAAGTGTCCGATTTAAGAAAGACAAAACTTACAGTGGGAGAGTATCTGGACAGGTGGCTAGACTGATTGGTTGGATTGTTGTTTGTCTTGGCAGCTTCAGGAGCATGATGTCATGTCCACGACCGTTGATGTCTCTGTAAATTTCATGTTGAGTGATTGTGTAAGTCACCACTGGAGTACCTTTAGGATGAACTCCTAGTTTTGCCTTAATAACCCTATGCAAATAAAACACAATTATTAGAGAAACAAATAGTTATTGGTGATTTTTCAGTAGATCGTTTCCTGACTCACCATCCTGGACCTGACTCCCAGCAGTGAGCTGCAGTCAGAACCCACTGATCACTGATCAGAGATCCTCCACAAAAATAGCTCTTTGTTTGACTTTCTCCAGTGATATTCACATGATACTGTCGCTCATCATCTCTACACTTTTTACCTCCTATGACTCTCTTCTGCAAAGACACTGAACTCACTGCAACACCTGGAGAAGAAAGTTGCTGTTTTAGCAAATTAAATTCACACAGTAGAAATAAGGAACCAACATGTCAGCTTATAATGAAAAGGATCAAATAAAACAGATCAACATAATTCATAGCATTCAGAGTGAATGGACATGTGTCCAGTGTCTCCAGTTTGTCCAGTGTCTCCAGTGTGTCCAGTGTCTCCAGTGTGTCCAGTGTCTCCAGTGTGTCCAGTGTCTCCAGTGTGTCCAGTGTGTCCAGTGTCTCCAGTGTGTCCAGTGTCTCCAGTGTGTCCAGTGTGTCTGACTCACCCATCCCCAGCAGCAGCAGAACCTTCAGCAGAGCCATTGCTGGTCCAGCTTCCTGTGAATGTCTGCTGTCCTGCAGCAGCTTTTAAACTCTGTTCACAACTTCCTGTTGGACAGGAAGCCACCAATCACAGGACGGACACTGAACTGAACCACTGTGCATTGTCATGTGGATACAGTGGAACTTTACCAACTCATCGTTCTAAAGAAACTCAAACTATAGTTTGATGAAGAGTCACAAAAAAGACTTTAAAAGCTGAAAAATGAACTTGATTTAAAGTATATAAACTTAAACGGCTCTAATGACATCAGATAAATGTAAAATTAACATTCATCCATTTAAATGTAATTGCTACTGGTTTATGCAGCATTTAAATATGTAAAAGAAATTGCATTCACATAGGAACTAAACTGTTGGTACATCATCTCTACCACAGCAGGCAGTCATCTGCACACAAAGATTTTAACCATTCACCATTTCAATAAAACGTAAAACTTTAACTTTCATCAATGATGACATTAATGGCTCAAAATTACATTAAATAAATTAAAACTAAATTAATTTGTCACTTAAATGAAAATTCTGGTTAAAGCATTGATTAAAATTATATCTAAAAAAATACTACAGTAAAATTTTAACTGGTGTGATGATTTACATTAAAGATACAGACAAATTTAATTCTTCTAAAAATGACAGGTCCTCTTCTGTCAGCCATGTTTCCTGGCTTTAATATGATTTACTATAAAAACTATAAAAGCAGAAAATCTTACCAAGTATTTTGGTGTAGTTCCTAATGCAAATATCTTAGTACATGATAAACAAAACAAAAGTAACTTACAAGTAACTTTTCAGTAAGACAAACAAGCTTGTTTTAAATAAATAGTTTCTTAATATTGATGAAAATACACTGAACAAAAATATAAACGCTCCATGTCAAATATTGTTGTCATGTGGAGTAAATGAGCATTGCTGACATTTTTTGTACCAAAGTAATATTTCTCCTGATTTGTGTATAATTTTTAATCCAACTTGCTGTCAGTGAGCATCACTCACTCAGTGAGTTGTTTTTTACTCAGTACATTGTGGTTCATGTCCAGATAAGATAAAACGAGCAACAACCAGACAATCCCTGGACTAGACAATAAAAGGCCCCAAAATGTCACATTTTGTCACAAGTCATAAAGCCTCAGATGTTATGCGGGAGCCGTTGGCATGTTGGATGCAGGGACGCCCAGCAGAGCAGCAGCTGCACAGCTCAACGTCCATAATCAGACCATCGGCCGTTTAAGAGTTTGTTTCCAACAGACTGAAAATCCATCTCATCCTCCTCATCCTCGTCGGCCACATGTGACCAATCCAGCACCAGATCGCCACATCCAGCTCGTCCATCTGAGGATCGGTTCAGACCAGCGACACACACAGTTGATTGGTCTGAACAACAGACGCATCACACCTCAGATTGTCTGTAATTGTCTACAGGAAGCCAACTGGGTCAGAATCAGATTTCTCAACCTGACCCCTATCATGACTGTCAATCCGCTGCAAACGGCCGAACCACGATGAAATCAATGCTGATATGAAGATCAGTAATTACTGAAAATATATTTTGAGTTTCTCCATATATTGCATAACCCAAATGTTCATAAAACTCTTATATTTGACATGAGGCATATATATATTTTTTTGTTAATTGAAATTCAATAATTCAAAACTTGGCAGATCATTTAACTTATAACACGGGAACAAAGTGTTGTTATAAGTGAAATAACACTGGCGTCCCACAGAGCTGTGTGCTGAGCCCCCTCCTCTAGTTGTTCACCTAACACTGTCATTTTAACTCAGAACTAGTTTACTGAGTAAAATGAAAGAGTGAACTAATACCAAAATGCAAAACCACAAAAAAGAAAACAAATAAGAATAAAACCAATTCCCAGTAAAATGATGTAATGACCTGTATGTAGTGAGAAAATGTAGTCTCGTATTTCCAGAAAATAATTTTACACAGTTTTCAGGATGAAAACCAATGATCTATGGAAGTCTGCAGGTGCAGATCCTCCTCAGTGACACCAGCGAACATCCAGGGAGTGAACGCAGAGGTCCTGGACTCTCACAAGCATCTGTGGGACATTAAGGGATTTCTATTTCTATTAAAACGTTTAACATTTAAGAAATTTTCTCAGGTTTATTCAAAGCTAGTTTCAATGTGTTCTCACACTAACTGTTTCCGTCATGTAGAATTGACCAATATTATGTTTTGTCTTCTAAGTCAGGATTACAAAGAACCCGAGAGATAAACGAGAAAATGTTTCCACACTGAGATGAACATCTGCCAGGAAGATGAATCGACATTTTAAACCAACACTACCGCTTCAGACATGAAATAAACAAATACACAGCATTGTTGTGCAACAAAATGGTTGATTTGGCAATAAATAACTATTGATAAAAGTGTTTACTATGTTTGTAATTTGTAAAGATCAAAATTACAAAGTTGAGGCAGAAGAAAATATTATCTTGACCTCTGACTGTTTTCCAAATAAAATGTAATATTAATGCCATATTTTTTAATTTGTGTTCACAAGTTTTTGTAAATATGGTAATGTAAGATAATTATGAATGACGTAATGCCCATCGTCTGCCAATAAAATGATGTGGGTAACATCAGTACTAATTGAAGAAACTTTTACTGTAACATATGTGATGATGGAAACATGATGTTACCATCTTTATTCTTTAATTGTTTGTCCTGTTTCTGTTTTAGCAGCAACGTTTGTGCCTGATTTTGGTCTAGTGTTGTCCTCAGTTTTCTTCTTCAGGTGTTTCAGTGAACTCAGATGATTAAACTCATAGAAATATGTCTGAAAAGTTTCTTTATCAACATAAGACCATCATAACATTATGGTAAGTTTCTGCTGTCAGCAGAAACTCAGTGGCAAAACCCTAAACTTTTCACAAAGCAAATTGCCTTAGAAAAGCTGAATATTTTAATGTCAAATATACATGAATCAATGTTGATTCCTTAACTTTGATTCAAAATAAACTCAAATATATATAGTAATGATACACCTCTAAGAGTCATAACGGCCGTTGTCTGACGTCACTGTGAAAAGGGTCTATTGTCAAACCCAAAACTTGACAGGTTTGGGGCAAGGTGAGAGTTGATCTATTAAACTGACTGAAGATGAATACATAACTAAAAGCTGGACTATAGACATTATTTATTTGTGAGCTTGCCTCTTTATTATTAAATTGAATATAATTTCAGATTTTTCTATAACTTTTCTTCAGGTTAGCTTAGAAAGTGAGCTATTATTGTTACAGGTTAGTTTTCTAAACTACAAAAAAGTAACTGTTAGGGATGCTCAAATATGAAAAATTGGACTGATATTGATATCCAATAGTAACACTGGTATTATGGAAGACTTACCAATATTTTATTTTATAATTTGTTTTATCCGATTACTTGATTAATTGTAAGAATAATCAATAGATTACTTGATTACTAAAATATTTGTTTACAATAGCTCTACAAACAATTAACTCCATCAGCTTTTCCAAAAACAAAAAAAAAAAAAATTCCCCAAAATTATGAATTACAAATAAAACTTTGACACCAGAAACACAACAGCAGTGGGCTTGCCAAACGGACCCTACAATGAAAACACAGAAAAGTACCACTTCATAAGTTTTCTGTATACATTTATAAAAGGAACAACATACAATTTTGCAAGAAACATTACTTTAAACATGTATAACATTTTAAAGAAATAAACAAACTCAAACTCACTTCCAAACGGCCTGCAGCCTGTCCAGACTGAAGGCGATTCTCACCCTGAACAATTTATCAATTGTTCTTAGATCAGAATCAGAACCAGAACTGGTTGATTGTTGGTTCAACCAGAGCTAACAGAACTTCTCCAACATGCAACATTTTCTTCTTTCCTTTTTCTCTCAATAAATACAAAGTTTATTAAAACTGAATCCTTAGACCAGCTGACCAGGCAGGGAACTTTAAGCTTTGTTTCTTTGGATCAGAACTTTTTAACTTGCTTCAATTATTAGCGAGAATGTTCTTGGTTTTCTGTTAAAAACATTTTCTCTAGGTTCTGTGGTGGCGCAGGGGCAAAGCACAACACTTGAATTGGGGCCTTTGTCCTTGTGCTGGTGGTCGCAGGTTTGATTCCTGGCCTGATGATATTTGCCGCATGTTTTCTCTCTTCACCCTCTTTTCTGTCAAACTACTTTCAAATAAAGGTCACTATAGCGTCAACAAACATTTTCTCTGTGGGGTTTGATCTGAAGTGACATATTCTCTGTTTTAGTGTTTTAAGAACTTGGGAAGTTTTAAATCAGGAGGAACATAGACAAAACCTGAAAAGTGTGGCATGGATCTAATTCAGTCTCTCTGAGTCAAATACAGTTGTGGTCAAAAGTTTACATACACTTGTAAAAAACATAATGTTATGGCTGTCTTGAGTTTCCAATAAGTTCTACAACTCTTATTTTTCTGTGATAGAGTGATCGGAACACATACATGTTTGTCACAAAAAACAGTCATAAAATTTGGTTCTTTCATAAATTTTTTATGGGTCTGCTGAAAATGTCACCAAATCTGCTGGGTCAAAAATATACATACAGCAACATTAGTATTTGGTTACATGTCCCTTGGCCATTTTCACGGCAACTAGGCGCTTTTGGTAGCCATCCACAAGCTCCTGGCAAGCTTCAGGTCGAATGTTTGACCACTCTTCTTGACAGAATTGGTGCAGTTCAGCTAAATGTGATGGTTTTCTTGCATGAACCTGTTTCTTTAGCACTGTCCACATGTTCTCAATGGGGTTTAAGTCAGGACTTTGGGAAGGCCATTCTAAAACCTTAATTCTAGCCTGGTTTAGCCATTCCTTTACCACTTTTGATGTGTGTTTTGGGTCATTGTCTTGTTGGAACACCCAACTGCGCCCAAGACCCAACCATCGGGCTGATGGTTTTAAGTTTTCCTGCAGAATTTGGAGGTAATCCTCCTTCTTCATTATCCCATTTACTTTCTGCAAAGAACCAGTTCCACTGGCAGCAAAACATCCCCAGAGCATAATACTACCACCACCATGCTTGACAGTAGGCATGGTGTTCCTGGGATTAAAGGCCTCACCTTTTCTCCTCCAAACATATTGCTGGGTGTTGTGGCCAAACAGCTCAATTTTTGTTTCGTCTGACCAGAGAACTTTCCTCCAGAAGGTTTTATCTTTGTCCATGTGATCAGCAGCAAACTTCAGCTGAGTCTTAAGGTGCCTTTTCTGGAGCAAGGGCTTCTTTCTTGCACGGCAGCCTCTCAGTCCATGGCGATGTAAAACACGCTTGACTGTGGAGACTGACACCTGTGTTCCATCAGCTTCCAAATCCTTGCAGACCTGCTTCTTGGTGATTCTTGGTTGACTCTTGACCATCCTGACCAATCTCCTCTCGGCAGCATGTGATAGCTTGCGTTTTCTTCCTGATCGTGGCAGTGACACAACTGTTCCATGCACTTTATACTTGCGTATAATTGTCTGCACAGTTGCTCTTGGGACCTGTAGCTTCTTTGAAATGGCTCCAAGTGACCTCCCTGACTTGTTCAAGTCAATAATTCGCTTTTTTAGATCCACACTGAGTTCCTTTGACTTTCCCATTGTAGCTTTTGTAGCTGAGTCTAATCACTGGGTCAAATGAGCCCTATTTAAATGGGCTCATGAGAAGTCAACAGCTGTAGTCAATCAGAATCACTTACAAGAAGTGAAGAGGCCATGACATGAAGCTAATTTGATTGACACAACTCGCTACATCACCAAAATTGACAAATTTTGTTGCTGTATGTATATTTTTGACCCAGCAGATTTGGTGACATTTTCAGCAGACCCATAAAAAATTTATGAAAGAACCAAATTTTATGACTGTTTTTTGTGACAAACATGTATGTGTTCCGATCACTCTATCACAGAAAAATAAGAGTTGTAGAACTTATTGGAAACTCAAGACAGCCATAACATTATGTTTTTTACAAGTGTATGTAAACTTTTGACCACAACTGTAACATTGAATAATAAACCCAATCTCCTGCCCTCAGTTATTTATTCAGACAATGTTTAACTGAAATGTGTTTTCAGGGCCTGTGAAGTGGGAGCGAACGGGGAACTTGTCCAGCAGTGACCAAACAGCCATGAATCAGCCTTTCTGCTCTCCTCCCAGTCATGGCAGATGGTTTATCAGCTATGTTGGAACAGGCATATTGACTTTTGTAAGAGTCCTGACCATGAAATGTTGATTTAAAGACCAGATAAAAGTTGCACAGGGCTGATTTAGCTAAAAGTTGTTCATAATAAAGCACTTTGTGTTGTCTTGTTGCTGAAAATATGCTATAAAAATAAAATTACATTTACCTTTAACATAAACAGGGTTTTGTCTTTAATATGTTTTTGTCCTGCATGAGCTCTGACTGCAAACCAAATTTCTACTTTTTCATTTTCTGATCTCATTTTGTTTTTAATCTTGAGAAAAATCACCAAATTTGTATTTTTTCTGTCTCATTCTGGTTACATATTTGTATAAATTTATACAAATTATGAATTAAGGGAAAACACAACTAAACATCTGACTAGAATCCCTGCTGGTTGGTTTTATCTATCTATCTATCTATCATGACACCACAGACCCTTGCTGACCTTTAGTAAACACCTGTGATGAATAGAACACGCAAAATCTGTTCCTGTCTGGTTTCAAACCAGAAACCTTTTGCATGCAAAGCCAAAGTGATAACCACTACACTACAGAATCTCATGCTCTTTGGACTGTTCCTGGTAGATGATCCACATTTTGTTAGAGACTAATGTTAACGATTGGCATGGAACAAAGTCAAATACTTAAACCACAGATCCTCTCAGAGAGCACAGTAACTTGGTGAACAAATTGTCAGACTTATAATTGTGCCTAATTTCACATTACAGTCCATAAACTAAGCCTGGGATCAAAGAAATGTATTAAAGATGTCATTAGCAGAGACAAATGGTTCTACAGAGACTTGGTTAAATGGCTAAAAAATAAAATTAATACTTACATATAAAAGATGGTTCAAAAATAAAACTAAGACATTAAATAAAAAAATATCTCTGAAATACAATCACTTGAAAATTAAAAATGGTTCAAAAATAAAATCAACACTTCAAAATACAACATCTCTGGAAAATAAAATATTATGTATGTTGTTTTGAAAAACATTGGAATATAAGCACTTTTATCAAATCTTCAGTGGTAAGATCATGTAAGTTCTTCTTAAATCCATGGAAACTCAACAGTTTGTAAGGTAGGTGAGTTAGCTCAGCAGGTTAGAGCACGGTGCTGGTAATGCTGAGGTCATCGGTTCAAACCCCGTATGGGGCAATTCATGTGTAAAGTCTTTCAGACAATCAACACTTCAAAATAAATTAAATAAGGGTTCAAAAATAAAATCAACACTTCAAAATAAATAAGGTTTCAACAATAACATCAACATGTTACAATTTAAAAAATGGTTCAAAAATAAAATCAACACTTTAAAATAAAAAATGGTTCAAAAATAAAAGGTAACACTTTATTTGAAGGGGGTGAATAAGACTGACATGACACTGTGATATTACTGATGTAAATTTGTTATAAAAGTATTACTGATTGCACTTTAAAAATGAGGTAATTTTATGTTATTAAAGGTAAAGTTTAAACAGTAATGATTTATTGGTTAATGTCAAGTTGTCATAACAAAGACATTTTGAATAATGTCAACTTTGTATTAAAAGTGTCATAATTTACCGAATGACGCTTTATGACAACAGTCATAAATATTCATGAAGACTTATTGATGTTCATGACAAGTGTTATGTCATGTTTATGACAGTGTCATGTCAGTCTTATTCACCCCCCTTCAAATAAAGTGTTACCAAATAAAATCAACAGTTCAAAATGTATAATGGTAACTGTTTCTGTCTGGTCAGTCCATAAACTAAGCCTGGGATCAAAAAATGTATTGAAGATGCCATTAGCAGAGAAGGAGGCTTGGCTAAAAAATAAAATCAATACTTACAAATAAAAAATGGTTAGGAAGCGCATTACCTTTGGTTGAAATGGCGTGTTAAATTCAAGTCTCCATTACAGACCAGAGAAAACTAAAGAGAACGCAACGTAGTGTATTTGAGGAGCCGGCAGTTTGTCTTGAGGAAATAAATGACGATGCAAAAGTTAATTAAACTGTAACATGCGCAGTCCGCTGATCAACCACTGCGGACGCTGCTCCGCCGCTGCGAAGACTTAGAAACCGCTGGGAGAAACTCATCCAGCGGATTTAATAAATGGAGCCTTCTTGGTGCATGTTACCCAGGAGAGCGGCGGTCTGGAGGAGCTGCAGACGTAACATCTGTCCGTTTGGGATAAGCGAAACCACGCTAAATAAATAAATAAATAAATAAATAAATAAATAAATAAACCTGGTAAAAGCGCACACCGGACCGCACAGGGTAAAACACTCAGAGTTCAGTTGATCTGTTTGGATCAGACAGATCCAACTGACTGATGAATTAGCGCAGATTTTTCTGCAGATGGGAACCAGGAGGAAGTGCGTTCAGACCCCAGCGGGTGAAGTGATGCTAATTTAAGTGAAGTCGCTTAATTTAATTTATTAAAAGTTATTGGGGTGGTTTTTGTCACTACGAGAAAAATGTAGATGCATTTATCTGCTTAATTTGTGATGGGATCTGGATTCACGGTGAATATTAACTAAACCGCGTAAAATGCGACTAAATAGTCGATGTTAATATGATTGTAATTTCACGGATAAAAATAGTACATGACCGATTTTTTTTTTTTTTTCGGTCAAGATAACGTCTAGCGCCGCCCTGACACCAACTCACACATCTTCATTCACAGTCTTACTTGTAAATCGATGTTTCTTTTCTTGGACGTTTTCATGTTAGCTTGTCCATGTCTCAGTTTTATTCGCTGGGAAAAATCAATAAGCAGCTTGAGGTGACTCTGCTGCTCTCTAGTGGCGAGAAGCCGTAATGTTTGCCGGTAACAATCGGAATGCATTGTGGGAGATGTAGTTTGTAGTCAATTCGTGCTCAAAACCTATTGTAAGTCAATGTCGGCCTATAAAATGATGCGGGGGCCACATAAAATGACATAGCGGGCCACATGTGGTCCGCCATGTCATGTTTGACACATGTGTCATAAGGTGTGACTGCTTGAAAGCAAAATTTATGTTGTTCTAAGACTTTTTGCTCTTGTGAAAATGTGCCTTCATGTCCTCTGAGGTATCTTTTTCTGATCTGACCACAAGGTCTGCACAAAGGATGAGTGGCTCAGCAGCTGCTTGTGAATACAGAGAGTCTTTATTGTAAAAGAGGTAGAGAGAATACAGGTGTTTCACTGTACAGAAAAAAGACAGCACTGTTTTTACTCAGTCAAACCAATAATATGGACTCAGACACGCCTCATTCATTTACAAGGACAGGCCAGTAAAAAAGAGAAAAGGAGGAACGAAACAACATGAAACAGAGAAACAAACACACAAATCTTTGGATTTTTCTCTATTGCCCTCTCATTCACTAAATGCACTCCCTTTCTGAGCCGTTAAAACCAAAACACTTGTTAAACTAATAATACAAGCAATAATAATATTAATAAAAATGATATAGTGTGCTAAAAACAAAAGATAATGCGATCCCACCTCTCACATCTTCCCAACCACAAATACATTTTAGTAACAAGTGGAAAACAAACCCTACGAGCCCCAATGATAAAACCCAAACCTGCATGCACTCAACACACACTCACTCTACCGTCTGTGCACTCAGCTAATCATACAAACATAATGATGACCTACGCTGGGCGGCTTTCCAAACAAAACAAAACAAAAAAACAACGGACATTTAAAATAACCAAACATTATACAAAAACAACTGCAGCCAAGTGGGAAGGGTGATATCATTCTGTCTGTCTTTTCCCTCGTCAATCTTTCTGTCGTTCTGTGCCGGCGGGGCGGGGCCATCAGTCGGAGTTATCCGAGTGGTCGGTGCGGGGCGAAGTGCCGGAGGGGGGCGAGGCCCGACCCTGCCAGTTTCCGTTAGCCTGAGGGGTCCAAAGAGACAAAATCAACATCAACAAACCGCATCGTGCAACAAAAATGCAGTATACTGAAAATCAATATATGAATTTGCATATAATCTCTTTTTCCTCCCTTTCTTGTTGGGTTCAAAGCTCCCACCTTTCAAAAAAAGAAATGTGCAACATTTTCTTTACTCTCTGGTCAATAAGTTTTATTAAGTATTTGATTTTAGAAAGAAAACAAAATTCTGCAGGTCAGACATTTAAAACATTGTATTTAGAAACTGTTAAAGTCTTCATGTGCAAAAATAAACAGGCAGAGCTGTGTGACTTAATAAACCCTGATTGATCCAGCTGACCTCTACACATTAACGCATGTCTGGTGTGAAGGACTTTGGATAATGTCAACATCTGCCATTTTCTTTTCTTTTCTTCATTTTGTGGCACTAAGCAAAAGATAATGTAAAATGAAAAGATCTGACAATATTTAGAAGGAAGGTATATAAAGAAAGTATGAACAAGCTTTTAAATCAATGTGGCCAAGAAGAAAATATCAGTTTTCTGGCACTTTGAAGTAAAAGAAAAGTAATGCTAAGCAAACCCTCAGTTCGGCTTAGCAACAAGTTTACGAGTTTCTTGTCAAGTAAAATGATGTAAAACAGATTAGTGTGTTAATAACAAACTTAATCACAACTTCTGCCAAAACTCATACCCCTTATCATATTCCAATAACTTTCTTATGGCAGAGTAATCTCCAAAGGCTGAGACATTAAACTTTAAAAACAGGCTGTAAGCAAGATGTCACATGACTTCCTGGTTTGAATTTATAACAGCTGCCTACCACACAGTTAAATATTTCTCAACCAATGACAGGAATGTTCTGATAGCAACAGTGTTATGATTTTATGTCAGTGTTTACACTTACAATCCAATAAAGGCTCTTTCACAAGTTACTGGAAGCGTGATCAGAAAGTCAACTGGTTTTGTTTGAAACAGCTGCTTTAAAACCTGAGGTGTTTAGTGAGTTTAAAACAAACTCTGGCTGCTTTCATCTGCTTTCTCAAAACTACTACCCAGATGACTTTACCTGAAACAAAACCCAGAAACAACTATGTTTCTATAAGAACTATAGGGATGGAAACAGCTGCAAAGTGTCACATTTGACAAGATCAGAGGTCATTCTTGAAAATATTTTCAAATATTAACATCAGATCAGCTCCTTATGCCCTCCATGTCTAATTCTGATACCAAAACTCAGCAGAAAATGATATTTCTCTCCCATTCCATCTAAATGTATGAAGCAGCAGCTCACATATGCATGCCTGTTCAGAAATGTATCTTTATCGCCCTCTTGTGACGGGTTGATGGACAACAACATCGATCCGAGTAACAACATGAAGCTTCTGCCTTGAGAGAGATGTCTGCATGCAACTTTACTGCTTTTGATCTTTAAATGATTAGCAAATCACGAAATAAGGACACGATCTGCAGCACCTGCATCTGGTAGGCGGACTGCTCGCCGTTCACAGATGGAACCCCGAGGAACATGTCCGCTGAGCCCGAGAGGGAGAACGACCCCGACCCTGAAAACGAAGAAAAAATCTTTAGTTTTCATCCACAGCATTAAAACGTTTGATTTTTTTTCTGTGTAGGAAGCTAAGGGGCCTCCAGGGTTCCAGCAGGAGCCTTCGTCGTCTCGTACCTGTGGAGTTTGGAGTGTGCGGAGAATCATCTCCCTGTCTGGCTCCTAAAGCCGTCTTCATGGCGTAAAGGTTGGCCTCCTCTTGGAACTTGCCGATGTTTTTCTTGTAGCGGATTCGTTTGTTGCCAAACCAGTTGGAGACCTGGGTAAAAATGATTGAAAAAATAACACCCAAATTATAGTTTTCTTACAAATGCAAATACAAAACGTGGTTTCAGCTATGAGTGTTGAATAACAGATTTGGTAATCATTTCAATTCAACTCCTGCCAGAACGTCACACAGCTCTGCCGGTTTATTTTACACATGAAGACTTTAACAACTTTCTTTCTGTTGCAAATGTCTGACTTTAAATACAAATATAAAAGTTACAAATTTGTGACTACAAACTGTCAGAGAAACTTTCTGCTTAACATCATAAATTTAAGCCTTTAATCATAAAAAATGCTCATTTGCTTCTTGTAAATATGCAACTTTTCAATACTAGAGAATATCCACATTTTTCTTGTAAATACGTGAAATCATCTCAGTATATCAGATATTTTTGGTGTAAATTTACTGTCCAATTTTTAAAAATATATTTTATCTAATTTTCCGTCACATCCTGCCAGCTCGTCTCGATCCGTGCAGACAGCGGCTGACCTGAGAAACGGTGATTCCACACTGTTTGGCAAGTTCCTCTTTGGCTTCTTCGCTGGGGTAAGGGTTGGACAGGTGGGAGTAGAAATACTCGTTGAGGACCTCTGTGGCCTGTTTGCTGAAGTTGCGCCTCTTACGCCTGAGGAGAGAGAAACATGGTGAGCGCTAAGGGAATAACAACTGAAGAAATTAAAAAATAAAAATCTAACAGGGCAAATACTATTCAAGCCATCTTTGACTGTGGAAAACACATATTTTATAGAAAAGCTGACAATAAATGCATGGATACAACAAAATGGTATATCCTTCCAAATCTGGAAAAGACTTAAAATTTCACATTTTTCCAGACTGCACATGTCTTTACATGACATTTATTACAACTCCTGCTATAAACATCAAATAATCACTTGCAAAGCTTTCATAAAACCCTTTTAAGTTAGACCTGGAAAATATTCTAGTATCTAGAAGTTGTATTATCTAAGCCACAACGAGAAGCAGTCAGAGCCAAGTTAGCAAGCAGGTGTGCAGTGAGGTGAGACCACTGTGAAAGATCACAGCAACATCTGGCTGCTTGAACATTAAATATAAAGAAAAGATGGAGAATCAGGAGAGTTGTACGATGGACACCAAAAGAAAAATGGCCACAAACCGCTCACCTGGCGTCCAGGAAGCGGGACCTCAGAATCATGACGGCCTCACACGTGCTCTGCTTGAGCTGGGTCTGGATGGAGCTGAACTTGCGGTGGATGATGGCCACCATGCGCTCGATCTCCCGCGGAGTCACGGGCCGCGTGCGCGACTGCTCCCTCAGCAGGTTCATGACGTGAGTGGTGAATTCAGTGCATGCCTGAGTAAAGTTGGCAAATGAGAGAAACAAAAGGAAGGGATTAAATCTACACTGGAGTTCTCAACAATGTATCTGTATTGATTTTGAGGGAAAGGAAACCCTGAAAAGCTTTTTAAGACAACAAGGAGTTCTGAGGAAAGCTTAATTAAATAACTTGACATATGCAAAAGACTAAAATAGTGTATTAAACAGCTGTGGAAAAATCTATTTTAGAAGGTTAGCATTCCTAAATGTTGTGTCAAATGGATTCCACTCAGCTGTGGAACTCATAATTACAAGAATAAAAACAACCCCCCCCATCCACCCACTCTAAAGAGGTATTTTCTGCGAATGCGTGGCCTAACATGCCAAAGGATTTACACTCCTGGAGGGCAGCGTCAGAACAGGCAAGCGTGTACAGGCAATGTCAGCGACACGGTACCTGCTCATACTTCTCCAGCTCAGTGTGGTAGATACTGCGAATCTGGCTCAACTTGCTTTTGTAGTCGGAGTGCTCGAGCGAGCTGTCGGGCGACATCCCTCCGGAGCTGGTGGCGGCGGACACGGCGGCGGCGGCCCCGCCTCCTTTCTCCGGCCCGGCGACGCCCTCCGCCAGCAGCATGTTGTCTAAACGCACCAGCTGAGGATCCTGAGGCTCCTCCTCCTGGGTGTTCCTCATAGACAGGCCTGCCGGTTAGAACATGTTTGTGTTTTAACTCCCACTAAAATCAAACATTTCATGGCACACTCCTAGCTAAAAAAAAAATGTGTCCAAGCACAGAACCTTGTGGTACTCCACCAGAAGCCCTGGAACATGAACAGACTGGAATCTGTTGGACCAATCAGATCTAAACTCCACTTGATTAGCAACTATTTTCTCCTGGAAACAGATACAAGTCATCTTAATCGAGAAAAGGTTTCTTAAGGAAAGGCTAAGAGACTTTAAAGTCTGTGATATGTCTCCATTTAGCTTAATTATGCCTAAATTTGGGGCTGTAATCTAAGGGAACACTTTTGTGAATAATTTGGTTGGGATGGGGTCCAACATGCAAGATGAAGGTTTTCATCTAACAAGGTCTCTGCAATAAACTGCAAGAGGAGTGATTTGATTTGGGCTCCAGAAACTGAAACAGTCATGAGAAATATATTGTTTGCATTTGTTAAACATGTAACTCAATATGCAGAAGCTAAACTGAATATTTAGGATAAAAACGTGGCTAAATAATTTATGCACCTTTGCTTGAAGTTTGTTGGATTCCAATGAATTCCCAGCCATCGCCACACTCTTTCCAGGCTGCTTTATTAATTTTTAATATCTAAAAACAAACATTTAATATCAAGCAGACTAAATATATATAAAAAGATTGGAAATTAAATGTTCTAAAACAGGGAACAAAACTTCAAATACCGCTGCTTATTTTAGTAGAGTATATTTTTACTTACATGACTCAAGTTATATATTATGCAACTTGGTGTTTATTTTATAAACTATGGTCAATTTCACAGCAATTTAAACAAAAGAAACATTTTAAGGCTGGTTAACTTCACTACTTCTTTGAATTAAATTTTATATTAATCGATTTATTTATATTCAGAATTAATATTATACTACAGGAATAGAAATACTGCCTAGAAACACAGCTGTTTATTAATCCCCTGTTTCTCCCCCATACTTATTCAGACTAGGAAGGAAGGAACTAAAAAACAAGAGTCAAACTTTTCCATTCTGTTCATATCTTCATCTGAACCCGCTCTTATACTTCACACGATCAGTTCGCTCAGAAAGCAACAAACCGCAACTCAAAGATAAAACACCATCCTGTTTAGAGATCTCCTAACCATCAGTGTTTGCAACATCACAATCACAAAAGACTGTTTGGACGTACTATTTGGTAAGCAATAACATTTCAGATGCCATCCATTAAAATCCTGTACACTAATAACATATTTCAGCACCAGGATAGACTTTATTTCAACAACTGATGTAGATTTAAATGATCAAGATAAAGACAGCTCCAGAAAAATGCCGGCACAACGTAGGTTACGTTTAATCAATATCATTGCAATATGTAACATTAATATCATAATATTATATTTTATGTTGGTTAAACCTCTGGAATTTGTTATTTTTGTACAAACAGCTGCAGTCTAGCCATGATTGCCTGCTTGAAAATGGGTTTATACAAAAAAAAAAGAAAACTCTCCCACGAAAGTTCATTGCTACTTATGTTGGTCTGATAATGGCTACAATTCTCAGATATTTCTAACGAGTCAACTGACTGAAACGGTGCATCCTAATATTATGACTTTGCATTTTCAAATAAGCATTTCTGAGAGTTGTGTCAACCTTTAGATTTAGTGGAGTTGATTTTTTTTTTTTTTCATAATTTGACCACCACTAATCCATTGATAGTGGAGCAAAAAAAACATATATACATCTGCAAAACTTTTCCTTAAAGACGAGCACTGAGTGACTGTTTTAAGTGAAAGCAGGTGTGGTACAGGTGTTTACTCACAAATCTAAACATAAATAAAGTGAAGTCAAAACCAATAAATTATGGTGATTTGTTTCAGTGCTCTGTTTCTATTATTTAGGAATGAACCTGCACCTTAATACAGGTCACATCTAACAGTTGCTCCTACAATTATGTATTACACAAACAGCAGCTTGGTAACTTAATTTCTAACATCATTTTATTAAAAGAGAACAAATATTCTTTTTGAATTGGACATATTTTCAGAACTATGCTGCTTTCTGACAACTGTAGGAAAGAGAGCAGCTTTATTGGGCAACATGACGAAATTAAAGATCTGATCATTTGAGCAAATGTGAAAATTAACAAATGTAAATAAGGTGTTAAACCCTGAGGTGGAAAAGCTGCACAATAATCAATATGCTAACTGACACAATATCTATGTTTGCTTCAGCCCATCAATCTATTACTAACTACTGAGTTTATTTGTTTCAGTGCTATGGTCAAGAGTATGTTATAAGTTAAAGAATGTGACCAAAAAAACACCTAGATGGAGAGCGTTTATTGCAACTACTGACACTGATCTAAATAAATAAGAGCAACTTTTGTCTTTATCCTCACACAAGCATTATGTTTTGATCATATTATTGGTTTGTGATGACACCATATCAACGAGGGCTGCTGATGGCTCCAGTTGCACAGCACCACAGATCAACACCATGGTCTTGGTGACAGACAGCATTTATTAACCCTGTGTGTGTAAATAACCTACCCGTTTTTTCCTTGATCTCGCAAAGAACGCTGAACAATGCGGGCTTCATTCGGTGACAGTTTAGTGCGTGTTTCCTGTGGGACACGAAGGAAACATCATGACTTATTGGAAGTACAGAGAGCAATAAAAAATGCTGACAGCATGAAAACCTAGGGAAAAATAAATTAAAGTTCTACAGCGACGTTTAGCAAGTTAGCAACCGTTAGCTTTAAGATAACTTTAAGATATCTGAAACAGACAAGAAAATATATAAATGTGACCTCACTGAACAATGTAGTCAATATGTCACCCCCGTTTTGATGTGGTGTAGTAAAATGTAACGCATTCTTATAAATAAATGCATTTTCTTTACGTTAAAGGTGTTAGCTGCTGCTCTTAGCTTTAGCAAGTTAGCCTCGATTAGCGCAGGCTAAACGCCGAAGTTGTATTATGATTCGACACAACAGTTAATGCCTTTAATCATCTTGAATACAGTTCATCCGATCTATCTTAAATAATCAGAATTTAAGTTTTTTTTTTTCTCTGAACTAACCACAGGTTATACCAAACACCATTTTATTAATAAAAAAAATCTACCACCTTAACACATAATACAACTTAAAATATACGGTAACAAAAAAGTTCAAACTTGACTGATTCAGTCTGCACTAATTAAAGTCTTTCAAATACAGCTAAAGATCACTGAAACAAGTGCTTTTCAAGTAAAAACAAAAAATGATAAATCAATTATTCATTTATGAAAGCACAGTTGTTGTTTTTTTTGTTTTGTTTTGTTTTTTTACACGTCATTAACTTTGTTTTGATTAGGTTAGACCAGTTTAAGTAGTATGTTTTTTAAATGGACTTGAAAGTAATCTGGTCTAAATGCCAAGAAAAACATTTAAGCAACTATTTTGCAATTGAATAAGTTCAAGAAATATTTCACAAGATACACAAGACTTTTAAGGGATCTTCATTTATAGTGGAAAAATCAATTTTGAAACAGAATCGTTCTAAAGCCCCTTAAAGAAACTTCAAAACGGAAGCCAACTTCAGTCTCGGGAAGGCTAACAATGGCTGCGATCAACAATCCCTGCTTGAAGGAAATGTGTTTTAAAACTAAGATCAAATAACAAAAAGTCTCATTTTACTCTGACATCATATGAGCGCGAGCATATAATAGAAAAACAGTTTTAATTTTATGAGAATGCTAATTGTTTAGCTGCTGGCTAATCAATCTAAACAATAGAGTGAAGTTCAGGAAAGTTTCCCAAAGCGTCACAGAGCCAAAACAAAACGTAGCCACGGTGTCGGTAACTTTCCAAATTAAACAATCAAAGCTGTCACTAACTTTGCTTGTGCCTCGTCCAAACTTTGGTCGGTGATGGTCATTATTTGCTGCAGTATGTCACCAATATCTCTGCGGGTTTCATGTCCGTTTTCTGTGCCCTCGAGGCCCGACTCGCCTCCGTCCGACCGGTGCTGGGAGGGTTGATGAACCGAGTTGAGCGCATGCATCCCGGGGTGGCCGCTCACGCCGAGTCCCCGGCCGTTGGATGGCCCATTGCCAGTCAGAGGCTGCTGTTGCAACATCTTTGGCGACGCACAGTGGCGACGACTGCTGCCCGACTGTGATCTCACAGGCAACACAGCACTACCCGAACCGAGGCATCTCACAGAGCAGGGTCCCCTAGCGACTGACAGCCAGAAGTGCAAAACAGGCAAATGTGTGGAGCCCAGAGAGTGCACATAGAAAAAAATAAATGTAGACAAAAATATTTAGATTTTTGGAAATACATATTATTATCATAAACAAGCTCTTTGCATCAGAATTCCATATGCATGAAATTGTTACAGTTGTCAATGTGACTAAAGATAAATGCATGCCTGAGTTTTTCTAGATCTTGCTGAGACATTAGTCCTTTAATCCTGGAAATATTCTTTAAGTAATAGAAGGCTGACTATTACTGTGGCTCTGAAGGTTCAGGTCAGAGTCCATCACTACACCCAAATTTATGGCTTACTTGCTGGTTTCCAGCTGTAGTAACTGAAGCTGTGCATTGACTAGATCATTCCTCTATAGGTCCACAGATAATAACTTTGGTTTTCTTTCTGTTCAACTGGAGAAAGTAATGGCTCATCCACCTGGTAACATTGAAACAAAGAAATCCCCGTTCCTTAAGTAAGATTTGAACCAGCTGCATACTGGACCGGAGAAAAGTTGAGTACCGACCCAACTCTTGGTACTTTTTACTTTTTGTTTTGAGAGAGGGCAGGAAAGAATTTGGAAACGAGCAGAGAGGCTTTGAGCGTGAGGAGAAAAGTTTGAGAGAACATAGTACATATTTGAACGAGAGCAGAAGTTTTGAGTACAAGCATTAGAAGTTTTGACAACAAAGCCATGAAGTCCTGCTTTCAGACTGAAAATGTGCTCTCTACTTAAGACAGAAAAATTCCCCACATACAATCACACAACTCCTGGTTCTGACTATGGCAAACAGACTTCTTTAAAGAAGTTGCTGCCAATGCTCCAGAATAGGTATTTTCTATTGTTTATGTTTATTTTTCTTAGCTTCCTTTGTCTTATGATTTTGTGACGACACAGTCAGATGCCATTGCTGAACAAACATTAAAAGTGATCCATAGAAGGCTCCATACTTAATTAGACTCCTGATGCTGCTGTATTTCAGTGAAGACTAACATCCAGAAAAGCTGGATATTTAAAATGTATTATTGTAAGTTCACAAGTAAGAGGATGATTAAATATTTAAATGTATATAATCACATTGGATCCAGATCATTTCAATTTGGGATACTTTGCTCTAAACAATTACTGAGGTCATTGACCTCCATTTTTTACTTTTCATTCTGGCACTTGTGGAGCTCCGTACAAGTGCAAAACAGCATGTGACAAATATGACAACAGCATTTTTTTATCTGGTGAAGAAATTCTGCTGAGACCACAGCAACAAGTTTCATAGAGGATAAGTGTTTGTGTGTGTATGACTGAGCACAATCATGCTTAATCAAGTAAAAAAAAAAGGACAGGATCAAATAAAATTTGACTCAATAATCTGGAAACTGCTTGCTTTCTTGTTAAAGATTGAAATCTGACTACGAACAGATGAAGCCTAATTTGTCTTTTGTGAAACAACAATCTGACTTAATACGGCTCGTTTCTCTACTTCTCGTTTTAGCTTCAAGTCAACAGGATGTGAGCCAAAACCACAACAGTGAAGCGCAGAAGAGCTGTACGTGCTTCAACAAGTTGCAATGGGGCCTGACACATTCAAATGCATAGCAGCTTAAGCAGCAGCTGCCTGCAGCGGCTCAGCATGCTCCTAGTTTAAGATCAGGTTGCAGACTCCTCTGTTTCAGAGTACACCTGGACCGAAGCAAGTACATGACAGGAGCTATTTAGTTTGTTTTAGAGACGTAGTTCATGACAATCAGATGAGGCAAATGTGGGGCATGTAAATAGGGGTGGGCTGAGGCGAGAGGAACAGGAAGAATAGAGCGGAGAGACAGAAGACTGCAATACAGACAGAGAGAGGGAGAGCTTGTGGCGCTGGTATGTGAAATACTTCACAGCAGACTTTTTTACCCCTTCTTGTCTACATAGAGATATTGACCAGACGAAGGACGAGGCAAAAAATGCTGTACCCCATCTGTGGTCAGTTCAACAGATGATGTTGTGAGGAGATAAAGTCCAAACGACAAAGGTAAGACCCGGTTTACTTAACTTGGAGTAAAAGTAATGTTTATGGGGGAATCTCACAGGATTAAAGTCTTAAAAATAAACTATCTTCATTACTAAGGTCTAACTAGTCCATATGAATCTTTTAACTACATTATACATGTTAGTTGTTAAAAAAAACAACAACAACAGAAGTGTAGATTTTATAGTGCTGTTTAAAGAGGTGAGAACTTGCTAAACTGGTTTCTTAAGGAGGGACAAAAAAAATCTTCAAAAACAGTTTTCAAGCCAGTAAACACCTGCCTGTTAACAGGGTACATGTCCTGTCTGCCGCCTAACCATCAGAAGAGGAACCGTTTTCTGTCTGCTTTGCGTCTATATCAAAGAATCTGCTTTGTGTTTCTTCCGCTCAGAGTTTGACAGACACAATAATGGAGAGCAACATTGAATTTTCTGTGGAGGAGATGCTGGAACCTCTCATCATCACCGAGGACGGAGACACAACCACAGGAGAGGCAGCAAGCAGCTCAGATGCCATCTTGCGAAGTTGTGGTGAAGACTCTGCTCTCGAAAAGAAAGAGGAACACCCGGGGGAGGGCGAGAATAATGAAGCTGCACCGAGTAGTGAAACGCATTCAGAGGAGCTAAAGTTGGAAAAGCAGCAGAGCAACACGGAGGAGGAGGAGCATTCAGAGGTTGATAAACTGGAGGATAGTGAGGAGAGAGATGATGGACTAAACTTAGACAAAAATGAAAGTGAAGAGCAGACACAAGCTGGTGAAACAGAGGAGGAAAATTCCTCTGAGCAGCAACATGAAGGGGACAAAAACCAAGATGAAGATGCAAAAAAGGTGGGTAAACTAAAACCTCTGAATCAATTAGTTGTTCAGAAGGTAATCATAACACTTATTATGTTATTGACTTAAACAGCATTCAGTCCGAGGAAAACACACACACACACACACACACACACACACACACGCGCACGCACACACACACACACACACACACACACTTGTGGAAATTTGTAAGATTTATTTTGTTACACATCATGTGGGATTACGTAGGAGTGGAGTGGATTCCTTTGCTGTGCCAACAAACATTGTGTGCCACTCAGTCAGAAACCTCTCTCCGTCTCTCTCCACCTACCCGCCTCCTCTCAGGCTCACCGGTTAACCCCTGACTTCCCAGACTCGCTGTTTGAGCTGCTCTGCACCCTGCAGGAGGGCAGGCGGCTCAACGACCAGCGATGCTCTTTCAGGTTGGAGGGCGGGATCAGGAGGAGGAGGTGCCACTCGGAGCCCAATACCAGGAAACCGGCTAACCGAGGTGGGAGCGCGCTCATGAGGTTCCACTGAAACTGATGAAACTCATGCAGCTGTTTCAGCTGTTTCCATGACATGACTCTGACTCATTTTGATGGAGAAGAACAAAAACAACTATGAAACCTATGAGCAGGGTTTCAGTACTTTTATGTTTCTCCATTTTTGATAGTTAAAACTCCACTGAATTACTTTTTTTTTCTTTCCAGTTGTCTTTTCCTCCATGACTTCACTGCAGAAAGAGGAGTTTTTTGACTTGGTTGCCACTGCACAAGCTCGCCGGCTGGACGACCAGAGAGCACAGCTGGGAGGCTCTCTGGCTCCAAAACCAAAATGTAGAAGCTTTCGAGGCAGCTTAAAGCAGCTGACTTTAGTGAAAAAACCTGAACCGGTTCCTGTCCCCAAAGATGTTCCTGCCCCTAAAGATGATCTGTATGATATGATTCTGACAACACAAGTAAGGAGGATTTGCTATAATGAGTTTTGCTATAATTTTTAAAAAGAAATAGCCGGTGTATCCACTTGTCGATTCTGATTCCTCCCTTTGCTGTAACCCACAGGCTCAGGGCCGGCTGGAGGACCAGCGCAGCAGGGCCCCCGGCCCCATGGATGATGAAGACTTCTTCTCTCTCCTCCTGAAAGTGCAGGGCGGGCGAATGGATGAGCAGAGGACTGAACTGCCACGCTTGCTGAAAACCTGAGACACAAAATAGAAACTGTGGCCAGCTGTGAGAGTCAATGAGTGTTTTAGCCTCTCTCTTTTTTGCTTTGATTTCCTGGATGAGCAGGGTTTTCACAACCATAACTCCTCCTGAATGTTAGTCAGTGTTAAAGTTGTCAAGATTGTAGCAAAAACGCTAATGTTTGAGCCACAAAGCTTTTAATGTAACATTAGGAATTGTTTCCAATAAAGAAAAGTGCAGCAATACATAATTCAGCCTGTACTCTGAGGGACATTTAGGGCTTCTTTCTAAAACTTGGAGGTTACTTCTTGAAACCTAAGGGATATTTTTCAGAGTACAGTTAGTTTTTAGAGTGTAGACATTACTTTCCAAACCTTATAGATTATTTGTTGGATCTTAGAGGTTAGTTTCTGGAAGTTATGGTTATTCTCTGGAATTTACTCATATTTTCTGTGATATATACACTGCTCAAAAAAATAAAGGGAACACTCAAATAACACATCCTAGATCTGAATGAATGAAATATTCTCATTGAATACTTTGTTCTGTACAAAGTTGAATGTGCTGACAACAAAATCACACAAAAATCATCAATGGAAATCAAATTTATTAACCAATGGAGGCCTGGATTTGGATCCACACACAAAATTAAAGTGAAATGTTCCCTTTATTTTTTTGAGCAGCATATTTTACTTTCAGAAATCTGTACATTTCCTTTCTGTGAATTTCTGTGAATATACCATTTAAGTTTTGTAAACGAACTTATAAAACTTGGAAAGTAACCTCCAAGATCCAACAATGTACCTTCTAAGTTCATCAAAGTACCAAGTTTGATTAACTACTCCTTGAAAGTAATCTTAGTGTTTTGAAAAGTAATGTGAGTTTTGTGAAGTAAGTTTATGAAAGCATTAGGTTACATATCTCCCTGTAATAGTTCAAGGAAGTACCTTTTCAGTTGCAGAGCATAACTTTAAATTGTAGTAAGTCGCTTACTACAATTTAAAGGTTCTAGAGAAAGTAACTTCTACTTCCTGAAAGTAACCTCTAAGTTCTGGAAACTAACTACAATGTTCTGGAAAGTACCAGGTTACAGGATGCCTCATAACACAGCTTGATCTCTGAAGGTACCCAGTTAGTTCAACAAAGTAATCTGTATGCTTCATGAAAGCTGTCTTTAAATTCCAGTGAAAGCTTCAGAAGCGTTTCCCCACAATATAGCTTACTACTAAAGTACCCTTTATGTTCTGGAATGACACCTCTGAGTTTGTGGTACAGAAATGTATATATTTACCCCAAATTATCCAATAAGCCAGTTTGAGGATATGCCATCTAATTGGAGAAAGTACAAAGATACAAAACTCCTGATAGTATAAGTGTTGCCCTCAAAAGTAACCTTTCGATTCTGAGGACAGAGACTTATAAGCTCCAGCAAGTCCTGGAAATGAAATAGTTGTATTATACATTGCTACTAAAATGTTTACCATTTTTGTAGTTTTTTTTTTCCTCTTGCAAATGTGATCAGAATAGACTAGCTTTTTTGGAAGTTGAGGAGAAAGTATTTTGATCTGTATTGTTTTTTTTACCAACAAGGTAAGATCGATGAGGAGATCCAAAGTCATGCAGTGCTTAAGTGATATATGAAAGTTCTCTTCCAGAATAAACCAAATGTGCATCTGAGCCATTAGATTTGTTGATTTGTGAAATTTATTTCTCAAAATTACCATCAGAAGGAAGAAAGGACTAACTCCATTACTGGATTTCAGCAGAGGATAGTTTCTTCAGTAGCAGTGATGCCTGAAATTTGAGCAAAACAGAGAATAACACTTCATTATGGAGAGGTGTTTAGTGGCGTGATGATTCCATTGTTGGTTATTATAGTAAAAACATATTAGATGCTTAGTATTTAGCACGTGTTGTACTCTTGAGACAGAAAGTCAAAACTGGGAAAAAATGTAAAATTATGAGTTTCTAGTCATAAATCGGAGTCAGAAATGGACTATCGTATCCATGTGTTGGGAAATTCCCCTTTAAGGCATTTTGTTGAAACTATGAAAAAAAAATCGACTGCTAAGTTTATTATTAACAGTAATTCCCTTGTGATGGGAACATTTCCTGATATCTATTCAAAAACATCCAGCTGCACATGAATTTAACCATTCCTGGTGGAACAACATGACTTATGGTGTTCCTCTTAAGGAACAAATAAAGCAAAGATAAGGATGTTAATATTTAACAAGCTAAATGGAGCACTTTTAGGTGTGTTTTTCTAACCAACTTCCTGAATTTTCTAGTTTGCTCCTGTAATGATAAAGAAATAAATGGCAAATACCATGTTTCTTATTACCTGTTACAAATATTAGGCTTAGTAAAAAAATAATTAAATTTTAGTATAGTTTATTAATCTAAATAGGGTGCCAAAGATGTTTTACTGAAGTTAGCTGGTTTTATTTTTGCTGTGCAGTATTTGGTGTTAAACAGAGCATGGTTGTGACTCATCACAAACCGATCAAATTGTTTAAGTCACAACATGCTTTTCAAAACGCCGCAGGCAATAATGAAGGCCACTTAATGTCAACACCTACTGGGGGTCTCATGGAAACTGGTGACCTTCTCCGCTCTGCACTGCACTGCACTGCACTGCGTCCTCTCAGCTCAGAGGAAACCTGTTTGAGGAAGTAGTTATCGGCCCACGCAGGGGGAGGTCAGAGGTGACGAGAGGATGCCGTGTCACTTCCTCAAACAGGAGATTTAGGCCAAGATATCAGATCACTGACCACCACCTGCAATGCTTGCAGCAAAGAGAAAAAGGAGAAGAGCATGTAGCACATCTAAAGCTGCACATTTCAGCAAATATTATGAAACAGGAAAAGCTGATTAAGTTCCACTTTTAGGATGAATGTGCTAGAAAGTGCTCTTCCAAGAGTTGGGTGTGTATATTCAGCCAGTTTGTTCCTCATCAGGAGGATTAAAGGTCACTTGTCAAAGAAAAAATATCAGTCATGTCAACACGGGTTTTATTTAGATTTATTTGTCTGACTTAGTAATCTCTTAATTCTGCAGATGTGTGTTTTATTTAGCTCACTATTTTTGTTTGTCATGAAAAATAGAGTTGCTGAAGATGTCAAGATCAAAACTCTAAGCAGCTTAGCATATAAAACTGAATATAGAATATAAACTCTGTCCCAACTTGGTGAGGTTTAACAAACACAGTCAAGTCTAAAATTATCTATATTCAGGTTTAATGTAATCTTTAACTATTACTATTAGGTTTTCTTCTGACTTGAAGCATTATCTCTATTTTGGAGAAGTCCAGCCAGATTCTGACTTGAATCTCATAGAGGACTTGCAGAGATCTAAAAATTGGGATAATGGCAAAAATAATAATATAAAAGCAATACAGCTTTTTCCGTAAATTATTGATGTAAATATAATCAATAATCATGCTATTTTTTAAATAAAATGTGAATAAATATTACACAATTTTGCTTTGAATCTGGCAGGATTAATAATATAATATAATATAATATAATATAATATAATATAATATAATATAATGTAAAAATGAGAACACCTAAGATAACACAGCAAATAAAACGTGTTATATAGAAATATATTATTTATAGAAAGAGTCTTCCTGGAAACTTGTGATTGATCATGTGATTAGAAGCATCCAAGAAGGACTTAACAGTAAACACAAACCAAGACGGAACCAAGACAAAGTACTCAGCATGCGTCTACAATAACTGTAGTTGTTAAACTTCCTGATAAAAATCCTGTCTGTTGGAGCTGTAGCTTGTTTCTGGTCGCAGTTTGCGTTTTGATGACGTCACTGTCCTATCCTCGCGGGATTAGTTTACAGCGGCAGCTCTGACCAAAACCAGGATGTGGATGGAAACCAAATTTGGACGTCACAGAATCTATTTACTCGTTATTTGAGACTTTTTTTTTAATTGACAGCAGTGAAGCGAACTTATTTGAGGTTTGTATAAACCGGACTAAATGAGACTAAAACTTTCAACGAGAGCGTCGCTGTAGTTTATTTACTTGTTACAGCTAAAGGATTTTATGAACTGAAAGTTTAAATCAAAGCTAGATGCTAAATTAGTTTATAATACGGAACATAAGTTAGACTTTATTGTATTGCTTTTTATGTTTGATCTTAAACATGCCTATTTCCTACATAATTTGTTTGCTCAGTAATTAAAATACTGTTTAAGTCATGCACTTTTAGAGTGTCCACACTAAAATAAAACTATGAAAACTCGGGAGATTACAGTTTTATATTTTGTTTTTGCCCAGCTTTAACCAAGATATTTTAGATCTTTTAGCTTAGTGGACAGTTTGTTTGTCTATAAAGATGAGGAAGGTAGAAGAAAAAAAAAACTTAACAAATCAAAAGAAGAAGTGAGGCTTAAACTGTTTACCGAAGCAGTATATGAAAGTCATGCCTACGAAAACAGTAGCAAAGCACTAAAACAGGACCTGAAAGAAGCATCAGCTCTCACTTAATAAATCTGCTGCTGCTGGAACATATTCAGAAATCATCCTGGAGGAAGAGCTGCAGTGCTGAAGTCAATCTAGAGGTTAGGAAACAAGGATGAAATAGACTAAAAACTTCATCGGTTGCGTAAGACTTAGACCACAGCATTACTCAAGGAGTATCTGGAAGCCTGGAAAACTTTCTAAGCCCTTCTTTGCTTAGCGAAATAACAAGAAAGTCTCCCAGAGAAACCAGGAAGTGGTAAACAATGTCGGTGGTAGGATAAAATATTGACTTTATGATTGTTTGTTTCATTTCTATAAGCTCCATTTGAGCTGCTCCATTAGAAAATGTGATGTTTTTTTAAAATTATTCAATTATTATTTTTAATGAAATGCTTTTCTAATCACACAGTCTATTTTTCCTGTAATTACAGTTTGCGGCTGATATTCTAATCCTAGTTATTCTACTCAAGAATAACTCGTTTGTAAATAATTTTCGTATTTCAAAAATACTTTTAAAGTGTTGGGTTTTTTTTTAATTCACAAGAATCTATTTTCTTATTTAAAAAATATTAAAGCACGTATAATTTCACAGCATAATGAATTTATTTTTTCAATGAAAACTTGCTCCTTTTCTTCGTAGATGTTTCTGATCCTGTCCCTGCTGATAATGTTTGCGCCACCAGGGGGCGACGCATCTCCAATCAGCTGCTACAACGACCAAGGTGATGCCGTTGACTGGTAAATATTCATTTCACTGCCAAAATTCACAGAAATCTGAAAGTTTAAATAATAGTTGAATATACTGTGTAACTTTTGGCCTCTCTGGTATTAATTCTCTGCTGTCCCCTTATGTTTAAACAAGGTTTTACCTGTACAAACTCCCTAAAGAAGGGGGCAGAACACACGAGTTTCAGGGAGAGACGTATTTATTGCTGGACAAAGGGAGTGAAGGATGGACGGAGGGGAAGGTGACGGTGAACGACACCAATGGAGCTTTGGGCCAGACAGTCGGACAGCTGTACTCACAGGAAAAGGTCGGTTACCATCAGGTTTCCTTTTTATCTGCAGCAGATCAGAGGCTGACGCTAAAAATTGTGAGTTTTACATCCCTTTCTTTAGAAAAAAACACCTATAGTTGAAGGTCAGCATTCTTCAAAAATGAATTATGAAGCAGTTTTCACTTCCTTCATATTCACATGTTCAGGTTCCACCAAGTGAAAAACGGCCGCAGGCAGCAGATATTTCAGTTTTTACCGTCTCAACAGTCTCATAAAAACTAATCTAATTTAAAGTGTGACCTAAAAGCAGTGGCATAGAAAGTGGATGCAAAAAATAAATTATGTTGCACTGATGCAATAATACCATAGAATAAGTTTTTTGTGTCAAGTGTTTGCAGTACACTTTCTGTACTGTAGTTTCTACTTCTTCTCTTTTACTCCATCATGCCTGAGGTGTGTTTCAGTTGTGGGGTAGGCTACATAACGGCAATTAAATCAGAGCTTGCTTGAAAAAAATAAAATGAAATAGGATATTTTCAAGTATGTCTTTGAGCTTTATTTCCTGATAAATGACCAAAGAAATATTGCCCACGACATTATTTGCTGACACAAGTCTCTGTGTTTTTAGCAGGACCTTTGTTTTGGTTTAACAAATAAATAAATGCTTAATCTTTTAACACATCAGCATCAAGTTATTCTCAGTAGCAGGACTTTGAATTGATTATTCTACTAATAGTTTATTGCCATAATATTATGACTTTATTCTCGTATTTAAAAATGAAATCTCCAATACACCATTATACTAAATTAATTGTTAATTTTTCAAAGTAAAGTAAATTCAATCAGAGATTTTGGTACTTCAATAAAGATTTATTGCAGTAAGTGTAGATGGTGCCATATTTTTCAGTAGAACCCAATTCCAAGTATCTAAAAATAAATAACACAGTGCAATTTTCACATTCTGCTGGCTTTATAGTAGACTTGATTTCTTGTTTTTTGGTACTTCTGTAACATCAGACTTGAATCTTATCATTTTAATCATCCATATGTTGATTTTTGCCTCTGAGAGCCCACAGACATGTTCTCGCTCATACAGCTTTAAATCTGCCATCTGGAGGCTGTGCATCAAAAGAAACAACAGGTTTGTTCAGATTCCCAGTTCCTCCCTTTGCTGAGGTATGTTTAAATCAAACAGTAGATTCAAAGTTACACCAAGCTGCAAATCAGAAATCTCAAGTTACCAAGATTATTTTACAAGGTTACAAGATAGTCTGACTACTTGGGAAGGAAATATGAAGAAATGACCTTTTGCATGGTGCTACATGTGCCTTAAAGACACATTTATATCAGACCTAGTTTTAGAGCATTACAGTGTGTTTTAAAATAATCTCCTGCTATTTAGACCAGAAATCCACCAGGAACCACAGAAAATGGTTCATGTGTGCCATGTTTGTTCACTCTGTAGTTTTTCAATTGGTTTGATAACTAAACCAAACTACTACTTTTGTACTTCAAACATTATCACAAAAACAAATCTATAGGTAGGAAATAATTAAACAGAAAATGTTTCTGACTGTTTTGGTGCACTATCTTCCTCCACCAGGAAAAACAACCTGATTATTTTAAACAAATCTTCATTTACTTATAAAATGATACAATTTATAAATTTATTAATGCTACAAAAGTAGATCCCAGAATATTGTTAATTTTTAATTTTTTAATTTTTGCACGTTTGTTGCTCTAAAGTCTGCAGTTTGACAAGTGAAGTGTTGGGGATCAGAAAAAGGCATTCAGATAAGTTCCTGTCTGCTTCTGCATTTCATCTGCAGCTGTACGACTTCCCTTTTTTAAGATGTAAACTGACCATGGTGCTAAGCATATTTTTGACCGCCATGCTTGCGGCTTTTGAGTGTCTTAAAATGAAGACACTCAATAGGAGAAGTGAAAATGTGCTTTTCTGTTTGGATTGGGCCGGTTTATTCTTAATCCCGGTAAAAGTCACGAAGCAAAGTTCAATGTTCATTCCTTAAACTCATCCTGTTTGTCCATCCTTTGGTTTCTGCTCAACAGAGACCATACCGTGAAGAAAACAGGTCACACAGAGAAACCCAGAGACATTTCGTAGGGGTTCCCATGTGCTTTCAAGGCCAGATGGGATGCATAATTCATCCAGAAAACTCTGGGTCTCCTCCAAAAATGACGTCCAGAGCCTTATAATGAGATGCCTGAGATGTTCCAGACAATTCAAACTGTGCTGCAAACCAGTCGAGTGTTTTCCAACAGAACTGCATCTTCTGCTGAACTGAAACATCAGACCTGGAGGCTGTTGACATGACCATACTCTGAGATCTCGTCCACTATCAGTCCATGGCACAGATTCTCTTTGAGACTTAGAAAATATCATTTTTTGAATAATTATTTGGTTGTTTTCAGTTTTTGATCCGTTCAAAATTATTGTGTAAATTTAGAATCGGTGATTTAAAGAAAACATTTTTGTTTTCACAGAACTCGGAGGTAGCGTACATCCTGTACAACGACCAGCAGCCTTCTGGGGAGTTTGGTGGCAGATGGGCTGAAGGCAGCGGGAGCAGCAAAGGTCACACGAAAGGTCAGGCACCTCAATGTCACCCAGTGTTCAGAAACAGAGTGGAAAACAGTTCAGCTGCCTCAGGGAATAATCCGATTTGGACATAAACTCATGCAGAGAAGAGGTATCCTGCTGCTAATAAAGTATCTGACAGTCTCACCTGGTACAAAACAGAGCCTCACCTGATGTATTCCTGTTCATTGTCTGTAAGCTAATTTACTAACACTTTTATCGTCTCTGGCCTTCAGGTGTTGTTCTGCTGGATAAAAATCAGGGGTTCTGGTTGGTGCACAGCACCCCTCACTTCCCCCCTGAGCGACAGGAAGGGCAGTTTTACTATCCCAGCAGTGGAGTGAACAACGGGCAGAACTTCATCTGCGTCACCTACCCGCTAGAACGTTTCCAGACCATCGGTAAGACTGGAGTCGAGGCTTTTATGCTGGAAAGCTGAGCCTCTCCCAGAACGCTGACCTGTATTATTATGGAGAACTTAGGAGGTGTGCTGCACCTTTAAGAAAACAGGATGTATCCTCTCTGTCTTCGTAGCTTAGAACTTAAATAAAAAATGAAATTTCTCAGATGGAGCCAAGATTTTCCACTTAAATCAGAATATTACAGATATGAACAATTTGAAAATGAAAGCAAGATGTGGTGTTATTGAGGAAGAAGGAAAGAGTATGAGAGTATTTAATGTTTTCATGCCTCTCTGCACAACTTGGCCGGCCTCTGATTCAAAGTTGTTCCCCTAAATGAAGTTGTAACTAAAGGAGGACATTTAAATGCATGACGGTTCAGATGGTGAGAACAGGAGGAGCGCTGAGGGGAAACGGCACAAACATTTAGGTTTGACTTTGTTTTCTCTCACAAGCATCTCATAAGCATATAATGATACATGTTTCCTCTGAGTTTGGAGGGATTTTAATTTTGTGTCAAAGTAGAAACACTTTAAAAAGAAATCAGAAGTTGTTGCTGCTGAACAGCAGACTGTAATGCTTATCTTTGTTCAACTCTCTAAAAATACCAGTATAAACATAAGTCTATTTCTGTAAAATAAACGTTTTACAGTTTTATGCAACATTCAAGGAAACTCATCATATCTGGGAAATAACTATCATTTTTGAAACATGCCTAAAACGTCTGAAGATTCAATTTAGATTGGATTCTTAGCTAAATGTGTCGGTAAAAACTGGGTCAATCCATAACTTTATTAGACCTCTGATGTCTGAGCGAGTGTTTCAGCAAGAATAAATGTTCTTTATTTAAATATTTCAAAGAGAAACCTCTTAAGGAACAATACAAAAACTATATGTTTGCCAGCTGTTTTAAATCATATTGTAGTTCCTTAAAAGCTGCTGCTTTTAGTAAAGGATTTCTAATGTTGTGTTTAGCAGTCCGGTCAGGTAATGACACAACAGCATAATCAGTGTAAACAGGTGTTGTCTCCGTGTCACTCAGCCGCCGCCGCAGATCGCTGGCAGACTCAGCCGTTGGCACAGTTGCTATGGCAGAGCCGGGGATAATGTAATTAGACGGAGGTGTGTAACCATAGCGATCGCGGCCCTCACGCTGCGGCAGGGATTTGTTTCATCACGTCCTCGCCTCTCCAGCTGAGATGTTCTGGGCGTCCGGGGAAAACGTGGACACACAGGCAGAGGGCATCTGGTCAGACAGCAGAGACAGAGCTTTGTTTTTATCAGCACCTGCAGCATTTCATTTACACAAAAATACAGAAAACTGCTTTGCTGCTGTTGGAATTTGCTTTGTAATCGTCTCAGGGATGCCACCTATAAATGAAAAACTGTTGAGCTGACAGAAACTTGTGTAGTTTCAGTAACAAATTTAATCAAGCCTAACTTTTTATTTCATTTATTTTGTCCTGAACCAATATACCACTTAGGAAAAACTCAATTTATTTAATTAAAGGCAAAGCTGTTGTGCTTTGATAATTAAATCACTACTGCAGTGATCTTATTTTGCAAGCACGACTAGTTTTATTGCTTTGCTCAGGTTATTGGGCCTAAACCAAAGTTTGATCAAACCAGAACTTTCATCTGTCCAAACATGCAATACTTTCCCAAAATAGGCCATTTGGTTCTTACACAGTTCCTTTATATCTGAATTAGGGATAATGCATTCATTTAGAGGAATGTTCAAACAGATATTCCTGTTTGTAGGTTTAGTGGTGATTAAAATGTTTATTAAGCCAAGCATCCAAATCCAATCAGCCACTTCTGCACTGTGGGAATATTTTGTCGAATGTTTAAAGTTGTGTTTTACAGTTTGACAAGTAACAAATACGGCTCTGTTTGCTATTGTTTTCTGCTGCTTCTGCTCTGGTAAAAAAAAAGTCCTATATTATTATTATTATTATTATTATTATTAATATTAATATTAATAATAATTATTATTATTATCATTATTGTAATTATTAATATTAATAATAATAATAATAATTCATTGTATTTATAAAGTTCTTTATATTGCCAATTGAAATCTCAAAGAGTTGTTATACTAGATCCTTTAATTAAAGGAATGGCCCACAGTTCTCCCTAACTGATTTAAAAAACAGCAAAATCAAATAAAAAAAATAAAAAAAAATGATTAACCTACAAATAACCCTTGAAAATAACTCAAAAGTATTTAGTAATTCAATAAAATATCTTAAAAATAACAAATAGCTGTAGTTTACAATTGGAACAAAACAGCATCTAATTCTCAAAGGTCAGCGCTTTTTGCGACACAGTTAGTATTCATTTTTAAGCAGTTGTGATGCAAGGTGGTGAAACCTTAAACTGCTGCTGCATAACAACCTGGAAACTCAACAGGTTGTTGCTAGGTAACCAAAGATTCAGTGAGTTGCTAGGTAACTAAAAAGTGAGTTAGTTGATGCCACAAACTTGCTTGGCTGCCTGTGACAGGTTGAGCAGCTAAAAACCTTTCCTCTGCCTACATCCCCCAGAATGCTGCGCAGTTCTGGATTGGAGTTTGATGAAATTATTCGCAGTATGTATTGTTATTAATTTATTGTTCAGTCCATTGACTTGAATGTGCTTTGTGCCACAGGAGAGCAGCTGCAGATCAATCAGCCTAACGTGTATGACTGTGACGTCCCGGAGTCCCTGGCGTCCTCCGTCCCAGCTCTGGCGGCTGTCTGCAACAAAAACCTTCTGTCCTCTCAGATGTTTCCACATGTGAAAACTGTGTCCAACCGCAGCGTGACTCTGACCTCGACAGGCGGCACCGACTTCATCAGCTTCGCCAAAGGAGCAAAGTTCGATGACGGTGCTGCTTCTGCTGTATAGCCTTGAGCAATTTCTAAAGCTTCAGGTTCGTTGTCTCACCTCTCCTCTCTCTGCTCCTCCGTCAGACCTCTACCACTCGTGGGTGGCGCCCACCCTCAAGTCAGACCTCCTGGTTCAGTTCTGGGTGCGCTCCACTGGGATCCTCCCCTCCAACTGCTCGCTGGGCTGGAAGGTCCTGGACATCAAGAGCATCAACCCAGGGCAGACGTTCACCTTCAAGGCCACGCAGGACCACTCCAAGTGGGCCGTCAGCCTACGGGCAGCGCGGGACGGGTCGCGAGGCGGCGGCTGGGTGTGCGTGGGGGACATAAACAGGAACGAGGCGGAGGAACGGCGTGGAGGAGGCACCGTGTGTCTTCAGGACCCGACGGTGTGGAAGGCTTACCGGACGGCGGCGCTGGAGTGCGAGGCCTGTGGAGGAGGAATGATACAGTGCTGAAGAGTCCGCAGAGCTATACGATAACGCTGGGCTCAGGGGCTTATGGGAAATATTTCAACACGCTTGATATGCTGGGAGTCAGTTTTAAAACACAAAAAACAGAGTCCCGTTTGGACTGGTGCTGTCAGTCGATTCAATAATGTAATCAGGTTAATCACACTCTGACAGTAATTGCATTAATCACTGTGCCTAACTTCAATCCAACCAGTCAAAATGGAATCAATTATTTAGGTTTTTTTTTGTTTGTTTTTTTTTGTGGCAGAAAGCAGGTAAGCAGTACTCAACAACAACTAAGGAACTTACTCCACTACACATGAATACAAGCAGTGGTAAACATTTTCAGGAGCCAGCTGATGACAGATATGTTTTATTTTCTGGTTCTTGGGTCCCCCACCCCTTCCTGATGCTGCCCTGGGCAACAGCCCATATCGAAAACTACCAAAAAAAAGTTTTGTCGTCTCAGTTTTCCAGGTTTTTATCTTCAGGAAGGTTTGAAGGAAGACATTTGTTTTAAACATTAATTTAGAAATGTCTGTCTGTTCATATCCTGTGGAAGATGTGCAATGAGGTAATAGTTGCTTCTCCTCATCCAGCCTAACTTGTGGCGTAATTTGTACATTTGAAATTTTGAGCTCGTACGTAACTTTGTGCAAATGTGGGTTAGCGACACAACACAAGAAAGTTGTGAATGTTCGACTTTGCTGCTGTTGCGGAAAACTGTCACTGTGATTTGTCACTCCCCGTGTCAAATCCATAATCCACTGCTGTGAACGATGTAGCCCTCAAAATAGTAGTTTGATTAATCTATGTTATGCAATATCAATACTTTAAAATTTTCAGATTAATCGCATGCGTTAGCATTGACAGCCATAGTTTGGACATAATTTGGTGAAAATGCAAACCAGAGATGGAGGTGAGAGTGATTTGGAGCTGGCAGGTTTTACACAGTAACAGAGAGGACAAGCCTGTGGCATCACAGCTTTTCCTGGCAGTTACTGGAGCATCTGACAGTCAAAACAGGAAGAAAACAGCAGACACCAAAAGATGAGGGTTCCTGCTGCAGAAATCTGGAAAATTATGGATTTGATTTTAGTTTCTTTCTGTATATAAATTAAAAAAAAGCCTCAAAATATTTTTATTTCCAGCTGGAAATGCATGGATTGCTGTTACCGAGGTGATGGAATAGGTAGCCATGACGACTAAGCCCTTTGATTGATTGAGCCTGAAGTGATTCAACAAACAGCAGAAACAGTTTTTACTTTGCTCTCCTAGTTGTTTTCTTTCTCTGTGGTACAACTTCATACTGAACTACTGAGGATCCAATGCATCAGGCAGCAGGCAGAGGTCAACAGAGGTCACTTCCTGGTAGGATGGAGATGGACTTGGTTTGGCCCTTTGTCTGCAGCTACTTTCTACTTTCTTACAGCACATCTTCATCACTGGTCTCCATTTAAACCAAATTATATCCAAATCAGGCCATTCTGACAGAGAATGTAATTTAAAAGTCTAATGTAATTATTCCAATTGCAAATTTGTAAAAATTAGCTACTTTTGTATATTATGTGGTGCCTAGGAGGACATTATTTTTTTAAGAGTTTTAAAGGAGTAAAAGTTTACACTGGTTTAACTGTAAGCTGCTGAGGTTTAGTCTGTACACTGTAAGAGAAAATCCTCCTCTGTAGCTTATATTCCCCGTAGCCTCTTAAAATTCACACATCATCCCTAAAAACCAACGGTTATTTGTAAAAATGCTTAGTTTTTTAAATACTTCAATGTGGTGAGTTCATGGAGTTTATGGTCAAACATTTGTTTGCTTGATTTTTTTCTCCTTTGTTTTACTATTCCAGTAATCAACAGGTGGCAGTAACGGCCTGCAAAATGCCATAAAGATGCACCAGAATGGCACACGTCACACATTCAGCTTTCAGGATGTATCTTTCAGTTTTAATTTTTTTAAAAAGTGCAAATAACTGAACTGATCCTAAAAATGCAGCTCAGATGAACATCATTAGCCCCGAACAGCAATTCAACTTAACTGAAAATTGTTTGTTTTTAAAGCAAATTACATTTATAATGAGTAAACAGCAAACAGCCACAGAGTGTGCGTCTCAAAAAGAGAGACATTCAGTTCATGCTTTCTTGGCAAAAACATTTCAAATGCTCAGTATGATTTTTTTTTTTTTTTTTTTTTTTTATGCAAATGGAGCCGTGCAGTAGGAGAACGAGTTTTTAAATCTGACAGCAAGCTGGAGAGGTTAGGAGAAAACAGAACAAAACCCATAAAAGTGTCTCTTTAAAAATAATAAAAGCGAAAGCTGAAGTGTTTTTCACAGCTGCTGAAACTGAAGAGACTCTCCTGCAAATGGATGAGAGCAGATTCTGTAAGGAGGTTTTTCCACTCATGCATGCAGGTGTTCTCTGGAGGACTGACATGCTCTGCTTCTTGAAAAGCACGTGGATCATTTCTTTCATTATTATTTTTAGGATTCTGGAAAGAAATCAGGGGCAGAAAAGATTCAGGTTTGATGATTTTCTTTTACTTCTCTGTGAATGTTTATCAAGTCAAACGATCTGTGAAGTGCTTTTTCTCCGTCTTCAGTCTGACCTTGATTTTTCCTGTAGATAAAGATGCTGGCTGTCTTTAATTTGAATAATAAAAAAAAAAAGCTTCTGCGGAGGTGTCTGACTTCATACGTCACCGTGTCTTTGAAATGTCACTTCTCACATGATGCATGGAGCTGAATTTAACTGTCTTATGAAAAGGCCAACAGCATGACAAATCTCACTCATAAGCACCAAAATCCATATAAAAGTAAGTTTATTACCACAAAATAGGACATCTGACATGTAGTGCATAAATAAGTGATGTGAAATGGATCAGCGCTGGAGGAGGCCGCGTTTCCGCCACCTGTGTGTTCTGAATACATTCTAATGAGAAAGGTGAGCACCAAGCAGAAAAAGGCACTAAAACAGTCTTTAGCAACATCATCACACCTGCACGTCATGTAGTATTACCCAGAATCCTCTGTCTGGTCCCCCACAGTCCCTCCCGAGCCTCGGCCAATCAGAAGGCCTCATCAGCGTTGGGAATGATGCGTAGAGGCCAGAGGTCACAGGTTCAGATTAAACTCAAGCTGCTGAACATTCACTATAAAATAAAGAAAGCTCAGAGGGGAACCAACCTGGCAACCCGTTAGACCCGAACATTTCAGCTGTTTGGTTCTGGAAAAACTTTCTTCCTGTTTTAAGTTTTATGCTGATTAAGCAGAGCAACGTGTTTTTTTGTAAAGTGCTTGAAGTTAATTTAAAGCTGCAGGAATTGTTTTTGTCCACTAGAATTTAGAGGAAACTTCAGTTTTGTACTATATCAATTTAATACATCGATCTACTTGCATATAGTGCTGTGAAAAACTTTTAATCCTCACCCTTGCTTACATATTTCCTTCCAAGCAGCCAGAGCTCCCTGTAATCTCTTAACGTTTCAGAAACACGACTCTGAGGCTTCCAGTTCCCCGTAGATTCAATTTGAAATTAGCCTTTTTTATGTTTAAAGTGACTTAACCATAAACACCTGAAATGGTCAAATACAGGACTGAAGACAAGTAAAAAAAAATTTAAAAAGTCAAAATCCAAAAGAAAGGTCTTCAGAAGAATTGATTAATGCGACTTTGAAAGATCACCAGAGAGTCAGAATGTCTTAGAAGGAAAACATGAAGAAATGATTGGTCGCTCCTTGCTTTTAGACATCCAGCAGAACAAATCTTTTCTCCCTTTTGTAAATAATGATTTACTTTGGTCAACAGCAGCTTCAGCTGGAGGAACGTCTGGCTCTCTGGGTAATGGACGACCTGCAGATGAACTGTCTGGATGTTGCTGGATGAGTGTGCAGAAAGCCAGTCGGAGAAGAAACTGTTTTTCTGACTCTGTTCCCACAGAGCCCAGAAAGTTCATTTGAGCTGCAGAGTTGGTAAAAATACCTCTGTTGAATAAATGTCTGATTGTTGCAGCTTTTTGTTTAGGTTGAAATGAAACAATTCATTTTGTCTGAGCTCTCTGGAGTCTAACAGGAATGCACAAACAGGATTTCTCAGATTAATTAGGAGCTTCTCTCATCCTACAGACAGACAAGGTGTATAAATATATACAAAACATGTTTATATGTCTCGGGGACATGCTTCAGTGTTTCGCTACACATCTGTGCTTACAAATCCTGCTGAGTTGGAATGAAAAACAGAAGCATTGAATGCTGGATGACCGGGCCGAAGCACCTGATTCCCTCAGTTAAAGGCCTCCATCAGCCCTTCCCTCCCAGTTTAATTTAGTAATGCATATTGGCTAGCAATTGGGAGAACTGGCCCGGTTCCTCAGCAGCAGATGTCCTTTGTGTTTTTTGCAGAACAGGCATGTGTAGATTTGTCTTTTTTGCACATTTATAGAGAGAAAAAAAACTGCTGGAGAGGACAAAGCTTGTGTCAAAACAAAGTCCGGACCAATCTCCTTCCTTTGGCCTTGATGCGAGGAAAAGTAGCGCTCGTCTCCGTGGTGATCGGCGAGCCAACCGGGGTGTTCCCGCCTTTCCTTCTCAACAGGAAGTCGACACTGGATGATGTCATGGCATAGAAGACGTTTCCTGTTGCCGGGATGACCAGTTCTGAGTTAACAGAAGAGAGACAAAGTATTTAAGGAAAAACTGTTTCCAGTTGATATTATTGTCTGTTTTTAGACATTATTTATGTAAAGGGTATTACATATAAAATGTATTATTCTTATGACTTTAGAACCCAGTAGGACCAGATCAAAATCCCAGAACTAAACTTTTATCATGCCCTTATTTACAGTAAAACTGCTGAATTGTTGAGCTTAATAATCATTGAAGTAAACAACATTTTTTTGTACCTTTTCCTTCAGGCAGAAGTTGTATCAGCTCATATCTGGACGCCTGTGTGGGGTCCTGATTGTGTTTCTCCAAGGCAGAGCTGATCACAGAGGGGGTCTTGTCATTGCTGGTAACCTAAGTGGAAAACAGAGCGTAACTGTGACACCAGTACAGCTTGATTTGCACTAATGATACGGCGGCTCTGATGTGTCCTGAGGATCTGATCTGATGACTATCATTACCACGGAGAGTCAGCTTTAAGTGCAGCGTGCTGCGGATAATTCAGGCCGACTCACTGCTGATGTGAATTAGAGTGAAATGGCTTTGAGATTTGTACCAGTATGCTTCTGTACAGGTTCCCATCCTGCAGGTCCATCCGTATCCTGATGATCCGCATGTCGGGCCCCGACCCCGGGACATTGCTGGGGAGGTTGTTGCCGCAGGAGGCTGATCTGCGGTGCGTTTTTGTGGGCGTGGTTGGGGTCAGCGCGATGGGGGTGGACTCGTTGGTCGGAGGGGACGTGTCGACGTCCAGACAGGAAACCGACGGAGATCTCATGTGCTGCAACACAAATAACCATAATTTCAGAGGGGAAATCTTCAAGATACAGGAAACTAAAGCCAAAGAAAAAAAGAGTTGGCTCTGAATGCAGCGTCTGTGAAATGAGTTCATATAAATGCAAACCTGACCTTTTCTAATAATAAGCATTAGTGGATTACCTTTGTGAGTTTGGAGAGAAAGTTATTGACTGGAGAGTGAAAGTCGAAGAGGCTGTCGCCGTCTCCAGCCAGGCTGGTCCGGGAGCTGCTCAGGCTGGAAACAAGAAGCAAAACATCAAACTTCATCAATTAACCAGAAACAGAATTTATACAAAACATTCTGGAAAACTAAAAGAAACCTGCTTCAACTTTGCAGGTATCAAAGTTGAAGCTTTGAGTTTAACTCAAAGCTAAACTCCTTTAGCTGTGAGTTTGATCCCAATCTGCTTCAGATTGGGATCAAAATCTGGAGCAGATTTATTTATCAGATTTATTTGTGAACCTGATTTTCCCCTCTGTGGGACAATTAAGTTTTTTTCTAAATTAAATCTGACGACAGCATTTCATTTTGACGTTATAATTTACATGTTCGTAGATATTGTACTTCTGTTCATATGTTGTTCAAAGTTTGGGCTTAAACCTGACTGACATTCTGTAACCTTAAACATGACATTGATGCTCAAAAACCTCCAGTTTGGTTCAACTGAAACATCTCTGTACAGAACAGTGGGTCAAAGTTTATTGGATTGTATTTTTATTTACCTTAATAAATGAAATTGTTTTTAAAAACAGTGTTTTTGGGTTTTTTTTTTGCTGTTTACTACAATTATCTATGTTATACAAGATTATGAATCTTATTTGAAACATTTAAATCAAAAACAGAAGAAACCACTTTGCTCCCCACTATAATCAGATATGATTAATCCACTTAATCCTGACAATGGTGAGCGATTCCCAGTGAAATGAGCTTTAGAAATCATTATAAAACAGGCGTTTGCATCAATAAAGACCCGCCATCCCCTCATGGTAACTCACTCTGAGCACTGGGTGATGATGACTGTTGGCATCAAAGATCGAGGACTCGGCTCAGTGGGTGCTTCAATCTCATTGGACAGTCTGTAACTACAATTAGACATCAGTCAGTAAAGCATAAACTGGATGTTTTCAAATCTTAAATGCTCCTAAAAGCGTACCTCTGCTCCTCTGTGAGTGTGGGCACGCTGTGGTACCACTGTGAGAAGGCCTCGTCGGAGTCAAACACGCAGTTTTTGCAAGAAGACTGCAGGAGCCGGATTTGAGCTAAAACCTCAAATTCCTGTTAACAAAGAACTTTATCACCACAATGTTTCTCAAAAAAAAACAGCTGACATATCCACGGCAGCTGCTTTAAGAACCATAACTATTTCCTGCTCTGATTCTATTTCTGCTCCACTCGTTTTAGACTTTAACCCCCCTTTATTTGTAGCAGAGAGAAATATATTTTGCATATTGTGTCACTTACCCTTCTCCTTTTGTCAAAGTTGATGTAGCCGTTCTGCAAAGGGAGTGACAGGATGCGTTAGGTCAGCCTGAGTGCTGTTACATGGATCCCACAGATGAGATCAACTTACATCCAGCCGGTCTTTGACCGCCGTGTCCAGCATGGTGAGGTCTGTGAGGAAGATTCCCAGGTAGGGCACGGTGCCCTGAGCGTTGGACTGGGATGAAACAAAAAGGACACATTTTTCATTAGTCCCCCCTGAGGTTCTCATTCACAACCCAAAGAGCCCACCAACAGATGAATTTCAGAGCAGCTGCCTGCAGCTATTTTTCACAGGGTGGCTCAGAATTCAGCTGAACACACAGGAGCGAACATCACAGCTCACTGTCTCACTTGGTTGCTCAATTCCCTACAAGGACCCTCTTTAAAACCACCGATCCACCCGCAGTTCAGCTACAGACCTCACTATCAATGACTTAACACAGCATTTAGCATTGTTAGAATAGTATCCTGCTTTAAAACTTTGTTTTACCTTTGAAAAGTGGATTTTTGTGGCAATTTGAATATGTACATATGCAACATCTCAAAAAAAAATATACCACATAAACATTTTCACACTTTTTTTTTGACATGCTGAAACTTCTGCTTTCGTTTAGCACTGGAGCATTTTTGCTAACTTTAAAAACATTTGACACACTTAGCTTTCCCCTAATTTAATTTATCCAGATAGATTCTTTTATCTTTTACTTTTTCCTTTTAATTCACTTTGTATTGCCTTCTTGCTGAAAGTGTGCTATATTAATAAAATTACCTTTACATTTACCTTTTAGATTCTAAAGTGCTAATTTACTTTAAGTTGAATAAAGTTCGACACCAGTGTTGAAGTTTCGGTTATATATTTTTCCTTCAAGCAGTTAGACGTTTACATTCAAGCTCTTATTCTGAAATCTGTTTATGCAGCAGTATTGTCCCCTGTCATGCCAGATTATGTTCTAACCATCACAGATAAAAGTTAAGCATCTTTTAAAAGGAAATAAAAATGTCTCCTATTAGCACACATGAACGAGCTTAATGCATGTAGTGAATGTTTCCTGCTGAGGTATTTGCTATTGTGAAACGCCAATTCAGTTTCGCAGTACAAAAAAGCTGAATTAGTATAAAATATGTAGCTGAAAGTAATCCCACACTTTTGACAACTTTCATCTTTTTCTTTCTCTTCTTTCGTTCCTCGCCGTCTCCCTCTGTAAATGCTAATAGCACTTAGCATTCGTCAGGAGCTCATTGGGGGCAGTGAGAGCGCTGCGCAACACAAATAATAATCTGGTCCGAACACGGCGTGCTAAACAGTAAAACTTAATTTAATGAAGCCTCGAGGCAGATAATTTGAAGTTGACTTTCTAACACACCAAGTGTTTTGCTTGTAGACCAAAAAAATTTAACAGAACTTTGCATTCATTTCTTGCATTTTTTCTTACAATTTTTTTAGAAACAGATGGACTCTGCAGGTGACTTCCAGTCGCACTGGATTTTATATATTGGTCTCACATTTCAGATTTTTGTTTGTTAAAAAAAGGATGTATCATTTTCCTTCCTTTACTGTTTAGCTTTAATTCAATAAAATGTGGAACAAGTGCAAGAGGTGTGATAACTTTTGAAGGTACTGTAACAGTCACGCTTCCACAAGCCTTAAAATCCACCTGAAATGTAACTTCTAAGCACAGAGCATTTCTGTGCACTTTTACAGGGTGTTACATCATGCTGCAAATTTCAAAAAGTCGGCCATGAAGGCCTGTGGGGACGAACGGCCCCTCAGGCTGAAATGTTTAGTATTCACTGCAGACGTGGGCCATAAAGTTGGTGAAAATACTTCTCTTTTATTTGCCCGTACATCAGAGAGGTCATTTCTAAGCTGCTCTTAAAACGTCTTGGTGAGGTAACCCTGAAAGCTTGTGGCAGTCCAGTGAGAACTGTGGATGTGAACTCAGCGTTTCTGAGTGTTTGAAGCTGCATGCTTTCATCCTGCAGCTGAGATGTGCAACCAGAACCTCTCAGCTGTCAGGAAGATGTTGGACATGATTCTCAGATCATTCTCCGTAGCCAGCGTTTCCACTCTACTCACCCTGCTGTGGTGTCTGTTGTTGATCCTGTTGTCAAGGTTGGCAAACTTTGAGGTTCCCTCCTGCAAGACACGAACAAGGGGAAGCTTTTCATTTATTCACTCGAGTTTAAACAGAAGGAGAATTTTTATTGACATGTTTATCTTATATTACGCATCTAGCTGAATAAAACTAAAAGTCACAATGCCATATATATACTGCTCAAAAAAATAAAGGGAACATTTCACTTTAATTTTGTGTGTGGCTCCAAATCCAGGCCTCCATTGGTTAATAAATTTGATTTATTTTTTTGAGCAGTGTGTGTGTATATATATATATATATATATATATATATATATATATATATATATATATATACATACTGGGCAAGAAAACAGTTATCTCAAATTGTTGTCCTTTAGCATAATGACAATGGTCATTATGCTAAAGAAAAGTGATTTTTGTGCTGCAGCCAGTATTTTAACAGCTATACTTGGATTTGACCTATAACAGTAACAAACTGATAAAATAGTGTATGTTCCTTCTCCGCTTGAATAATCTCCAGTTATCTGGTGAAAATAAATGAACTAAAAGAATTTGGAGAATTTTAAATGTGCAGTCTGCTTTTTGGCCACTTGGGGGACAACAAAAAGAAACCTGACATTTTCCTATGGAAGAAGATTAGAGCCACTGAAATACATTTACCAAGAGAAGAGAACCAACTTTCTGGAGGAACATGTCGGACTGAAGTGATTTTTATGTAGACGATGAAATTTGGAGTAAAAAAATCTCTATTTGGTGAATAAAGTCAGATTAGTTTGTTTTTTTTCCAATGCCTTTTATCCTCTTTTGTAGTATCAACAATCAACAAAAAAAGAGCAAGAAAATATGACTCATCCTGCATTATGAGAGTTACATTACACTCTGTTGCTGTAACAAGATGGTGCAACAACGCAGATGGATTTTTCCCTCATTTTCTTAAATAAACAGATCATTTCATTGTTATATTACATTTTGCCAGTGAATAAAGCCAGCTGACCAAAAGGTGAACCAATGAACCACCATCTTTCCCATTTTTCATGTGCTCTTAACATTTTGTTAGGTTTACTTATACAGTAATTTCCTCAGGATTTTATAATTTTACCTTCTTTAAATCTTATATTAAATACATTTCAGTAATTTCCTTCATTCTCCTGTATAATATCATCAAAATCAGAAACATCCTGTTCCTGGTTGTTGCATTGTTGTCTTTTTTCCAGTTATGCATGATTAGCATTTATTGCTACGATTAACTTTGTGATCTAGCTGTTATTAACCATTTTCACACTTTGTCCAGTGCTTCTGTGGCTGTCTGGCTCTCTCATGTACTCAACATTTTGTTAGGACATTTCTTACACGGAGAACTTTTTACTAATTGGTGTTGCATGTTCTGAAGCTTAGGTATTGTTTGGAATTGGAATTAACTGGATGAATTAAATACATTTAGACTAACTTACATACATTATTTGTAAGATTTGAACTGAACTAAATTCTTAGGTCGCTTTTAGTATTTTATTAGTTCAACCAGACAGATTTCTTCTTCTTGGAAATAATGTTAATAATCTGCAGTCGCCAGCAGAGAGTTTTGACTTGAATCTCACAGGGAATTAATGGAAATAGCTAAAGATTAGGGTGATGAAACGGAGGCTTTCCAACCACAAAGAGTGAATCATCAAATATAAATTGTAAGAAAAAAAGCCAGTCAGCCATTATCAAAAATCTTTGATCAACATTAGGCCCTCAGAAATGTTCATATATTATTGAAAAGTGTATTAATAATTTTTAACATTACTTTTTATTTACTTTACAATGTAATAAAAAGAGATTTTTTTTAATTGATACTCCTTTTATATTATAATAATATTTTTGTGAGATGGTTGGTTAAATGTTAATTATTGAAATTTAAATGGGCCAGTGGCATGAATAACTTTGAGCTTTATTTGTTTTCTGGAAGTTGTATATATTTTTCTTAAATTTGTATGTTTTCTCGTATAAACGGTTGGATTTTTTGTAAATATTCCATTGTGAGATAATGCTACTGCAATGAAAGTTACCTTTAGAATAAGGTTGTTGTTTTTTGTTGGGGTTTTTTTTTTACCAGAAATGCCAATAATCACAGAGGCTGCTTCTTCATTCCTGTGATGTTATCTCCAACACAGATATTAAACACTGGGAAAGCACTGAGTGTTTGTTTCTGGAGGGGATTCACACAAACTGCAATTTGCAAAACTCTCTTGTTGCAAAAAGACCCAAAACAGAGTTTAATTTAATCACTGCAATGCTTTCCGACCCACCTCCATTCATTTACTTTGCACTAAAGCATATTAAGGGACACAAGAAAAATTGCAGAAATAGGGACTTCTGAAGATTTTTACGCGAGGCAATGAAAAGCTGAGCAGTAAAAACATCAGACGGCAGCCAGGAGCGCCGATCTCAGAAGAAAATAGCTCTCAAACCAATTCAGAACGTCACAAAAAAGAGCTGCTGAGATCTCACTTTTTATCACCGACGTGTCAATCTGCAAACAGCAAATCTCTAAATAAACACATCAATTCACAATTGACTGGGTAGTTTCATGCTGCGCCATGACCCTGAGAGCTCAGATTTCTCACTGAAGCAGATGAGATTATATCAGCAGTTTTAGCATGATTCAGCTTTCCAGGCACACAGAGTAATTTATTTCCACTGTCATTAATGCGCTCTTCATTCCCACAACAACTCACCTCCTTCAGGAGTTCTCTGCTCTGTGAATAGTTGTCCTTGTCTGAGAATATTTCTGCCAGCTCCTCGTATCTCCTCAAGGCCTCTCTGCGAAAGAAAACAACTGTCAGTGGAAGATTCATGTGTGTTCTTGAATTATTCAAGGTAACAAAAGTGTAATAAAGGAAGATTGTGCAAGCACAGCTGAGTCTCAGAAAGCTGAAGGCATATTTAAACTGGAAAATGGGTTCATGTTCAGTAGCAGAGATTTGAATAATTTTTTTATGGGAACAACACGGTGTATCCCTGGTTAGCTGAGCTGATCAGAATGTGGTGCTAATAATGACAAGGTCATGGGTTCAATCCCCATACTGGCCAATTCACATCTACAGTCTTAATAAAATCAACACAGAAATAAAGGATGGAGAATCAAATATTTTGCCTGTTAATTCTGAAAAACATTACAATATGAGCATTTTTCATTAAGATCAAGTACGTCTTTCTTAAATCCATGGAAACTCAAAAGTGCATATGGTCGGTTAGCTCAGCTTGTCAGTGTGGTGTTAATAACGCTAAAGTCATAGGTTCAATCCCCATACTGGCCAATTCAAATCTAAAACTAACATATAATAAAAGGCTAGTAAATCCAATATTATACATATTGATTTTGAAAAACTGTAGAATATGAGCACTTTTCTTAAATTTTCATTGTTAAGATCAAGTACGTATTTCTCAAAAGAATGGAAACTGAAACGTGTGTATGGCTGGATAACTTAGCTTGTCAGAGCGTGGTGCTAATAACTCCAAGGTAATGGGTTCAATCCCCACACTAGCCAATTTAATTCTAACATCTTAATAAAATCAACACAAACAAGAGGCTGGAAAATCAAATATTGTAGATATTGATTTCAAAAAACATTAGAATATGATCACTTTTCTTCAATTTTCATCGTTAAAAACAAGTACATATTTCTTAAATACATGAAAACTCAACATTATGTAAAGTAGGTAGGTTAGCTCAGCTTGTAAGTGCGTGGTACCAATACAGCTGAGGTCATGGGTTCAACGTCCATACTGGGCAAATAAATAGTGAAGACTTTCAGACAACACTTCAAAACTAAAAACTACTAGAAAATAAATTCAAAACTAAAAACTACTGGGAAAATAAAATCAACACTTCAAAACTAAAACCTACTGGGAAATAAAATCAACACTTCAAAACTAAAACCTACTGGGAAATAAAATCAACACTTCAAAACTAAAACCTACTGGGAAAATAAAATCAACACTTCAAAACTAAAAACTACTGGGAAAATAAATTCAAAACTAAAAACTACTGGGAAAATAAAATCAAAACTAAAACTGTGGGAAAACAAGAAATGGCTCAAAAACAAAATCAAAACTAAAAACTGCTGGGAAATAAAATCAACACATAAAAAGGCTGTAAAATCAAATATTATACATATTTATATAGAAAAACATTATAATGAGCACTTTTCTTAAATTTTCATTGTTATGATCAAGTACGTTTCTTAAATCCATGGACACTCAACAGTGTGTCCATGTTGAGTGGCATTACAAATATGTAATTGCCGGTTAGCTCAGCTTGTCAGAGTGTGGTGCTAATAACACCACACTCTGTTATTAGCAGGCTGGTGTGGGTTCAAGACCCACACCAGCCAATTAAATTCTAACATCTTAATAAAAGCAACACAAACCAGAGGCTGGAAAATCAAATATTATATATATTGATTTTGAAAAACTTTAGAATATGATCACTTTTTTTTTATTTTCGTCGTTAAGATCAAGTACGTATTTCTTAAATCCATGAAAACGTAACATTATGTAAGGTATGAAGGTTAGCTCAGCATGTAAGAGCGTGGTACTAATACAGCTGACGTCATGGGTTCAACATCCATACTGGGCAAATAAAATCTAAAGTCATTCAGACAATCAACACTTCAAAATAAAAAATGGCTCTGAAATAAAATCAACACTTCAAAACTAAAAACTGCTGGGAAATAAAATCAACAATGGCTAAAAAATAAACTATGATGCATGTTAATTTTGAAAAACATTAGAATATGAGCACTTTTCTTCAATTTTTAAGATTAAGTACGTATATCTTAAATCTATGGAAACTGAAAAGTGTGTACAGTTGGTTAGCTCAGATAGTCAGAGCTTAATGATAATAATGTCAAGGTCATGGGTTCAATACCCATACTGGCTAATTCAAATCTAAAATCAACACATAAAAAAGGCTGGTAAATTACATATTATACATATTGATTTTGAATATGAGCACTTTTCTAAAAATGTCATTTTTAAGATCATCTAGGTTTTTCTTAAATCCATGGAAACTCAACATTATGTAAGGTAGGTAGGTTAGCTCAGCTTGTAAGCGCATGGTACTAATACAGCTTCAAAATCCAGGAAAATAAACTATGATGCATGTTGATTTTGAAAAACATTAGAATATGAGCACTTTTCCTAAATTTTTAAGATCACATACATATTTTTGAAATCCATGGAAACTCAACAGTATCTTTGGCCAGCTGAGTTAAGCTCACCTGGTCAGAGCGTGTTGCTAATAATCCTGAGGTCAGGGGTTCAATTCACATCTAAAGTCTTAAGAAAATCAACACATAAAAACAGGCTAGAAAAAAAACTATGATGCATGTTGATTTTGAAAAACATTAGAATATGAACACTTTACTCAAATCTTCATTAAGATCAAGTGTATTTGATCTTAATAATAAGTGGATTTTGAGTTTTATCATCAAATCCATGGAAACTCAGCATTATCTTCGACCAACTTGGGTTAGCTGGTCAGATGATTATTAGTGTGAATCCCTCCAGCATTCACAATAATGATTGCAATGATTCACTAAGGATTGCAAGAGAACTACGATGTCATAGTACATTTATTTTCCAGCAAGATGAAGACTCAAAAATCTACCGAAAGCTACGCAAAGAGCATTTCTCATTATCTGTTAATGGATGAATTCGGTTGACACACACCTGTCCGTTTCCTGCCAGGTCCTCCTCAGCCTGTGGATGGGGTTGCTCTGCAGCGCCGACACAACGGCATACAGGGAGGAGAAATTCTTCCTGGCTCTGCATTCCTGTTCAAAGACACAGAGCAGGACTGCTGAATAAAGGCTTTTGCTTGAAGACATGCTGCAACAGAAAACATCTTCGGATGTGTGTGCGTGTGTGTGTGTGCATGTGTGTGTTGGAATGCCTATCTGGCATTAAGTTATACTTTCAGTTAATGACTCCACATTTCCAACAAACACAGGAAGTTACCTTTTCATTAAATGGGAGAAATAAGCTGCTCATGTAATTCAAACTGCAAGCTGCATTTGATCCTAAGGGTTTTTCAACACCAAACTGCTCCTAGTATTACAGTTAAGGCTGATATTTTATAATTTTATCATCATTTACCCACAAATATGCAGCTGTGTTTAAACTCTCAGTGTTTCTAGTAGAAGCCAGGATTGAGTTTCTCTTTGCATTTTTTTCCTGAAAACAACCAAACAACCAGGTTTCTACACAACCTGTTTTTCTGTCAGCTACTGTTGTGAGTTCACTTCCATTTGCACACATTACCCTGAGAAAAGGGTCATTATGAGAGGATTATACGAGCCAAGTTGTGTGAAAAGGCACAACTGATATATTTTAATGCTTTCACACTTGAACTTATGTGCTAACACTAACTTTTTTTAGAAAAGGCAAAGGCAAATATTTTATCTCCCATAACATAAAATAATGTGTTTATATGAAATTTTTAAAAGAGAATACAAGCAAATTTTAGAGTTTCAAAGTCAAATGTTGTTGTTTTTTTAGAAAAAAACTGAAATTTTCTAGAAAAACCTAGAAAATTATGAGTTCAAAAAGTCACAAATTTGCTAGAAAAAAACTCAAGAATTTTGACACACACCTGTCCGTGTGTCAAAACGGACAGGTGTGTTCGTTTTGACCGGTGTCAAACGGACACCGGTCAAAACGTGTCAAAACAGGTGTTTTGACACAGGTGTCCGTCAGAATTGAAGAGTTTTTCTGGCAGAAATGTACTCCTTTTTTTCTATCTACAAAGTTCCTAATGCACCGTCGTAGTTTTAAGATCTGATGTCGAGGTTTTAGTCCGCTGACCTCTGCAACACTGATCCATTTCTCCAGCAGTCGGGCTCTCTGCTGGCTGCGCAGCTTCGTCGGCCAAAGACACGATGCTAAGACGGCGTTGGCTAACTTGTTGAATTGCCGTATGGTGGCCCGGACAGACCAACAAACGCCCTCCCTGCCCTTCTTGTCCCTCTGAGACCACAGCGAGCCGAGACAGTGGTACGGCACCAAACGGACAAAAAGCTCCTGGAAGAAAGATTTTCAAAAATCCCTCAACATGAACATTTGTTTTAAAATAAGCCTCTTCTATCCTAAAAAACAAAGCAAACTTACAGTTTCTATCTTTGTGAGCTGCTCAGCGATGACAGCAGCAGGGAATCCCAGGACACTGGTGGGTTCAAACTTTGAAGGATCAGGAGGAGGGCTGCTAGAGCTGCTCTGATCTGCAGAGGCAGACAAAACAGTGATTTCCTCAGAAAATTCAGTTGAAATACAGCATTTAGCTATCAGTCAGGTTTGATAGGAAATAAAGAGAACATGTTTTCTCGAGGGAAAGTAAATTTGGTTCCTGACTGTAGAAGGTTAAGTCATAAAGCCATATTTTTTTATATGACAAATAATTTTCCAGTCAAAATATATTGATGAAAGACCGCTCACTGCCTGGATTCCAGTTTCACGTTATTTTAAAACATTACAGTTTCAAGCTCAATAAACTTAGGTCACTTTATCTATCAATTATTTTCTTTAAGAACTGAATTTATGTTAATTATGGGCAATATTTATTTCTTAATTTTATTCTAGTATAATTTTTTGCATTTGTAATTGATAACTTTTGCTCAAAATTATAATTATAACAAAGGAACATGATTCTCGGGCTGCACAGGCTACCATAAACTAACTAAAACTAACTTGTCACATTCTACATTTTTACTTTTGAAAGCTGAAAGGCACAGAAAAGTACTAATATCCTTTAAAATAAATGCTTTATAAAAACATAACCACTTGACCAGCATTTATTTGACAACTTCTTTGATTGTTCTACCACTTCTATATGTAAACAATTCTTGCAGCTAGCTCGCTCACTAGTATTTTAGCGAAATACAGCAGTCGTGAAAACAGTACACAGTAATGCTTTTATTAGTTTTTATTCTTGCTCTATTCCAGATGCCATTGTGTTGATTCTGTAGCAGTGTTTATTAGCATGTTAGATTATGTATGCTGGTCTCAGTAAGAAAATGCCACAGTGTTATTTTCATACGGCGAGATAGTTGGACCAGGGTATGGAGGAAGGCTGACCTACATGCTGAGAAGTGCTTAAGCCAGCTTCACTGACAACAACAATCAAACTCATTAGGTTGTGTTTCCCAAACTCCTGTTGTTGTGCAATCAAACTAAAGCTCCAGCTGGATTTGAGGCTATGCTGCCGCCACATGATCGCTTTACAGGCTAACAGCATGAATAGGTAGGATTTTGAGTTAATTAGCTGCTTAGCATGCAGCAAAATAATCACTGTCAACAAGATTATGCATTCAAAATAATCTTTTAAACCTTATGGAGAATTGAGGAGAGGTAAAGATAGAGCTGTCAAGTGATAGTTATGTTTTCTAAAATTTCTAAAAATCTATAGAAGAAGCAGCTTCTAATTCCTTCATTACAAAACTTTACTGAGAGAACAGAAAAACCATTAGCATTCATGATGCAAGTGACTAAATAAATAATCACCTTTTTCAACTGCAGAACCTTAGATTCATAATAAATCAGAAACCAAACTAGGAATATAAACTATGACAACATGTCTAAAATATTTAGTCATTTTCTAAGTAATCTGCATTTGTGATTTAAAGTGGAAAGAAAATTTCTGTTCATTTGAACGGCAGTCAGAAGAGACCTCTGTGTTTGTCGGGGAGCAGGGCTCTCTCGCTGAGCTCCTCGGCCGTCCGGAGGAGGCGAGCTCGAAGGTCAACAGCAGACGAGGAGTCCTGAGGCAGCAGAGGAGCCAGACGCAACAAACGAGACGGATCTCCGAGGTTCCTGAAGTCTTCAGGATACTCCGAAAGCCACGTGCTGAACACAGTACACACCGCTCTGCGTGGACAGGAGGTAGAAAAGAAAGCTGGAATCTGCTTACAGCCAAAAATAACTTGTGAGAAGCAGAAAAACAAGTTGAAAGAAAAATGAAATATTCAGGGTTTAGACGATGGCGGCTTCAAAGTCAGTAATTTAGATTAAAACTGGATGTGGTAAAAGAAATATGACTGTATTTGAATAAAGAAAGCATTTAAAGTAGGGAATCACCTTTTATCATTCTCGTTGCCGATACAGATACCTGAGGTTTAGTATCGGCCGATAGTGATTCAGAAAACAGCACTGAATTCACTTAAAATGTCTCTTTCTTTTAAATACAGACACAAATGTACTGTATTATATATTTACCAGTACAGCACACTTAAATACACCAACAGCTTCACAAGCTTAGTCACACTTTAAAATAAACAATGAAGAGATTGAAATTCACAAAAACAATAGGTTGACTACCTTGGTTTACATGTTTTTTTTACTTTCAAAAGGTTCAGAAAGTGCAATTTGAAATTCTAAAAATAATGTAAAATAAATAATACAGCAGGACGTCAGTCAGAGCACAAAGCATAGAACTGGACTCAATAGATTTCTGCTTAAGGATTGGGCAAATCCATAAAGACGGATGTTAGAAAAAATATCCTTAATAGCTTCACTAACCACAAGCAGCCATGTTCACGTTTAATTTAACTCACTTCACTGGCGTTTATGTAACAGAAACATATTACAATATATTACAAAACTATGCATAACCCTTAATACTTCAAAGCAAAAGTAAAACCAACAGTCAAATAAAAATTCAATCTTTCAACAGCAGAAGCAAGAAGCAGAAGTGTTTGCAGAAGAAGTCGTTACATGCTTTCTTCGCCTGTTTATGAGACATAAGGTGGTTTTTTTAAACTCACTTGTTGAAGGATTGTCTTGTCTGACTTCTCTCGCTGTCCCCAGGCGGATTCTCTAATCTGTGAACGAGAAATAGAAATTCATTCAGCCAAATATAAATAAGATCTTTCAACAGCAAACACATTCATCTAGGAAATGCAACAATGACGCAGCTTGTTCAAGAGGCAACCCTGTGGCGATACTGTGGTGATATTCAGTCACTCTTCACAGCAAAGTAAGACGGCCCAGCAGTGTGAAAGACGTCAACGACACTTCAAACACCACAATATGAAAATACTGGAATCTAATTTCTAAAATAGGTCAGGCTAACTTCATATTAGCCTCAATAGGAAGGCTAACATTAGCCTAACGAGCTCCAACACTCAACACAAAGGCTTTTCAGTTCTGCTATTACAGCTGTGTTAGCATGTTTCCTCACAACATACATTTTTACTAAAACTACGGGAGGTTTCTGCACCTCTACCAACAGTTTCAGTCCATCTTTATTCATACTCTGTTTACTGTCAACCTCTCCAGTGAAAGGGACTATGGGGGAATTTAAACTGAGTTTATGTACAAACAGATATTTCCAGCTCTGTCAAAGTAAATCATACCAAAATGATCTGAAATGTGTGGAGAAGGTGTGAGTTGTTCTCTGCTGGTTAGAGTTCTGCTCCAGAAGGAACGGTGCTCATACTGACCTCAGAGTTTGAATGGTTTGGCATCAGCATCAAGAGGTTGTAGCATTAGCATTAGCATGAGGACAGCATTGTCCTCCTTTTTCACACAGCACTAATTACCATGGTATGATATCATATAGATTATAAAGCACCACCATCTTTTGCACGTTCAAAACAGACGGGGAACTCTTATGCTCTTTTATAAATATTAGAAACCTCACTGCACTCTTGATGCACTCCAAAGGACCTCTTACTTAACCTAATCATTGAGAAAAATGATAAACAACTGCATTTCTAAGTGAGGCACCAGTCTGATATATGTTTTAAAAAAGCAGTAAGGAACTCCATGCAATGTGTCAATGACTTTAGAAAGAGTTTTCAGGGGGTTTTATAAATTACAAATACATTTACAAGATCTGATTGAATTTGCATGCAAACCAGAGTATGTGGCATGACATACTGCAACCTAAATTTTGTCTGCATGAGAGGAATTTGAGAGAACCTAAAGTGTTTCTCGCTTCTTGAAGAAGTGCCAAGGAGACAGTATAAATCAGGAGGTAGAGATAATACCAGGAAAAGGAATGTTGAGGAGGAAATATTCCTCTAGGAACCAGAGCAGAACAAATGTGTCATTTTTCTTTGTGCTGAGAACCATTAGCGAGCATTTATGGTCGGATGTTTTTCCTCTAATTCAACACAGAATAAGCGGTCCCTTGTCCCAGAGGAGTAAGAATCCTACCAGACAGGATCAGACTGATTTAGGCAGCGCAGCCGACCAGACAGGAAGCAGCTTCAGTTGCTGAAGATTGCTGCAATAGGAACCAAAATAAAACTCTATTTTCAAACCTCGACTTTGCCAGTTACCTACCTGTCAATGAGGATGTCCAGCACTCTCTCTGTAGAGGTGAAGGACCGATAGGTGGACAGGAAGATGGAGATGAAGGAGGAATCTCCCAGTGAGAAAGAGTGGAGGAGGTGCAGCACCAGCTTCTCTTCCGTTCCAGCTTTCACGCACTGGGAACGGGAAACGGTTGACTGGAAGTCAACAGGAAGAGAGGACAAGACACTTGACATGCCTGCAGAGTTTTCTGAAACTGAGTCAAATTGAAAGTAGCTTACCGCTGGACTGTTAGGGCTGGCATGCTGCTGTTTGACCACGACCGTGTAGATAACCCCTTCGTCTTCCTCCTCCACCACGGTGGACTGTAAAGCAGGGAAAATGTGAGGAAAATCTGATTTATCTAAACTCTGCTTCCAGTCAGCCGGACTTTGTTTTGATCCTTTAAACTGATTAATTCCCAAAGTTTTCTGAAACTCTTTTTTTGTACTTTAGCTTGTTGTTTGGATAAAAATAAGTAGATGATTCACTGTTTTTACCTTCAAACTAAACACTCTGCACTGTTTATTCTGGACAAATGCCCCCCATGTGTAATGAAAACAATGCACACATCTTTGAACTCATTTCCTACATTTAGCTAAAGCGACCCTGGTTCAGCCTGAGGGAAAGTCCCTGACACAGTTACCCCATTTTGCTGCCCTACTAACTCACAGACCCCAGAGTGCAAGCTGCGGCGCAGAATCCGGCCATTCTTACCAAATCCAGAGGGCAGTACCAGGTAGTCTTCATGGGTGAGGACTCCGCCTGAGAAGAAGACAAAACAAATCGCATCATGAGGTTTCATATTTGAAGGTTTTTGGATGGTAAAATCTAGAAGATAATGACAAAAGGGCAGAAAAGTTAAAAAGTTAGGCCTTTGAACTATTCCTTGAAGAATAGTTCAATTGAAGAATTGAACTAGTCTTCAATTCTTCTCAGATTTGAAGAATAGTTTTGTTAGAGATTCCAGAAGAAGAGCCAACATGACTGAAGTTTTCTGCAGTTTGTGCCTGTCGCTGTGCACTGTCAGTCAGCAGGATGAAACAAGGCTCCTACAACATCCTCTAGAATACAAGAGACTCAAATTTGACTCATTTGAAATGTTCTGGCTGTGGCGTCACCCACAGTGTGCAAAAAAAAGAAATGACCGTCAACTCTCTCAGTAAGGTAGCTTCGTCTTAAACTTCAAGCAGCGTGTCTGACTGCAGGAAGCCTGACTAAATATTCAGTTAATATCAAATACTTTATGATATGAGAAAATACTAAAACCACACTAGGATTTGATTTAAATTACAAGAATAAAGTCATATTATTATGACAATAAAATTATAATATTAGTGGGATAAAGATCCAATGTAGAAAGTCATAAAATTACCTGAACAAAGTCGCTTTAGCAAGAGTAAAGCTTCGATAATTATCAAAATCTGGCATCATAAGCTGGCCTAGTCCAAGATTCTTCCTTCAAAATACACACAATCTTTTCAAAATCCTGATATTGATAATAATTTGATGCGGATATGTTAAAAAGTTCATTATTTGTAAAACTGATCCGAAAACAGTACTTCACAAAATGCTCAACGTTCCTCATTGTAATTTTCTATTATGTTTCATGGAGGAATTAGGAAAGTCATAATAACAAATTTTACTGGGCAGTTAATGGTCCCAATAATTATTGCAATAAACAATAATATTGTTGTTTTGAGACTATTTTAAATAATTACATGGATACTGGCCTAATAATTGAAGTTTGCATGCAAGTAATACTTCTTGTCATTCTTGTTTCTGCAAGCCAACCAGTAAAACACCTAAAAAAAACACGGCAAAAACAAATAAAGACTCACATGTTACCACATGCAGACAACCTTTCTAATCAGCTCCAGTCCAATATGATCAATACACAGAAACCTGCCTCTGCAGCATTAAGGCTCAGGCTTATCACATTCACACACACATGGCTCTTGGGTTGCAGGATCCTGCAGTCGAACTCAGGTTGCACAGAGCTCACAGCTCTCTCTCTCAAAGAGAAAAGTGTGATATGTGCAGCTGCTCTCCAGAGACATTTGAATACTGCCAAAACAGACAGAGTGATAAGAGGCAGATGACCTATTACTAACACGAACTGCACAGGTGGTACTGTATCACTTTATCTGAAGGAACATCACAGATAAATCATGTTTTACAAATGAATAAACATGTTTTCATCGTACAACCCTCAAAGTTTTACAAAACTTTTTCTTTTATATCTTCAACAGAAACAGTAGTCCCTTTCTTTTGTCCCTTCTTTTCTTTTACATTTCTGCACGTAAATAGAAAAGCAAGAGGGTTTTTATCCCAATTTTCAGAATGAAAGACTTTAAAACTATGAAAATGATCTTTCTGTATTGTTGGCTGTATTTAGATTACAACATATAACTCTCACATCAACCAATATCGGAGCTTATTGATGTGCAAGAGCCAAGTACTGGGTCATGCTTTCCGAGGTGACTTGGTGTGGCGGCTCTGACTGAGTCGCTGTGAGTCAACTGTTTTGATCTCCATAACACAACGGAAACACCTTGGAGACACACTCTGATGAGAAAAACACCAAAATCCTTACATCCCCTAAACTTTGACAAAAGCAAGTTTTATTTTCCAAATATAGAATCACAAAGATCCAACTCAAGTTAGCACTTGAAAAGGCAAGTTCAAGGTCCCAGAGCGAGCTTAGTGTCCACAGCAGCAGGAGGGACATGCGGTCTGACCCACATCAGGTTTATGGTTTTATTAATCATAATAAACCCATTTATCCTCCAGTGGCCTCTCTCACGTTGCCTGAACTTGGATTGACCGAAGGTCAGCGGACGCTCCTTACATTCAAAGGGCATTAGAAGCAAACATGTTCCACCTCTGGATTTTATCTCAACCCGTTCTGGACAAACCTGCCGACATTTCTGTCTTTTCTCATAAACTCAGCACATATACACACCGAGAGCAAAAGAGAAAAATGTCCCAGCAGTTACCTCGTCCCGGGCAAGTACAGGCAGGTAGGAATCCTTGAGCTTCCTGGAAATTTTCAGGATGAAGCCGTGAACATTTCTCCCATTTTCTCCTTCCCTTTTCATCTGCGCTCCCCTCGTTTCCAGAAATCCTCAGAATCCAAACCGATTTCTGCAGGTTTATCCCGGTAAAGCATGCCTCTCTACACACACAACGCCAGGCTTTGTTACACACCTGAAGCAGGACTCAAGTCAAGTCCGGCCCCCGGCAGGCAGCATCATATGGACACACCCATTACACACACAAACACACACCCTCCCCCCCACACACTCACACACACTCCACAACACTTTAAGAGCATGCAGGTGTCCATAAAGCAGTTAAAGTGAATAACTTTTCCTCTACATGCATATTACATATGCATATAAAACATTTGCATCAAAAGGATAATATATTCACATAATCAAAGGCCTTCATCAGTGAACACACACACGCACGCACACACACACACACACTGAGAGACAAAGCCCTGAAGCCTTTTCCAGAACAATGCCCCCTCTCTTCCAGTCTCCCCCCTCTCCCTGCTCTGCTTCCCTTACGGATGACCTTCCCATGTAGATAAACCAGTTGGACCATGTATCCGCTTTAAAGCAGTGTGACATTCACCCGCCTTAGGCTTATGCTATCATTTAAAAAAGCTAACCCTGTGCTTGTAAGCTATATAAAAAAACCTCCACATCTGCTAGTAAGGAAGCTGTTTGTTTAAGTAGCTAATATCATTAAAGAGAGAAAGAAAACTCATGATATCCCATTTTTACAACTCTGAGGCTGTGAATAATAGAGAAAATGTTCCAAACTCAACCTGTCAGTTGTCTTCACCCGCCTATCGTTGCAGGGTTACAGTCGAGAGGTGGCGTAAATACTGGGAAAACATCCACACTCATGCTGTAGGAAAGACCAATCAGCCTCTCATGAATGGCTTTGGATTTCCACAGGAACACAGAAAAAGTAAACGCCAGGCAGAAAAACCAAGGTCAAGATTCAAACCCAAGACCTTCTTATTGCAGGGCAATAGCAGTGTGGCAAAGTTATTATAGTTAAATAAAACTAACCAAATAAATGAAAACTTCAATTGAGAAAACATTTTCCTTAACTAAAATAAATAAAACTGATAATTTAGCTAAAAGGAATTATATTGTGAGTTTATAAAAACTAACTAAAACAGACTGAAATTATGCAGATATAATATCCTTTGTTTTTGTGTTTATGAATATATTTATTAGCCTTTCAAACTGATGTGAAATTGATTTTATTTTTATGTTTGCAACATAAAAACAAATTACGTCAGTCCATTCTCCTCCCGGTGGAGCTGATGCTAGTCTGCAAAATGCCAACAGCAAAACTGGGGAGAAAACTTCAGTTGGTTGTTCAACAATAATTTAATCGGTTTGTTGAAAATGGTACCTCCTGTTAAATTATTCATTACCCAATCGATGTACACATAATCATAATATACTATTTCACCTTTTTGAGTTCTGTGGCTAAAAATGAACCAAAGTATGAAAAATCTAAAACTACTAGTATACCAAATTAGTGGACGAGAACTAAACTACTGCAGCCGTGTTGTGTATTCCTGTCTGAAGTAAAGTCGTCTCTGGCAGAGTGATCCAGTCTGCCTTTACCTCAAAGGAAACTAGTCTCTGTACAGTTGTCTTTTTCCAGACGCTGCTTCTAAAACATCTTCAGATTTTTGAGAAATGAAATCATTTCCAGCAGAGCACCAGTCTTCTAAAGTCTGACTAAATGTGGGTCAGAATGAGCAGAACCTTTTTCTTCTTTGTTTAGTTGTTGGCTTTTCAAAGACTACTTGTGGATAAGAGTTGTGAACACAGGCTGCTGCTGAGAATCACATGAATCGAAGTGTTTTTAAAGTACTTTGCAGCTTTTCATCTCTTGGGTTTATTGGAAAAAAAGTGTCCACTGTGTTTGTACTGTTTGTCAGATCAGATCTGCTTTTGGAGTCCTTTGCTCTCTTTATTCTTAAAGTTCCCTCAGTTCCCCCGGTTACATACAGGAAGCACATAATAAGTGGAAACAAACACAGGAAACAGGACATGCTGCTGCGTTGAGAAGCTATTTCTCTTCCTCTCTCCTTCCATCAAAACTAAAGCTGCTTTAGCTTCTCCTAAACAGCGTCATTTATTAAACAGCAACAAATGAGGGAAGAAAAATCTCTCTTTTAATCTTTCACCACGTCCCATGAGACTCCAACCTCCAAAAGATAAAACAGCTCCTCCATTTTTCCTCACTTAAAAGCCTCCTGGCTAACTTTCTGTGAACATTTTAAACCGTTTGTCCAAACTTGAGGTCATAAATGCTTCTGGAGGATTTATTTAAGGATAACCATTGTTTTTTTTTAGTGTTCCACAAACCAGACCTCTTCCTTCCTATCTTTCTCTTTGCTCCTCTTTGCAGGCTTTCATCTGTTCATTCCCATGGTGCCTGTTATCTAATGCCTTTCAAGTAAAACTCTTGCATACTCAAGACAAACAAGTTATATTCTTCAGTCCTGATTACATTTAGAAATATTAGTAACGGAGCAAATTAAGGTTTAATGCAACATTGAAAAATGTGCAAGCATGGCTGAATCTATTGTTACACTTTCTGTTTATAATACTTGAACTAAGGAAGCTTGGAACTGGAATCTGACAATTTTCCGAATGACTGGCATGACGGCATACAGAGAGATCCAACAGCTAATCTGAAATAAAAATATTTGCATTGCATTTTAGAAACCGGCTACCTGAACAGGTGTGTTCACTTCTACAAGGTAAGACAAGTACAGTAATTTCCCCAAAATAGTCTGAATCTGAAAATTAAATAAACATCATTTAGCTGGATTATGCTGCTTCCAGGGCATAATTTTCAAAAATAGCAACAAAAAAGACAGAGATACAGATCGCCATGCCTTCAAATCATTGTGGAAAGCACAGATGACTTTTTAAGCTTCTGACAGCTTAATACTGAAACTATGTATTTTAAGGCAACACCACAATCACATTGTTTCCTTTTGCAACATCATTGTCAGATACAATTACACACCTTATGAAGAGCATAACAAAGATGCTGACTGAAGCTGATAAGGAAGTTTTATTATCCACAGTAAAATGAATTCTTCAATCACCAAAGCCACTCAGAGAGAAAGAAGCCATCAAAGCAAAGCCAACTTAAAAGGCCAGAGGGCATCTTGTAAAGTTCACTGACGGACAAATGCCATAATTTTTGGATACATATTCTATGGTCTGAGGATTTTGAGAAAAAAGGGCCAAAGTTTGCAGGTCTGAGATTATCAACCCAAAAGTAAAGTACGGGAGTGGCAGCATTATGTTGTGTGGTTATTTTTCTGAATGGGGGAGAAAAATCACCAAGGAAGTTAAAGTTTGGGCTCATGTTGGTCAGTGTGTTGGAGAATCCATCAGAAAACCCTGACATTAGTCCCAATGTGGAAACTACTGTAAGAAAAGGAAACTCAAAGTTATCTCTCATTTTCTGGCATTTTAAAAATAGAAATCATTTTCCTAACAAAAACATAAAAAGCGAAGTCTAATTTAATATGAGACAGTGTATATAAGCTTCTGCTCTCAGCTGTAGTTGTGGCTACAGCTGCATTCGGTCCAAACTTGTAACAAGAACATTTTCTATTCTCAGCTGTTCAATCATTTGTTGGAGCATAAACATGTTTTTTTCTGTTTGTTTGGTATATTACCCCTTTTATAATCAATGGGCAAGCTTCATTATTCACCTGAGGTTATCACTCCTGACTCAGATATCCAAGTTTCCCTCATTAAAGTATGAGTAAAAGGCCTGTATTGGATTCCACTTTACTGAATGTCCTTGGAGACAGACTGGGAAACTGGATAGCGTTCATGGTGAGAGCAGGTGTGCATTGCCTCAGCTGGTCAAACCACAGCATGCATTATTTACTGCAGCCCAGCAGTTAACTTGTGACATGAGAGGAAATGTGATCATTTTAGAGAGTCCAGGAACCAAAAGGAGTTTCTTGAAAGTTCAGGATGAAGTTAAACAATAGAACCACAAGCAGGTCATCTGTTGCAAAGAAAAGAGTCGGGATAAAATGTTCCCAGCCTTCTGGTTATTTGTGAAAATACAAACCAGGAAACAACATCTGATCTGACTATGTGAAAATCACGGTGAAACCATCTGTTCAGGCCTCACTAACTCCCACTAAACATTAACAGAGCTGAACGCTCCTGTTCACGTCTTACAAATCCTGAATTACTAAACTCTGAACTGCTTAAAGACTGAGTTGCTTGATCAACAACACAGTGATACCAGCTACTGTTGCTGACATGAATCTGTTGCCAAGAAGACAAAGGCATTTGTCAAATGCATCCAGCTATGCTAACAATCATAAAAACAGAGAAACGTGCTAAAGCTACTTAGTTTTAGCGCATTTTGGTAAACAAAAGGCAAAAAGTTTACAAAACGCTAATAATGTACAGCTCTGAGGCAGCTCAACAGTAACTGTTAACGTCAACAATGATGATAAATTGTCTCAGAATATTTTCCAGATTTTTACAAATATTTGCTGATTTGCATTAAACATAATAGATGAGTTTATTGAAGTAGTTTTCACAAATTCTGGTCAAACACCAACCAGGTAACCTCTAACAGACTGTTTAAAATTATTAACTATTAAAAAAACACATTTGCAAATTAGCATTAAAAATAACTGACAATAGAAAATTATTTGAATAATTTAATTAGTGTGTGCAATATCTGCACAGGATTACTTAGATGCACTATTTAAATAAGAAGTTATATTTAGGGATATGTGTTTATTGTAGCATTTTCATATTTTTTTGGAGTAATTGTGTTAAAATCATTGTGTTTGTGGGGCTGACTGTAGTGTCACAGTTGCCTAAATAGACAACAAAAAAGATGTAAATAATTTGGTATCAACATAAAATAAATAACACAATATATTGTTAAAACATTTTCAGTACATATTGGCCAACCCTAATTATAAGTCAAGTCCAAGTCCAACATATTTGGTGAGCTGGATGGACTTTAGCTTCACTTTTCAATGACATTTTAACTTATTGAAAATGATTGAAATTGCTGAATGTCTTCAAATGTTTTGGTGAGTTGGTTTAAAGTACATTATAATCCTGAGAAACATACAGAAATATCCAAAAAACGTTTAAATGTAGAAAAGTGATGATCAATTCAAAGGCAAGATTCATTGTTAAGACTGACTCTTGATAGATTATGAGACAGATTGAGAAGATTAATAAAACTTGACATAGGGCAACAATATACATTGCTGTGCTGCTGTTTTGGGTGGAAATCTGCCTCATAACATGAAAATAATCAGCACAAGACGCAAAACGACAGTTGTATCCAGATGCAAGATTTCTCAAAATCAGCATTCAGATTATAAATTGAGAACTGTGTTTGTAAATTTATTACATCTTTTCATAACTAGTATGGAGTAGACTAAATGTATGATTTTTCTGCTCAACAATGGCAATTATGTACACATACACTCCCTTCATGTACGTCACATTGGCTTTATTTCCTCTGTTTTCTGAGAACCAGGCAACCGCATCTGATGTTTATTTAACAAACTAAAAACTGAACACAGATCATACGGTTTCATGTGACACTGCTCTGAATGCTGATAGCTGTGATGAAGCTAAATGAGCCTACAGTGTGTAAATCACTTTAATGTGTAAACCTCGGAGAACAGACGAAATCGGAAGTATCATTCATGGTTTATAAACGCCATGAATGTATTCACAGAACTGAGCCGCGGCGTCAGCACCAACTTCCCTTCACAAAGTTCTGCTACACGCTGCAGGTGGACAAAAACAAACTTACCTGTGAATTTTCCAGATTTTCGCTCCTCCCTGACTGGCTGCTTGGGGTCCCCCCATCAGGCGATAAGGGCCGGTAGCCAATGAGAGGCACCTCGCTTGACTCCACCCCCGGCAGGTTATAGCCACCTGTTCGCAGGTTACGGTGGAGCATGGTGCCGGCTGCCACAGACAGGAAGAAAACACAAGACAGCATTCAATGGTCCACCTTTGCTTAGATCAGAAACACCTAAACACGAATCTACTGCTAAACGTAGCCTAGTCTCTTTTTCAAGTCAACTGATTATTACCTTCCCAAATTATTTGCATCTTATGACAATAATTGCCTACATATTGAAACCTGTATGTTGGAAGCAGTCTGTTTGGGTTTCACACTGATGCACACAAGAGCTCTTCCTTTACCACTCCTGATTTAAATGGAGGACAAACACAAGGGGGAGGAGTGCAGCAGGGTCACATGCTAAGCCTATTTGGAATGCAAATACAGAATTACATTATCTGAGTTGCCAGGAACACAGCAGTCCAAGGCATACTTAGCTTGACATTTGTCAGAAAAGTATCTTTTTCAAGTGTGAATCAGCAAATAATTTACATCCCTGCTTAAAAACAAAACAACCGACTGTGAAAATTGTGGAGATGAACAATCGTTTACCGATCTTCATGTAGAAAACCAGGTTGCAATATTTTGAAAACACCGTGATTATGAAGAAATTCCTGGAGTTTATTTGCTCCAGGTTTCCAGTGAACTTCAGCTGTAATGTTACATCATAACATTTCTAGAAACAACAGCATGGCAAAAAGGAACTTTTTGCTGTTGTGGCGCGTTGCAGCCAGGAAATGGAAATATCTGAGTTCTTAGTTGTAAGTTTGAACTGGAGCAACACCTGAAGTTTCACATCCCACTCAGAAGGTGGGGGAAACTTTGACAACCTAAAGTTTGTTTCTACTATAGGGATCAAATTGGGACAGAAATGTAGAACTATTTATTTTAGCATTTTCATTCTTCTTTCTGATTTTGCCTTGTTTTAAAACATTAACACTTAAAAATTTGACCTTATGACATTAATAGACCAAATCACTGAGTTCTGGCTTCAATTATTAGGGACACCAAAAAAAAGAATCAGTAATTATAAGTGTTTTAAGTATTCTGTTTTGCTTTTCAAAACAAACATCTCCTTGCTAAGCTTGTTGCAATAAGCAATTAATAATTTAATACATTTAAATGAGCTTGATCATTTCCATTCTGATGATTCGTAGTTTTTATTTAATTTTTTCAGTTTGTGACTTTTATTTATTGTTTCTGGTTGTTTTCTTTTATTTTGGATATTTAGAACATCTTCTACTTCTAGTGTTAGGTGTCCTTCACAAAACTGATGTTTATTGGACTTTGAGAAGGCGAGCACACATTATTACATAATTATCAATATTTTACTTGAAAATGGTCTCAAAATAACAATATTTATTGTTTATTGGGATAATTTATGAGCCAGTAAAATTTGTTATCATGACAGGCCTACTTCTTGCATTTAAATCTGTATTAATCAGGCACTAAGATGCTGTACTTTAGACAAATAATTGATAAATAATAGACAATTACTCTTGACAAATAACTACATTTGTAAAACCAAGTCGAGCTCCAGAACAAAGCCTGAGCTGAAATGTTTATGAAGCACTTCAGTAACTTTTAAGGACATTTCCGATGAAAGAAACAGAAACAGTGGCGTTAGTGATGGGCGGCAGGCCTTGACTCATTTGTTTAACTCAGTCACTGTCCCGGAAAGCAGGCCTGGATTTGCATAGCAACCTTTCCTTCCATTTCCTTTTCCCCTCTTCGGTATTTGACGTGAAGATAGACATCGAGTAAACACTGTTTGAGGAAGAGAGGTGTAGGAGGGATAGAGATGTCCTAGTTGATAATGTAAAAGCTGATGAATACTCTTGTGTTGTGATTTTAGCTAAAGAGGTTTTGATTCTGCATGCTGTGTAAAACCTTTTGATTGTTCTCCTGAGAAAGACATGCAGAATCATTTTTATGAATGCTAAGACTGCATCAGACTCAGCCTGGGTAATAATAACCTCCTGCATCAGAAAATAGCTCCAAAAAGCAGACCCAACTTTCTTCTTCTTTCCTGCTCGACTCATGCAGCTGCCTTTGTGCAATACTTTGTCTTACATCATCCCGGATTTGCTGTAAGATTTAAGATTCTGCTCGGTTTCTCAAGAGAGCAGCGTTGCAGTCTGCATGAAAGGAGGTGGAAAGGTGGGTAAGGGACGGGAGGGGGGGAACAGGCTGCAGGGGAAACAAGGCATCAACAGTGCAGCATGTGTTCTCACCAACGGCTGTGCAGAGGTCTGAAAGGCTGCTATTCAGAGGCTTTGACCAAAGCAAACAGCCCACATATGACTGAGGTATAAACACACACACAGGCACATAAAGCTGGACACTAAAGTCACACTGGCATTAGCTATATGATTCAGATATGTTCAGTCTGGATCCTTCAGAGAGAAACGCTTGAAATGATGAGGGTTGTAAAAGTTTCTGCGTGCTGGCACTCCCATTAAAACACACAGCAGAGAACTAACTGCTTCCTACTGTGACTCAGATACTGTATGGTCTGAAAAAACAGGCAAACAGAGAAACACAGATAGAGGCAGCTGTGGGTGAACTCACTGAGAGCTGGGTCGCCACTTATCCAACTGTCAGGCGGATCAGAGGCAGCATCTGAGGACCGCTGCCGGGTAAAGAACGGCGGCTCAGCTGGGGGAAGTCGCGCCCATCGGTGCCACGGTCACCGCCGACAACCAGGAGGGAGTTTCCGTCCCTTACCTCACCTCTACGCCCTCCAAAGAGTCTCCCCCTCTCTATCAGCGTCCCCCACACCTCGCGTCTGTCCAGCCTTCAGCAGCTGATAACGCACTTTGGTGTGGCAGCAAACTCTCTCCTCCTCCTCTTCCTCCTCCTCCTCCTGCCGCAGCCGCAGCTGCTCCCCCTAACGTCGCAGTTCCTGGATGCGTTCAGCTCTCGGCGCTCTAGTAACAGATCCGTCTCTCTGAGTGGCTCACAGCGACGGCGTGAGCCGGACACCACACACAACGCTGCGCCGTAACCGCAGACAGTGTGCCGCTCACCCGGGGAGTTGGAGCAGCTGAGAGACGCGACGCGGACGCGCTGTACGCACCGCCGACCGGCGCGCACGCCACGTACACTGTAAACACGCTCTGTGTGTTACCACAACAAGGCGCCCTGAACTTTTATCAGATGAATTTAAAGGTTATGGTCTGGTTGTTATTACATATTTAAATCAAAATGTGGACGCAATAAAAAAATATTTCAAACATTTAGAGTTTGAAATGTTTACAGGTTTGACTTTAAAAATGAGTCAAACCTGTAAACATGACTGTGTGATCCATGTTATCTCTGTCCTCATTGATCCTCACATGGATAGTTTACAATTAACCTGCAGTATATACGCATATCCATCTCCGTGAATTAGAATATATTTAAATAAAAAAATATTACTATTTTTATTTCATTATGAGTGATAAAAATTACGACGGTGAATAAGACCATTGTAGTTCAAAAAAATTAATGAATTTCCATCAAAAAACATTTATTTGTCCAAGTGAACTGCAGCTGAAATCAGTAGGCATCTCAAACAGATGTATCCCAGACATGAGTTACCACTGACACTTTTCTAAGTTACTCCTTAACCAGAAACGTTTTTCTTTCTGCAGAAAAGAAAAAGAAACTGAACTGTTGCTCAGTGGTCCAAAATTTTCTTTACAGATGAAATCCAGATCCTTCAGTCTAGAGGAAGTATGAAGAATATGTCAGGATCTTGGGTTGTTTGAGTTTGTTTTGGGTTTACTTGTGTTCCTTAGTTCTTTCTGCTTGTTCTGCCTTATTTATATTTTTACCCTAGTTCCTTCTTCATGAGTCTAGATATGTCCATTTCTTGTGTCTTGTCCTTTTCTTATTTAATCTATTTTTTATTATTATGTTTCTTATTTTGTTAGATTCATTTCCTGGTCCCCAGTGCTCTCTCTCACCCCCTGTGTCACTTCCTCTTCCTCTCTCTCTTTACAGTCTGCTTTTTGCTTTCTTCTCACACCTGCAACCTGTTAGCTCATCAGCCCAGGTCTTATGTTCAGCATTCACTTCCCTAAGTACTTAAGCACCTCATTCTCAGTCACTCCTTGCTGGTTCCTCCTGTTACATCGCTGCTTTACCCTGTGTACGCCCTGATAGGTATTTTCTTAACCTACACGTGTGGGAAGACACAAGTTTCAACATAGCATCGGTTCACACACACAGTAGAAAGCTAAAACCTTTGAATGAAAAACAAACTAGTAATGTACAACTACTAATGTACCAGTGATAACAACACATAATAATTCTTACACTCCCTATATCTCCTTGTTGGCTTTTTTTCATTATGATTTGTGGAGCCATGTCATTGTGCTTTGCCAAGTGTAGAGTCAACTATTAGAAGATTTTAGAGCACTTTGTGCTTCCCTCTGCTGACAAGCTTTATGGAGATGCTGATTTCATTTACCATCACAACTTGGCAGCTGTTCACACTGCTAAAAGAAACAGTACCCTCTTTAATCACTTAGTTTTCATTGTGCTTAACAGGCCAACAAACTGACCTGATCTAGAACCTACAGAGAATCTATTGAGTATTGTCTATTGAGAAATCTGTAGGCTGTTTTTGAGGCAACCTGGGATTTCTGAAAACCTCAGGACATGGGTGGTTGCCTCCATGCCACTCTGCATTGATATGGTAATTTATGCTAAAGGAAACACAACAAAGCATTAAAAATTTAGTATGTCTGTTTGTAATATGTCAAAACTATAATAATCCCAGTTTTTAACTGACTTTATTTTTTCATTTATTCTCTCTAAAAACACACAGACCTGATGAGTGCCTCTTGAGAAAAATTATCTATCACCCACTATAAACATACATCTTTACTTTAGTCTGGGTGTTTTAAGTCCAAATTTGGACATTTCAACAAAATCTTAAGAACTTCCTTCAGTTTCTCTGCTTTACTGACCTTTAGCTTTCTTCCTGTGTATTCTAATCTGCACAGTCTGTGACCCTTGATCTAATGACAACCATGTGAATTCAGATTAATTGCAGATGATGCTCTTACTGCATGTTGACTGCACTGTTTAAGGGCCTTACAAACTGTGATATTGCACTGTTTTATTCACATAAACTCGTTTAATATTTTTGGACCAGCTTCTTTCCATCATTAATCTCGTTTAAGTAAATTTTTCAAATGACAAAATGAAGAGTTTTATGAAATTACAGCATTCTTCGTTGGACATGACCAGCCATTCACGCTTTCGGCCGCAGAGTTTTTGGTAGTTGCGCGCCCTCCAGTGGTCGCACATGGAAATCTAAACTTCCACCTTTATTTTCAATGTGCCAGGGGCCATTTTGAACGGTATACAGCGGCGTTACCACATGTCTGACTGACTGGTATATTTAACGTGTAAGAAATGAACAACAAGTCGTGAGATGGTTCTGGGGAAAAAAATCAACTGAGAGTAAGCCAATATGCCGACACGATCGTTTTCTGTTGACTTTACTGTAAGCGTTTTTATTTTAACATGTACAGTCTGTTGAATTGGAAAATAGAATTTGATTTCAACCATTTATCATTTTATTTTAGATATTATAAGGTATTGTGTGTTATTTTCAAACAACCCCCCCAAAAATACAGATGGACGTGCAGGAAATATTTTTTATTTTCCTTCCATTGTCAGTAAGGTTACACCAAAATCTCAGTATTTCTCATTAATTTTTTTTAAACAGATGCCATTTTTGTCTTTTCAGGAAGATGAAAGCATGCGTTATGTTACAGAAGCCTTCAGAAAGCCACTTTATTAAAGGAGCATTAAGTTAATTTTGACCGAGGCTTCAGATCCGAACCCTTTGAAGTGTTGGCCTCGGTTTTGTTCCGTTTGAAAACTTTCCCTCTCTCCTCTCCTAAACTTGGATCTTAGTTCTTGTCGGAGACCAATTAATGAGGCGGCTAAAGTCACTAATTGGCCGCTTAATTGGCCCCTGTCACCGCGCGCGCTGCAACCCTGCATCCTTCACTTTCTCCCCTCACACATCACAAGCGTGTCACAATCATTTTAGGATCACGCTCTCAGACAGCAAGGACCCCCCACACCCCTTTACACGAGCACACTTCCCACACCTCTGGATGCCCCCACCAATCCACTCCCACGATAGCTCTGTGTTTTATGTCTGCGTCACAACAAATCGGCGGAGGGCGAGAGGCAGAAGGATGATGGCGTCTCTGGCGGCTTGATTCCGGTGCAGCTCAGACAAAATCCGCCTTAATAAGCTTCGGCGGCGGGGAGAGGGGTGAGGTGTGAGAGTGTGGGGGGTGAGGGAGCAACAGCGACGGGGACATGATGAAACGGCACCGCGGAGAAAGGACGGACAAACTAGTCTGAGAGAGACGGACGGACAGTCACAGTCGCCTCCTCCTCCACCTCCTCCTCCTTGCTGACGGTTTGACTGACACACACACTCACACACACTCAGAGCGAGGCGCCTGGCACAGACAGAGACATGCATGCACACCAGCCACTTTTTGCAAACCAGCACGCTGCGCATCGGAGCTGGCAGTAATTGGACATCCACAGCTGATGAGGGCATTTCATGTCCAGCCTGTCCAGGAATCCCAGTGACCCCGACGGAAAGGAGTTCGACTTGACAGGTACCCTTCAGCCGGCCAGCCCCCACTGTTCAATTCTCCATCTGATAACGCCGCTCTGCATGCTGCGTCTGCACTGACATGTGTGCATGCACTGGAACAAATGCTCAGTGTGCAAAAGACAAAACGCCCGAGGAGTCGCTTCATGCATCTATTCAAGTTTTTAAGCTGTTGAGAAAGGAGGCGAGGAAGACGGCGGGCAAAGTGCAAGGCAGATGCTTCAAGTAGCTGCATCCAGTTAAACTGTGTTGCAGCAGTCATCATGCAGTGCTTTTTCCCCTATGTGTGTGTGCGTGTGTGTTTGATGTGTGCAGTAATCATTTGTCTTGCTCTCTGGTTGTGTATACTCACTCTCATCTTTCACTCTGGTGGATACAGGCTGTCGCTATGCTCAAGTCTGAAGAAGAGGAGTGTGCGTGTGAGTGTGTGTGTTTGGGTGAAATTTTAACCCCTTTGGACTGAAAGCCGGCTGTCTGAGAGGCCGGGGGACGTAAACCCTGTATGTCAGCAACGGCAGCAAAGTATTCAACGGATAAATCGGATTTCCATTTTCACACAAGCCCTGCTCTCTCCTCTCTGTGTCTCTCCTCAGGATGGGGGGAGTCAGTGAGGGAGATGATGTGTTGGCTCGTTGGAGTGATGGACTACTGTACCTTGGCAATGTGAAGAGAGTAAGTGTGTTGGGGAGATACTTTTCAAGTGGTCGTGTGTTGAAAGACTCCCATAATTGTCTCCTCCTTTCTCCCCCGTCCTCAGGTCGATGGAGTCAAGCAGTGCTGCTTGGTGAGATTCGAGGACAACTCAGAGTTCTGGGTTCTGAGAAAGGACATTCACTCGTGTAAGAGTAACTGCCTCCTCTTCCCTCTGATGGCGGAGTAAAGCTTTCTGTGTAGGGAGAACTTTTCCATTGAGTAAAATTCATTGTAGCGCAGACTTAGCGGCAGCCAAAGACATTGTTGAAGCCAATTTTTTACAGCAGGTTAAAATGGACTAAATGTTTCTGATTTGGGCTTGCCAAAATCTTTTCTATTTGCTAAATATCAGAACAATAAAAGGGACCTTTCTAGAGATTTTTCAACTTCTTTCAAACTGAGAAGTTTACATACATTTTCTTAGCCTTGAAATGTGTGTGATGAATGCTTTGATTCATCACATACACAGTTGATAGAGGATTGCTTGCTGGAGGTGCAGACATTCAGCCGTGGTTTAGGTAAAGCGCCAGCTCGATGAAGCTTATCGGAAATTGCGTGTGATATGAACGACCCCGACATCTTTGCCAGCAGACCTCCTCTGCTGCCATTGCCAAGCCACAACCCCGTACAGGAGGAGTACAATTCGAAAGCAACACTGAAAACTGGCGTCATCATTCCCAGCTCCTTCTGTTCACTGATTGGCCCTGTTGAAATTCTACTGGAGAAATGGAGGTCAATGGGAGAAAGCTTAGACAGAGCGCAGAAGGGAGATGAGAATCCAGCAGAATTGCTTTCGAAGGCAACATCCAGGCTAACATGTCTGTAACATATAGTGGACTTGTTTTTTAAACTGTGTAAATTGGGTCATACTGTTATCTTTTCTGGAATTGTGGCACTTTCCTCCTGACTGAACTGGTTTAACTGGGTCAGGTTTATAAATTGTTCCCATAATTTTTTCAGCTCTGAAAATATTTTTCTCTGAGATGGGCTTTGTGATGACCACTCCAAAATCCTAACTTTGTGTCCTTAAGACACTTCATAATTAAGTTGGTGCTCGGCTTTTGGTCGCTGTTCATTTGGAAAACCTTTTTATGTTTAACCTCCCAGCTGGTGTCTTGAGATGTGGCGTCACTATTTCCACATAAATCTTCCTTATGGATTTTGTGAAGAGCACCAGTCCCTCCTGCAGCAAACTGCTAACGCAGCATAATGCTTACACCCACATGCTTAAGACTTAAAGTGTGCCGGTGTTTTGCTCCAAATGTAACAATATCCATAAAAGCTAACAGCTCAGTTTTTATTCCATCAGACTACGGGACAGGTATGTTGTTTTTTGAGTAATTGCTCTTCCCTCTCTGTCGGTGCAGGACTTGTTTCGCTGTGAATAATGACTCTCTCTTAACAGCTTCAGTCAGCATCTTCACAAGGTCTTTTGGTTTTTTGTTCCGGGTTTGATTTGAACATTTGACACCAAAACCTGTTAATCTCTGTGACACAGAAAGTATCTCTTTCCTGGACAGTGTGATGGCTGAACATTCACATTCTGTTTACTCTCTCTGTAAATGTTTCAGCATCTTTCTTGAAAGTGAGTTGTGAAGATCCACAATTCTCTATTTAGATTTTTACATAAAGTCACAAAAGGAAGCACTGTGTTTTAAATACGTCCACCAGTTTGCCTCCAGTTAAAATGTTATAAATTAACCCATCAAAAGACTCTTGGTGTAACTAAACTTATGAATTTGGAGAAATACATTGAAATGTAATACTTAAAATTCTAAAAGTCATATTTTGGTAATCGTAACAGAGCTGAAGCAGCAAAAGTTTAGCCTGATTTAATGTCGCAATAAAACCTGACAACAAAATATTTCTCTCACGGAGCATCTTCACAAGCAAACCTCACTAGTTTAAGTAAAGACAAGCTGTCAAAATGTGAATAGATGCTTTTATACCTGTAACTCTTGCCACGTTTTATATTTGTGGTAGCTGGTGATGCAAGTAAACCTTTGATTTTAGGGGCATTCTTGTTCTTTTTCTAGTAATATTTTGAGCTTATTATGAGCCTAATGCAAAGTCTCTGTTGTTGTTATATCAGTTAGATTCTAAAACATAAATAAAATCACTCTAATGGGAGTTTATCGTACTGTTTATTATTTATCTTGATCAAATTTAACTCATTGTTGTCACAATGCATTCCAATTGATGATGTTAAAAAACCTGTCAGGATTGTTATTTTGAATATTTCATCCACTGTTTGTTTAGATGAAGTTTACTGAGACAAACCTTTGTAAGCAAATTAGAAATGTTTTTTATTTTGCTTGCTGTGTTATGTAGCAACACTCATAAAGTTATTTTAAAAAGAAGTAATAAATAGTTCTTATTTATTGTTTTCACCACAGTACCGCAAAATATAAAAATAAAACTTTAATCAGCCACCTCAACTCCAAAATACCAATTTTTAATAAGCCATGGATTCTGCGTCCAGCTGTGAGAGTAATAATAAACTCTCTCATCAGCGTTTTGTTTTAGGTGTTCAGGTATACTGTGCATGAAAAACAGCAAAGACACAGGAATTTATATCATTAGCATATAATTAGTTTTTAGGAAATTAATGTATGCCACTCCTCAGTGTGTCCTTGTTAGGTTTTGAGTGAATTTATTCATATTTTAGAGTGAGAAATCTGTGTAGTAAAATAACATTTTCATCTCCTGCACACATTTTCACTAAAATTGCTGTGATTTGAATTATTTTGTAGAAAGAATAATTATTTTACTTTGGTTGGTTAAAGTTTCTTAGTTGTAAAATAATCCTGATTGGAGCTCTTTTTTTTCTCTTGCTGAAACATGCATCTCATTCATTTTAAACCGCTGACAGTGTAGACGTTTCATCGTGTTTGGTTGAATTTTCCTTTGTTTTTTACTGTAAGCGCTTTGAAACAATCCTGTTTGGTCTGGTTCTGGAGATGCGGTGCTGCTGCAGGGCCGCTGTGTACTTTAGCTGATTGAATCATGCTTGAATGTTGTTTGTCCAAATAATAACAAGTTTTCCTTCTGTACATTGAAAAGTTAACAGGTATTGTATGGCTGCAGTGCACTGCCTGAGTTTATTACTTTTAGCCTCTCGGAGGCAGCAACCACAGCAGCGCAGCACTGAGACACGTCAGCACATTTAATCTGAACCTCAGACTCTAGTGGACATATAACGGATCAGGGCTAACACAATATTGTGAAATGCACCTTTATTATTTGACCCAGTTAGCAATTTCCTGTTAATGTGCTGTATGTGCAGACAAGGTTTTTAAAATAAGAAATCTGACTAAATGTGAGCTTTTATGGAGAATATTGATACATCTAGGAATCTATGTTAATGATTTAAAAAAAAATAAAGTTTGAATACATATTTTGAATAAATGCATAAATTGACTCAGTCAACTTAAAGTTAAAGAGACATTTTCAGATTTTTCCTGCTTTTTGAACTAGTGTCTTAATTTCTCTGATGTCATCTTGAAATGCTAAATGTACATATATTTACCCACATTAGCATTAAGCTCGTTGTGGAAGCTTCTTGTTTCTGGATTATTAGAGTCAATTAATGAAGTTATTAGACTAATGAGCCTTCAGGGAGAGGACTGTCCTTTGCCACCTCATGTTGAGTCAAAGGGGAGGTTGGACACTTGTTAGGACCAGGCTGAACATCAGCGCGTCAAACCAAAGGTGCAGGCGACTGAAATCAATGAGGTGGCAGGGATGTGAATCAATATACATAAATTAATGCAGTTGACTGCTTTCTCTCTCTCCGTGTTTCTGTCTTCCTCTCACATTTACATCGTCCCCTCCCTTCTGTTTTCCTGTTTCCCTCAGTCGCTGCCGGAGTGGAAGAAGTTTGCTGTATTTGTGACGCCCCGCCTCTTAAAGAACCCCTCATAAATTGTCTTAAATGTCACCACGGTAAGGAGGCGTGCCTCATCATGCTCTGTCAAACGCTGCTTCTCCGTCAGAGCCGGTAGTGACCTTGAAGGTTTGACACAGGATGGTAAATAACAACACAGAAAGCCGCATATCATAAATGATGGCTAAGAGTTGTCGGGTCTGCTCTCACAGGGGAGGGAAAATAAATAAGACATCAAGAGACACAGAACTTATAGATTTAAATCTTTCAGGGCGTCTTCGTTGTCTCTTTATTCTAATTCAGAAATCTACAAATTTGCCAATGTAATTATTTTAAAGATAAAGAAACCAGAACAATTATTGGGAACAAATGTTTATTATTATGGATGTAATTCTGCAAAGAAAACGTCACCTCAAAAATGATCAGATCTTTAGAGAAACTGAGTTAAGATCCCAGCTTCAGAACATTTCAAGATGAACAAGGATGAGCTGCCGTGTCACTGGGAGGAGGAATGTAACCGACTGATGGTTTCTGCTAAATCTAGCTTAGCGTTTCATCAATATTGATCTAACAATGAATTCAAACTCTAGACCGGAGAATAGAAGATCAAATAAATGTGACTATTGGGTGTTAGAAGGAGAATGAGAATTTTTTTAACGAAAGAAACAGAGATGGTTTCATCTTTAAAGAGAAATATGGAAGTATCACTGCTAGGATCAGAGTATCTGGAACCAGAGGATCTCAGGAGCATTTCACTGGCAGCGTTTCCATTACAAACGTGCAAATCTTTGTCTGTATTCTGCTAATGTAAAAAAAAAAAAAAACACAATTTTGCAGTTGCGGTGTTTCCATTTAATAAGAAATTATATCAAAATCACATGTAAATAAGCTTGTTTTTAATAAGTCATTAAAAATCATGGCAGCGACAGATGTAAACAGTTACATGAGAGATATTCATAATTCAGCCATGGCGCTAGCACTCATCATATATCAGCCAGCAGAGGAGACGTCAGCGTCTTATTCTGGCGTCGGAGCAACAAACCCCGCCTACTTTGGATCTGCTGCACCTGCAGCGTTTTGGTGAAATTGTAGGTGACGATTTTACTGAAGAGCTGTGGGTTCAACAGGTTCAGATGACACAACTTTTTATGATAAAAGTCAGATGCTGTGAGAGCTCTGGTGGAGCCAGCTGCACAGTGTCTGACAAAATAAACAAAACAAACCGTCCTCCTACTACTTCCTGTCACCGTGTTCTTTGTCGTTTTTGCCAGTAGTAACATTGGACTGTTGACCATGTGACTCCTGTGATTTGAAAAAAAGTGTGTCCGTTGTAGTTTTGCGAAATACATATATTTCGATACGGCCGAAAAACCACCTCTTCCTGGTGCAAAAAGATTTTAGTTTTTTCAAAATTACAGCAAATTTAAGCAAATTTATTTTCATAATTTCAATTTGCGCAATTCAAATAGTTAATGGAAACGCAGCAACTGAATGGCAAAAAAACAATTAACCATGACTGCATCATGTATGAGCAGCTTGAAGAAACTAAACATTTTAAAGCTAAAGTGTAAAACTATATTAATTTCATCTATCAAAATAAATACATCCATTTTTTATCTTCTGCTTAATCCGGGGTCGTGTTGAGGGGGCAGAGAAGTCCAATCCTGTGCTTTTGAATATTTTAGATATGCTCTGAGAAACAAATCTGTGAACTGGTGATTTTTCCAAAAATAAATTGGAGTTGCATTCCACAGGAAAATCTGTGAATACTGAACCGTGATTAACAGACCATGTAATAACTCCATGTAATAATCTAAGCTAACTATAGCAACAAAGCTAATCTTTCTTAACAAATGTGCAGTCCTTTGTTGGCATTGTTTCTCTGTAAAGTTCTTGATGTCAAACTCCAAAAACCCCTTCCATATCTGGTAGAAAATACAAATGTTAAAAACTTTGATAAATGCAGCTGAAATAAATCTAAAGAGCCACCAGGTAGCAGCAGGTCCTGGAGGGAGATTCTACCATCATGTCATCCTCAAGCAAAGATGCTGACCATCTGTTTTCTGGAATAATGCTGGCAAACTCTGCTTCTTATATGCAAATTCAACAGTTGGATGTTTGCATGCTTCTGAAATGAACTCGTAAAGAAGTGAAAATGGAGCAGGCCTGTTATTAGTGTCATCCAGGCTTTCTGTCCTGCAAAGACAATTTAAAGGCTCTGCCTCCTCCCATTACAGGTTATCATCCGGAGTGCCACACGCCGACCATCGAGCCAGAAGCTGACAGCGACTCCTGGATTTGTCGACAATGTGTTTTTGCTGTCGCCACCAAGGTCAGGCTGCTAATCTCCCCGTCTCACATTTTTTTTTTAAAAAGAGCTAAGAAATCCAGTCAAATATATCTATCCACATGGTAATGTGTGAGGCGCAAAATGTGTTTATTGGAGCAAGAATCTCACTGAATTTCTCAGTGTTGACTTCAATATGTTCCGCGCCATGTCAGAGAAATTGCAAGCAGTCAATATTTATATTTATGCTTCAGTGGAGTTGAGAGGAGCACATTAAAAATCAATCCATCACATGTGCTCCGTTTCTGTAGACATGAGAGAGAAGTGGGTTCATTATTAATCGGTCAGTGGAGCGGAGCTCATTGTCCAGATCCTCTGATCTGGTCTCAGACTCCATCTCTCACAGCTGACCTGCGATGAAATGAGACAAAGATCCATCTTCTAATCGAGCCTGATCTGCTTACTGATATGAGAGCGATATGAAAGCGAGCATCTCTGTCCTGAAACTGTCTCTGCAGAGAGGCGGAGCTCTGAAACGCGGACGCTTCGCCCGACTCATGCAGTTCATGAAACTCCGGCTCCCCTACCAGCTGTCGTCCTTAGACTGGGATCCTCAGCATCTGACCAATCAGCAGCAGTGTTACTGCTACTGCGCCGGACCTGGAGAGTGAGTGGCGCCAATTCTGACTACAACACCCTCCATGTTTTGGCTCTTCTGGTAAAAGTGTTTTTGACACAAATGGACCAGATAATTACAGGTGAATTCATCAAAAGCAAACTGATGAACTCAGGAGGAGCTGAGAAGATAAAGAAACCAAAACGAAAGAGCAATGAAAAAGAGTAAAGAATACATTAATAAACTCACCAAGAGGAACAACTTCTGTGTTGATTTGGATCATTACCAACAATGACTGATACAATCTGAGATTAATCTACTGAAATGAAATATCAATTTATGAATTTTTCAGACATTTCTGCCAGCAGTGCCATCTGATGCTGTCTGTATGTGCGCTCTCTAACTTCAGGAATCAATCTGGTTATGTAGATACAACTATGGAAAACATTAAGAGACCACTGCAAAATGATCAGTTCTCTGATTTCACTCTTTATAGGAAAATATGTGAGTAAAATGAACATTGTTCTTTTATTCTATGAACTACTGACATGACACTGACCAAATTTAGTATTTATTTATTATATAAATGAAAAAGATGCAGTGATTTCAGAGCTCAAATAATGCAAAAAACCCCCAAAACAAGTTCATCTTCATTTAGAAACAACAATAATAACGTTTTAACTCAGGAAGAGCTCAGAAATCAGTATTTGGTGGAATAACCATGAGGTTTTCATTGTGGTCTGGTGCAATGGTCTCTTCTTTCCTTTTGGACATGTCCGTTTGTTGGTGGGTTTGTTGTTGACGGGTTTTGTTGTTGTTGGGCTGCAGGTGGAACCTGAAGATGCTGCAGTGTGGCAGCTGTGGTCAGTGGTTCCACGAGGCCTGCACTCAGTGTCTGTTGAAGCCGTTGCTGTATGGAGACAGGTACGTTACTCATTTAGGGAACATATATATACAGCTAAAATAAATCATGAACAGCTTAATGAGGAAAAATAAGCATCTGTCAGGTGGGCTGTTTGATGGAGCTCACACTATCATGACACACTTTTTGTATTTATTTCTGTATGTTTAAATGATTTAGCTTAGAAACAATATTTTCTCAACTGTGAAAGTATTTAAAACACACATACTCACTGATAGTAGATGGATTAATTAGACAATTAAAAAAAATTAAAATAAGCACACAATATGAAAGCATGCAGAGAAAAGTCCCTTTAACTAACAGAAAGAAATAGCATTGGGTACCAAAAGTTTGGTAATTTTTAAATAATTTGCAGATTGTAATCTCTTTCAAGAAGGCAGTTTGGTGTGAGATGAAAATGACAATGTCTTTGATTTGTTTATTTTTCTTCTCATGAAGTTATTCTTATTTTGTTATAGATGTAAGTCAGACCCATCGTAAAGCTTTCTAGTAGAGGTCTGAAGATTTTAGGTGAAAACTCTCTGGTATTTGGATGAATTCATAACTTCATCCAACCTGATGCTGAATGAATTACAAAGTATTTTTGGTCCAGTTTTTAGTGCAAATACATTAGAAGACTAGAAACAAGGCAAAACTAGTTTACAAATAACTTTTCCACAAGATCTAGAATCTTGTTTTAAGTAAGTAATTCCTTAATATTTGTATTAATGGAATTATTTCATTTATAATATGGGAGGAATAAGTAAAATAATCTCCCACTGGAACAAGTACTTTTTTTAAAAAAATCAATATTAAGGAATTACTTACTCTAAAAAAATTTAGCTGCAACTCTTGAACTTTATTTCACGTTAATCAGATTCATTATAATAGAAGATTTCTGCAGCTGAAGCTGAATCAACATATTAGTTTGGGCTTGTTGTGTTTTGTTTTCCTTCCAACAGATTTATTTGATTTTCAGTTAAGATTGAATCATAAAAAAAATCTGACATTTTACTTGCAGATCTTTGTTTAGTATCTATAACGAAAAGCAAAACTTTTTAAATGGCTAGAAACAGGAACTATTTATCAGTTTTATTACCAAAACAAACAATGAATCAAAGTTCGTAATTAGCACGTTAATCATAGAGTTAGATGCTGGTCTGAGGGAAAAATAAATGTGATCAATATGTCGCCGTGACGGCTTCACTTGTCAACAAACGGCCTTAATTACCTCCAGATTAAATGATTAGTGAGCGTGTATGTTAATGTTCCCAGTGCGACGAGGACAACGGCTCGTCTTCAGCTCAAAGTGACACACTCCAGAGCATCTGCTCCACGTAGCAAAACACATCCATCCACTGAGGTTATCATTACAATTACCCGTCTTTGTGGGGCTTTTTACGCCCATCCTGACACCAAACTGTGCGAGTGGGAGCAGAAAAGAAGGGATTAAATCGAGACTGACAGGATGGGAGGAACATCTGCAGAGCAGGTGATGGAAGAGGAGCGAAGATCGAGTTTACAGTTAGAATAGTAAGCGTGTGCAGCCGTCTCACAGTGCAGGCGCCTCGTTTCTCACCGTGACCTTCATGCAGATAAAAGGATGGAAGTAAGTTTCAGGGTCAGATTTTAAAGCTGAGCGGTATTATCTAAAAAGATACACCTCTCTCTATTTTATTTTTATCCAGAGAAGAAAACAAGACTGATTTTTTCTGCGTGTTTATTTCAGGTTTTATCAGTTCCAGTGTTCAGTTTGTACAAAGGGACCGGAGACAGTCCAGAGGCTGCCCATGACCTGGTTAGAAATGATTTTTAATTTCAATAACGAATCAGAAATGAATTTGGAAATATTTTTAACCACACTAACAAAGTATTTTTCTCTAACTGCAGGGTGGACCTGGCTCATTTAGTCCTCTACCACCTCTCGCTGTGCTGTAAGAGGAAATACTTTGATTTCGACCATGAAATCCTGTCCTTCACCAACGAGAACTGGGACTCGTTGCTCCTGGGCGCGGTATTGATATTTCCCTGTTTAAGCACAATGATGAAATGATGTGAAATACTTACAGGCTTCCCTTTTTTTTCTTTCTTTTGCGAGTGAGATTTAAAGCTTATTAAGCAGCATTAAAGTAAAATGTAATAGTCGACCTCTGAGGGAACTCAGGGAAACACTGCAGAGTGAAAGCATTTAGTCCTTTGATGATCTTCTGTTATAAAAATTCGGCTGAAATGACCCTGAGCGTCTTTGCTTTTAGTTTCCTCTTAAAATTGTTCACCTGAAGTTATTTATCTAGTATTTGGGATGTTTATGTGTCACTTTCAGCTGAATATTCCACCACATTTTGCCATGTAACAACCACAAACTTTAATTTGGCAGAAAAACTGAGCATAATTCAAACTGGTGAAGTGGAAGAAAAAGGACATGCATTTTAACCTTTTATTTTTACTGAGAAAAATCTGAAAAGTGTGGCCTGCAAACTGAATCAATAGTTTCTTAAAAAAGAACAAAATCACAGGTGTTTTTGACCACACTGCCTTGCTGAACAGCTCAAACCTGCTCACAGTGGAGCTTCTGTGAACACCCATTTTCAAGTCTCACTGCAGGTGATGATGCTGCCACCACCATGTTTCATGATGAAGAAGGTTTGTTCACAGAGATGTATGAGGGGCCGTTTAGGACAAAATTTACGTTTTGTCTCTCACACACTACCAAAAAGTCTCGCATACTCCAAAAAAGTAGCCTCGCATACTCAAAAAAATTACGTTTTGTCTCTCACACACTACCAAAAAGTCTCGCATACTCCAAAAAAGTAGCCTCGCATACTCAAAAAAATTACGTTTCGTCTCTCACACACTACCAGAAACTCTCGCATACTCCAAAAAAGTTGCCTCGCATACTCAAAAAAATTACGTTTTGTCTCTCACACACTACCAAAAAGTCTCGCATACTCCAAAAAAGTAGCCTCGCATACTCAAAAAAATTACGTTTCGTCTCTCACACACTACCAGAAACTCTCGCACACTCCAAAAATTACGTTTTGTCTCTCACACACTACCAGAAACTCTCGCACACTCCAAAAAAATAGCCACGCACACTAAAAAAATACTAAAATGTCACACACACAAACGTTAACTGTCTCGCACACATACACTAACAGCTCGCACATTCACAAACGTTAACTGTCTCGCACACATACACTACTAACAGCTCGCACATTCACAAACGTTAACTGTCTCGCTCACATACACTAACAGCTCGCACATTCACAAACGTTAACTGTCTCGCACACATACACTGCTACCAGCTCGCACATTCACAAACGTTAACTGTCTCGCTCACATACACTAACAGCTCGCACATTCACAAACGTTAACTGTCTCGCTCACATACACTAACAGCTCGCACATTCACAAACGTTAACTGTCTCGCTCACATACACTGCTACCAGCTCGCACATTCACAAACGTTAACTGTCTCGCACACATACACTAACAGCTCGCACATTCACAAACGTTAACTGTCTCGCTCACATACACTGCTACCAGCTCGCACACACACACACACACACACACACACACACACACACACACACACACACACACACACAGACGTTTATCTCTCACATACACAAGACTAAAGTTGAACACACACACACAGTACTAAGACTCGTTTTTTGAATGTGTGAGAGCGAGACTTTTTTTGAATGTGTGAGAGCGAAACTCTTTTTGAATGTGTGAGAGCGAGACTTTTTTGAATGTGTGAGAGTTGTCACGGAAGAGGCGGGGCATAATTTTTGGATCAAACTGCGCATGCGTAGATCCTAAACCTTAAGTTTCGATTGTTGACTCACTGTATGTTCTATTACTTAGTATATTTGTGCTATATATATTTTAAATATATATAGAACGTTTAATTTTCTTGTAGATTAAATGTGCTATAGAAATAAATGAATTTGATTGATTGATTAAAAATAGCAAAATTGCTGTAGTACAATCTGTCCACTGGGTGCCAGCATTACAGGAATTATTAAGAGGTCTTGTGAGAAATTCTGTTCCCCCGTGAAAATCTGTTCCCCCTGTGACGGGAGCGCGCATTGCAGCCAGAGACGTGGATCCGGTGAATCTGACCATTTTCACGGCGCTTCTGATCGATTTCTCGGTAAAAACTACTCATATGATCATATCAATGTGTAACTTTCAGTTTAATCGGCAGCTATCAAAATAAAAATACATACATAAATAAACGAGGTCCGGTGTGGAGGTCTTTTTTCGCTGTTTTGTGTTATTTTGAAAGCGAAGAAAATCGATCTTTTTTCAGCTTTTGTCTCGTAAGCCTGACAAATAAAAGTCAGTCAACAAACACAGGTTCCCAACACATAGTGTGCATTTATAATTTTTCATTTCTGATGAAGGAGGAAGGAGATTAATATACCTGCAAGATCTTTTACTTTGTTTTCAAAATATTTGCACTATGTTTGACATTTGTCCTTAACATAGTTTAATATAAGGTAGCTATTGAAAGATAGTTTCAATATATTTATATATATTTAAAAACACAAATATACTAAGTAATACAACATACAGTGAGTCAAAAATGGAAAATTATAGTTTAGGATCTACGCATGCGCAGTTTGATCCAAAAATTATGCCCCGCCTCTTCCGTGACAACTCTCACACATTCAAAAAAAGTCTCGCTCTCACACATTCAAAAAGAGTTTCGCTCTCACACATTCAAAAAACGAGTCTTAGTACTGTGTGTTCAACTTTAGTCTTGTGTATGTGAGAGATAAACGTCTGTGTGTGTGTGCGAGCTGGTAGCAGTGTATGTGTGCGAGACAGTTAACGTTTGTGAATGTGCGAGCTGTTAGTGTATGTGTGCGAGACAGTTAACGTTTGTGAATGTGCGAGCTGTTAGTGTATGTGAGCGAGACAGTTAACGTTTGTGAATGTGCGAGCTGTTAGTAGTGTATGTGTGCGAGAAAGTTAACGTTTGTGTGTGTGTGACATTTTAGTATTTTTTTTAGTGTGCGTGGCTATTTTTTTGGAGTGTGCGAGAGTTTCTGGTAGTGTGTGAGAGACGAAACGTAATTTTTTGGAGTATGCGAGGCAACTTTTTTGGAGTGTGCGAGAGTTTCTGGTAGTGTGTGAGAGACAAAACGTAATTTTTTTGAGTATGCGAGGCTACTTTTTTTGAGTGTGCGAGAGTTTCTGGTAGTGTGTGAGAGACAAAACGTAATTTTTGGAGTGTGCGAGAGTTTCTGGTAGTGTGTGAGAGACGAAACGTAATTTTTTTGAGTATGCGAGAGTTTCTGGTAGTGTGTGAGAGACGAAACGTAATTTTTTTGAGTATGCGAGGCAACTTTTTTTGAGTGTGCGAGAGTTTCTGGTAGTGTGTGAGAGACAAAACGTAATTTTTGGAGTGTGCGAGAGTTTCTGGTAGTGTGTGAGAGACAAAACGTAATTTTTGGAGTGTGCGAGAGTTTCTGGTAGTGTGTGAGAGACGAAACGTAATTTTTTTGAGTATGCGAGGCAACTTTTTTGGAGTGTGCGAGAGTTTCTGGTAGTGTGTGAGAGACGAAACGTAATTTTTTTGAGTATGCGAGGCTACTTTTTTTGAGTGTGCGAGAGTTTCTGGTAGTGTGTGAGAGACGAAACGTAATTTTTTTGAGTATGCGAGGCAACTTTTTTGGAGTATGCGAGAGTTTCTGGTAGTGTGTGAGAGACGAAACGTAATTTTTTTGAGTATGCGAGGCAACTTTTTTTGAGTATGCGAGACTTTTTGGTAGTGTGTGAGAGACAAAACGTAAATTTTGTCCTAAACGGCCCCTCATAGAGATGTGTCCGACACACACATCCCACCTGAGCTGTGCAGCTTACTAGCTAGATGATCTCTAAAACCAAATGTTGCTCTGGGTTTTATTTGGTAGTGTCAGAAAAATGGGGGCTAAATATAAATACATGCCAAAATCCACTTCACATTTATGCACTACTTCTCACTCAGTTACATAAAATCCTTTTTAAATTCATTGACGTTTGTGGTTATTATTTGATAAAAAATGAAAAGCTGAAGTGAAATTATTTATTTTGTATTTATTTTCACTACTTCATGGAAGAATACTTAGACTTATAGTTACTTAATTATTATCTTAAGTAAACAATAAGCATACAATGCTGCAGAAATGTCTCATTTATTTATATGCTTCTTTCTTTGCAATATTTTTGACATGATCCATAGTTCCAGAGGATTTTCCTTAAAGTTTATTTATTTTATTTAACTGGACTGAATTCTCTCAAACACAAAACATTTTTACTTTTTTCATTTAATTTTCATTAAATTTGGATAAAAACTCACTGAGATTAAAATAGATTAAATTTAGAGTGTGCTGAAGTTTTTGAGAACGGATCACAGTAGGTTTGAGATCATAGGTTTAAAAATACTAATGTTCTGATTTTTGATCCACTATATTATTGTTTTTTTATGCTAAGTTATTCTGAAAAATCCACAGATCATCGCCAAATTGTTTCTGGATTGTTGTTGCAGAGAAATTCTGATCTTTAGGTTTAGAAGCAGCTCCATGGTCAGAAAGAAAATTCATCATATGATATCATTTCCAATTTTTGAATTTCTTGTAAAATTTCAGTCAGTTTTTTATGTTTCTGCTTGACCAAATTACACTATTGCTATCCCAGTTTGCTGCCAGTTTAAATAAGCTCTCGGAGGTTACTGCGACCTCTTAACTTGAAGGTCTTGATGATTAATTGTCTTGATTTCATTTGGTGGTGAACATTGCTGCCAGAGGGAGAAAATGATTTCAAACACATCAGCTTGTCTTTTAGACTGTTCTGGTGATTTCAGATGAACTTGTTCACGGTTTTCCCTCTGCTTCATTCAGGTTTAAAATGAGTTTTGTTAGAAGGTGAACTGAGAGCTAATAAAATGTTTTACATTTATTTGATCTGGATCTAAAATAGATGTGGAAATGTCACCAATGCTAACTCCAAAGATTAAAACCACAACACTGGTGTCACTGGCCAACATGCAGAACCACAGATTGATTTTATGTGAATATTTGAGGCTGTATATAAACTGAGCTTTTTCTGCATATTTTTGAGATTTCTCCTTTCAACTCCAAGTGACATTCTTGAAATGTTTTCTTCGTTCTGTCACTGCAGAACAACAGCTTTTTTCCACTCCCTGCCACGTTGCTACACCAGTTAATTTCTCATATCAGCATCACAGCTGTCAGTGGCTGTAAAAGAAAATTATCGTATGCAGTTGGTGTGCGTTGTCCGCTGCGTGAACACGGCTTTGATTTCTTTTCACTCGTCTCCGTCCTGCAGCTGTCTGACACGCCGAGGCAGGACCGCTGTCACAATCTCCTCAACGCTCTCAACTCTCACAAGGACAGGTGAGTCGTCGCGTTTAAGGAGAAGAATAAACACCAGCCGCACATGACCGGAGTGATGAGGAGACGGGCTGCAGCGAAACGTGTGACTTTGAATAAAGAGGCAGGGAAATGAATCTGACAGACTTACAGAGATTATTTTGATTTGTAAGCAGCACAGAATGCTGCTAACCTCTATTAAATTATTAGAACTAAAGAAATGTAAGTGCTTCAAGTAGATTTTTGTTGAATGTTGTTTAAAAATAACCTTGCAGCCAAATAAAACAGCATATTTCTCCAGGCGAAGTCTCTTCTAATTATGTGCATGTTAATTACAGAGTCACTACCTTTGAAGTGTTCCCACGTCTTGCTTCTCATCAGGAGCTGAAGAACATTGTGTTAGAAAGCTTTACTGTGCCTTGCAACTGTTCATCCCCATATTCAGCTGCATTCCCACATTTTGTCATGTTCCAGCCAAAATTATTGGGATTTTATTTGATAGAGACTCAAAAACTGTCGTATCATATCAAAGTGGTAAGAAAAGCATTTGTCCTAAGCTCCTGTTGCTCCGATTTGCTTAGATAAAATGCTTAAATTTTATCAGTTTGGTACAACTGCAAACCAGAGCCATGAGGGCCATGGTGAATCTGGAGGAGCTGCAAAGATCAGCAACTCAGGTGGGCGAATCTATTAGGCTACACAGCAAACGAATGCGACCCAAATCAGATTAATTTTGCCTTCGCTGCTTATTAAGATGTTATGTTTATCCTTTTGTTAAAGAGTTACATTTCTCCATCACTTCACAACTGTGCTGTATTTTGTGTTTGTCCATTACATAAAATACCGATTAAAAAACATTGTATTTGTGGTTGCAACATGACAAAATGAGAAAAACAAAGTGAAGCATGATTACTGTTGCAATGCATTGTGAATTCATTATGATGAAAAGAACAGAAATGTGACTTCTGCTCCTCTGCGCCACACAGGTTTGTCTCTGGAAAGGAGATCAAGAAGAAGAAGTGTCTGTTTGGGCTGCAGGTCCGAGCTCCGCCTCCTCTGACGTCTGATTTGTCGCCTCTCGTCACCGATCCGCCTATCAGCATCACCCACAGGAGAAGGTCAGATTGAGAACAGCAGGTTTCTTTTTGCTGCTTCTCTTCTTTCAGCTGAAACTTTGGAAATCTCACATATTGTCATTAAACGTAAACAATCAGTCAGAATCCCATTGATTTCTAAAAAATGTGTGAAACTTTGTCACTATTTTCCTTTCATAATCATTCTAAATCATTCTTTAGTTTTAGCTGCCCTAAAACTCTGTCCTACACCACTGTAATAAATTACACATAAAGAAATTATACTGGTGTTTTTTCTTGTTTACTAATTTATGTTTTTCTTGTCCTCAGCCCGTTGTCACTGCCCTGCCAGAGGAGAATGGGGGGGTCGGAGTCACGTAAATCAAAGCGTCGCATCATGGAGACACAGGTCAGCGCCTCTGTCTCAGGATAAAGGAGGATGCAGGGGGGTGTGGGACACCAAACTCGTTGATATTTTGTTCCTTTTTCTTTTTTCTCTCTTTGCTGCAGTCAGATAAACAGCTCTCTGCAACTCAAATAACCTGTCAGTCAGACGACGCCACGAAGGTTCATTTCACCGTGGAGATCAGTTTTTACTCCTCTCCTCAGTTCAGTGCCTCTGTTGCGGTTCACTTTTTTTTCCTGCAGGATGCTAATGTTTGAGGGTACACAGATAGATTAATAATAGCTGTGAGAGACGTGGCGTTGCTCCGGTAAAATGTATAATTCAAATCCAATCTTGCCAAAACCTGCTCTTGTATTTCATCAACACCTGCAGTTCAGCGTCGCATTTATCATTATCATCAAAGCCAATTCCCGGTGGGTTGCTCTGAAACAAGCACCATCACATGTGGTGGTTGCTATTTATACTCCGCATTCTTAACCGTGAATGCTCCTTGTGCTTTTTTCCTCCTACTCATCACTCTGATCTGAGTATGTGCACATACTGTAATCCTGGAACAATACGCTCTGCAGAGCTCTCATTTTTTTTCTCCCTTCTTCTTCTTTTTTTTTTCCTCTGGCATATCCAGGCCTCATTGTTCTGCTCTGACTGATGCTAATCTCCGCCCGTCTTTAAGGAGCAGCTCTTGGTTGTAGTGAGGAAAGTGAGATGGGTAGGAATGCTGATGGCCTGGGATCACTTCCAAACGCACTTTGCAGTCAATTACAGTTTGGCCAGGTGGCGCTGGCACCTTGACAGTGCAACTCTGACAGAGCACCAGCGTTTAAAGGCACAGACGTTCGCTGGAGGCTCTGAGTAATAGTCCTCCGTCATTAGAGTCATGCTACAGAATAATAATGGGCTCAGCGTGGTGCTATGTCACAGTCCAGCGATGAGAAATCGACCTCATGCATCATGTTTCCTGTGACTGATGGCTCTATCTGATGATCCTGATGCTTGTACTTGTTATGAGTCGTTGGGAGACAGAGAGCTGCCTTACTAACCAGTAACTCTGCCACATGATGGGACGGAAAGGAAACAGATCTGTCAACCCTTTTGGCTCCAAGTTCTGCAAAATATAAAAAGGATTCAGGATTTTTATCCACACAATTTTGATAATATACCATGGACTTAAAGATAAAATTACTCTACTGTAGTGTACCTTGAAAAAAGTAATTATAATCCATGAGCGTTTTCACATTTTGTCATGTCACAACTACAAACTTCATTGTTTCTTATATGTAAGGGTGTTTTCACACCTGGTAGTCCAGAAGACTTGGTTTGATTGGTTCTGTTTCACGCTGCACTGTGTGGAAACAACTGGAAAAATGTTGAAGGAAACAACTCCAAAAACCTCTGAAGAAGACTTGAACGCAACTTCCCTCTTTGTGAAACTTAACTAAAAATGGAGTGGCATCAGATTCTAGCAGTTGTAGGATTTCTCTTTTATCATTAGTAAAAGACCATGAGCCATTTTTTGTTTGGTTTGGTTGTATTTACCCAGAATCCCCTGCGCTAGAGTTGACTTCCTATTTCTGGAGTGTTCTCTGGCCCACTTTGTGTTCACATATGCATTCGAACTGCCCCAGTTTACTTAAAGACTAGATCAGAGTTTACAGTTTTAGTCTGCATCAGAGACGGATCACAGTCACCCCTCCCCAAACCATCCAGACTTTCTAGGCAAACGGATTGGAGTTTGATTAAAGCAGACTAAACATGACTGGTGTGAATACACACTAAAATTGTACGTAATACAGCAGCACGAAGTGGGACATAATTGTGAAGTGGAAGGAAAGTGATGCATGCATTGTAACTTTTCTACAAATTTAAATTTGAAAAGTGTGGCGTGTATGAGCCAGTAGTGGCAGCTGCAAATGAACATCCAACATCTCCACCAGCTCTGCACATATTGAAAGTAACATTGTAGCCCATTTTTCTTTGTAAAACAGCTCCGGCTCAGCTGTTCATGTTTTACGCTGGTTGTACTATCATAAAATATAATTCAATGTTCTGTCTTGAATAACATTCTCCCTCCAGATGTTCCCAAACTGACTTCCTGACAGGAGTTGATGGAGGTGTGAGTGTTTGGGCCACCTCTCACACTGACCCCTCTGTTCGCAGGCCTGTCCGCCGCCGGTCGCTGCCAACCCAGTGGAACTTCTGCCATGTTGCCATGGATACGTGGGAGGAGCCAACCTTTACAACTCCAGGAAGTTGGATGAGGAGATGGATGCAAGGTAAGGTTTCCTCTGCCCTGGAGTTTTTGTCCAACTTACTGACATAAAATTACATGGGTTTAAATTTTAAAACATTATCTATATTCAATTTACAGTAGTATTTATTAAGATTATTATATTGGGTTATTTATTACATTATTACACACTGAAATTATTTAATTTTTTTGTTTTATTTTTCCAATTTTATTTAAAAATAAAAAAGTACGAATATTTTTAATTCTTAGCTTGTGTCACTTTAATATAAGATCTTTTGGATTAAATGTCAGTATGCTGGGCGATTTGATTGTGGATTTTTTATTAGTGTGTTGTTTTAAATATGTAAATATTGTTTTACTAAATATTTGTATATGAATCATTTAATCTGGTCATTTTTAAATTTGCCTTCTAAGAAAGGTTTGGTATAGATCACATGTGTCAAACTCAAGGCCCGCGGGCCACATGTGGCCGGCCATGTCATTTTATGTGGCCCCCCCAGCATTTTATAGGCTGATGATTGACTTAAAATTGGTTTTGAGCACGAATTGATTACAAACTACATCTCCCACAATCCATTCCGATTGTTACCAGCCAACATTGCGGCTTCTCGCCACTAGAGAGCAGCAGAGTCACCTCAAGCTGCTTATTGATTTTCCCAGCGAATAAAACTGAGACCTGGACAAGCTAACATCAAAACGTCCAAGAAAAGAAACATCGATTTGCAAGTAAGACTGTCAATGAAGATGTGTGAGTTGGTGTCAGGGCGGCAGGTCGCGCTAGACTTTTTTTTTTTTTGTTATCCGTTATCTTGACCGACAACATAAAAAAAAATCGGTCATGTACTATTTTTATCCGTGAAATTACAATCATATTAACATCGGCTATTTAGTCGCATTTTATGCGGTTTAGTTAATATTCACCGTGAACCCAGATCCCATCACAAATTAAGAAGATAAATGCATCTACATTTTTCTCGTAGTGACAAAAACCACTGACTGAGGCCCCAATAACTTTTAATAAATTAAATTAAGAGACTTCACTTAAATTAGCATCACTTCACCCGCTGGGGTCTGAACAACTTCCTCCTGGTTCCCATCTGCAGAAAAATCTGCGCTAGGATCTGTCTGATCCAAACAGATCAACTGAACTCTGAGTGTTTCACCCTGTGCGGTCCGGTGTGCGCTTTTACCAGGATTTATTTATTTATTTGCGTGATTTCGCTTCTCAGAAACGGACAAATGTTACGTCTGCAGCTCCTCCAGAGCGCCGCTCTCCTGGGTAACGTGAACCCAGAAGGCTCAATTTGTTAAATCCGCTGGATGAGTTTCTCCCAGCGGTTTCTAAGTCCTCGCACCGGCGGAGCCACGTCCGCAGAGGTTGAGCAGCGGACTGCGCATGTTACAGTCTAATTAACTTTTGCATCGTCATTTATTTCCTCAAGATAAACTGCCGGCTCCTCAAATGGATTAACACAACTAGGGGCGCAACTACATATTATTCAGGTGGATGTGAAAACATAAATGAACCATTTTTAATTTGATTTTTGAACCCTTATTTATTGTAAAGTGTTGATTTTATTTTTGAAACCTTATTGTAAAGTGTTGATTTTATTTTTGAACCCTTATTTATTGTAAAGTGTTGATTTTATTTTTGTATTATTTTATTTTTGAACCCTTATTTATTTTGAAGTGTTGATTGTTGGAAAGACCTTACACATGAATTGCCCCATATGGGGTTTGAACCGATGACCTCAGCATTACCAGCACCGTGCTCTAACCTGCTGAGCTAACTCACCTACCTTACAAACTGTTGAGTTTCCATGGATTTAAGAAGAACTTACATGATCTTACCACAATGGAGATTTGATAAAAGTGCTTATATTCCAGTGTTTTTCAAAACAACATACATAATATTTTTTTCCCAGAGATTTTGTATTTTGAAGTGTTGATATTATTTTTGAACCATTTTTAATTTTCAAGTGTTGATTGTATTTCAGAGATATTTTTTTTATTTTAATATGTTAATTTTATTTTTGAACCATCTTTTATTTCTAACGATTGATTTTATTTTCTAGCCATTTAGCCAAGTCTCTGTAGAACCATTTGTTTCTGCTAATGACATTTTCAATACAATTGTTTGATCCCAGGCTTAGTTTATGGACTGTAATGTGAAATTAGGCACAATTATAAGTCTGACAGTTTGTTCAAGTTACTGTGCTCTCTGAGAGGATCTGTGGTTTAAGTATTTGACTTTGTTCCATGCCGATCGTTGACATCAGTCTCTAACATAATGTGGATCATCTACCAGGAACAGTGGAAAGAGCATGAGTTTCTGTAGTGTAGTGGTTATCATGTTTGCTTTACATGCAAAAGGTCTCTGGTTTGAAACCAGACAGAAATGGTTTTTGTAGGTTATGCATCTCTTGGGGTGCAGTGAGACAATAAGAGTCTTCCCCTTTCATGTTCCATGCCAAGTTGATTGGTTCATTTGCCAATCGACTTCAATGTAGGCTTCTTTGAAATCAAAGTTACTTTACTTCAATTACCAATTGGCAGTTCTATGGTGTAATGCACATGTGTCAAACTCAAGGCCCGCGGGCCACATGTGACCCCCCAGCATTTTATAGGCCAATGATTGACTTAAAATAGGTTTTGAGCACGAATTGACTACAAACTACATTTCAACCAAAGGTTTGTAATGCGCTTCCTAACCAGACGCTCCAAAGCGTCCGGTCCATAACTCTTCAACACGCTGTCAGCTCCCGTCAGAAAGACGCATTTAGTTCAGAGTCCATGAGATGATATTCAGAAAGGATTTTTTTAATTAATTGATTTCAGTTGCCTCTGAGACTAAATCTTTGCGTAAAGTCTATAATGTCTGCCCATGTGACTTGTTTTTATTATTTGGTTGCTTACCTTTAAACACTGATTTAAATATTGTACTTTTTAAACTGAGCAGTAATTTTACATCCATGGAAACTCAAATGTAATATTTAAAACTTCAATACATAAAATCAGTTATTTAACAATATGAGGTGGTGTTTAATTTATTTTTAACATTGTATTTTTACAATGCCCAAGTCTAGTTTTCCAGAGCTACTATCTGCAGCTTTAGATGCATTCCTTCTCTAACACACTTGGACCATTGACTCATTATAAGCCTCTACAGACCTGAATGAGGGAAGTCAACCGTTTGTCTAAGGTGTGTTTTAGCAGGGATGCTCTCCTGATTTGTACCGTCAATGTGGCCCGTTGAGGGGGGCCAATATGCTGAAGTGGCCCTTGGTGAAATTGAGTTTGACACCCCTGGTATAGATGAATCTGCCTGAACGTTTATACCCCAACAACAGAAAAAATTCACTGCATGGTTCAAATGAACATATAATTTTTGTCATATCATATTTTTTCAATCAATCAGAACTGAAAAGAATATGTTTTGCCTAAATTGCTTTCAAATGACAACAGATATGTAGCAGAAACACTAACAGAGCTCAATAAAAATAAAGCCTAAATCCCTTTTATTTATCTAGCTCCATGGTAGCTTTTTAATTAACAGTTTTACCCACATTTGGATAATCACTGTTTCTTTTTGCAGTTTAATGATGTACATGTTGTGCCCGTTTCGTCTACAGCCCCCCTCCCAAGCGAATGTATGCGCTCTACCACACCACCTACAATGGGAACACTCCTCTCTCCAGGGGTCTTCATCACTACAACAGGTTCTAAATTAATCTTTTAACCTCTTTTCTGGTTCACAGGACAATTTTTAAATCATTCATGAAATCATATCTTTGATATTTTTTTGTTTTGAAACTTGAAAATGGTCTCAAAACAACAATTTCACCATTTATTGCAATTCATTGTTATAATTCCCTAGTGGGAGAATTTGTGGCTCTTTAACTATCAAAAACTTCATATTTCTCACATATTTGCCTCTGTTTGCTCTCGCAGCATGGAGGACACCTGCAGATTACCTCCACCATGCTTCTCCTACCCCTTCAGCTCCAGCGGGAACCCCCACCTCCATCACCTCCACCAGCACCACCACCACAGCCACCAACACAACCACCAGCACCAGCCGGGTCAGAAGCAGCTGGAGCCCCTCATCCTGCGCGACGTTCCTCCGTATCAGAGCGGCGCGGGCGGCGGAGGAGGCAGTGGTGGGGCGGGAAGTGGAGTGGGGATGGGGATGGGTGTGGGTGTGGGCGGGGGCGACGGGACTGTGGCCCGGAGCTGGGCAGGAGGAGGGGAGGCTGTGAGGATCCTGGCAAGACGCGTGACTCCAGACGGGAAGGTGCAGTACCTGGTGGAGTGGGACAACGTGGGTCTGTACTGAGGCAGACCAGGACAGCAGGAGACACGGGACTGATGTGTATTTCATACGTGGCGGTGTGTAAAGAACAAAAAAAATCTAAACATGGTTCAGATCCAGGTTTCTCTCATAGTATCACCTCAGTTGGACATCATTATAACCTCAGTACTAGGTGTTCCTATTTGCTAGTGTTCCTCTGATATTTGTACTGTTATAACTTTGGAATATGCCTTTGCATTGATCATGTTTTACAGTGATGATGGAAACGACTTCAACTTCCAGATAATCTATCAGTGTTTCACCCTTATTAGGAAAAAACTGTTCTAAGGGTTTATATACTGTACATACTCTGCTGCAGGTATACAAGGTACTAGAAGAAGACTTTCTGTTTCTTTTGTATTTTACAGTTTTTAATTTATGATTTACCTGAGAAATGTTTATTTTCCTGCTTCACTATGGATACCTTGATCCCAAAACGGGGAAATATTGGGACAATGTGAAAAAATAAATAAAACAAAGTGATTCTTTCACTAAATGTGACTTTTATTAAATTGTCTTTTTCATTACCGAATAATGCTGGAAAATCTCAACTTCATTTTTATTTCATTTATTCAGGGTGAGAAAACATATGGAAACACAGATGCCACAATTATTACCTCTATTTAGATGTTTTCCCTCTTTAAGTTGATCAATGTCTAAAAAATTTTGATTAGTTCTCAACAATTCTAATTTTTCTGTGGTATAAATTGGACACCTTTTCTTACCAACTCATCAAAAAAGGAAACAAAAGACTATAATCTTTAAATAAGAGAGACTAATGCTGATCTTCATAAATGTGGAAATGGTTACAACATGATAGTTAGTGACCCAAACCTGTGCATATCAACAATCAGAGGAATAAATAATAAATTTAAAAAACATTTAAAACAATCATAAAATTATCTCCAAATATCACAGTTCAAGAAATCCAACAAACAGTGCATCTTGGGGTCACTAATTCTCCATGATAACTACACTGCTCAAAAAAATAAAGGGAACACTCAAATAACACATCCTTCATCTGAATGAATGAAATATTATCATTGAATACTTTGTTCTGTACAAAGTTGAATGTGCTGACAACAAAATCACACAAAAATCATCAATGGAAATCAAATTTATTAACCAATGGAGGCCTGGATTTGGAGCCACACACAAAATTAAAGTGAAATGTTCCCTTTATTTTTTTTGAGCAGTATATTAGACTAAACCTAAATCCCAGTCACACCAGTTTGATTGAGATTTAGCTTTAACTAGGCAACTATAGGGCATCTGGCTGTTTCTCCCTAAGGTGTTGCATTAGCTATGTGTTTAGGAAAAATGTCCTGATGAAGGTTAATATCCATCCAAATATTTACAAAACTCAAGCAGGTCTGACATGGTGTCTGACACTGATATTTAGGTTTAGCTTGCATCTTTTCTGCCTATAATACATATTTTGTGGCCCCAAAATGCAGGAATCTGGTTGTTCATTTTTTTGCAGAAGCAACATTCAAGATCAGAAACAGGGTGAAGAAATTGTCAGTTGATGGTTTTGCAGAAACATTGGGAACAGAGTTTACTCCATGATTTACACAACCTGAAAGTTGGTGAGTTTTTAAAAAACACAAACCCATTACACTGATGAAAACTTTTTGGTCTACTTCCAACAATCCCCAGTATTGTTCTTTAAAATGAAAACCAAATCCAACTGTGAACAGCCTTGTAAATTATTCAAATGGGGATGATGAAGTGCCAAGTTTGTCCTGAAGGAGTGTTTAGCTACTTTGTGTGTGGCTGAGAATTTGCGGCTGCTGCCAGCAGGAAAAGACAGATGTTCATCCTGTGTTTGCGCCAGACCTCGAGACGAATGGATGGGCCAAATAATGAAAATTCAGACAAATAACACACATTGTTTCTGGGATGTGTCTCTCCAGAAATGTTGCTGCTATTGCTGTCATTTTGATGTGAAAATATGTCTGCAGGCTCATGAGTTGCACTGATATTTTCTTGAATTTTGCTAAAAACCAAACCAAACAAATAATATTTATAAATCGATATATTTTTATTACTTGTGTCAATACAAATTTTTCAAGAAGCATAATGGATTAAATCATAGCTTGTCATGTTTAATTCCTGATGGTTGTATTTCTGCTGCACTATTTAACATTCATCCACTGGATAAAAACAAAATTGTATATTCATCCATTGAAAAAATATAAAATATTCATCCAATGGACACAATGGTGGTCCCAAGCTGACATAATTTTATTCACATATTTATAGTATTTAACTCCACTCCTTAAATATAAGCTATGCTTGCAATGGCAAGGTTTTACCACTAGATGGAGTACACGCTTCAGCATCCTAAAGGCAGCCACTTCGTTCTGCTGCATTCACTGGCCCTGTGAAACTACGATGTTTCAAGAAAAACCGTAAAATTTGTGATTGAGGAATCCCAAACAGAAACCAGTGAATGGTGACATGTTTACCAAACATATATACAGGTACATGATTTTGAATTAACATGTTTGTCTTTATGACTTGCTTTTTATGCTAGTTTAAAACTGGCTCATTTTAGGCTTTTCAGAAAAAATGAAGTAGCTACACTTCTAACAGCTCAAGCTAACAGAACCCAACGTTAAGAAGCTAAACGTTAAGCTAGTTATTATTAAAAGTAATTTAACTGGACATGTTCGCAAAGGCAAAAGTTACAGACAACGTTAATTTGAGCATTAATTAGTTTTAAAGTTTTACGTAGCATAAATGCATCATGAACGAGTTTACGGCGCCATTTTGGCTCACCAGTTTCTTATGGTTGACTTCAGTCTATTTTTCTTTGAATGATATTCAAATATCAAATATGCCAGTTTTCCTTAGTACATTAAAGTCAGCTTTTATTGTCTGCTGCATGAACATAAAAGTCAAGCAGAAAAACAGTGGCCTTGTTTTGGACAGGTGAAGAATATTAAGAATTTAACAAGAAACATCATTTTGATCTAGGTAAATCGACCTGCTCAGTAGGCTTTGTTTATATGTAATTTAATTTTCTCTAACTGTGTTGCTCACTTACAACTTGAATGGAATGATTTTTGCTTTAGAGATGAAAAATGTAAAACATTCATAACATTAGCTATCATGTCTAATCAAACCCAAAGTCAAAAAATACAATAAAAAATGACTGAAAAAAACATTCAGAGAAGGAATAAGACACCGTTATAAAAATGTAAAACTACATGAGTTAGGGAAGGATCCAATCTCACAGTCAGTGATGATGATCAAACATCACTTTTATATTTGTTTACCACCAATTTTTTGTACTTTTAATCCAGTTTTACTGTATGCTACTTTCTAATTCATAGTTCATTAACTTCCAACAGCCTCTGACTGTAGTTTGGAAGCAGATTACTGAATACTTTGTACACCTGCTGTCTTGAATGGTGCTCAAATTTTGAGCCATGTAATGCAGTGAATATTTTGGCATTTTGATCATAGTGATCTGAATCTTTTACTATTCTAATAGGATTTTTCTGAAACATACCAGGTTTGTTAGTTCGTATTTCCCTGTACTTCTGCACCATATGTCATTTGATTAACTTGTATGATGTTGATACGTGCAACCAGATGCAGTTAAAATACAAATATTTGTCATAGGGAAACTTTTAAAAGATATAATCAAAACGGAAGTCAGTTAGTATCGCTGAAAATTGTGATGGTGATATTGATTTATGACAAACCCACATTTTTGTGACTCTTTCTTTACCATAGCATAATGTCTCCATCACTCTGTGAGTTTTAATATCTCAGTGTAAAAACATACATCAGACATAAGAAAGAAGCTTTTTCATAAGTTATTTACTTATTATGTATGCAGCTTAACTTTATGTTAAAGTGCATAGTTATTAACAAAAACTTATATTTTTATATATTTGTTTAAATTTCTATAGCATTTCTTTTATTTTAGAATTCGATTAATGTATTTATTAATGTATTATTTATTAACTTTATTAGATCTCAGTAAAGGAACCATAAAAATGACAATATAACACACTGATGTTGGATTCCTCGCTTTTGATCATGAGCTAAGTGAATTATATCATAAGCTCCACGCACTCACGCACGCACACACACGCACGGACAGACTTTGTCTTCTCCGGCCTGAAGCGGTGAATTTACTCTCACTCAAACATCATTATCTTCCTCAGTCTTCTTCAAGGGGCGCGCGCAGAATTGGAAAACGCGCGAGTTGAATCTCAGTTATATAGATATTGGGGTGAGTGCGCGCCCACACACAGAAACGCGCGCGTGCACGATCCTCCCCTCTCCTCCCTCCTTCGCTCGCTCTCTCTCTCTCTCTCTCTCTCTCTCTCTCTCTCTCTCCCTCACACACACTCGCCCGTGCTTCTCCCTCACACCTCAGCAGCAGCGTGCAAATAAACACGCGTACACACACGCACTCACGCACACACACACCATATTCCCGCATCCTGTATTTTTTATGCACCTCGCACCGGGCGCTTTATAAGCGGTCGTGGATTATGATGCCAGTTTTTATCACAGCGGAATATCGGCCTCTTCTTCTTCGACTGCAGCCGTAAACAGCAGTATTATCGCGTGCTTTTTTCTTTTTTTTTTTTTTTTTAGATTTATTTTAATTCCAGATTATTTAGTAATTTGGTTCCCTAGTACTACTGAGCACCGAGAGACCGCCGCGACGCAAAGCCCCTCGTCCGATGCTTTTGGAACATGTCCTATGTTCCCTTCCAAGGTAAGCCAGAGATCTCCCCCCTCCTAATTTTTGACACCCCACTGCATCTCTCTTCTCTGTCCTCTTCCCCCGTTCCCTCCATCCGCACTCTGTCTCTCTCTGTGCCCCTCTCCTCCCTGACTGTCATATGGAAATGTAAGCAGACACCATAGCCGACAGGTGCGCGCAGATAGCCCAGAGTGCCTGGTAGATAGATGCCCAAACAGGCGCGCACTGAGATCCGGCGCAGCGTCTGTTCGGTGTGCATGCCGCAATTATAGTATCATAATAAGGGATGCGTGTGAGCTGCTGTCATAGCGTAGGGCTGCTGTGCTGCGTTGATGAGGAATACATGCAGAAATGTTCCCGATCCTGTTAGAAAAATCCACTCCCAGTGAGTTTGTAGTGACACTTGTTAGATGATCTCCACGCACTTCCTGTATGGTGAACGCTGCGAAAAGAACAACGTGATCTAAAGGATGTTTATGAGAACTGAGCCCTTATTATTTTAGATATTTGCAGGATTTTGACCTGAATGGACTCCATCCTGCCTCAAAAAAAGTTTGGCCCACTGAAATATGTAGATGACCACTTCTCTGGCTGCTGGTCTTTCATTCCCTCACACTCCAGCGTGAGTGGGTGAAAGGCGCTTCAATGCACGGTCAAAGCCAGATTCCCTCAGTATCGCTGCTCTGCAACTGTGACTAATGCTATATGTGAGCAGGCGTGCTGCAGTGAGCCGCCTCACATCCACCCCAGCCTGGATCGCTCAGTTTGCACCGTGTGTCCCTGTGATCAGAGGGTCAAATAAATGAGGAGAGTCAGATGAGAATGAGGTGCAACGGGCAGCGTAAAGTTTGGGAGCAGCTCTGAAGGACTGAGGGGTGTCCAGGTTTGTGTGAGTACCTGCCATATGTGTGTGTGGGTTTAGGAGAGCGTGGAGGAGTGCTGCATGTGAGGGTGAAGCTAACCAATGGAGTGTGTGTAGCACCAGACCTGTTATCCTTTGAGGAAAATCAACTGTGCCTCCAAATATCTAATATTAAACTAAAAAAAGAAAAAACACCCTGGAGTGACCCTGGAGTCAACATCTGAGCCACACATGAAAATAGAGAGCAAATGTAACGGCTGCAGCCTGAAACTCCGCTTCTTATTCCCTTAGAGAACAGCAGATAAGAGCCAAAATGCCCTCTTGTGCAAATGCATCTATAGAAGTTGGTTGCATAATGCTGGTTGGTGAGATGCTCTTCCACTGTGTGTGTGTGTGTGTGTGTGTGTGTGTGTGTGTGTGTGCGTGTGTGTGCGTGTGTGTGCGTGCGTGCGTGTGTGTGTGTGTCCGTGTGTGTGCATGTGTGTGTGCATGTGTGTGAGCCCACTCGGAGAGTCATTGCCAGGAAATTGTGAGCACAGTGCCGCACCTTCAAAATCTGCCAGTGATGTACTTTTTCTCTTTGATTGCAATAATTTGTCCTTTTTAGGAATAAATCGTGTTTTATCCAGCTGGGAACACCTGCCGAGAGTTTTGGCTACTCTTCCCGTTTTGTTAATTATTTCACAGTAATAACGTTAATGTGTTTATTAGTAATGATGATGTAGGATAATATTCCGAATTTTTTGTTGTTGTTTTCATTAAAGACGTAGTATCCTGCTAGACTCAACGACTGAAACTGTTTAATTGTAGTTTTATAAAAAGTTACGGTTTTAGAACATGATGCATTTTATATCCTGAAGTGATAGTTTCCACTAAGCAGTTATTAGCAATCAATATCTTACCAGCAGTAGGTATCTCTCTTAGTTTCTCTACTTTGCTCTGTTAGTTTTAATCCATTTCAGCATGAACAAAGAAAAAAAATATTTTACTAATTTTAATTGTGTCTGTCATAATTACTCTTTGCACAAAAAATAACAATAAACTTCTCACATAAAACATGTTCTGCAAATTGGATTATGTTTCGAGATGCACTAATCAAAAGTTGGGAGCAGTTCCTTATGTCCAATCTTTTTAAAACTTTCATCCATCTGATTTGGATTTTTATCCAAGAACGTTTTAAGAAGTTATTAGAATAGTTCTTTTCATTTTTGTTATGAGCGATCAATACTCGTTTGTAACAGGAAGAGAGGTCATATTGAGTGTGTATGAGAGAGAACAATCAATATTTACTATGGCAGTTATACAAAGACAAAAATATCCAGATATTTTAAAGTCGTTTTAGGATCATATGCAAATGATTAGCAAAGTTAGTCGAAAACAGAAGTTTTTGTGTGTATATCATAATAACTGTAGAGCCTTAACTTAATGTTAACATTTTTAAAAAGGTCACCAACATCTCCAAACTCAGGATGTTTAAAGCTCAAAAGGCTCACCAGACTGAATATTTTCCACTTCTCTTTTCCACGCAATTTGTCGTTTTGTCTCTGGCCAAAAACCCACAAATTGTGACGTAAAAAGCAGAATAATACAAACCTAAAAAGGTGAGTAAATAGTAATGCACTACTCCACCTTATTCTCCTTCCAGTGGTTTTCAGAAGTGATTTGCAGGTCAAATACAGAAACATTTAGTGTATTAGAACTACATGTTCACACTTTTCTGTCTTTAAAATCATCATTTTGCTGTAAAAGTTGTGTGGATGCAGCCAGTGTAAACCAAGGCAAGAAACTGGAGCATCAGAAATGTTAAGAGATTTTTAAAATACATTTCAGTCAGTGTTGCTCTTTCAGAAATCGTTGAAGTTTTTGTGGATTTAATTCCTTATTGCCTGAATTTATTTACCACTATATAACAGTTGTAGATTAGCTGACTAAAAGCTAAAGTAAGTATACTTCGGTAGAGCATATTTTCTCTTGTGAATGCTAAATTTGGTAGAGATCATACATTTTAATGTAGCACATCAAAAAAAATATATTAAAGCATGATTAGTGAAAACAATTTCCAGTCTAAGGAATGCTGAATGCTGATAAACAGCTTAATACTGTAAAATTACAACTAGATGTTGATGAAATGGCTACAAAGTGCTTTCTGTACAAATCATGGTACAGTTGACCCTTCACATGTTTGCATATTTTTCTGCGAAGCGTATCTACAAATTATTCCCGTAAAATCCACCGTTTTGTGTTTGTTTAGGTTTGTTTTTGTAAAGCATATCTAAAATAGTGTGAAGAAAATCAAACGTACGAAACTGAAATAACTAGCCGCTACCTGTCACGTTCTTGTTTGTAATGCAACCAATTAAGGAGCGCCATTTATTTTCCTTGGTGCTGATTGGCTGTAACCCCAAGAGCAGCAATAATGAAGAAGGTTTCCATTAATTCATTTGTTATAGTTCTTATAAAATTCGGGTCACACTTTGAATCAAACAGGAATTTAGTTTCGGGCTTCGTAAACCTGATTGCTGTATGGGTTTCGGCATTGGCAGCAGCTGTTGGATTTCAGAAAAATGCTTAGACAAGCCTTTACTCTCTGATTCCAGGATAAATGACAGCTATCCAATGTGAGTTATACTCTGCAGATAACGTGAACAAATGTGAACTACCCCTTTAGGTTAAGAAAATCAGTCAAATTTGACTTTACAGTTGAAGCCAAAATGAATTAGTCGAATACCTTGAATGCATTTCCTATGTGTGCTGCAGACAGATACTCCATCTTTCCTATATGTTGGAAGCTCCATGGTTACTCGAGGCGATTATGTAACACTGTGTGATATTTATTGCTGCACAGTGACTCAACATACAGAGGTAAAATATGTGGTAAGAGGGCTGATTCCTTTGGCATTGATTTGTGGAGAGAAACACATCAACACTGGGGCGTGGGGGGATTTTTGGTGGGAATGGCAAATGGTGGAGGGGTCTGAACAGTGTTGCAGATGCATCTAAGCCCACTGAAGAGAGTGTTCAGCTAATGTACCAGGCGAGCCATTTGCAGTCATGCCAAGTACCGGCTCACATGAACAGGGAGTTAGTGGGAGGCAGGCAGCAGCAGCAGCAGCGATGGGCCTTCCTATCTTGGCAAAATATTTTTCTTTTTCCTCATTCGTTCCCTTAAACTCACACCTCCCTTCAGTCTTCCTCCTTCTTCTACTTTCTCTCCTCCACTGTGGTCGACCCCCGTCACGATGAACCACCCACACATGCCTCTCTACCTCCACAGCGTCTCCTCTATCTCTCTCCTCCTGGCTGACGGATGTGTCCATGAGTGCAGATGGACAGTGTGGAAGCAGGCAGCCGGCCACACAGCTATCCCTGGCCTTGTCGATTTTACAGTAGTTTGATCCAGCAGCTCCTGTCAAGCATGACCGTAGTTAAAGAGACAGCACACCACCAATGCACTGCAGCACTCTTCTTCTCCCTCTTCTCCATCCTTCTCTTTCTCCCATGTGACATAAGGGACTGTCTTACACCCCTCCACTACTCAGGCTGTGCCAAGAACCGTCATCTGTTAGGCTATTACTGTACCGCATGCGCGAAATTCATCTAGGGCCGGTACACTACATGATCTGTCAAAAGAGAAAACCCATTCATTCTCCAGTAGGCCCTCTGCATGCAGCGCAGATTCATTTTGCATGGACTTTTTCAAGTGTTTTGTTGAATTACTACTCCGGTCGACAAGTGATGACCGCACGGGAGAACTGATATGTTTTTAATCGCCTGATTTTCCTCTTGGCTGACGGTGATGAATCTGTAGTGATCTTCCGCTTCGTAAATCAGAGAACTCCCCATCCGAGTTGGAATCATCCTAAATTTGTTGGGCCGAATCCAGTTTAGATGGGAAAAGTCAGCACTTCTAAATGTCAAACCCAAATGTGTGGCATGTTGAGGGAACGTCAATGATGTCATTATTCTGTCTCGCAGCGAGAAGATTAATTAGGGCTCATCAGACGTACATCTTATTACATTCATAGTAAACTTTATATTGTCTTCAACATGTGCAGAGAAGATGGGGTGCAGCGGTCAGTTTAACAAGTTTCGTGTCAATTATAGGTCTTGCAGAACTTTCATTGTGCTTTGTTTTATTATCTTAAAACAATACAATTTGTTTATTTTCAAATTTTTTAAATTAATTTAGGGCTAGACACATTAGCATGCTCATTATAACCCATTTCCTGGTTCTGGCTGCTGCATGTTTAGGGTCACTGTCCTGTTGGAAGATGAACCTCTACGTCAGTCTCCAGGCCTTCGCTGCATCTAAAAGGTTTTCTTCCAGTATTTTCCTGTATTTAGTTCCTGCATCCATCCATCAACTCTGATGAGCTTTCATATCCCTCCCACCACCATGTTTCACCATGGAGATGCTGTTTGTGCACAGACCAAGAAGTCCAAATATGGTCTTAACTGAGCAGAGCTTCCACATATTTGATGTGTCTCCCATCTGACTTGTGGCAAACTGCAAAATGGATTTCTTGTAGCTTTTTTCCCAGCGGTGGCTGGCATCTTGGAGTTCGTGACTAACAGTTGTTAGGTTTGCAGTTGGCCCATCCTCTTTCCGTGTTTCGATGAACAGGGACTCTGTGTGATGCTCAGAGCTTGTGTTATATCTTAACCCTGCTATAAATTTCTCCATAACTTCCTCCCTGGCCTGTCTGCTGGGTTCCTTGGTTTTCATGATCCTGGTGTTTCTCTAACAAATGCTTGAGGCCTTCAGGGAACAGTTAGACTCTATTTACTAATTTGCTTTCTTGTTTAAGGCAATTGGCCGCACTGGATTTTATTTATGGGTATTATAGCAATTAAGCCTGTTGCAATAAGCAATTCAGTAATTAATTATACGATAAACCAAAATGTACTCAATAATTTCCATTCTGATGAGTGACTAGTATTTTTTGAAGGGCGATTTTGTTTTCGGAGACTTCACAATCCATTTTATATATGGCTTTGGCTGTGTGTGGTTTTTTTATTTCCTTTTTATTTATTGGTTTTGTTTGTTGTTTTTGATTTTGAATAATTAAAATGCTTTCCAGTTTCAGTGTTAAGTGTTCAACTGTCAAAATAAAAATGTATTAGTCTTTGAGAGGGTGTACTTTCATATCACAACATAGTCATTATATAAGTTGAAAATGGTCTCAAAATGTCAATACTTTGATTTATCACAACAATTTCCGAGACAATATATTATCCAGCATAATTAGTTTGCCCAATTTAAGTTGAAAATTACATGTATGTCACACTTTCCAACTCTTTATTTAAAAAAAAGAGTTGGAAACCCTCTTTTTCATCCTTAGAGTATTTTATTTACCTCTAAATCACAGTACATCAAATGCCTGTAAAGCTCTAGAGGCCAGTTTTACTGCTCTACACAGATATAAATCTCCCTTTGGTTTGTGGATAGTACTGGAAGAACAATCTGGTGTATTTTTGGCCAAATAAACGAATAACCTGTTAGTCCAGCTTTAGTACTCTGCTTGCTCTATTGCAACATCAGATGGCTGAGTTTCATCTTCAGCTGATCCTCTTTTTTTCTATATTTCCTGAATGCTGGATAACACTAAATGTTCTTTTTTTAAAAAAAATAAAATAAAAAATAGAAACCCCTATCCTCTAACATAGAGACATTTTAATATCTCTTTAGTGATTCTGGTGGAGGGCGGCAGGTCTGCATCTGGGCTGCCGGGACCGAGTTGCTTGGAGCTGCACCATTTTAGACTCAGCTGGACTTTGGTGGGAGGGCAGTTTGATTCTGCTGCAAAGCCAGAGTGGAATGACTCGATGGGTTTATGCAGAAGGAGCAAATGCTTCGGCTTTGATTGATCCTGTCAGGATCCAGCTGAAAGGTCAGGATGAGCCGCCCAATCAGAGCGCTGCCAGTCAGGAGTAATGATCTCCCTTTGGATGTGATTGGCTCATACGGTTTGCAGGCATGAGATTATCCAATCTCAAGCATGTTCACTGTTTAAAGCTGAGGTTTTATTCTGCCCTTGCACCGCAGGCAGTGGCAGAGGTTACACTGAGAGCTATGAGTCATGGTGAGTGGACTCAGTTATTTCTGCATGATGTAAACATTGTTTTTTAATTTATTTCTTCTGTACAGAACATTATGTTTGTTTTTTTGTTGTGACATTATGAAACCGGTGAACGTTACCTTCATCTGAGTTAGTCCTATTTGTTTTGTCTCCAAAAACTCATTTTGCAGAAATAAAAAGTAAAACTTTTTAGGTGCCACTTTTGATAACACTGTTGCCTCACAGCAAGAAATTTCTGAGTTTGAATCCGGGCCTGGGATAAACTTCCACCTTCCCTCCATTCTCCATTAGGGCCTTGAGACACTTCTGCAATAAATATCATCCAGATTTATGCATATAAGCATTTAAATGCTTCTGATGCTCACATGTAATGGCGACCTGACTTCCTTTTTAATTCCCAGAAAACTATCTAATTTATTTACAATGCAGCAGGATTTTTATTTCGTCCTGTCCAAACAAATACGGATATTTTGGAAACACGTTTTCTGCTCCAGTTGCCTTCGTCGTCCTCATGCAAACTTTGTTCTTGGTAATAAAAACATATTTCCAAAAAATTTTTGGCACTAGTGGCCTTTATTGAACAGTAAATAAGTTGGAGAGAGAACAGGAAGAAAGGCAGAGATTGTTCCAGGACCTGGAATCAAACCCAGGACGATCCAGGATCTTGTTTTAACAGCTGAGCCACGCAGCGCCCCCAGACTACGAAACACGAACAGCTGATGCAAGGAAGTCATTACTTTGCAGCAGGGTTCAAAACTGATCAGTCAGTCATCTAAGGTCAGCTTGTCTCTGTTGTCAGCAGAGTTGAGTGCTAGTTACGTTTACTTGAATAACTTTTTGGGAGAAATGTATTTTCAGGAGTAGTTTTATGGCATTGAACTTTTTCTTTTACTTGAGTAACATTTTTATAAAGTATCACTACTCTTACTAGAATAGCACTTTTTTGCCCACTGTGAGTAACTTAACTGAATGAAGAAATAAATAAATAAATAAATAAATGCATACACACACACACACACACACACACACACACCCACACACACACACCTACACACACACACACACACACACGCACACACACACACACACACACACACAACTTAAGCTAAAAGTGAAACTTGTTTGTGCAGAAGGTTTGTTTTTCTAATTTTGTTTTCCGCCTGCTGAGCCTGTTGGACCATTTGGCTCTGGCACAACAGAGCCAAATGGTCCTAACATACAGTATATTTGCATTACAGACTGTTAGTATTAGTTTTTATGATTTGGAAAAGTACTGCCTGAATCTGTTATCTTCTAATTGTGTTATTTGTCTTATTATTTTTATATTTTAATTTTTGTCTGTCTGAAGAGATCAATTTTAAATATGAAATCAGATGTTCTGATCAGTGACTCAGTACTTGAGTAGCAGTCAAACCAGATACTTTTTTACTGTTTAGTTATTTCTCAGACTGTTACTTTTTACTTTCACTTGAGTTAAAATATGTTTTTACTTAACTTCTGGCTACTCTACCCACCTCTTGTTGTAATCCAATACAGTTTCCTCCTCACTTCAAAAACTCAACATTTTTAGGAATTTATCTGTTTTATTTTTGCTTAGACTTTTATTCTAAAGTAACAGCTGTTTTCCTCCAAATTGCTGTGTGTGCAGGGAAGCTCCTGGCTGCAGTCTGCAGGCGTCCTGTGTGCCTGATCTAATGTGCGCTCTGTGAACATCCTATGATGTTTGGCTCCAGTCACTGGCTCGCTGTGACTGACCAACGATTCAAAACAAACATGGTGCACAAAGCATCTGCTTCACCGTCTAATCAGTCAGTTTAATATCTAAATAAACCTGAATTCAACCAGGCAAGCTCATAAATAATGCATGCTGTTCAGAAGTACAAGTCATTTGTAAGTAACAGATACAGAAGAGAAATAATCCTGTTTGAGCTCCAGCTGGGATTGAATCTATGCTTATATTTGTATATTATTAGTTCAGACTCATCACATTTGAGATTCTGAACATTCAGATATTTTTTATTCGTGGATGTTTAAATAATGGTTACTGCATTTTTGCAGTAACCATTATGGAAGTTGAAAGGTAGCACTCTTATATGTATTTAAAGGACAAATCTTAATTCACACTGTATGAAAGTTGAATAATTGACTAAAATAAACTTGCTTTTGTTTTAGAAAATGCTTAATTAAAAAGATGTATTGATAGATTTAACTGATGAAAACCTATGTTTGTTTGTCAGCAGAAATAGTACAATGCTTTTCTGCATCTAGTTAGCATTGTTCTGTTAGCATGAAGCTAAATAAGGGTAAATGTTGGTTAAGCAGCTGTTGGTTTAGAAACAGTCAACATTATTGCCACCTACTGGTTGGTTTAAATGTAAGCATATTAAAAAAAAAAAACATATTTATATCCTGATAAAGATAAAAACAGCTATTTCAAACAATCTGTTGAAGTTCAAGAAAGTTTAGGAAGAAAGCCAATGCTCTGAGTTAAACCACAGTTTATTTCTGAAGATAGAATTTCAAAAATGTCTTCAAACTTTCAAACGAAGAAGCTGCTTTAGAGTACCTGTGTTTTTATTTCACCCTAGTAAGTTGTTTCCAGTCCCATTCAGTTCCTACAATTACATGATCTAAGCCAAAGTGTGACTTAGTTTGGTCAGGATTGGAGTCAGCCCTGAGCAGGCACCTCCACATATCTACATTAGTGCTTCATCCAGCAGGAAAAGAAAGTAGGTTCGAGTCTTTTCCAGGCACAGTTTGCACCTTTGTGTGTGGGTTTTCTCTTTTGTGTCCTCCCACATTGCAAACATGCACATGTCAGGCAGAGTGGAAACTCTAAATGGCCCATAGGTATGAATGTGAGTGGATGTCTGCCTATCTGTGTTCAAACTGTGATGGACTGGCTGGCTGCCCGGTGTCCTGCTATCTGCCCAGTGCATGCTGGAATAGATTGCCAGGACAGGATCCAGTAGGCAGGAGAAATAGATAAATAAATAAATGCTTTTTGTCTGTTGTGTAATTATTTATTTCTTTTGCACTTGAATATCAAATAATTTGAAATGAAAGACTACAGTTGAAATTCAATGTTAGATATTCATTGATTCTTTGACATTTGAATAAAAAAATTAAAAACAGAATCATTTGCACGTGTTATGAAACAAAATGGATGTGTTCATTAAAGATGGCAGATATTCCATCGTTCAAGCATTGTTGGACTTAATAAATGAAGAGATTTGTTCATGTGAGAAGCATAAAATGACTCCACTGCATCCACCGAGCACAGTTTGTACTCGGTGGTTGCTTGTAATTCTCTGGTAGTTTAGTTCCTCTCCCACTTTCCTAATGCCTCCATAACAGCAGACGGCACACTTCTTCACCCGTGCACAAAGCTCTGCTGACCGCATAGCGCTTTGGTATCAAAGGAAAGAAAGCATGAGAAAAGGAAAAAAGAAATGCTGCTTTCCATTTAACTTTTGACCTGAGAATAACAGCATGTCTGTCTTACCTGCGGTTGAGATTTAATTTAACAAACCAGCTGGATTTCATTAATTGACCAGGGTAGTTTTTAGCAAGTATGAAATTTGGTTGGGTTCATTTCCAGGTCTGGATTAAGATGAAAAAAAGAAAAAAGAACCCCTCCTTCCGTCCTTCATTTACTCTTTGTGTCCTTTTTCATTTTTTCCCTTCCATTATTCATCTCTCACTTCTTTCGATATCTTTCCTTTCTTCTTTGTCCTTCCTTCCTTTTGTCCTGTCTTTCCTTCTTTGTCCTACTTTCTTTCCGTCTTTGTATCCTTCCTCTTTAAACTTTCTTCATCCCTTCTTTCCTTCCACTGTAATATTTGACATAAATTTACAGTGGCTTTTTAAATTTTATATTTAAGACAGGGAACTCTTGGAAGTTGAATCTGAAAATGAAAAATGAGTAGGAACCCGAGAGACAGAGGCTGTGCAGTCAATGTGTGTCTGAAATAAAGAGACACAAACTGACAGAAGTGCAGATAATTAATTCATGACTACAAGTATGGACACTTTTTATGTGCAGAACAGAAATATTAGATTTAAGTTCAGAAACATCCCACTTTTCAAGTCACATTTGATTTTTTTGTATTTTGAGTCAGAAGTTCTACCTTCTGGGTTAATATTCAGTTCAGTGCAGTTTATATTATATTTTTTATGATATTGTCAGTTTAAGAAGACTCCAATTCAGTTCAAAGTATTATATAGTCAGATTCAGATGATCACTTCAGAAGAATTGGTAATAAGTTATAGCACATTTTTCTGAATAAGGCTGTAATATAACAAAAATGTGGACAAAGTAAAGCACTGTAAATACATTTCAGGTGCACTTTATCTAACCAATAAAGTCCAGCATCGAATCATTGACTTTGCAGCAATCACACATCTTTATCAAGCATGTGGCAAGAATAGAGTGGAACAACTACCTGATAATTCAGAAGGGAAGAAGTTTTACTTTCTAAGCAAAAGGAAAACAGAGAGAAAGCACAAACTGAAAATAAAGCAATAACCCCATCAGTGACTTTATCCAGGAAAGATTCACTGTTTAAAACAGAAATACTGAACCAGAAGAAGAAAACATGGCAGCATTTTAATGGATAGCATGTGTATGAAACCAAGTTTAAGGATTTTCAGAGACAGCAAGGTGAGATTAGATGGGCAACTTATTTGCAAACTTAAACGCTTTACATGAAAAGTAACACAGACATTTTCTATTTTGTTTACACTTCTTGTTAAATGCAAAGGGAGTTTTTGTTGGCAAATATGTTAAATTAGGATTTATTTTTGGTATATCCATGTCAAACATCATGATGATTCAAGCTTTTGCTGGAAAAAGAGATGATGGTTATGAAAAACACAAGCCACAGTTTTTTTTAACGGATATAGGACAACATACACTATGCCACATGTGTCAAACTCAAGGCCCGCAGGCCGCATGTGGCCCGCCATGTCATTTTATGTGGCCCCCCCAGCATTTTATAGGCTGATGATTGACTTAAAATAGGTTTTGAGCATGAATTGATTACAAACTACATCTCCCACAATGCATTCCGATTGTTACCAGCCAACATTGCGGCTTCTCGCCACTAGAAAGCGGCAGAGTCACCTCAAGCTGCTTATTGATTTTCCCAGCGAATAAAACTGAGACATGGACAAGCTAACATCAAAACGTCCAAGAAAAGAAACATCGATTTGCAAGTAAGACTGTCAATGAAGATGTGTGAGTTGGTGTCAGGGCGGCAGGTGGCGCTAGACTTTTTTTTTTTTTGTTATCTGTTATCTTGACCGACAACATAAAAAAGAAAAAATCGGTCATGTACTATTTTTATCCGTGAAATTACAATCATATTAACATCGGCTATTTAGTCGCATTTTATGCGGTTTATTTAATATTCACCGTGAATCCAGATCCCATCACAAATTAAACAGATAAATGCATCTACATTTTTCTCCGTAGTGACAAAAACCACTGACTGAGGCCCCAATAACTTTTAATAAATTAAATTAAGCGAATTTACTTAACTTAGCATCACTTCACCCACTGGGGTCTGAACAACTTCCTCCTGGTTCCCATCTGCAGAAAAATCTGCGCTAGGATCTGTCTGATCCAAACAGATCAACTGAACTCTGAGTGTTTTACCCTGTGTGGTCTGGTGTGAGCTTTTACCAGGATTATTTATTTATTTATTTATTTATTTATTTATTTATTTATTTGCATGATTTCGCTTCTCCGAAATGGACAGATGTTACGTCTGCAGCTCCTCCAGAGCGCCGCTCTCCTGGGTAACGTCAACCCAGAAGGCTCAATTTGTTAAATCTGCTGGATGAGTTTCTCCCAGCGGTTTCTAATTCTTCGCAGCAGCGGAGCAGCGTCCGCAGTGGTTGCGCAGCGGACTGTGCATGTTACAGTCTAATTAACTTTTGCATCGTCATTTATTTCCTCAAGATAAACTGCCGGCTCCTCAAATGGTTTAACACAACCAGGGGCGCAACTACATATTATTCAGGTGGATGCGAAAACATAAATGAACCATTTTTAATTCTGAAGTGTTGATTTTATTTTTGAACCCTTATTTATTGTAAAGTGTTGATTTTATTTTTGAACCCTTATTTATGTATTGATTTTATTTTTGAACCCTTATTTATTTTGAAGTGTTGGTTTTATTTTTGAACCCTTATTTATTTTGAAGTGTTGATTGTTGGAAAGACCTTACACATGAATTGCCCCATGCGGGGTTTGAACTGATGACCTCAGCATTACCAGCACCGTGCTCTAACCTGCTGAGCTAACTCACCTACCTTACAAACTGTTGAGTTTCCATGGATTTAAGAAGAACTTACATGATCTTACCACAATGGAGATTTGATAAAATGCTTATATTCTATTGTTTTTCAAAACAACATACATATTTTATTTTCCAGAGATTTTATATTTTGAAGTGTTGATATTATTTTTGAACCATTTTTAATTTTCAAGTGTTGATTGTATTTCAGAGATATTTTTTTTATTTTAATGTGTTAATTTTATTTTTGAACCATCTTTTATTTCTAATGATTGATTTTATTTTATAGCCATTTAGCCAAGTCTCTGTAGAACCATTTGTCTCTGCTAATGACATTTTCTATACATTTTTTTGATCCCAGGCTTAGTTTATGGACTGTAATGTGAAATTAGGCACAATTATAAGTCTGACAGTTTGTTCAAGTTACTGTGCTCTCTGAGACGATCTGTGGAATAAGTATTTGACTTTGTTCCATGCCGATCGTTGACATCAGTCTCTAACATAATGTGGATCATCTACCAGGAACAGTGGAAAGAGCAAGAGTTTCTGTAGTGTAGTGGTTATCATGTTTGCTTTACATGCAAAAGGTCTCTGGTTCGAAACCAGACACAAACAGATTTTGCATGTTCTATTCATCACAGGTGTTTACTAAAGGTCAACAAGGGTTCTGTGGTGTCATGGTCTGTACTCTGAATCCAGGCATCTGAGTGCAAGCCTCGGTTGAAATTTTCATGCGTTGCATCTCACATCATCAACTTTGGAACCTCAAACTGAAACAAAGCAGAGAAGTTCAGTTCCTGTAGTGTAGTGGTTGTCATGCTTGCTTTACACACAAGAGGTCTCTGGTTTGAAACCAGACAGAAATGGTTTTTGTAGGTTATGCATCTTTTGGGGTGCAGTGAGACAACAAGAGTCTTCCCCTTTCATGTTCCATGTCAAGTTGATTGGTTCATTTGCCAATCGACTTCAATGTAGGCTTCTTTAAAATCAAAGTTTTGAGCACAAATTGACTACAAACTACATTTCAACCAAAGGTTTGTAATGCACTTCCTAACCAGACGCTCCAAAGCGTCCGGTCCATAACTCTTCAACACGCTGTCAGCTCCCTGTCAGAAAGACGCATTTAGTTCAGAGTCCATGAGATGATACTCAGAAAGGATTTTTTTAATTAATTGATTTCAGTTGTCTCTGAGACTAAATCTTTGCGTAAAGTCTATAATGTCTGCCCATGTGACTTGTTTTTATTATTTGCTTGCTCACCTTTAAACAACTGATTTAAATATTGTAATTTTTAAACTGAGCAGTAATTTTACATCCATGGAAACTCAAATGTAATATTTAAAAGTTCAATACATAAAACCAGTTATTTAACAATATGAGGTGTTTAATTTATTTTTAACATTGTACCATTGTAACATTGATGTTAGGGGTGCCCAAGTCTAGTTTTCCAGAGCTACCATCTGCATCTTTAGATGCATTCCTTCTCTAACACACCTGGACCATTGACTCATTATAAGCTTCTACAGAACTGAATGAGGGAAGTCAACCTTTTGTCTGGGGTGTTTTAGCAGGGGTGCACTCCTGATTTGTACCATCAATGTGGCCCGTTGAGGGTGGCCAATATGCTGAAGTGGCCCTCGGTGAAATTGAGTTTGACACCCCTGCACTATGCTCATGGTGTTTGTAAATTTTTCATATTTTTGTTAGTGTCAGCATTACTGCCACCTACTGGCCTGGGATAGGTATTTCAAAATTTTCAAATTTGAGAGCATACATGAATGTTAGTGTCATTTTTCTACAAATTGAAAAGAAGTGAATTAGTACAAAGTGTTATGAAATGCTGTCTGACAGGTGGCTTGATAAACACTAAGGCTTCATCAGCAGAGACAGGTTAATGGATGATTTCTCTGTGACCCACATGATAGAAATAATAAATTATGGGTGAGAAAGCTTTTAGGTAACATCCAGAGATGACATAAATGTTTTTACAAAGATATGATCAAACCATTTTACTGCATTATCAGCTACTGAAATCAGTTTACAGCAGTGTAAGTAAAAAAGCAGGGCTGCTTGAGAAACCTGTCACACTGCTTACATCGTTTTTTTGTTTGTTTTTTGTTTTTTTTGCTTGTTTTGCTACTTAATCATTTAAAATTGTGTGTTTAGGATACACATGTGACCCACAATCACAATATCCACGATGTCAGCTTAATTTTTAAGAAGATCTGTTTGCAATTTGTGAATTTGTAGGTACTGGCTTGAGTTTTGGTTGTCCCTCGGTTGCTTAACACCCTGACCAATTTCCATCACAGAACAATGATAAAAACACACAAGGCCGTAGAAAATAGAGTTGTGGAGTATTTTGCAGCACTCTTTTAAAACATTTTGCAGTATGTTTAAAAGCTTGACCTTAAATCATCAAAAAACTGAACAAAATTACTGTATTTATTCCAGTGTGTACCATTTTGAAACTGTCAACTGGAGAAAAAAATGCAAACTTAAGCACCCAATTCTTGTTTTGGAAATTTATCAAAGTTCTCTCACCATTCCACCCTGGAAAAAGAAACGTCAGATGCATCATTAAAAGTACAAAATTAATTCCATTCAACTTGACAATTTTCATTTGTAAAAATCTACCTAGTATCTCTTATTCACTTTTGCTGACATTTTCTGGTCCATTTCATATTTAATTTAGGTATGAATCTCTTCTTTACATAATTTGTGAAACCTCAACATTTCAAAGGGTTTCCTTTCTAATAGAAAAAAAGGTTTTTCAACAATTTTAAACAAATCTTAATAGGTTGTGCCTCCATTTTAGGTGTAGATTAGAGCCATTTGTCATCTGAAGAATGGTTCTCTGTATTTTTCTGCTTACCTGTGTGAATGTGTGCAGCTTTGTGCTTGTGCCTCTCTTTGTGTGGGCTCATGCCACGGTGTGTAAGTCTTGTGTGGTAGTGTTTTACCTCCACTCAGAGGACTTCAGAAAGGTTAGCTAGCTCACTCAACAGCTGATGGTAAATTTAGCCTCCTTTTCACACAGTCCCACACACAATTCAAGTATTTTTCTATTGTATCTTCCTAATGTTGCCACATTAAAACGATGCAGCTGTAGTTCTGCAAAAACAGTATTTCCAGTTTAATTAAATAATATGAAGCCGTAATTTCCATGCATTTTTACTCGAGTTAAGCTAGATACAGATTAATGTAATGAAACATCAGGACATTTTCAGATATCCTGATGTTTCCAGATGAACTGGATGGTGATGAGAATGACTTGAAGAGTGCCAAAAGCACACTTTTAATTCTGTTTTCTCGCTTTGTTCTCATGTTTAAATTTGGAAATTACAGGCCTCACTCAGGAGCATCTAATATTTACCAGTGCCATTTAGAAACAAAAGGAAACAAATGGAAGAGCTCAGCAGGAATGGGGCCTTTTTCCCTGCCGATATAATAGCGTTTTGTTTTCCCGACTGGAATTGCTTACCCACTGTTCCTTTCTTTTAAAATGCTCAGATGTGTTAAGACTTCTGCATTAATGACCAGAAATCTTGTCCTGACAGATCCTGATGTGTGTGTCGCTGCACCTCTTCTAAGAGCTCTGAAGTGCTGTATTTGTATGCTGCTTCATGGTGGCCACATTGCTGACATTTCCCCACTGCTGTCAGTTTGGGCACACACTGACATTACATATGGGTGAAGAGTTGCCTTGCAGATACTATAATCCAAGTGCTTTCCCGCCACATCATGGCCCCAAAACCCTGCAGCCAGGCTTTATGTAACACAAGAACATGCAAACAGACTGCTGAGCTCTTTGTGATGTATTAGCTGGACTAAAAAGGATCTGTAGATGCTGCATATGCTGAACTGAGGCTTTGAATTTTGGCTGAGGAACTTCCACTTACAGGGGGTCTGTTTAGATTATTTACTGCAGCTCTAACATTTTATTCAGTCAGCAGTTTACACTTGAGGAAACTCTGCGTCAGATTTATGTCGGCTTTTATTGAGTACTCCTTTGTGTTACAATCAGTGCTAAATCGAAATAATTTATTACTCATAACAACAACAAATTCATAAAAATATACTGACAATGTTCAAGCTGTTTTAAAATAGCATGAATGTCTTTTGTCATTATGTCATTATGCAGGTAGAGAGAAATTATTAAAGACAATAAAGATTTATTTCTTCTTAGGTGTTTTCACACTCAGCTCTGTTTGATTTGGGACCAAAATTGCAACATTTGTTTAATTTTCAGATGTCGTCGTTTGCTTTCACACCCCCTACAGCCCCTGTTCTCCTCCTCGCCTGTGGTGGCGCTGCACTAACAACCACTGAAGAAAACAGCACAAAAATATATGAGCGCAACTTCCTTCTTCATGAAATCTAAACAAAAATGGAGTGGCAGCAGATTTTATTGGCTTCTCTTTTATCTTTGGAAAAACACCACAAGCTATTTCGTCATTGTTTTGGTTGTACTTACCCAGAATCCCCTTCACTGTAGTTCGCTTCCTCCTTTTGGAGTGTTCTCTGGTCCGCTTGGCGTTCACATATGCATTGAAACCGCATCACAGTTCACGTCAACAGAGCCAAGACCAAGGTTTTTGGGTGAACCAGAGTTTGCCTTTTTGGTTCGCTGTGCAGAATGCGACAGTTAAATATTTAATATTTAAATCTAAAAACTTTTGAAGTGAAGAAAAGATTTATAAAGCAGAACCAGTAAATTAAACCATCTGTATTCATTGCTGAATAAACCAAGATTTGTTTTTGTTGGCTAGTAATAATGATTTGCCTGTTTAAATTTGTATAATGGTGGATTTCAGTGTTCTGTAGTTTCATGACCGGACTGTTACTTTTTCAGTGTCTTATTTCATTTTTTATGCATTGTAATTGCCCCCAGGTGGTCAGATAATTATTAATCAGACCGTTTGTTTTCATTTTAATTGCATATAGGCTTATGTGGTAGACATGACAGCTGCTGCACCCATGTAGCAGAATTCTGTATTAAGAAATCCATGATGATAACGTTGAGCATGATGCAGCATTAAAAGCACAGTGTGTAATTCTACCGTTTCTGATGTCACTGAAATGAAAGGTTGCGGTGCAATATTGTGACAGGGTATAACATTTAGCCAGTCAGCCAGAGATCCAATGCAGTAGATGCTCACACCTGAGTGGGCCCAGATGCTAAAGGTCACAGAAAGTATTAGAGAGAGACAGAGAGACAGAGAGAGAGAGAGAGAGAGAGAGAGAGAGAGAAGGATGAGAATGTGTTTTTTGTGATTTTGTTTAATATTGTGCAGCCTTAGAATTTAATTATCCAGGTCAGGTTTAACCAGAAAAGAACAACGTTAACATCAGTTAATCATCATGAGTTATTGTTATTTTTTCTGTCACTCTACCACAACTTCTTTTTTTCTGACAAATACTCGAAATGCCAGATTAATTATTTAAGGGTGAAGTAATCTTCTTTAAGGTAACAGTCTGTCAGCTTACTTAACAAAAAGTCTTATTGAATCTTTCAACACAACAGGGCAACTCAAAAACGCTTCTTTATCAACGTCAAAGTAAAAGTCTAACAGACACAAGATGTCAAGATTAAAGCACAAACCTTCATTTTTGGGATCTATAATAGTAACTATTATAGATCCCATGATTTAATATCTGACTATGATTTAGTCAGATATCATCTGACTAAATCATTTGCTGACAGCAAATGATTTAGTCAGATATCATCTGACTAAATCATTTGCTGACAGCAAATGTTTTTCCAAAACAAACAAAAAAAACTTAACTTTGACATGAAATCAAATGGCATTTCTATATTCCCTTAGACCGCTAATATTGAATGAAAAAAAAATTGGCATCAACTCAGAAAGCACTTCTGCTATTAATACACCATAATAATTTTACTTCTCACGCAGGATCTTGAAAAGACACATTTGTGGTGTTGAGTTTTATAAGACAACACAACGACCTGTACAAAAACAAAATTAAACGATTCTGCATTTGTGATTGACACCTTGCCTTCAGGAGACATGCCTGGTGAGCAGTTAACAGACAAACTGCCATCAGACAGTTAATCTTGCTCTTGTACCTTCAAGGTTTCAGCGCAGTTCTGCATATAAAAACTCAGCTGGGCTAAACAAATCACCCGGCAGGACAGGCTCATCTGTCTGCTCCTGCTTACCATGTCATCTTATTTTTTCTGTTTCTTGTTGATATGAGAAATCTTGTATGTTTTAAAACATTAATAGTATTTTCTAAAGTTACTTCCAAAGTTTTTTTCTTAGTCCTGAGCTGCTAACCTCCCCCTGAAGCATGCATGCTTTAGACTAAAGGGTGATATAGCCTAAGTGGCATATAAGTCAGGTTTATCGCAAGCCAACATGGTTTACATTGTGTTTTGTTTATTATTTAAACAGTTTGAAATGATTATTTTCTGGCAATGCATCAGCTTAGCTCTCAACCACAATCCTTTCCTGACTCACTGGACTGAAATGAGTCGGTGACACTTCTCTGTCTCAGTGTGAGGGAGGGTTAAAGACAACCCTCCACTCCTCCTATAGGGTTTTTTAACCACCAGAGTTAAACTGCTGCTTGGGACAGTTCTTCACAGGATTTTTTAAAAGAGCTTGTTTTCAGAAATTGAGAGCCAAGTTAAGCTACATCCTTTTATCACTAGAAATAAAATAGTTTCATTCTGTGTTTTTGTGGAAAATTTGCGCTTGGAAACAGCATAACTGCACAAATCATATTAGTTTCAGCATTCCTGCGAATAGAAGCCCTAAAGCAAGCATCTTAATTTATTAATGCTGTTTGTGAATATTTCAAAATCCAGGTCAACTATTCTCTTATCGAATCTGTACCTACAGCGTTGCAAAAACATGATGTAAAACCACATTTAAAGTCAGATACCTTAACACCTGGTAGACTATAATATTTAGAAATAGTGTCAAGAATGTTGTTTATGAATTGAGCTGAAATTATGTCTCCAGCTGCAGCTGTACACAGTGTAATTATCTACTTAAAGTCTGACAGTCGACATCAAAACAAATTTTACTTTTAATTCATTAATTCATTGTTTCTGCTGCTTTTAACCCCAAATCAGGCAAAACCGAAACTTAACCTGTCAAGTTTTTAACATTTTTGCTATTCATGCCCACAAGCAGATATTTTTTCAGGCTTGACTCAAAGTTGGTGTTAAGAAAAACACTTTTTTGTATTGTCAGAGTTTGCTGTAGTGAAAATGCAAAGACCTTGTGCTAGACAAGCATTTGCACCAGTTTAGCACTTGAGGCCTTTCTGAGCTGCCAGGAAAGTAGCTACACATCCAGAGAAGGACTTTGCATTCAAATATGGTTTATGCAATCAGGCTGCTGCAAGATTTAAAATGTTGCCAAAACAAATTTCTCCACATTGACCGAACCGTGTCAGACACCATGTCTATTTTGGATCATTGCCTTCTTCATTCATGAACACCTGAATCTGATCCTGTGGCTATCATTTCACAATCCTTTTCTTTTCTAATGAAGTGTAACTTTATCTCAGAAGAGATTTTAATATTTTAATTATACTATAATACTTATTTTTCAAACACTTTCGTCTGGTACAAAGCAATTAATTTCTATTTGGGTTTCTAAAACTTACAGGTTTAAGGGACATCTCACTTTTATCTGATTTTGGACATTAAAGCTGCAGTATGCAACGTTTGTTTAAAGAAAAATATTTTCTACATTTTTGTTAAAACTGTCACTATGTCTGTGAATATATCAATTTCCTCCACTTTCTCCCTGAGCTATTATTGCCGTCTGAAGAAATATGCTGCTCCTGACCAAAAACAACCAATCAGAGCAAAGAGGAGGGCCTTAGCACTGACAATCAATCTCATGTACTCAGTGCTAAATGTATTAATGGAGGAGAAGCAACTTACTGTTACAGAAAAACTGTTTGTCGTCATTGGTGGCCATGCTAGCTAGCGTGAGCATTCACAGAAGGCTCTGCTAATTGTAGCATAGGAGAGAGAAGGGCTAAGGAGGAGGGATGAGCAGCGCCACACGAGATTGTAATTGACAGCACTAAGACCCTCCTCCTGGCTCTGATTGGTTGTCTCTAGTTAGCAGTGGGAGAAAGCAGAGGAGCTAAATTTTTTCACAGATTACCTGTCTCATAGCTACTGCCACAACATGGTCACAGTTTCAACAAATATGTAAGAAAAATATTTTATTTTATAAAAGTTACATCATGCACCCTTAAAGGAGGAAACTGAAAAAACTATTTTAGATAATCAGTGTTGCCCATTGTTGATTTAGCTTCAATTTGAAAGAAAAAATATTATCAGCTGATTCTGTAACTGAAAAGATGATTGATATTTTCATAAAACCCATTCCCTCGATGAAGGGAAAAATACTCATAACTTTCCCCTAATGTGAAATCATGGAATTATAATCTTAGGATGTGAATTCTGAATGCTTTGAAACCTTCATGTAATCAGGAGACGTTCCTTTTACACATCTTTTCCGCTAAACTCTCTCTTGTGGGGCTGGAGTTGTGTTTGTTAAGCTTCCATGCCCAGCTGATGATTGTCGTCGTGGGGACAGGCGAGCATCTGCCTTTTCATAAAACCCAGCAAGACTTTTCCAAGCAGGCTTGCAGAGACAAACTGGCAAACTTTCTGTCAAAAAAAAAAAAAAACCTTCACATACCCTTCAGGGATGGGAGAGTTTTGCACATTTATTAACTTGCCAGGATATTTGGAGTGAAGAAATGAACTGATGGCATCTGGCAGGAGTGGCTGCTGCTGCTAAGCGCAGAGAGCCTGCTGCTCGTGTTTTGATGGTCGAGAAGGCGGACGTGCTTCCGTTTGGAGGTCCGTGTCCGTTTGAATTTGTTGCAGAGTGGAGCGGCCGTCGAGGCCCGAGGTGAGCCGGTGACATCGCTTCACAGAGTGTGACACCACCTGTAACACTAATGGGACTGAGGGAATGAGTCCAGAATAAAACATGTGTGACCGTCACTTATGTCCTACAAGTGGACCTGAACATATGTATGAGATTGTGTAATATATCAAACATTATTTTACTGGGTGTAGTGGACTCTTTGCATGGAAATACCCCATTAATGTTACTGGTTATACAGATGAACTATTTGTTAAAGTTGTTCAGTTTTATGCTCCTTTTGCTCTGGAACTGCGTAGTTTTGCATATAATTTCATGAAGTCTCCAAACCCCCTAGATGTTATTTATTTATTTAATAAAAGCGTCCTGGGTAGTCATGCTCCACTTTTGGACATTAGAAGTTTCTTAAAAATGACACTTTCTGCTCAAACTGCTTAAATTTGACATCACATCATCATTAAAGTCCTTTTAATGTGATGCCAGACAAAAGTCTGGGAGTTACCATTTTTTTCTGGCTGAATGAAGAGTAACACTTGGAGTTAATTCAGCGTCACCCCAACAAAATTTTAGCTATCTATTGCTCTTTTTAAGGACAATTATATAAAGCTACATTTGCTCAGCCAAAATTGCATTGATTTTGAGAGTTGCAGATCTCTGTGCTGAATGTTCCTGTTAAAAGGAAGCTATTTCTTTCTACTGTCCCCACATGCTTTTTCATGTGAATGGATTGCTTCAAATTTCAAGACTGGATTCAATCAGCTGGACTTTATTAGATAAGCAGATTTTATTAAAATAATTATTAAGTACTGGTCTGCATACTTGTCAGGTATTCCATACTTTGCTTTTTCCTGGAATAGATTTATTTGAAACTTGTGATTTTTGTTGTTGTATAATTCAGGATCAGAGTCAGATAAATGGTGGAAGAAGATTGTAGATTTAAAGTACTGAAGTGCTTCAGTCTGGTCAACGTCAGACCATCCAACTCCAGGTTGCATCAGAGAATGATCTGAGTCTGAGAAAATGTTGCAGATCCATAATGACAAACAGTAAAGGTGGGAATTTTGACTTAAAGTTTTGTGGTATTATTATGTGGAACATCACTACATAGTCAGAGACTCACAAAATCAAATATTGCCAGAAAGATAAAGTTTAGTTATTAAAAATCAAGCTTCTTCATCACACCAGTTACATTACGCTCTGAAACTGTGCTGGTAAAGTGCAAAATAAATGCTTTAGACCCCATTTAGAATAATATATGTATCACTTATTGACACTCTCAACAGTAGAAAAAGTTCAAATAACAAAAGCCATCAATTAGCGTTTATCAGTGTTGCTACAGAAAGTATAGACCGTCTCTAATAAACACTATCCAGAGCACATAGACTTTGGGAAGAAGTGTGCATTTGAGTCATATCATCACACTCCAGTACAGGTTTAAACATACTGGAGCTTTCAGGAGCTGGAAGTCTCCTGACTGGACCTAAATCTAAAATAAAAAGTGATTTTATGTCATAATGTAAGTGAAACAGAATGCACAGATCTTTTCCTCTTTTAAGTGAATCTCTGTTCATTATTCCACCTTGGTGACTACTAATGTCAGCCATGTTTTTTGATTGTGTCTAACAATGTGCTCAAGTTGTGCAGACCAGGTGAATCACAAGGCTTTATATTAATTTCTTCTCATACTCACAGTCTGTCAGAACAAAGTATAAAGGCTGAAATGAATTCTTGAGCATGGTTCTTCATGCTGTAAACCCTGGATGTCTGTCTCTGCGCGTGTGTCCTTGTTTGTGAGCGGTTCATGCACCGTGTGCATGTGGAGGAGCGAGCTGTGAAGGTTCAGGGAATGTGTTATTCCTGCTGGCAGATGAATGCGAGAAAACATATTTTTGTCTCATACACCAGTGGTTCTGAAGGCCCCGTGGTTAATGGAGTTTCCGAGCATGTGCAGTGATGAACTTTTATGAGAAGTGACAGTACAGTGATGCTTCAACATGTAGCTATGAATATCTAAGAAGTGTGGCAGTTCAAGGATGTTGGTATGCTGAGATGCTTCTGCAGCTTCATGTTACAAATGGCCATAAATATTATAGGACAGAACAGTGTGGTACACCTCAAAGGTTTTAAGAGTTTGACAAACGTTGTATCCTTTCTGGAAATTTCCAGCATGTGGGATTAGTGTGGCCCACTGCAAACCTGGAAAAGGCGGTTTAAGAAGTCTTTAAAACTCTTTTTCTCAACCAATAAATACATTTTAAGGGAAATTCCACATTTGGGTACGACGGGGTATTAAGGCCATGCTAAGAAAATTAAAAAATGAAATGACAAGAATACAGTCATAATATTATGAGAATGAAGTCATAATATTGCAACTTTAAATTATGCAATATTATGACTTTATGCTCATATTATTATGACTTTATTTTGTCTGTAGAAATGTTTGTGTGTTAAGTTAGACCAATACTTAGAATGCTTATCCTCCTAAAAGACACAGTTTCAGTTTTCTAGCAGAGGCCAGGGGGTAATTGTCTTAAAGGGGATCTATTATGCATTTTTGTACTTCCTTTGGGGTCTTTACTGGTTCCAAAAACAGCCCAAAAGTTTACAAAAGTTTAAAAACACACCCAGCTGTTTTTTTTTGTTTTTTTTTTTTTGTTTTTTTTTGCAATAATTCAGTGTTTTTGGTCTCTGGAAAATGAGCAGTTTCAAAAACCACCTGATTAGTCACAATCACTAGGCACTGTGCTGTTACCTAGCAACCCCAGCCAAGTCTAGCCACATTACCTAGCAACCCCAGCCAAGTCTAGCCACGTTACATAGCAACCCAACCTTCAGCACATTTGGTCAGCTGACTTTGCTGTACAATTGTTGCTGAAAAAGACAAATGTTTTGTTTTACCTTTTGTTTTGTTGTTGACGTACCATCCAGAAACCACTTGCTGCATTCTTATTGGTTATGCAGGAGGCTCGACTAATGCTTTTCAAAGATATACAGCTTGTGCAGCCATTTTCACATGTGAGTGTAAAAGTTGAGTTTGGGGGCGTATTGGGACTTAAAGGGACATGAGGCCCTAAAACAGACCAGACTAAAATCTCATAATTTAACAATGATTATGTGCAAAAAAGTGTATTAGGTCACCTTTAAATGATCTGTTGTTTTATAAAGCAAAGAATCCCATGCACTCTAACCATGTTCCCTTTGGAAGATAAATAGACCCCCATCATAACAGATCCTTCACCAAATTAAATAATGGGCATCAGATGCTTTTACAACAATTTATCATTTTATTTATACCAGATTCACTTGGATTACTCATTCTTAATCTGATCCAACCAAACCACACAGTCCCAGTTAAAGGCACAGCAGTATTCAGCAAACTTCTCACTCTTTTGTTTGTGATGATGTGACAAAAGACTGTTTTCTTTCCAGGCATGCCTCCCAAATAACTGATAGAGAAGATGGTGTCTTCATCCATCTTTGTTTGTTGTGATTCCAGTCATCCAAAGTTTTTTAAACACGTCTTATTTTTGCAAAGCTGGACTAATGTGGACTGTTCTCTCAACGAGGAATGCTTTTTAGCTAAAGGATGAGTAAATTTTTGAAAGAAGAATTGTTTGCCCTTTCAGTACTGCATGAAACAAACATTTATTTTAATCTGCTGCTGTAGCATTAATTGGGATTATAAAACACACAGAAGGTAACTAAATGAAACTTGGTAATTTACCAAAACAAATGTATCATTTAAGAGTAGACCTTAATAAAAACTGTTGCAATGTGTATTGTCATGTGTAGGCATTGGAAATAACCCTATGTATTATGAGACATCTTTAGAATTATGACTTTATCACTAACCTCACTCACCAATAATACTTATGTAGCAGGATCATAAACATTTTAGTCACTCTCATCAGTTTTTCCTGCTGGCAACAAATATGTTTTTTCCCCCAACAGAATTTTCCACAAATCAGCCTTAATGTGAGATACTTCACTTAAGAAAGCTGCTTTAATGCTTATGAAAAAAAAAAAAAAAAGTCTTGGTGAAACACAACCAGTCTGCATGACTGCTTGTTTTACTCTCAGGTTTTCACCTGTTTGGAGGAATGTCCAGTTTTTATGTTCCTACAAGAGCGACACAATATATCAAATTACAGAAGCTATCCTGGCTGTATCTGCACTATTCACACTTCAACAAAACAGTGTTTGAGCGTTATATGTAGCAGGATACCATGCATTCATACTCTCTGTATTGATGTATTTTGCCAGTTGGAACGACTGTAACATGAACCTCATTCATATTTCCAGTGCCTGGGATGGTAAAATTCTCGTGTTGCGGTGGGGAGATAGTGTAATGCTGAAGAAAGAAAAGAAAAATGTAGGACCCTTTTATCAAGGCCATCATGTAATTTTGAGCAATAGTTTTGCACTTACATATCCCCTACATTCTGCAGCTCTGATCTGTATTGTACCAGATTTTCTTCATTTATTGGGGAATAAGATAAGATATACTTTATTATCATTTTACAAAATACAATGTGTAGCAGTACCACAAAATTTGTCACCTGCCACATGTATGGTGATACATAGAGAAACGCTTTAACAAAAAGTATGCACAGAATAAAATAAAGCGCAGCCATAAATCAGAAAAATAAAAACTGCACATAGCTCACTTCAAAGAAGTGGGGTATTGATTAGAGTTATAGCACTATTGTAAAAACTGCCCCTGAGTGTAATGGCGTGTGACCTCAGCACTCAGTATCTGCGACCCGAGGACAGCAGCTTAAACACAATCAGTCCTGGACGGTTCCGCAGAACGCTGCGTTCTCTATGGAGACAGCAAGTTCTGAAGAGGTCCTTCAGGGGGACAAGAGGGTGGCAGATCGTCTTCTGGGCGATCTTGATTACTCTGTAGTGCCTTCTTGTGCGCCATGGTGCAGGTTGTGAATTATACACATATGCAGTAAGTCAGCACGCTCTCACTGGAGAAGACAGTGAGGCTGAGCATTTTTCTGCTGAGCCTTTTCACAATAACCTTGGTGTTGGAGCTCCATAGGAGGTCAGCATCCATGTTCACATGCAGGAACTTAAAGCTGACCTTTGTCACTCATTCCACACTAATGGTGACAGGCTGTAGATCAAACTTCCTCCTTCTGAAGTGAACAATCACCTCTTTGGTTTTAAAGAAGTTGGTGTCAAAAATTAACAGCAATAATTTGGTTTATCCTGTCATAAGCAAAAACAGAAAGAGGGTCCTTTTGTCAACGTCATATTTTCACCATGTTATTCATTTATAAATGCTATGATTTCAAACTTAATATTCAATTTGCAAGCTAACTATGTAATTTACAAGATAAACATTTAGTTGGCTAGCAAAATATTTAGCTCCAACTTAAATATTTAATTAGCAAGCTAAACATGTAGTTTACAAATTAAATGTTTAGTTATCATGCAACATATTTAGTTTCTAAACTAAATATTTAATTATCAAGTTAAGCATGTATTCTATGAACTAAATATGTAGTCGGCGAGCTAAATATTTAGACTGCAATAATTGGCAAAGATAAATACATAAGTACATTTTTAGCCTTCTAATTAAATATTTAGCTCATTAACTATACATTATGTTTGGAGCTAAATATTTAGATTTCTGGATAGTTTGAAACTATGAAATTTAGAAAGGAATTAATAATGTGGTGAAAATCTGATTTTATTATTGAACCCCCTGTTTTTTTTTTTGTTGTTTTTCTTATAACCAGAAAATTGTTGTAAATTTTTGACTGTGTAACTTCACAAGCCACACATCATGGCTTTATTATCTGTCACTGTTTATCAAATGAGAAAATGTCAGGAGGATTGTCCTATCAGCCGTAGTTCAACTTTATTTCACAGATCCCATCAGTTGATTTAAAAGCTGATTTAAAGTATTACTGTGAGGTTGTGTATCTTCATGGAACCAGGTTATTGCAGGTTTTTATGTTTTATAGTTTTGCCTCTAAAAAAATCCCATCATGCTACATGACAGAAGTCTGGCGTTTTAACCAGGTGACAGTTACTAATTTTGAGTTTACATTCCAGTTTTTCTGTTCTATTGACACAGTGCTTTGCTTTGAAAACATCAAATCTACTGAAATGACATATCAGCTGTTCTCTGTGTTGCTCTCTGAACACATCCATCCATGCATCTTCTTTACACCCCTGTCCCTAGTGGGGTCGGGTCGGGTGCTGGTGCCTATCTCCAACGAGACATTTCGGGCGAGAGACGGGGTCACCAGTCGAACCTTTAGGATTATTCTCTGAAAATGTTCTCACTTCCAGAAGGTGAAGTAAGCTTTGACAAATTCCTAATACATTTTCTGTGAGTTTTGTTTTTGCAGGGCAGTAAAGCAATTTGCAACTATGGTGTTCTCTTTTTTCTTTTTTCTTTTTGCCTGGAAAATGTTTCCAGCAAAAAGGCACTTATATTTGGAGAAATGGACACCATAAATCATTTAAAGCTCTTCCTCACAAATCTTATTTCAAAGGGCCAGAGAACCCTACCTCTTACCTCTTCAGTCTTATTTCAGCCTGTCCTATAATGGATGTTTTAGATCCCGATTAGATTTGTTTTGACTTAAAAATGCTCTGTGAGTATCTATGATGATGAAGTGTTGCTGTCCTATCTTGTTATAGAGTTACTTTAGTACTTTTTGTGTTCTGCAGCTACTATCTAACTTTTTCAGCAACTGCATTTAGCTTTGGACTTCTAATTATTTAATAAATACGTTTTCAACTTTCCATTTGCTAGATGCAACTAAAACTCACTTCCGTCTCTGTCGGCCTTTTGTCATCCTGTGCTGATGCATCATGACTCAAGGTGTGTCATGAGTGAGACGTTTTAATGACAACCCTTTGGGTAATAGGACAATGACACAGTTCCCAGTCTATCTCTGGATTGAGGACAAATGACTATAATTGTTCTTTATCTCTTAGGGATGTCTTGGCTCGGCCCGCTTTCAGTCAGCGGGGCGACGGAAAAGACAGAAACAAAAACACCTGGGGGTCAGGTCACCAGAAGAGTGACTTGCACTTCCTGCTGACATTGTTGATCCAGAAACTGTAAAGCTGAGCACAGCTTTTCTAAATTTGTTCAATAAACTGACAGATGGAGGATGGGATATACGCAGTTAATTTAGTTTCAGTGTTTTTATTTAGAAATCATGTCAAACAGACATCCATTTTTAAATACATACTAGATTTTTATGCACTTTTATAAACTGTTTTACAGTCCCTGTTGTCTTCAAATGTTGAATTTGTGATGTTAAGTCCTTTTAAATGTGCAGCTTATTGGCTGAACCAAGAACAGAAGTATGTGAATATTCTGATGGTATGTTAATCAGCTCAGAGTTTCCCTCACCCTCCGAAACCAAACTTTCAGATTTACTCTGTAAACAAGCTGAACTCAAACACAAAGTTTACCATTTTAAAACATCATAAACTGCTATTTAAAGCATCTGGTGGTTTCTTCATAACATCAACTCTTATATTTTGGATAAAAATGAAAATGACCAACTTTCAGAAACTGATTGTTTTGTTTTTCTGCTCTGGTGACTTGTTCCTGGTTTTGCCGTGGCGCAGGTTTCTTATAGGAAACTTGATAATCACCTGTTTTACCTATGCTACTGTTTGACAATGCTTTACTCTGGCTGCAACACTGTATCAGGTGTTAAACAGGAAATGGGTGCAAAGTAAATTAGGTATTGTTCTGTGGTTGAACTTGCAAGAGTTTTCCTTTTTTTTGTCGCTTTCCTTCTCTGGCCACTGAAACCTGTATTTTAGTCCTTCAATATTTTATATCCAAAAGAATTTTCGATACCGCATATTAAACAGCTTAAAATTTTTACCAGAATACTTGGAAGAAACAACTACAGAAGGTAGCTATGTAGTTAGGAATGTGTTTCATTTTTAAAACAAACATTCTTGTATCTTTTGTATTTAATGCAGACCTGATTCTCAGCATCTGCCTGAACTGAATTTATTAAAAGGCACATAAACCTTCAGATTGTGTCAATTATTGAGCAAGAACGTTTTCACCAGAAAGAACAAAACATCTGCAAGTTTACCTCAGAAAAATATAATTTACCAACTAAAACTGCTTCTATTTCTAACAATCAAGCTATGATAGTTGTGTGACCAAGAATATGAAGAATATTTAAACCAGGATCTAGCTATGTTTTAGCACTTAGTATCATATCTACTTAGAGCTAACTGAGTATTGTAAGAGAGGTGACCACAATGGAAAGCTTGCAAGTAAGTGTTAAGTGGATCTAACACTTACTTTTAACCTCTGATAAACAGAGGTTCTGCTGTCAGTCTCTGCTTCTGCTTCATTTATGTAAAACAGTGGTGTCCAAAGTTAGTCCTCAAGTGTCAGTATCCTGCATGTTTTAGTTCATACACTGGTCTTACTTGAGTCCACTGATGGTTCATTAGCATTAGAACCTCTGCAGAACTTCATGGCATGATGAGGAGATAGTCGGACCATGAATCAGCCGTGTTGGAGCAGAGATATCTAAAACTGGCAGGACTGGAGCTGGACTCCCTGATGTAAGAGCACATTGTTGTACAATGAGGCTATTTTGACAAAGTGACTTGTTTTTGTGCCTGTTTCACAAAATGATCTTGTATTTTGCAAATATTATATACCTCACATACACTGTGAGGCATGAATTTTATTGTAGCTGTTTTGTTTAGCACAAGATAGCCAGCTAGCTATTGCTCAGATGCAACATTAAGTAGTGTTTTATACTTCTATATATTTTCTGTTTATGTACTTTGTTTCACTCTGTCAGAATGTAAAACAGTGATGCTTGGAGCAAAGCATGAATGGAGCTCACTACCACAAAACATTAAGCAATATCAGATGTTATTGTACATGTATGTGCTATACGTATGAGAGCATCAAAGCATATACTGGAAATCTAAAATATTTCCTATTTTAAACTAAAGACTGTGCCTTTATTAAGTGATGGAAAATAGAATTTGATATTTTGATAAAGTGTAACTTTTTGTAAATGTAATCTGTCTTTTTTTGTGTAAACTGACCCCAAGAAGATGCAAAAGATGCAGCATGCTGCTGATGCTAATGGGGAGCTCAGTAAACATAAACATAAACCTCCTGGATAATATTTATCATCGGTTTTATTGTCTTAGTTCCATTGCTCTGATTACATAAGATGAAGTCTTGAATAAAGGAATCCTATCTGCAGTATTTGTGTCACATTTTATGATATCCACTTGCCTTTATAGCTCTGTCGTTACTCATGGATTGCATTGGTTTGATTAGGCTCCCCGTCTGCAGATCCTGGCTCAGATATATTCATTCAACCTACAGCAGCGTAAGCAGAGTTCCTCATGTCTCCTTCTCCCCAGCTGCCTCTTCTTCCCAAGGCAGCTGTGAGAATTAATCTTTACAGCAAGCGCCCAGAGTCTTCCTTTCAGAGGAACAAGTAGGAAACTCCTCCTGAGAAAGCAGTTAGTCCACCTCATATCATATGGAGATGCCAGACTATAAGAAGCCAATGCAAACACTAGAAATCGTAAATAATATCAGATATTTTCCCTTTAAATTTTTCCATAAATGTTTGTAGACCACACTGCCGTACATCCCAAAAAGAAGTAGGAAACTATATGTTATGGCTATATGCAAAATGATGGGATAGCTCCCTGTAATTTGGGCAAGTGATGAAATGAGAGCCTTTACTCTCTCTAAGGATTCTCTCTGTGGCAATGAAGCTGAAGAATCGACTACTTTAAGAAGAAAAAGTTGTATTAAAGTAAAGTACAGTAAAGCAGCTATAACAGATATAACATTAAGCATATGTTCTGCAGCAGTCTGCGAGAGTTACACCAAAGCAACTTTTGATTATGCTTTAGAAGTGCTGAAACTAAAAATTCAATTATGGGTGGCAGGAGATAACATATTGGCTCACGCTGCTGCGTTGCTCCTGTCCAATGCAGGGGCCCCGTCTGTGTAAATGGTCAGTGAAATTAGGGGAGAGGCTGAACAGAAGCAGAAGCACTTTTACTGGAGGACAGGGGCAACTGTTAAGGTCTCCCTGACATTAATATTCCTGCTTGCCCAATCTCTGCTCTGCGCTCCACAGCACCTGCAGAGGTCAGCAGCAAGATGAAAAGGATTCTGTCACTCTTGATGCACCTGTGCAATAAATTATGCACACTATCTCTGTAAAAGTACCGACATTGTTTTACCTTAATGGATATTCTTCAGACTCTGGAATAGATATGTATGCAAGAAAGGCTTCATTTTTTTCAAACTAGAATTAGTAATAAACCCCATAGAGCGCCACACTCTGTTAGAGAACATAAACCAGGTTTAAACTTTTAAAAAGCTGGTAAATCTTTGCAGCATGTCTGTATAAATCAGTCTTAGTGAAGGCTAACATTTACAGTCAGAGCTCTGTTGCCTCTCAGTACATTAGCACTTTCAAAGCCGAGTAAAAAGAGGCAGGCCTGCAGCTCTGAATGAAGCCGGAGCTCACAGAGGGATGTCCACTGTCTCATTTCTTCCCCACAGTGTTTATTTATTCACACCCTGAGTGAAAGGGGACTTGCAGAGTAACCTGGTTCTCCTCCTGTAGTCTGCCAGATTGTTTAGCGCAAAATGCAGGAGGAATCCAAAGTCAAAGTAGAGACGATAGTCCACAAGGGAGCTCATAGTACAGAATAGAGAGGGAACAAAATGTAGGGAATAAATTTGTGGTGAAACTGGACCTGAGTTATGATTCAGCAGTAAAATTATAATAATATGAATCTACAAAGGCCTGGAAAAGTAGCAAAACCCCTTGAACTTTACCACATTATGTTTTATTGCAACTACAAACTTCAGTGAGTTGAATCAGGACGTATATGCAATGATAACACAAGACCACGCACAACTGTGAAGCGAAAATCATATCTGGTTTTTGGCTTCCAAAATTCTTCACATATGATAAACCCATTCAATGCATTTATTCCAGGAACTTTATCGCTTAGAGTAACACATTACATAGTTTTAATTGCACACAGATGGATGTTTGAAAGCCTTTATTTCTGTTAATTGAAATGATTTTCTGCTTACAGTTAATAAAAACATGACATTTAAAACTATATTACATCGGACCAGTAAAAAACATGTCTGATACAGAAATGTAGCCTTAATAAAATCTGTTTGTCCCACAACAGAGGATTGTTCAGACACAATATTGAATCATGTTTTATATTTCTAAGTACCATGGATTCACGCTCTGTGTCAGTATCATGTTTTTGCCAGTTGGATGTACTGTTGTTGCCCTTGACGTTCACAAATTATGCAGCTTTTAGTAACCGAGTTGCTACACAGCAAGGAGAGTGTCACAGACGTTGTGATTTTGTTAAAAAACAAAAACACACTGAAAATCTTTTTTATTTGACATCAGATTTGTTGCTGTTTTTTTGTAACAAGGTTAATATAAGGAGGCTATTTAGATTTTTTACAGGAAGATATAATTGTAAGCTCAATTTTTTTTGTTGATAAGTCAACCAATTACAATTACCAATTATTAACGTCTCATCTGAAAATATAATGAAAATCTACAACCATGTAATTCTGATGACTGTTATTTTTTCTTCTCTCTTCTTTTGCTTTTTTTTTCTTTTTTATCTCTACTATGGATCAGGATACAGTGTCTTTAATAAGGTTTTAATTTAATTTAATTGAATCCTCTCATCCAATGGGAGCAAGAGTTGATGATGTCTAAAAGACTTCCTGTTGTTCTTTTTGGTGTTTATTTTTCAGATTATGTCAGGAAAAGTTGCATATGACTCACAAACATGCAACATGCAAAACATGAAAAATGATTGCATTTACTTTCTCACCTGAACTAATTCTAAATAAAGTGCAAAATGTTCAGTAGGAGCTAAAATGATCACTATATGTTTTTTTTTTTTTTAAATCAGAAATACATCAGAAAGATTTTTCTTTCTAGATTTGGATGCTTATTTGTTTAGAAAATGACAAACCACATTTAAGAAGATAAAAGTCTTTCTGTAAGTCCAAATATAACATAACTGTGAAAATATCAGAAAAACAACTTCCATGCTCTGTCAGACTGTGTAGGATTGCTGTGATAGAGGCACACAGCCAGAATAAGAGCATTAAAGACGTTAGGTAAGCGAAGGGAAAACAGAGAATGAGGGAGCTGAAGAGAATTGTGGGAGTGAGTGTAAGTGAGTGGGAGCTTTAGAGTGAAAGAGCAGCGACTGTACAGCTGTAATAGGCCAACTTTGCTATCAGCCAGAGCCTGAATGGCCTCAAGCTGTTCCCGTCATTCACTTGTGCTGTTTGGACCGCATTACACATTCGTTTTCTGGCCATTTGGGGGCAGCACATCCTGTTGGCACCAAGCATCCCTAGCCATGAACTTTGCTCTTTTCATGTTTTTATTCCTCACTAAAAAGTCACCTGCAGAATGTTGCATTGGTTTTTATGTTGTGTTTTTCAGAAATGCTGAATATAGGATTTATGCTACTAGTTGGGATAATTTTAAGGGTCTAAACTCTGGATTTTGTTTTTGGCTGCAAAATCTAAAGAAAAGATTCCAACATTTTAACACCTTATTCCTACAGAAGAGGATTAGGGGCCACTGAAAAATACAACACCAAGCCAAAAGAATCCCTTTATATCTGAATTATGACTTTTTTCTAAGAATCACAAATGTTTATATTGTTTATGCACCATCAGGCAAATCTAGTCTAGCTCAAATCCACCAAGTAAATTTGGGACAGGCTTACGGTGTGCATAAAGTGCAGGCTTAAAAATCCCAATGAGGAAGAGGCATGAAAATAACCACATTATTAACAACATCTCACACACTTCTAAGAATGTCTGGATATTTATTTGGGTTTTGACATAGATTGACACAAAATTCTGAGATTAAAGTAACAATTCAAAGATTAATGACAGTATTCTTTCTTTTTTCAGTGACCCTTATAATCTGCCATATATTCTCTTGTTTAGAATGATGTTAGAATGATGTACAAATAAGCCCTATTTTGTACATAAATAGGGCTTAGTTTGGACATACTGTGGGTATTTGTGTTACTGGTTGAATAATTTTCCTCCCAACAATAGCAACTTAACGTCGTAATGTTTATAAAAGTTTGACAATTTGAACAATTAAAAGTATTTTCATGTCAGAAAGTTGCTTTAATATTCAGATTTACAGCTAAAACATACCTGAGATTAGATAATAACATCAAAGTGTGATAAAAAATGAGAGAAAGAAGCGAAGGAGAAAAAAAGTGAAGAAAAGATGGGATTGTGGGAGAGTTGGCACCATTGTTACATACACAACAGAGAGAAGAGGGCGTTAAACAGAGACGGATGAAATGTATACAGGGAGGTGAGACAGTGAGGGTCACATCCAGAAGTGAGGCGCCACAGAGGGAGCTAGAGAGCGGAAAGTTGTGGGAAGCTGAGAAGCAGATGGGCTGAAGGAGAAGGTGAGAGATGGCTTGGATAGGGGAGGAGGAAATCCGGGAAAAAGCTGCCAGGAGTCGGTGCTGAAAGTTGGACCGCTTTAGATTCATGGCGAGATGGTGGCCACATCGATTATTCCCTCCCGCTTTAAACATATTGCCTTTTGATTATTTTTTTTTAACTCAAGGTCAGTTTGTCATTTGTCAGCTGACGATCTCAGTGTGTATTCTGCTCTGCATCTCTCTGCGTTGGAGACCCTCACAGCTGCTGGGTTTAAATTCTTTTATCTATGTTATTCACAGAGCATCGAAAGTTTCAGATATTTTAGAAATAGAAGTAAAGCAGATTTATTTACAGAAGTATTTTCTATGCCTTTCAGAGAACTAGAAAAAAATACTTTTTATTTTACGGGCATCACTCACAAATCCACAAGTTTAATGCATTTTTCCCAGCATGCATGTGGATGATAAAGAAGCAGATTTAAGGTTTCTGATTCAACTTTGTCTTCATGTTGCTCAACAGATGTGTGGTCTACATGTCAGGTTAGCATAAAGCAGCTTCAACTAGTGTTGGCTCATTTTAATGCAGCCCTGCTTAAAGGTTGTTATTTTTAAAATGTATATTTAATCTGACAAATGAGCCTTATTGGAACATATCTTAAAATTTTGAATCTGACTTTACATTCAAGTCCAAGTATCTGGTTGAATCTCCTTTTAAAAGTTTCAGAGAAACTCCATTGAAACTACAATATTTTTTGCCATCGGCATCCTTCTGGCATAATTCTGTCCAGATTGTGAACTAGTCTTCAGAGTTCATTTAAATTCCTCTGTTTCTTGGGTAGACATTGAATTGGGTAGGGGTTGGAGCCAAAGAGAGGAAAATACCCAAATATTGCCCATAAAGAAGCAATTGTTTCTGCCCATCAGTCTGGAAATAAAGTTATTATTCCATTTCCAAATGGTTTGAATCCAATGTGTAAAAAAGATGATTTATGAGTGAAAAGATTTGAAACAGCTGGAGTGTGTATCCCATCACATTCACCCCAACTCTACAGGCTTCAGGTGGAACGCTAAATATTTAAGTTCATGACAGAACAGTTAGAAAAAAAGCTTGTTTGGAAGAGCTGAAGGAGAAAATCTTTTCACTCTAAGACAAATACAGCAGCATGGTTTTTAGGTTTGGTTTGCAAACACCTTGTAAAAATGTCACTCATGACGGTGGAGTGGTGGTGATTTATGCTGGTTTTAAAGCGGTAGGACCAGAGTATGTTGTGTTTCACTGGCTGCAGCTTTAGTCCTCATTTCTTCTTCATGGTTCCACTTTGAATGAAAAGCATCTTAGATTGCTGTAAAGCACACCTTTCAAGATCTTATAACTTGAAAGTTTAGCAGTACAAAAGTTTGTCTGATTTATGTTGCAACCTGGTTGCAAGTTTTCCATCAGTCTTGATGGAAAACTTTGCCTACCACCATCCACTGCTGCCATTTGGAGTGCTCTTTCCATTACATATTTTTCAGCGACTCCGGAGTAATTAACTAAAAAAAATACACCAGACCTTTACAGTGCAGATGCATTAGGAATATTAACTCTGCCAACTTGGACAGGAGGAACAACTGCAGCAACTAATAACTTTGTTGTCAAAAATGGGCATTGTTGTGAAAAATGTTCAACAGAATCCAGAATACGCTTATTGGGAGTAAAACCACTGATTAGTGTTTGTGTTGCAGCATCCTGATGGTATATTTGGTGTCCTTTGATGTGTTTGACAATGTTGCATAGCTTGGATTACTGCATGCACACCCAGCCAACTTATGCTGATGGTGCATGTGTGTGCGTGTGTGTGTGTTTGCGTGCGTGTGTGTGTGTGTAGTTAAAGATGGCAAGAAAAAAGGAGAGGGGGAGTGATAGAGAGACAGAAACAGGGAGAGTAAGTGAGTGAGAGGGAGGTACAAGTCAGTTTTTCATGGATGGCTGTGTTGCTATGGGAACTAGATGTGGGCTCCCTATACCCAAAAAAGTCTCCTCTTTCCTTCCTCCATTCCTTCCTACTCTCTTTCCCTCTCTCTGTCTCTCATCACTTCATTCTTCCGTGTTTGTCCTCACACCATCCGCAGCTCTTTCTCTTCCTTCTCCCCTTTCCCCGGATGACATCCCACCACATGCCTCCTTTCGCTCTCATCCTCTCATCCTCTCTCTCTCCTCTGTCATCCATCCCTTTTCCCCGCCCACTCATTCACCTTTCTGTCAGTCCACTCTTTTCCCTCCATCTTCCCCCACTCTTTTCGTCTCTCTCATTCCTCTTTTTTCCCTTGTTCTTTCTGATCCCTCTGTCTCTTTAACACTTTTACTTATATTCTATTCTTTTCTCGGTTGTCATGGCAATAGGCTGGGGGCGTAAGGGAGCGAGTGCGAGCAAGCGAGCGGGAGTGGGTGTTTCGGAAGTGACATCTCTTGGGCTGTAACCTTGTTTCCTGTGTGGTGGAGTTGGGGGCGGATTCAAGGCGCTTGCAGCGCAGCAACAGTGACGCCGTGTGGACGCTTTGGGTGAGCAATGGGGAGCCAGGGACGCGCCGTGCGATTGCTGGGTGAATGATCTGATAGGTGAGAATACTCTCCCCCTTTCATCTATGTGGCTCCTCTGTCACAAACACACACATGTACACACACACCTTCACCCCTCCATCCTCCCTCCTGCTCATCTAACATCTCTCTCCTCAAGGTTAGAAGAGGATTCCTTGTAGATGGAAACATTCGGACAGGATCAAAGCCTTTCTCTGGTCTCACCCAGCAGGTCGGCCGTCTGGAACGAGAACTTATTTTGGACGAGTATTTCACTCTTCCCCCAGATGCAAAACAGAAAGTCAAACTTTGATTTGGTGAATTTCTTCATTTGCTGACCGCAAAATTGAGAGCAACCTGTGCTCATGCATAACAGATGTACGGAGCGCAGTGAGTCCCAAATGTAGAAATAAAAAGGCAACGGAAATCTGTGTCTGCAGTTTAGTGAATTGTTCCACATAGCTTTGTCAAGTTAAAGGTATTTTTAAAGCACGTTTAGTAACAACAATGTAGAAAAATGCTGCACAGCCCATAAAATAAAGGCCAGTAAATGGAAAAACACCAAAACATTTTAGTCAGATTTCAAAGTAAAAACAAAAAACATGGGCGGATGGATTGATGGAAACACAATAAAACAAGTATTATAGTTTCAAAATAAGAGTTTTTCAGGCTAATCTAAACCTGGATATTATTCTCTACTTTTCCAGCGCCAACAGGAAGACCAGCTTTTGTTACAAAATGAAACTTCAGGATCTCTGGCACCTGCTTTGCATCCTAATAATCCACTGATCAGTATTATACCAACAGGATGGACAGGATTCCCAAAAGTTCTCTAAAACTTTACCAACAAACAATTTGAATGATAACATCATTCCTCCAGATTTTGTTTTATCTTGTATGTTGCCCTTCAGTTTAAACCAGGACAGATTAACTTCTATGCTGGTATATAAGTGTGAATAAAAGCCTTGCAAACCAGCTGTGACCAGATCACATCATGATTCTAACCTGGTATAAACGGTGCCTAGTTTTTAATGAAAAGATGTTTCAGAACAGGAAGTGATAACCTTCCATTCTTGTAAATGTAATTTTGGTTTAGCTAATTCTGCACAATTAAGAAACATATTAAAGATATTAAGAAAAAATATTAAGAACAACAGCATAGTTCTTAATATTTGAACTACACTGTTTTACAATTGGGTTTGTATAACACCATGAAAACACATTTATAAAGTAGTTTATATAGCAATGAAAACTGTCACAATCTCCATTGTTTAATTAATTACATATTTAAATAACATTTAAAGTTTTTGTTTTTACAGAAAACCTGCCTTTTACCAACTGGGAAAAGTCATTCCAAACTTTAGTTACTCTGTGCAGGAGAGAAAACTGACCTCTACTGGTCAGATATGATGAAGCTCTGAGGTGATTAAGCAAGAATGAAACTCCATCTTTGATTTAGAGAAGTAGATTAAATGCATTGGTCTATCCTTTTGACATTCAAAAATATTCTAAACAAAAATACAAATTTGAAAAATATTAATCTTATAGACAAAATATAAGAATCTATTTTCTTAAACAGAGGAGCAGAAGGACAATGACAATCTGATCGAGTTGCAATTTTAACAAAGTGTTACGAAAAGCTTTTTGCAAATGGAAGGCCAAATGGTGAAGCCAGACATTCTTGTGTTAGTTCAAACCAAACTTTCCCTTTACAGAAAGTTAGTAAAAGATTCTATCCTAGTAACAAAGACATTCATTTGACATACTTTTTAAAAAAAGATGAAATTTTAATCCAAGTCCAGGATGAGTTAATTGGATAAATTCCTCCGTCACTTCCAGTTTTTAATAGAACTGACCAATCCCATCTTTTATGGATTAGTTAACCAGAAATCATGCTTGTTTCACAATATTGTTGATTGTAGTGATGAACTAGTGCTAAAGGTAGCTGCTGTATTCCTTGAACAGAATGGACCTCTGGGCTGTATTGAAGTTGGAGAGTGCGGACGTGTGGTCAGGCTGACACATTTAAATGCATTATTGCTCAGAACCCCATTTCTCTCATATCCTACTGTGCTGTTCAAAAAGATGTGAAGAAGTATCCTGTGGCACTGCAAAAATGGCAAACTGCTGTGTCATTCTGCTCCAAAATTCAATCATGACTCTAATGTTGGTTCGTAGCTGTGAGAGCAATGCTCTGCTGCATGAGAACATTTTTACGATACCCCATTATGATCTGCAATCTTTTTTGAATTATTTTTCTGCTCGAACTGGATATAAAAAGCTTAAACAAGCAAAACATATTAGAGAATTGTGTTTTGGGTTTATTTCAGGCATGCTTGAACAAGTATAAGCTCACAATTAGACAAAAAAGAAAGGTGTCTAGAGAATATTAATTATGAGCCTAAAAAATAATAATTAAAATTAAAGTAAGCAACGAGTTGCAACAACTTAGACAATCTCCTGAAGTGAAACGTTGTCCTAAATGCCTGCAGTTTACCAAACTACTAACTCTGGATACATCCAACATGTTTTATGTGAGATAGAACAGCTGCTGTAAATAACACATTCTGGCCACTTATTGTAGAATTATAACAAAATTAGTTTCGTAGTGAATCAAATTACTGATAAAACTGTAATTTTACCCTCATTTGAAGCTTTAAAAACAAACAAAAAACACTCAGTTGCTTTTTTTGGCAATAAGTTAATGTTTTTTGGTGTCTGGAAGATGAGCCGTTTCAGAAACCTCCAGATTGTTGAGTCACTGCGCCGTTACCTATCAAGTCCAGTCGAATCCAGCTTGTCACTTAGCAACCCAAGAGGAACTCTAGCACATTTTGTCAGCTGGTTTTACCACTGTGCAATGGCTGCTGGAAAAGACAAGTGCTTTGTTGTTGACTTAGCATCCAGAAACTGCTTTCTGCATTCTTGATGGATGCGCAGGAGGCTCCACTTCTGCTTTGCAAAGATGTATGATTATATAATTGCACATCTGTTTTCTGCCTTTTTCATGTAAACGTTGGGTTTGGGGGCGTGGCCACTGGCCAGTAGCAGCTTTTTTTAGATTTAGGGTGACAAGAGGCTCTAATGCGTCATTCTGAAAGGGGCTCAAAATAAGAAGAGCTTACCAAACTAAAATCTTTCTATATAAGAATGATTTTGTGAAAATAATTTTATGGATGTTTTTTGCATAACCCTTAGACTTATTCTAAGCTGCTTAAAAAAGCATAATAGGTCATTTTAAAAACTGTTTGTGGTAGTTTTTTCATTAGGACTCATAGATCTAGCATAAAAACTGAAATGTATTGACAGGTCAAGCCTGGACTGGATCCTTTTACACTGATTATAACAAATTATTAAAAACACGGGCATGTATTGTTAAATCTGTATTTGTTAACTTAACAAAAAAGTTCCCAGTTTTCTAAAGAGTGGTGTTAAAATCTTGTCTCATTCAGCTTTATCCAGTACCACGGATTTCCTCACCTTCTCAGCAGTCGAAAGCAGACCAAAGCCCAAAAGCCCAGTTCATCTATCCATCTTAGCTTTTGATACTAATTCTTAATTTGTGAGCTTTTTGTAGAGTTTTTGTAGAAAGTAGAAAGTCAAATTACCAGACATTCAGTTTTAAAAGCGAGAGGTCTTGCCACCGGATGAGGTATCCTCTGAGTAGCTGGTATTGATCAACAAACGCATTGACTCCCTGCAGATAAATTGAGGTAATTATGTGCTATGAAGCTGAAATTTTTTTCTTATTACCTTTTAATGAAGCAAAGTTTGATTTCTCCATGTAGATTCTGGTTATTTATATCAAGCATTCCCATGCCATTCCCCTAGCACAACCCAAACTAATTTAAGGGTAATGAGTGGGAGTTCCCTCATTGCAGCGGGAGGCAGATTGATGGCGTCAGTGTTATGCAGCTTCAGCAGGAATCCTCTCCTCTCTGGGCCTCTGTGACCTTACTGCTGACATCTGACATCCTCTTTAGCTCAGCGCAGACAGGAGCCTAATGCTCTGACTCAGAACATGTTAAAATGCTGTGCTGCTATGCCTCTGTTCTGCTGCTGTTATTTCAAAATGCAATAAGGTGCAATTGAGGTCACCCCCATAACACGTCTGTTATACGCCGTTTTCCTGTAAGTAAGAAGCTTCAGTTCTTTGCTTTACATTATCTGCTTCAGGCTGCCCTGGAATATTGCTATACTTATTTTTAGCGCTGTTTTGGTGATCACTGATGTGTATGAATCAAATTTAGGTCTGCTGGCTCTCAGTAATGACAGCGTTGGCTAAGACTGACCAGTCATCTGATTGGTGCGTGGCTTTCTCCTTTTGTAGACTGCTAAGGACAGCAGAAAAGCAAAAGAGCCCACAGAGAGAGACAGAAGAGTGCAACAAAGGCAGAGTAAGAGGGATGCAGAGAGGAAATGAAAGGCAGGGTGAGCGAGAGGAAGACGAGCGGCAAAAAGAGGCATCTCAGCAGTTCTGCTTGTGTTAAATCGTTACTGAATATTCCGGCAACCGAGAGCTGCGTGTGCCCTGTGTGTACAAACAGACATACTCCAAAAAAAAAAAAAAAAGTTGCTCATTGAAATTCTGTCCGGTGAGCTTTGGAGGCTCTTAATAGGCAGCCTCCAGGGTTTAGAGGTAGGCCTACAGTAGAGTAATGCAGATCTGGCCGTGGATGAGTCATGCTGCCATCCCATGGTGAATATCTTGGCATCATGATTTTGCCCTGCACAGTTGCAAAGTTTCAGTTCGAGGGCTTAGTTGAGTTTTGGAGAGAGCGTGCCACACAGAGCTCTACTTCCCTGGAGGTCTGTGATAACAACCCCATGACTCACAGTGCAAACACTCAGCATCTCTCAAATCCGGGTTTACAGTGTGGCTCAAAGTCCTCGCATTTGTTGAGAATTAAACATATTCGTCTATTTAAAGGCTAAAATGAGAGTCAAAATTGGTACAAGAACCTGAAACTGAAGACGTAAGGGTCTGGCTTATGGGTCAATACAACAGCCTCTTATCCTCTTTTCCCTTAAGCTCTTTTGCTCGACTTTATTTGAAAATACCAACAGGTCAGGGGAAGGTGGTGGGAGTATTTTGTAGGGAAAAGATGTGTTAATCTGTCTTCACTTACTATAAGTGCTGAGGTTGGTCTGCAGCTCTTAAACTTTGGTTTTCTTTTTCTTTTTAAAAACAAAAACAAACACAAGAATAGAAGCAGAACAGGTAAAAACAGTCTAGACATTTCTTCCAACAATGTTTTACAATACACATTTATTATTCATTCAACTGCATTTACAGCGTTAGGTACCCATTTTCTTGTTTTTCAGAGTCATTTTCATACAACCATATTTTCTTTATTCCCGTTTTACTTCCGACCAGGATTACCTTTGTTAGAAACAAATCTTCTTTCCTCACCACATCTGTTATACTCCCCAAGTACATCACTAGTCAAGTATGAGGAATTGTGTAGGCAAGGATTTTTTTTTTTCAGATCCAACAAATATGTGAATGATTGGCTTCTATTTCTCCACATAATCTTCAACATTCTTGCAATGTGGAAATCTGCTTACTTTTGTTTTTTGGTGTAATGAAAATCCATGTTAGATTTTTCTCAATAAAGTTCCCTGAATTTGTTGTGCTTTGCTGTATTTCACACATTTAGAATCATTCCTCAACATTTTCACTTCCGTTTCCCATAAACTTTGGTTTTCAATAAGAAGTTTGACTCTGACTATTGCATATTTTTAGACAATTTAACATGAAATTGTAAAGCAAAAACTAATGACAAAGCTTTGAAATTAGTTTTCCTAATTTATGTTTGCAAGACTGTGAAAGACGAAATAACTTCCCTTTCAGTCATAAAGGATGGCTAAGTGTCTGAAATGAGAGTTTAAAGCTGCGATGTGATTTTTACATATTTGTTAAAACTGTCACTGTAGCTTTCTTCATCATAACACACTGGAGCAGCGTCCGCATTACTGGAGATGAAACCCCGATGTGTCTGTCCATTTCCCATTCCATCCTGCCATCACCTGTGAATGAGACAAAAATATTTAAACCAATCTGCTCTATGTAGGTTTTCATTTTGACACCAATGACTAAATGCGTCCCAAGCCTCCAACCAGATACCAAAACATCAGGTTGATATGAGACTAAAAGGTCACAAACATCATTTCTTGTCTTATTTAGCTTCTGTTCACCATGGTAGAAAGGAACTGGATCTAAGTTTGATTCATGATTTTCATGTAGCAATATTTTATCATGTAGAAATTCAAAATTAGACAGAGGTGCAGTGTTGCTGCACCTTGCTGTAGAAAGTTCCTGGGTTCATGTCTTAGTCAGACCTTTTTGCATGAAGAGTGAATGTTTTCTCCAAACGTGTGTAATTTTTCCCCTTGGTGTCCAGAACTGGTCTTTCTAAATTGCCCTTAGCTATGAATTTGTGCATATTTGATGGTCTATGCTGTGCTTCTGTGTTGCCTGGTGATGGACTGGTGATCTTTCCATGACGTACCCCACCTCTCGCCCAGTGACCGCTGGTAAAAGGCGCCAGCCTACCTGCTACCCTGTGTGGATAAGCCACCAAGGACAATTAATTTCCCCCTTTTCAGACCATGACATTGTGTTTCCTCTGCACTAACTAGAGAACTCGTGGGGAGAACATGTGAAATGACAATGCAGACATGTAATCCGTTGTGACATTCTGCACATGCCGTCTTGCATTGGAGCCCCAAGCTTTTCTTTCTTCAGACTCATGAAGTGCAAAACGTTAGTCTGTCCCTTTCATGCTTAAGATGCAAAGATGTTAAAAAAGAAGAGAAAAACAGTGTGCAGAGAGGGTCAGTGGACACTGCCAGGGCATAAAGTGTCCGCGCTCTGCCACTCCAGTGCTTACTGATAAACAGCAGCTCCTCCATATCCTCGTCAGCAGCTGGATGTGTGAATGTGTGTTCACGCCGGACTTGTACGATGGCCTCCAGATGCTGTAAGAGAGAATTTGACTTTTCACTAGTGAAAACGGAGCAAGCCACTGGGGAAATATTCTTAGACTCCCTCACACACTGCAGAAGTCTCTCAAAGGGTTCAAGCCAGGATTTACTTTGAAATTCAGTAAATTAAATATGTAAAATATATAACAGGGTTTGAGATGGAGGACTTGCTTGCCCATTTGCCAAGTCATTTGCTTGGCTTCATGATTTAAGGCTTATAAGAAAAACTGACAGCAAAACTTTAACCATAATGTCTGGTGAGAAATCATGTAAAACTGATACATCTGTGATATATTGTTCTGCATTTGCATGATTACCATAACATCTTCTAGAGTCTCAATTAAAAACATCTCAATTAGAGCTGAACAATATATTGAACTCCAATCACAATGTAACTGACTGAGAAACTGCAATCAGAAGGAAACTCTGTTATGGCCAGAGTGAAAATCTGTCTAAGCAGATTTTAGTGTCTCAGTCACTGCAGCCTGATCTAGATTGCAGTGACTGAGACACTAAAGCAGTGGGACTTTATGGTTGAGGGAAAAGAGAGGAGAATCGATTCGTTGATAAACTTTGACCAGCAGTTTCCATTTTTAAATGTTATTGTAATAACAGACACCAAAACTTGCAAAAACCTTGTCAGTGTTTTGGTTTAATAATGTTTGTGTTGTATTTTGTTTCCTTTTCTCAGTTCCCATCAGTGTGTTTGCTTTTGCTGAAATCTTCTGATGTTTAGAGTTTTCTCATTTGCTTTATTGGTTTCTTATTTACAGTAATGTTCTCTTTGATGCTCTTTGTTTTCTCCTCTTTCTTTCCTAATTTGCTAATTACACCACTTGCCATGTGTCATCATTGTGTTTTTTCAGTGTTTATGCTTGTTTGTTTTACATGATTTTATGCAGTTTTTCTTTTGGGTTTGCTATCTCCTGGCCTTTTCTGTCTTATTCTTTTCATTTTCTGTCACAGTGGCTTGTTTGTTTTCACTTATTACATAAAGTCTCTCCAGATAGTTTCTTGTCCATCTGTTTACTGTTGGTAACCCAGCTTTTTGGAGATCTCTGGTTGATAGCAATTTTGGATTTGAAGTTGTACTTGCTGACAACACATCTATTTAAACTGATGGTTGATGAATGAAGCTAAAGCTTCCTGATGTTTTTGCATGCAGTCCTACTTCTTGACACCTGCTTTCAGTTACTCGTCAGCACACCTGTACTTCAACTAGCTGCCAAACATCTAGGGTTATTGTTTACTATACAGTTTGACTTTGGTTTTTGGTAGTGTTGTTTATTTTAATCACCTACCTGCCTTTCGACGGTCGCCTTCATTTGGAATTTTTTTCTCTACTCCATTGTGACACTGAGGAAGATTAAAGGTCCCGGGAAAATAAATGGGGCACAAAGATGGTCTTAGGAATACAATTACACACCCTTAAAAATGTTTACAAGAAGTCAGTTATTTTTGGCATATGAGAAAACCTTTGTGTGAAAGTATTAAACTGTAAATATGGTGTATTTATGTTAATATTCACAGTGTTTTATGTTCTTTGATTTATAACACCCACAAACTGTGCAATAAAACTGTCGGATTTAGTCAGTTGCAAATAAAGAATAGTCTCTTTGCCCATTTTCTTACATACTTATTATTTACTTGGGACAAAGACTCAACATACAGCTAGAATTCACGTCAATCTCTTCAGCAAGGTGTGATCAGTTCCTCTCATTGTGGAGCATCAGATATAATATTCAAGTCTTTCCTTCTGAAATGATAGTCGGAATCAAACATGATGCTGAAGATAATTTGTTCCCTTGCTGAGAAGATTATAGTTCTGTATTTCTGTCTGTGAGTCTGTCAGCAGGACAACTCATAACTGATTTCTGCTAATTTTAGTGGATGGACGGCCGCAGGCCAAGGAACAGATGATTAGATTTTGGTGGCAAGGCAGAAGTAGGACTTGTTAAAGAAAAAAAAAACAGTTGTCATTTTTAGAAGGAAATGGAGAGAGAGAGATCTTACATCTCCAGGATGAGTGAGTGAATACTTCACTGGCCACTTTATTAGGTACACTTTAATAGTATGAAACTGAACCTTTTTTGGCATTCTCCTAATTCTTCATGCCATAAAAAGGATTTTAAAACTTTCTCAGAGATTTTCAGACATGAAAGGCATTATGTAGATGCTGCAGAAATGTAGGCTACACATCCTAAAACTGCCTTTCATAATAAATACTTGGTTTGCATACATAGTATGCATTAAAATTATTCTGCTTTTGCTCAAGTGTTTTACTACCTCGTAAAACAAATCGACATATGGTGCAAATTAATTAATTAATTTATTTATTTATTTATTAATTTATTCATTTAGAACAGACAGAAAAGACAATCAAGAAAAAAAGAAAACAAAATAAAATAGAATGAAACTACAGAAGTGCATTGAAACAAACTTAAGAAATAAAAATGTAAAACAAATTATTCTGCCCATGTGACATGCAAATTTTATATTTTCTGTTCTAAAAGGAGCAGGTAGAAGATATAATATCTTATAATGTCCTGCCCTTTTCCTAATTGTCAATTTATAATCAATTAACTTTCAGAACATCAAAAAGAGACAACTTGTTTCTATTTTACATGATGTTTATGTACAATTATTTAAATACTTTTTATATCATCAATTACATTATAGACTATTAAGCAGTCATCTTATATATCATATTTTGAAATAAGCTCTGTTTTAATGAGTTTTTTAAATTGGTTTAAATTTGTATTTTTTTTATAACTCATCATTCAAACCATTCCAGACATTTACTCCACACACAGATAAACAAAAGCTCTTCCTGGTTGTTCTAATATGTTGTTTTTAAAAATATCCTTCACCCCTTAAATTATAACCACCCTCTCTGTCACCAAACATTTCCTGTATATTGTGTGGAAGTTTCTGATTTCTGACCTTAAATATAAATTGTGAAGTTTTAAATATTACAAGGTCCCAGAATTTCAGCATATTTGATTTGATAAATAACTGGTTTGTGTGTTCCCAATATCCCACTTTATGTAGTATTCGGATTGATTTTTTTTGTAAGACGTATAATGGCTGTAAATTTGTTTTGTATCTATTCCCCCAAATTTCCACACAATATGTTAAATGTGGTTCAATGAGCGTGTTATATAGAATAATCAAAGATTTATAGTCCAGGACAATACTAATTCCTCTTAGAACACCAACATTTTTAATTAACAGTTAATTAATTTGCATCCTGGCACATAACACAAATTTTTAAGGAACTTTATTTATTTTGGCTATAAATTATAAATATTACAAGAATCTTCAATAATATCAGAGTAATAAACTACTTAACACACAGATCACACTAATTACCTGCCATGCTCCATCCAGCAATAACCAAGAAATTGATCATAAACAGTTCCATAAATCAAGAAATGGCTCATAGACAGTCAAAATGTCTCTTTTAACTTTCTGTGGAAGCTCGCCATGCTAACAATAGTTTATATTTAAAAGAAAAGCCATGCAGTGATTTGGCTTAGCTGTTAATTTTATGTTTTGTCTTTTGTAACAGTGCTACATTTACCAGTATTCATATTTTATTTAATTTTGGGATGCAAACAATTATTTGACTTACTAGTAATTGTCGGTTAATGGTTTATTAGATTTAAATTAGTTCAAATCTATTAACTAATAACGTTAGACCTTGTTTTAGTGTTGTAGTGCGGCCCCCATCCAGAAGAAGGCGCCGCTGGTCATCCATAACGGTTGTCAGCTGATTAGAGAAGTAAAAATGGCGGCGGAGGGATTCCTAACAGGACAGACAAACGGTCTAAGCAGATTCCGGTGGGATGAAAAATGATTTTATTTTAATGTGGTCATGTTTTGAAAAGTTATACCGAAATAGCACTCACTATGCCGAGCTGCAAATTTTATTCTTTTTCATCTTTTATTTTTCCATTCAGCAACCTATTTTTTTTTTTTTATAAATGTCTAAGTTCAATAATGTGAGAAAACATTTTTTTTAGTCAGTCAGTATTTAACACAGCTGACACAAACTAATGTTAAAATTCAATTTTATGTTATTTTTTTTTTTAAATTCAGCTTACTTTAAAAATGTAGATCTTCATGTATGACTGCTTATCAATTAATCGTTTGTCAATTGATAAGATCAATCAACTTTAGATTAACTCATTAATCAATAACTTGCATCTCTAATTTAAATACAATCCCAACGAACTTTTCTATATTCTTTGACATGGCAGAAAATGTGTAGGCTAAGTTAATATGTGAAATCTGAAAATACAGAAGATATGTTTTGATATTCTGTGAGTAATTCAGACACTGGTTTTGTGTTTTAAAATTATGCATTTCTAAAATATGTTTTTGGTATTTTTTTTATGCATTAGGATTGAGTTTGTTGTGAGAGGCTATGTTCTGGACTGTTTTCACCTTCTGACACTTTACAAATGCTAACCTGTTTCATGCCTGTAATGCTTTAATGTTCTCATTCATCTTCCTTCACATTCCTGTTCCTTCCTGTAGTTTGAAGCCTGTCAAATATACTATTGCATGCATATAACCTGATCTTTTCATTACTTTCTAAATATGTCTGAGTAGAAAGTGCCCCTCTGTTCCTTTCTAAAATCCTCACTTACCTTGTCTTCCCTCCCTTCCATTTGTCCCCCGAACTTCCCCTTTTCTCCCACCTTCTCTCCTTTTTCCAGATGCAAGGTGTGCCGTCCCCCCCTCCTATCATCATCATCATCACCACCATCATCGCTCCCAAGCCCACTCCTTCCAAGCTCCTTCCTACCACCTTCCCTCACACGAACGTCCCTCCTACGAACGTCCCTCCTACGATCGTCCCTCCTTCGATCGTCCCTCCTTCGAGCGTCCCTCCTTTGAGCGTCCCTCCTTTGAGCGTCCTTCCTTTGAGCGACCTTCCTTCGAGCGTCCTTCCTTTGAACGTCCCTCCTTCGATCGCCCATCCTTCGACCGTCCTGCCTACGAACGTCCCTCCTACCACCGCCCATTGCACGAGCGCCCCATCTACGACCGCCCCTTGCACGACCGTCAACCCCACGACCGCTGGAACCCTCGTCATTGTGTGAGCTCCGGACATCAGTACAACATGTTGGACCAGGAAGAGGTATGGTGTTCTACATGTTGAGAAGATGCTGATGATGTATTTCTCTTCTACTTTTTCACACACTTCCTGTCCAGAAATATATATATATATATATATACACACACACACACACACACACACACACACACACACACGCACACACACACACACACACACACAAGCAGACAAATGCTTATTTTGTCCACTGCATTGTGTTTTATCTGTCACGGTTGTCATATAAAAGGCTGGAATCCTCCCAGTTAAATGAGTAATATGACTTATTATACATAAATTCCATATTGGAGCAGGTCAGTATTCACATGTGCCAAATTAATTAACTTCTTTAGCCATAATTTTTCTGCTAGTTGGAAGAGATGGTAAAAATTGAGCTTCTGAAAACAAGTAAAGTGAAGCTTTTCTGCTGCTGGGACTTTGCTGGATTTGCTGAAAATTAGAAAGTTATAGAGACTTCCTGGCACTCTGATTTTGTTTTGGGGATATAATAATAACATTGTAAGTCAGAAAATGATGAACGGACTTATTAACGCGAAGAGGGTTTCTCTTAAGAGAGAAAATACTTCACTGTTATTGTATTTGCTCCTCTGTTAGTAAAGTATTCCAGAGGGGAAACCGCTTCAAGCTTGAATTACTTCTTTTTCATTGTAAGTCGATCACCAGAAGCTTGCTAATTAAATTGAACTTTAAATCTGATATATGTGTGGTTGGGAATGTTTTAGAGGTAGCTGCTGCTGAACAAGCAAAGGATTTATTTACTGAAGAAGGGGAGAGAGCTCGTTACGTTTATTCTCCGAGTTCTCGTGTGTTTCTCAGGTTAGTGCTCATTAACGTGATTAATTTTTGCTCTCCAGCTCGTGTGTTTGCAGACATAGATCTCTCATCCACTGGTGTAAATAAAAATCTCTGCTTGCTGTTCAGGCCAGGAGAGGGTACTGTTCTTCAGCTTTTTGCCTCTGTCTCAGAAACAGTTAAAAGAAAACTGATTTATTCAATCTGTGACATTTTTACGTTTTTTTATTCAGGTGGAATGATTATAACAGAACAGGTATGATTTTTAAACACAATTGTTGTGGATGTCCTCAAATCCAATCAGGTTCAAAGTTATACATACACACTCAAATAGATAAATGCACTGTGTGCACAACTATTTTGCTATATCATACGTTTATGCATATTTCCCAACTTTAAACTTTATAAAGCTTAATACTTAAGGGATGTAAGAATTTAAGAAGCTGTGTATTTGTTTAATAAGGGATAAGAAGTTCCAGTTTAACACCCATTAAGGCAGCTTCTTTATTATAAAATTAGCCACAAATTTGATTTATTAGGCTCTAAAAAGTAAAAAATGGCAAGATATTTTCAAGAGATGCACATTTAAAATGGCCAATTTGCACATTTTGCTGCAAATTGTTAATGGAGTCAAACTAAACGTTGTGATAGGGGAAAATAAGAAGAAAATTAAGTGTGAAGCTACCAGAAATCCCGGACTGCTAACGGGGAAAAAACTTCATCAGTGTGAAACTGGTATGGGCTACTGTTAAATTATAAAATGACTCCAGAAAATATAACGGGGCCAATAATTGTGCAAACAATGAACATCCCCAGTATGGTTAGATTTGTTTTCCCTCAGCCAGCTTCATCTATTGGCCGGATGTTTGATCACCTTCACCTTGATTTACACCAGTTCTGGCCTGGGTTTGAGTTTATACTCAATGCTGGAGTTTTTATTTATTTATTTATTTTGTAATTTAACGCAAATTCAAAGTGAAATAACCACTAGATGTTTTCCCACATTAGTTGATAGTTGAGTTTGCGTGGGTTCTGTCTGATTTCCTCCCACAGTCCAAAAACCAAAACTGGTTGGTTAATTGAATACTCTGAGTTGTGTGTAGGGTGAGTAGCTTTGTTTCCATTTTCCTTATAATTGTGCAAATTGGAATGACAAAAATAAATTTGCTTAATGGAAACACGTCAGTAAAAAAATAGTTTTTCAATAAAACATCTTTGTTCTTGGATGAGGTGGTTTTTTGGAGAAATCTAAGTTTGTGTGTTTGCCAAAATCTATGATGGAAACACATTTTTACATCACTTGCGTTAAGTGATCAACATCCGGATATTACTACTGGTGGAAAATATGAAGAAGATGACAGGAAGTGGTTGGAGTATGACGGCGCGCCATGTTTTTAAATGAATTGCGTGAACAGACATATTGATGAGATACATTTCTTATTTAATGAAAACACCGTAATTGCGAAATTGAGTTTTTTTGACAGTTTTTTGTTTTTTTGCATATTTGTAATGGAAACAACTCCAAGGATTTTTGTTCCAGTCCAGCGAAGATTTGGTTCAGTTTCAGCAGTAGAGGCTGCCAGAACATGCAGTAACATGTCCGTTTTGGGAAGTTCTGGACACCTGCAATTATTACTGAAAATCAAAGCCAAAGGTGTTGCAGAAAATCATTAAAGTGAGTACCTTTTCTTTGGGGCTGGTATTGCAGTTTCACACACTATAAAACCACTGGGAGCTGCAGCAGAAATAGAGCAGGGTCTTATAAATCCATAGGTCACCTCTGCAGGCCTGACAGCTTCGTTATGGTTCTACACCATGAATATGCTAATGCAGTTTTTAATCTGCTTTAATGTGACACATCATAAAGCCACAGTGGGGCTTGTTTTCATTGTGAGGGTGAGGTGACAGATTGGGTTTATTTTTTCTTACCTGCATGCTAGTTTAGTTTCATAATCCACCTAAATATGTTTGGATTGTAGCTGTCGATGCTAAATCGAATCTTTTAATGGCTAAACGTGGTCAGTGTGCGTGTTTGAGCATGTGAGGGTGTGTGCACGCCTGCCATTAGTATTTCAGCTTGTAATCACTCAGAGGAAGAGAGCTCACTGTGATCAGGATAAGTGACCTGTGCTGCTCCGGGAGGATTCAACAGACAGCCCGATTCAATTAATCAGAACCTCATCCCCATCTAATTGTGCCAATAATGCAGCAGCTGCGAACGGATCGGCGGCAGGACTGACGTGCTGATATCCGTCACCTCAGCGACGGCGAGAGGCGTTTAAATATTCATGGCTGTCAGTCAGCTCATGCGGAGCGGCCCGTCTCTCTCCTCCTCCCTCTTCAATCTATTTGCATTCAGTGTAGCTAGCTGACAGAAAAAAAAAGCAATCATTCTGTAGATTTCCACAGCAAACATCTATTTTCTCCAGCATTGTTTAGTATCAGCCCATCTTTGAGATGAACCTTTCACCTCCCTGATTCGCTCAGATGCTTGTCGCCAACGCGCAGCAGCACCTGTGAGCTTCCTGCTGGTTCCTGTATCTCCTACACCTCTGGGCTCAATCCACATATCGGATTATCACTCTTACATATTTTTCTCATCTCCCTTCTCCATCTAATCTCTGTCGTTCCATCCTATCAGCCTCTCTGGCATTTGCCCTTTTCCCTGTCATCCCTCTCTCTGTCTCATCTCTATGTTTACCCCCTGCTCCATTGCTCATAGTTGTATTCTCCCTGCATCCCTCAGTCTTGAATGACTGACAGGAAACCTCACAGCCCTTTTTCTGAATTGTTTTCTGTGAGTGATGGCCATCAGAAAAATGGAGGAAAGATTTCTGAACTAAAGAGTGGAGGTGTTGCTTCAGGGAGAAGATGAGACTCCTTTGTTGTGTCTCAGAAATGTCACTCTGGATATTGGTGTTAAGCGTGCCCCCTGTGACTACTGGGTCCTGCAGCTTTCACTTCACTGAACTTTGCCACATTATCATCAACCCAAGATAATAGATACCAAGATGAGATGCGTTGTGTGGATGTGGAAAGTTTTAAAGATGTAGGTCAAAATGTTATTTTAAGGTTTAAACATGTACATCTTTTCAACTGTTAAAACTTACATGTTTTTTTTTTCCTTTCTTAAATTATTATTCTGGAATTGTAACTATAGCTTAAATGTCCCCTGTGTCCTTGCAGGAGTGGTTGAACGATTTTCAGGTGTGTTTTGTGGAAGAAAAATGCTGTAGTTCTACTTGACAAGAGTATAAAGATGCTGAAAATCTGGGTTTCTCTTCCTGTAATCAAATCTCATTACTTAGAAATAATAATATGTTGTGCAATGATGATAACAAAAAAACAAAACATGGTTTAAATATTGTAAACATGATCTCAAAACAAACTGTTACATCTTCAGGTCTGAACTTTGACTAAGTTTGGTTGTTGTCCAGTTTTTAAACCAGATTGGGCCAAGCTTTGTCTGTTGGATAAACAGTCTCACATTTGAGCATGAAATACTTTGGTGTTCATGGGAGTTTATGGACTTTAGCTGCAAAAGAAACCCAAACCGTTCTGTGCATCCCAGCAACTTTTTCTGTTATTTTCATGAACTTTAATTTCTAACCTGCTAACTGAGCCCTGAAGAGTGGAGTTGAAGCTCTTCGGTTTTCTCTGATGTCTCTGAGCATTTTTGCGCTCTGACCTTGGAGTGAATTTTCTAGGGTGTCCACTTCTGGGAAGATTGGCACCTTTCCTGAACATGCTGCACTTGTAAAACATTTTTACAAGTGAAAAATAGACTGGTTTGGAAGTGAACTTTATGACCTTTCTCTGATTGATAGACAGCAGCAGTTGCTTCTCCAAGGTCAATGATGATGTCTGCCAACCTCACCATTGAGTTAACACAAACCTTTATGTAGAAACCTCTTCAATAGAGGTTTTACAGAGTAATGATCATCATCAATTAATGAGCTGACTTTGATTAGCAGCACCAGGTGAATGCTTTCCTGTTACATCATGCAGAAGCAGAAAGGTTGCAGAGTTTTACACGTTTCTGCCTGGCTCAGGAGGTAGAAGTTTGTTCTGCAACCAGTGGGTTGCTGGTTCAGACCCTACTAATAAACAACTACTAATATGCAAACCCTGACAGAGAACTAATGCCACCCAAGTAAAGTCTTCAGCTAAATTTATGCTACTAGCTCTTTAAGTTGGGTGGATCTATTGTTTCTGCATGTGCCAAAAATCCAGATTTGTATTTTGTATCTTTGTTCTATATTTTATCAGAAGTTTTAAAATTAAAACATAGTCAACACTATACTTATCTTTCCGTCAAATTATTTTTATGCTGTCCAGAGGCAAAGTTAGCCCTGGAAAATGGTCAACTAACATGACGTGCAGTATAGTGTTTGCTGTTTTTTTCTAGAATGGCAGTAAAATAACATAAAATAAAGCAGAAAGAAGGTTTGAAATCTTGTTATGGAAGTTGATGTGTAAAAATAAGGTCTGCTTAGGTAAGGAATTATTCCTTAATGAAATAAAATTTTGAGGAAGTCTGGAAAGTTTGTTTAAATTTTCTGACCTGTGTGTCCGTCCTGCTGCAGCTCACCGACTGCTCTTTATTTGTTTGTCCTGTAGGGGGAGTGAGAGGGCTGACAGTGATCACTTTCTGCCACCCTCTCTTCCTCTGCCCCCTTCTCTCTCTCCCTCTCACATTAATCTGAGGTGACAGAGTTTCATGTACCATTGCCACGCACCAGTGCGCTGTCCCCAGGTCATGTGTCAGGGCTTCTCTCATCCAAATGAGTTATGCAAGAAAAACTGATGGGCCGGGGGGAAATAAGCCTTCTTCTCTTTAGACTTTTTCAAAGAAATGGTGAAAATCAATTAACCACCAAGACATGTAACAGAAAGAACTTTAGAATGCATTTCTAATCCGTGGCCTGGATTAGGATGGATAGATAGATAGATAGATAGATAGATAGATAGATAGATAGATAGATAGATAGATAGATAGATAGATAGATAGATAGATAGATAGATAGATAGATAGATGATAGATAGATAGATAATGTTCAAGTCTTACATTCAATGAATCTGCATTACTGCTATGCCTTTGCACCTTTTTTTGATGATGTCATGACTTTGTAAGTTTCTGATTGGTTCATTAACAACATCTGGGTTTAATTCAGACCTAGGTCTGTCACGATTAATTATACTGGATAATAAATTGTCCCAGAAACTATTGCAATTAACCCTAATATTGTTGTTTTAAGAACATTTTCAAATAATATATTAATATTGGCATATTAATGTCAACTTGCTGACTGATAAACTTCAGCTTTGTACAGAACACTCCACACTGCAACTGGGACATATTTTAAATATTCAAAATAAAACACAACAACCCAAAATAATAAATAAAATGTAAATAAAAACCACACACAGCTGAAACCATAAATAAAATGGATAATGGAGTCTCTTTAAATAAAATTGCCTTTTAAAAACATTAACCACCAGAAACGAAATTATTGAGCTCATTTTAGTTTACCATGCCATTAATTGCTTAATTGATTATTGTGATGGGGTTTTTCAAACATACCTCTGGATAATTGTCAAGGTAACACCTCTAAGGATATGGTCACATGACCAAATCAAATTTTTTGACCCATGTACAACTTTTTCAGAACGGCCCAATTCCGATCGTTTTATGCCTCAAAATATCTGATTTGAGTCACTTCCACATGTGGTACTGAATCGTATCAGATTGTTTTCAGAGAGTCTACAGTCAGAACAGTGCTTTCAGAATACTGTTGTCAAATGTGCTCAGTCTGATTGAATTTTGCCAAATGAGAAAAAAAAGCTTATGTGTCTTTTTATACAATACATGTACATTTCTGGTTTCAACTGTATTTATGCACAGAAGGGGAGGCAAAGGTTGTCTGAATTTGAACGTGTGTAGGTAGTCAGAAAAAAGAAGGCAAGCGTGGGAGGTGGCCAAAGAGTCTGCAGACATAGAGCAGATCACAGCAGCGTAGGACGGACAGGGCAGCAGCCTGTCAGTTTGTTCTAATTTCTTTAGCTGAATTTGTGAAAAAAAATATAACACATTTTAACTGAGAAAATTGGATTTTAGTATCATCAAGGTGATCCCCAAAGAGATATTAGCTGAAAATCTGGCATACAGTAAAATATCATCTCTAAGGGTTTTCTTAGATCTTTGCTAGATTTATTTACTCATTATTGAGGTTACAAAATTCAGTTAATATTAATCTGCTAGAGACTGATTAGTTTTCAGAGTGAACAATTCTTTTTTTGTCCACAACCTCACAGATTCGTAAAGTTGACACTGCACCATATGATGCCTTAATCAGGTGCAAGAAGTAGTAGTCAGTAGTTCGGCAGAAAATAAGCCAAGGAACTGGAAAGTCTGAGCACATTTGAGTCCTTAAAGTAACTTTATAAAGAAATGAAGGTTGTTCAATATTCTTGCAGATAATTGTAAATAAAATATCACTGTCTTTTATTTTAATTGGAACATGTACTCTAGATTAAAACATAAAAGCCAATTTGTGAATAAGTCACATCACCCAGTGGCTCTGAGGAATGGAAGTAGTTGTTATGTTTGCTCATGAACCATGGAGAACACAATCAGGTGGCTGCTGTGTGGGAGTTTGAGGGATTAATTATGTGATAAAATGGAGGTGGGCACCAACTTGAAGAGAAGAACAGGAAAAAAGGTTGATTCTTTTAGTTAAATTGCTGACCTGAACCTTTGGACTCGTGTTAACCAGAAAGTCTTGGTATTTGAGCAGCTATTACATGCCATTTAAATGAAAATTGCCAGTCACATGAAAAACAAAACAATTTTTATAAAGGTCATCCTGTACATACGAAGAGTTTAAATGACTTTTATCTGAGGGTTTTGATTAACTTCTTTCCATACAATGAGTGTACAGTTTTCTTTTACCTCCAGGGCAACAAGAAAATAAAGGAAACCTGGGTTTAATTTGTCTCCTGCCAGCTTCCCTAAAACAAGTACTGGATCTCTATGACCTTAAAAGCAATCCTCTACCATTTATCACTTTTATTAGGAAAAATCACAGTTGGCCAGGGCTCTCTCTGTTCAAAGTGTAGGGCTTTCGGCAGCCTAGGCCATTCTGATGCACTCATAACATTTACAAGCTTAAGCACTGCAATATCTGCTGTTTTTTTGTCATCCTTTTGTTTAAAAAGGTTTGATTTAATCCCTTCTTCATAAGTCACATTGTTAAATTATATTACAAGTGCTTTTTTTAATCAGGTTTCTTTGGTCTTTTGAAAGAACATTTAACATGTAGTATAAGAGTGGTATAATTTTCTGCTATCCCACCACAGTGCTTTCTTCGCTGATATGGATACACTGGGAAGTTTTGCTGACCTTGTTGCTTATAAATATTGGGTCTTTCTGTCCAGCTTCTCTTGCTTGCCAGATACATAGAAAAGACATGTTGACACTGATGCCAAACCTCCTCCCCCTTAAATATGAAGACATCATGACCTTCAAATGGGGGTTTCTGTGCATGGTCAAAGCAGTCAAAGCACTCGATCATGTAAAATATGGAACTGCGCATGTTTTTAATATGCATTTCCAAGACCCTGTAACCACCCTTTAAGTTCTGGCTGGCTTTTAACATTCTGAAATTGTCTTAATCAGCTAGCAAGGGGCCATAAAGAATCCTAATAACAGTCTGGAGAGCAAACATTGAGGTAGGACACAACTTAATGCAAAGACAAAGTTATTTTTGTGCAGAAAGACAACTTTTTGTTCTTCTCAGCCTGTGTCTGTACTCATCTGCTTCGTGTTTAGGTCACTGTGTTTGATTACTGCCCTGTTAAGGAATAATGGATTGCACAGTTTTCCCAAATTGCACACTCATACACACTGGCTCCCCTGACTGTCTTTATTTCTCACATAAACTTTCTTGCCCTTTCTTGGTGAACACACACACTGAAGATATTCATCTACATACACATCCCAGCCACTTCATATTCGGTCTCACCATATTCCCTCGCTCCCTACAGCTGGGCCAGAAGTAGCAATCAAGACATATGGGCGAGCCAGCCAGGAGGATCGCTCAACCTCAACCTGCCAAACTGAACAACTACACCCTCCTTACTTTACCTAAATGACTCATCTGTGCCTCACTTTTTCAGTTCCACCATTCCTCTGTCTGACTTGTTCTTGAAGTCGAGCAGATGTGTAGTTTTTTTTTGTTTCACAACCATTTTACACTGCCCATCTAAAGAAAAAGTTGTTACATTGTCTTTCATTTTGGCACAGGTGACACAGTCTCACTCAGAATATGCTCACACTCGGAAGGATGAATTAATTCACTGAAATAACCTGCAGTATATTGACGAAGTCAGCTGAACATTATTCTTTGAGTATATAATGCTGCTGAACCTAGACTAGACTAACTTTACCAACTCTAGATCATATCATTGTCCCCACAGCTTGCATTGTAGATGCTACTTAACCTGATACTCCCAAAACTCTGGACTCATTGGCCCACATGGCCACATTCCATTCAATACTCATGTTTCTTAGCAAAGTTGTGCCCTTTTTCATTAACTTGACTGATAAGTGGTTTTCCCTTGTGCTCTCAATGTTTTCTTCTGACTTAATCTCACTCAATGTTAGAGTGATTATTTGAGATGTTTATCCGACCTTATTTGTATTGCAAAGATAATTGTACCTTATTGTCTAATAAGGCATTTCAAAGTTCTTAATGCAGTTTTAGTAGATTCAGGAATCTCCTCAGATGTTCCTTTTCTTGATTTATTCTAGTTGTTTGACCCTGCTGAAACAGACCGTTCAGTGTTCCCTGACATAGTTGTTTAAGAACTGAGAAGCTACTCATTCCATCAGTTTGGGTTAAATATCTGAACATCCAATGATATTCTCTCAACTATTTATTTTGGTAAATCACAGTGATGATTACCTATCGATTTACTTTTTGGACAGGCAATTCAATGTCTCATATTCCAACTTTTGGAAATTTTATCATGACATCATAATAAAATATTATCATTCTATTGGGATTTTATGTTACAGATATTTGTAAAGTGATAGAAATTTGTGTAAATAGGTCATGTATGGTCTTTAGATGAAAATGTATGCAATTTTCAAAATTTTCAATTGGACACTTAGCTGCATTTCTGTGAAGACATTTTGTGTCATTTAGATTGGACAGCCATGTCTTGCTTGATTTGCAGTTGTTTCATACTCTTTCGTTTTTAAAGATATGGACTGTTCAAAGCTTAGTCAGAGTTTAAAGCTTGGGATAGTTTGTCATAACATAATTAAACTTCTGAACAATTTTCTTTATGACCTTCCTGATCTGTGTCCCTTAATGGTTTTAATGCATTAAGGGTTGCATCAAACAGATGGATTTATGAGATTTAATCACAAACTGGTAGACTCCATTCATCCATCCATGATCTTCTGCTTAACCCAGGATTGGGTCATGGAGGCAGCAGCTTAAGCAAAGAGGCTCTGTGAAAACTGGAGGTCACACTCTGATGAAGCCAACAGAGCTTTGTTCGACAATTAGATGATTTATAAAGGCAGTTGGTTTGGCACACTATTTAGATTTTTATTTATTATATTTTTTAAATCACACATTTTCCTTTCACTTTACCACACGGTGCTTTGTGTTGATCTGCTGCACAAAACGGGAATAAACTACATTTAAGTTTCTGGTTGTAACGTAGCAAATGTGAAAAGTTCTAGGAATATAAATACATAGCGTATGGTTTGTTTCGCCAAATAAGATCTAATGGACACCACAGCTTCTGAGCGGTACCACGCAGAGCGCAAACCTTATTTGAGCAAATCGAACTCTGACTCCAAAAGCACATTTAAATATGCATGTAAGATGTTAGTGCACCAGCTGAAGTGGTTAAGAGCTGGTGGTTGTATTCCTTCCAGTTTCCTGTACCTGTCAAGGCAGGCCCAGAGCTGGAGTTGTGTCTCTTATCCAGGTGCAGAGTTTGCAACATCTGACCAATTAAATCCTGCCACATGCAGAGAAAAAAAAACAGCCCCCAGATGTTTTCCCTCAGCTGGATGTCTTGGTGGGATGCTGAAGTGACAGGGAACCGTAGAATGTTATTCTGGGTGTTTCTGTGATTCAAGTTGTCAGTGATGAATTGTGTAACCCAGCAGAAGCAGAGAGAATGAACAGAATGATCATATTCATAACTCCTTTGAGTGGGGCTGTATTGAAAGTTGTCTGTGAAGATATGCTGTTAATATTTTAAGACATACTTAGCACAGTGCAAAAAAAATTATCACACCTAATTCCCTTATGTTTTGTTTGGAGGAATCTAGAAAAATGGTCTTAGCTGATCAGTAGTTTCCAATCTTTGGCTTTTCACCCTTTTCCAACCAAGTGTTCCAAGAGGAATGCAGGCATTTTGTTTAATAAAAGTGAAACTACTCCCTTTTCAGAGTTTCTCATTAAAGTCAAAGCAATAATCTGAACAATTTTCAGGACATAAACTATTCTTTGAGCTCTCAAATGTTAGGTGGCTTAATGGTTTGAGTGGCATATTAATTGCTTCATCTTTTGTTCTGATAATTTTTTTTTGTTTAGCTTTCTTACAGTTTCTATTTTCACTTAGTCTGCATTTTATTGTGATTGACTTCCCAGTAAAGTTGCTTTCATTCATATGAAGGACATTTCATGCATATCGACACCCCTGGTAAAGATCTGCAAAATGTATTTAAAAAATATATTTATTCTTGTATTTGCATTATTGCATTTTGAACAATTTTGTATTTTCTTTATTTTTACTGGTGCCAAAGTTATTGGCTAATAATAGTTTATACAATCCTGTTTGCACTTATCGAATGCAATCGGGCAAATTGCAAAAGGTTCTAACATACAGGGAATAAAATCTTGGTATTCTTGCTTTTGATTGTCCAGAATCCAAATTCTTCAGTCACCCTGCAGCCTATAGACTGGATTCAGGTCTGGGAACTGAGACGTTTATAGAAAAATGTTAATTTGTGTCTGTAGAGTCGTTTGTTGACCTTGCCATATGGTTTAGCTACCTATCCCGCTGAGAGATCCGATGACAGCCTATTTTCTGTTTTCTGGTGCCACATTTTGCTTAAAATGCATTTCACATGATTTATTTTTCATTTCACAAGATTTCTTAAGTTGGTCCAAGGTTTAACCAAGTTGCAACAGCTGTTCAGTTGCTAATATGACCTTGCTTGACGCTGCCAGAGTAGTTTGCACTAAGTTGGAATACATTAGGTAAAAACTGCCTCATTATATCCAAAATTCAGAAAAAAATGATAAATTAGTTTATTTCAAGGTGGTTTTGCACTCCAGAAGTGCCAGAAACAAACCATTTAGCTGTATCCCATAGGAAAACGCTGTCATTAAAGGCTTAACACAGTACAAATTTTCAGCAGAGCTTTAGATGAAGACCAGATGAAACTCTATAAGATAATCTGGCTCTTTGAGAGAATGACTGAAGATTTTTGCACAGTTCTGTATGTTTATTCCCTCTTGTTTTTGCTGCTAAGTGACTGTCAGCTGAAGGTGTTGACTTGTATTTCTAAGATGCAATCCTGCAGCTTGTCCTGTTTCACCAAACACACATTTTGTAACCATCTCATAACTCTTCCTGTAGATAAAAGTGAGTGCAGATCATTTGTCTCCTGGATTCCATGGCAACAGCTGAAAACCTGGACAGAGAGAACTGCCACTTTAACCTTGCTGAAAACCACAGCTATCCCTTCAGTAAGCACAGAACCATTCAGTGTGATTACCTGCCGTACTGTTCAAGTTCCCTACACCTCTGTCCTCCTGATTCCCCTCCTTTGTGTTTCCTCAAACTCAGCTGCTTTCTGTGATTTAATCACGAAACCACTCATATAATATACACACATATATAAAAACTCTGTAAAGAAGCAGGATTGTAATCGAGCTGCGGTGGCTTTATTTGCACTTCTGATCAATGTGGAGCTGGCAGTGTGTGAGGTTAATTCAGCTTTACTGGTGCTCACTGGCACAAAGCTGATTCAGTCACGTTAGCACAGCGCTTGGCTGCAGAGGAGCACTAAATAAAAGCTGTGCAAACTGATGAGACTTCATCACAACTGAGGCAGATGGCCGTGAAGATTTGTTTTTTCAGGGGTGTTGAAGTGTGATCAGGTCAGTTTATTTTGATGCAAATGCTTTCAATCATTTGATCACAAAGAAATACAAATTAAATGTCCTTGTTGCACATCTTAAGCAACTAAGGGACAATAAGAGAAAATACAAGCTGGAATTAAAAAAAACCCTAAATTTTTAAAATATAGATTCAAATGAATAATGAAAATAATTGAAAAGCAACAGGAAATTCCTAGGTATTCTAACAATTCTTGAAATACTGAGTTATTCACTTACATCTATCCAGTTTCGCCAAACTAAGAGCTTGAAACCCACAGAGATGTCTGAATTAGATTGTGAATGTATCTATATTAAAACTGTTATTTTTTGTTGTAAGCCTAAATCGTCATGTCACATTTCTTTTAATGCACTAAATAAAAGGTTTGTTATAAAAGGTTCAAACTAAACCACCTCACCTTGAAAAATCTAAGAACATCAGTGAAGCAAACTAATCTGAATAATTCAGACCTAAAAGAAAATATTTTCTAACATTTTAAGCTCTATAAAAGTATGCAGCATTTCAGATATGAAAAAGGTTGACTGACAGTTGGGGTTGGATAGAACATTAAAGAAATTTTTCAAAAATACACATACACAAAACTTAATTATTGGTCGATTAGTTCTAATTTATTAAACACAAAATCTTTTTAATCTCGGTCTATTTCTCGTCAGATGTTTTTTCTGAAAGTCATTTGCAGATTTAGCAGAATAAAGTCCAGTTTTGGAGGCTGCAGGGGTTGGATGGTCATCAAACGGAATAATTTATGGCACGGTTCACAATGTTTTGCACATGCTGGAAAGATGTTTAAAATGCTCTAAAATAAAAACCCATATGTATTTTTATTGCAGTAGCAAATTCTCACAATACAAAAGGTTTTTTCTTACTCATTTCATTCAAGAACTTATTATTTCAAAATCTTGAGTGACATGTACATCCCCAATATTCTGATATATAACTAAAGTATTCCAGTTATATTTGCATCAGTGGTAATACCAGGTTGTTGATCATGTGACTCGTGATGCAGAAAAAGTGTTTCCATTGCAGTTTTGCGAAATAAACCAAATTTAAGAAAAGCTTAAATTTGCACCAAACTTAAACTTAAACTTAGCACCAAAACTTTTTATATGTCCAATGGAAATGCAGCTAGTGAGCTAAAGCAGAGAAAAATCTCCAACATGTAGGGCATTGAGGTGGGGTCCACTGCTGGCAAGCAATTGAAAGAACTGTGAAAAAACATTGTTCCTGTAGTGGGCTAAAAAGCTGGGTTAGATTATCAGAAGTGCAAAAAGTTGATGGATTTTTGCAGATTGAAAAGACCCGTTTGGTACAGTTTCGATTGAATTTTCTCTGCTAAATATTTTCTTTATGGTTCGCTTGAAGATGAAAAGGAACTTTTGCACGTTACCAGAATGCTTAGCAGCTTCCGGAGGAAAAGGGCAAGGAGATTTAACACTGAAAGCATTCTAAAATGGATGAATCACTGAGCTGCAGTTTCAGGGGGCAAATGTGAAAAGAGATTGGTTATGTTAAAATTTATGAAAAATGAAATTATAAAAATTAGGATGCTAGTATTATAATGCTACTGTCATCATTTACTGAAATATCGTTCGCTACATGGCCTCATAACGAGGAAGTAAACATCAAACTAGCTCTCAATGCCAAAACTTTGACAAACCTTCTTATCTTGCAAAAAGCTCCAACACAAATCTGTTCAAGCTCTGTGTATCTGGGCTCATAAACAATGGATGCATCTTCATATATTTTTCATCAAGGATATTGTTCTGTAATACCATCGTAACATGCATAATGTTATTTTCAAGAATGCATGCATTGTTGATTTATGGTCCTTGTACCAGATTAAGCTGAACCAAAAAGTCACAGAATGCTCATGCAGTGATGAGAAGCATCTCCTATAAAGCTACTCTAACTCTGGAGCCACAGCACAGACTATCTGCTCTTCCCTGTCTGCGGTTGTAAGGTCAATTCAGGGCTTGTCTGCATGAAATTCATATGTTTTGAAGGATGAACACACATACAGAGGGGTTGTTCTCCTTTTATCTTAACAGAACTGCTTTGAAAATAAATGGCCTTCTTCTGTCTTGAGGGACAAATGGCTCAGCGTGACCTGCCAGCGTCCTTCACTGCTGCTGGATTCGCACCAAAGACCCCCAAGCTGCACTACCCTGCACTGCACTCTGCAGCCAGCACCGCCCTCTGACACCAATGCTTTCATGTTACATACACACACCGCATCAGAACACAAACAAGGCTGCTGCTGTTTCCTCGATTGATTTTATGCCACTAAGTAGAGGACAGTGGCTGCACTTTGAAAAATTGAAGACTGAACATGGTTTTTATTCATAAGGACTCTGGCTGGATTTCCTATTTGTAGTCAGGAGGTTTCATCAAGAATGCTACTTTAATTCTGACTATTCTGTTTTATGGTGGAGTAATTGCCCAGCATAGGTGTGCAATGTTTTTTTAAAGCATAAACTGAATTCTTAAACTTGAATTTATTCAAAATTATGCATAAAGGCTTGGATATCTATGAACAGGGTTCTTACAATATCTGGGTCTTGAAATATCTGGGAAAGTAGAATTTGCTTTTAATTTATTATTCAGGGTTTTAAACTGGGCCTGGGGTTAAACAGATCATCATCAAAGGTGGTGCAGATGCAAAGCAAAGCACTGAAACAGCTATTTTCTTTTAAAAAATATGAACTGCAAGTATATGAAAGTTCACAAATTATACTTTATGAAGAATAAGATTTGAAAAATCTGTGGTTGCTCATAAGAAGCCATATTAGATCAACATAAATCAGAAAATGTAATCATTTGTGAAACACACAGAAAATAAAGCCTCAGGACTGTTCTTGTGTTTTCAAGGCAACGTAAAAGATGCTGATTTGTGTAAAAATAAAAAAACAACTTTTAAAATGTAGAAATCTGTGTGGATTTTGTCGATCTTGCCAGAATTTGTAGCATTAAACCGGCTGTTGATTGGGAAAAAGTTCCATGTTTGACTTTTTGTTGGTCCACACAATGAAGAGAAAGTCCACAATAAATTCAAACTTTTGCAATTCTTGTTTTTGAAAATCCTTGATTTTGTGTGTGAGCCACTTCTTCTTCAGCTACAGTTTTGTCATATTTACAATGAGAAGTCATAGTTTGATCATCAGAAGTTATGTATGGAGACTACTGAGAGTTTATTCAATTGTTTTCAGGATTCATATTTATAATGTAAACATATTTTTATCATACCACAGTTATTTACAAAAATATACTCAATGATCATGTCAGGAATAAAATGATTATTAAATAAGATCAGAAAAACTATATTTGATAAGAGAGAAAATAAAGATGTTTGCTAGTTATGTGTGAAATTGTTAATATCCCATTAGAAATACCAATGGGACATCTGATGGAAAGTGCTGGTGTTCACTGAAGATTTATAGATCTTTATTTTCCAGAACATGCCATATTTTCTGGATGTAACTCAGAAGTTTCATAAGGTTCCAGTGTTTCTGATTAGACCTTCACATTCTTCCATTTGTTTTCCCACAAGTCTCACTTTTATGAATTCGGGGACTGTGGGGCCAAATGTGGCAGCCTCTGTGATTTATTTGATCTATTTTTATTTTCTTTGCTTTCTGCGGATTTAATGATGCTGCTGTAACTCTCCAGTGTCGAACGTCTCATTTATGGTTTTCCCAACCTCAAAGGCACTTAGTTTGCATCGATCATTCATTAGTATATCATAATATTGACGTGAATGCGTAATGTCAGTCAATTAAGGACAGAGCGAGCGCAGCAGTTTTCCAAAGCAGAAAGGGGAAAGCTTTTGTAGCTGTGCTTTATTAGTGTGCTCAGAAATGAGGACGCAGCATTTATAGAACTTTTTCTATATTGACTTTGTGTTTTGGGCCTGCAGGTACACCCTTTGCTGATGCGAGAGAGGCGCTCAGAGTCCCACAGGACCAAGCTACTGCGTCGGACAGTCAGCGTTCCTGTTGAGGGAAGGCATCACCCCGAGATGGGTAAGTAATCTTTTCCTCCAACGATGCTCCAGCCGAACAAAACAGCATTATTTCTTAAAGTAAAGCAAGAAATCATATCCAGAAGTTTTAGCAGTTTGAAGTAAATGTTGAGGTCTTTAAAACATTTCCTGTTCTTCTGTGTTTGAGGGAAAGCGACAACAATGTATTAGGTCCATTATAGATGGGAAAAAAGAGTAAATATTCGACAAACAATATCAGAAATTTCCCACAAAAATAAGAAAATTACTTAGCTTGAAAAGTCAAAAATTAGTTAGAAATAGCTCAGAAATTGTGGGTGCTGTGATGGCTCAGAGGTAAAGCACAACCCATGTATGGAGGCCTTCTTTCTCAATGCGGCCGTCACAGGTTTGACTCCCAACCTAATGACCTTTGCCCCGTGGCCTCCCCCTCTCTCATTACCCACCTTCCTGTCTGACCGCTCTCAAATAAAGTCCACTAGGGCCAATAAAACCTTTACATATTAATAAAAAAAGGGGAAAATAACTCAGAAATTATGAGATTGTCAGAAACTTTCTAAAAAAAACCATGGAAATTTGTGAGTTTGAAAGGTGGAAAATTTCTTTTTAAAAAAAAGGAATTTCAGAGTTTGTAAAGTCAGAATGTTTCTGACTTTCTAGTAGATTGCAGCAGAGAGAAGGAACAGTTACTTAACATTGTATCCATTTGTGTTGACTTCCTCAGAATGTACATGGCGTGTTTTTCATGGGAGTGGGACTGAGGGTTTTATTTCCCATCGCTTCCGATAAAATCTCCTCAGACAGTGAGCATGTATTCTGGATGTGAAATTTCCAAGGGATCTTACCATGTCCATGCTTCACAAAGTTGATGTTTCTGACATAAACACATCGCGCAGCAGTCACCAGCCCGACTGGGTCATATTAGATCTTTTTCTTCTTTTTGCAATGTCTAATTTTGATTCTTTTGAGTAGTTTGTTAATTTAGAGATAATTATTTGATTAATTCAGAATGTGATCCAAAGCAACCATTTGGCTTTCATTGTTGGGTGCAACACTAACCCCAGGGTAAACATTACGCAGAGGTGCTTCATGGAAACATTTTAAAAAAGATTAAAACACTCAAGTATGCATGAAGTGCTTGAGGTTACTCAGCATCCTTCTGTTTGAGAAAAAAAAACTCCCTTTGGTGTTTGATTTAAGCTGAACCATCTTTTTAGACCTTGTACAGTAAACTTACAAAAACTTACTCCTGCCTCAGGAATCCTTTTCAGAGGCTCATGAGAGAGAATATTTCACAAACTAACAATCCTTAAGAGTTTTAATGCAAACAATTGACAATTAACATTTAAATTATACTTCAAAGCTAACTTTATTGTCATTTCAAACAGTGCAATTGCTTATTGTTGTAAACATAAACTGGATTTTCTTTTAGCTACAAAAAACATACTGGCAGCAAAACATTGAATGGACATCTTACTTTGCCCAAAGATCCTGCTTCGGAAGAAAAGTTGGAGAAATTAATAAAAGTAAAAAGGCGAAGGGGGGACATTTATCTTTATTCACCAAAAACACAAATGCAAAAGTTTTTGCCACAGGACTCTGAAACCAGTCCTATAGCTACAAAACTTTTCTTTATTGGAAAGAACAACTGACGGCTGCGGGGCAGGAACACAACACAACTCACATATTCTGTTCACAGAGCTGAGAGAACTGATGGATCAATAAGAACATGGGTCAGAAAACATGGTTTCTTTTTAAATATAATGTTCTCATTATTTTGATGGAATATTTTGGATGGTCATTTGGCTAATTTTATATTTTTAAACCATTATTGCTTCTATTCTGTTAGGTTTGGCTGCTTATAATAGGTTGGTTGCATAGCAACAAAATGGTGCTTTTTGTTTCTTTTGAGCCTTTTCTCTTTCTGTATTTAGCAGCACTCACAGCAGCACTCCAAACCTGACCAAAGATAAAAGCTGGATTCAGCTTGGAGCTCAAAGCGCTGCTTTTGTTTAGATTCTCACTTTTTTATTGTGTAAATTTTGGTGAGTTTTTTCTTTTCTGTCTCTGGTTATCAAACCGTGTTATGGCTGCGTCTGTTGTTGGTGGATGTGAGTTCCTTTAGGTCAGGTTTTATCATTCTCCCTGTGGTTTTTCACCTTCCGAAGCCTTTTGAAACGGACCCTTCTTCGTCAGCCCTCTCTGTTTGTTGTTCCTGTCTCCGCCGTCCACAGATGTCTTTCTCAGGTCCTCCCACTTCTTTCACCCGGCACCTCTTTGTCTCTCTCAGCTATTTTGTGTCTCTCCCCTGTGACGTCCTCTTTCTGTGGCTCCGCCGGCGCTGCCGCCTCTTTGCGGCCCGGGAGTGCTGATTCAACAGGATAAATATTTCCCTTAGTTGTTGTATGATTGGCTGTCTGGCCACAGAGCAGCCACACGCTGACACATTTGTTGACACGGTCCCGCTGCATTTTGACACACGCTGACATAGCAAAGCCAGTTTAGATCACCCACATGCACAGCTGCTTTGAAAACACACACAGTTGTAGGAAAATTAGGACACCCTATTAAATATTTGAGACTTTCTAAAGTAAATTGGATATATATGTATATATAATCAAACTGATTTGAAGCTGTGATGTTTTAATCATAATTTTACTTGGCATTTTGCTATTACCAACTATAAAAAGTCAGATGAAGAAAACAAACATTGTGGCAATAAAGCAGTTAACTTTCCAACAGCACATCTGGATGAGAGACATGAAATTTTGTTTCAAGATATTTTTAAACTTGTGCAAATATCTTCATGCAGAAGCACACAGCAATGCAAATATTGTATAATATTAGCATAAATTGCAAGAAACGGAAGGCGTTTCTATTATATGAATATATTCATTGCAGTAATGTAATATTATTGTTCAAAAGGGTAAGAATGGCAAGAATATGAAACTGATTTTTATAGAACTGGAAACTTCTTGCATTAAATTTTGATCTAGCTTTATTTCTTTGTCTCGGGTGAAAGCTTTACGACTACATACTGTATATATTTACTATAAAAATAAACTTGCCTTTTCTGCATATAGCCGATTCTCCGTTAATTTTGGTCTAAATTTCCCTCTAAGGAGACAAGGGAACGCATTCTTGCGATCTTCTTAGATCTAAAAACTTTTTGAAAGTCTTTAAAAATTTCTCTTTAATTTGTAACTTTTTTAAAATCTAGAACATAACTGTTTTTAAGACACTTTATTCTGACCTGTGTCTCACTAAGACATAACTGATTCTAAAGGGATAAACTGCTGTCACTTTTAAACTGGGTTTGTTTGAAACTGTTGGTCTGTTGTCGACACAATAAGTTCTCATTTATTCTGATTCATCTAGTAATATTCCAAAATATTGGAGGAAAACAAATGGCAGTAAAAAGTATTTTCTGATCAGGATCTCTCTGTCTATTTGAATCCAGAGCGTTTTTGTGGGTATATTGTGATTTATTACTCATTTAAAAACATTATTATGCATGATCTAATTATAAATCTTTTGGGGGGTTTCTGAAGCTCATCTCTGAGATAACGTGAAACAAATGGATAAAAGTTAAATGAGATCAGATATATATTTTACCTATAAAAACTAGTCTTCCTGGGGAGATCTTCTTGATTCCACAGATTGTCATCATAATGTGGGACAGAGCAAATTTTCCTTTTTATTTTCATTTGTCTAAGGAAGCATTTATGGCTTTTTCTTACTCTTCTCAAACTGATTATCAGAGAAACTACTGCGATTAGGATGGGCATGTTCAGGTGGAAATGTGTTGTTTTTTCTTCAGATCTGTGCAGACTCATTCATTGACGGCAAATAAACCTATGATTAGCTGCTTGGTTTGTCTGGTTCCCAGGTTACCAAAATGTCAGAGGCTGAGGCATCTTGTAAAAGCTTTGAAAACAGCTGTGCTCTTTCCAGATTTCATCCTAGGGGTCTGGACAGGCGACCAGGCAGGAGTCTACCCTGCCTCTCACACTGAACCCTGGAGGTATAGTTAAGGCTTTTCCATAGATAAGAAACATAAAAATGAGGTTGAACACAGCAAATCATTTTCATTTCTATATAAGATTCAAAGTAAATGTAGTCAAATTGAGAGGTGGTAGTACTTACTGTGACTATCCTTGCTGTATTTCTACTCGGTTCACTATATTTCTGAAAGGCTAAGACCAATCATCTCCTCTGAAAGGATGGGCAGCTTAAGTATTTCCCGCAGTTGAAGGACATGATATCGCCCTAATCAGTAGATCAGAAACAGCCATTCAGAAAAGCTGCTGGAGATATTTGATCTGCTGCAGCCTGTCAACCGTTTGTGAAACCGCAGAGAATTCAGCTTCCATCAAAACCAGCACTTTCTAAGGATACTGATAAACTGAGACATGAAAATGTTTGATATATTACAGACAGTGTTCTATTTCTGTCTGTGTCTGAACACATTGTTTTGTTTTTCCTTTTTATTCAGTTATAATAGCTTTTTTAATGATGGAGGCAATCATATACTAAACACATTTTTTTCCTGAATAATCGCAAAAGTAAGAAATTAGTTTAGTAGCTTATGACTTTTAAAGGAAAAAGGATTCTTGTTTTAACAAAATATTCCTCCTTTTTATGTACTTATTGACATAAAATAGTGTCTCTAGTATTTAGTACTTACATTTTTTAGAGCAGACAGATCCCTACGAATGTTGTTTTTGTAACAAATAAGGGCATTTGTCTTAGAGTCCCAAAAATATACAAATTTATATTCCAACATTCCCTGAAAAGATCAAGTCAGCTAAAGCTAATTCCCTCATGTTGTTAATAGTTACCTAATTAATGTCAGGCTGCAGGATTTTGGTGAATCTGAAAGACAGCAGCTACTTTTTTTCCTCCAGTCTTGCTCATTAACCTCTCCACAATGAAGGCGTTAGGCCCCACTAATAAATGTGGTTCTCAGTGTTTTGTGTTTAAATTGTAAATCGACTTTACTTCAGCTTGTTGTGTTTTCCAGAAAAACCCTTATTATGTGATTCAATCAGCTGCAGGGAAGAAAAAAACAGCAAAATAAAGCTGAATGGTCTTTGGCTGAACAATTTTCAACAAAAGTAGTTTAAGCGCTCAGGAAATCTTTTCCTTTTGTCCTTGTGGAACTCACTTAGTTTTCATAACACACTAAAGAAACGGACTTGTAATATAGAATATCATTGATATGGTCCATAAATATGCTTGCTTTCTTAAATAAATTAAATTTTGGTATGGAAGGTTGATGCAACAACAGTGGATCTCTAATGTATTGTGGTGCTGAGCCGTTCAGTGATTTATAAACTTCCAAGTATTTTTAAAGTCTCTGAGCTACAGGGAGCCAGTGTATGGACTTTAGAACTGGGGTGATGGGCTCTATCTTCCTGGTTTTAGTGAGAACACCAGCAGCAGCGTTCTGAATCAGAACTCCAAGACCACTAAGGACTTTCTGACACACATATTCGGCTCTGTCGTTTATTTAAGTGTGAATGTATAACCTACATTTACCTTTGCACCTTTTATGTGTGGTCAGTCAGTGAAAATTGTTCATTTAGACAGGAACTCCTATGTACTTTCTGTTATGTGTTATGATGTATTTCCTGTCTGTTCACAGCTCCATAGACTAAAGAGACAAATAATGAATGACAAATGAATCAAACAAATCCAAACAGCTCTTCTGTTATCTGTTTGTCTAGCTGGATAGTGCCGTTATATCTAGTGAGGACAGAACATCCAGAGTAGATTCTGTTGTTGCTGCAGCTTGGTGAGCTTCTCCTGACCAAAGATAGATCAGAGGCTATAAGTAATGCACATTCAAGCCACAATGCCATCATTTTATCATAAATGACTGTATTTGGCTCACTGACAGTGTTCTGAGTGTGATGAGGTTGTAACCTTAGTATGAGAGGAATGTGATCAGTAGAACAGATAGACTATCTCCTCTCCCCCAAATATAAGGAACCTGATATTCTGCCACCAAAACAAGACAGCATGACCGCCCAATGGAAGTTGTTTGAGTGCATCACCTGGTCCAGAGGAGCTGCTCCACAAGAGCCTGCAAAGACCATCCACATACTGGCTGTTTAGTTATATTTTAGTACGACTTTAATCGTGTGTAGAGGGCCTACAAATAAAGACTCTCTCATTGAAAGTTAAAAAACTGTTTGCGGTAAACCACTCTTAACATTCATAACTTGCACACTTCCTTTCCAGGAAGCAGCTATATAAGAATGTTTTCTTACACTTTAACTTGCTTAGTTGCAATATTTCCAATCCACAATCAAGTCTAGCATTGTGTGACGGATCAATACTTGAAATGATGTCCCTCGCCTTCAATTATTGTGCTTTTCTGTGAAGTGGCGCCTTGGCCCATTAAATCAAGATGACAGCCTTGCTACCTAAAATGAAACCAGCGAAATATGAGAGAAGGCATGAAATTAAAATGCCACTGATCCTCCGTCTCCGCTGACGGTACATCTAACACAAGGCGGCTAATCTTATGCTGCAAATTTACATTCATCTCTGCATCCCTGACTGAGCTTTATTTCTGATCCTTGATTTGTGACAGTTTGCTACAGTTGACCTTTACATCTACGTTTAATGTGAATTTAAATTACACCAGAGAGCAACCTATATGCTTACTGTCTTTCTCAGTCAACCTTTTAAATACCTGCCACCGTGAAATAAGTCTCCTTCATCAGAATTTTCAGCCTTTCAAGAAGTCAGTCACGGTCAAACATTTCACTCCTTTCCAAAGAAAATTCCTGTAAAAAACCTTTAATAAGTAGAAGTAAAATTAATTATCATTTCATGTTTTAATTTATATATTTTTAATCAGAATGGGAGAAGAAAAGTTGCATAGTTAGAGCGCAGCCACAGCAGCAGCAGAGTTCATCACTGTGAGCACTCTGCTGTGCAGGTTGATAGTTTATTAACCTTGTGCTCCAGTTGCAGGCAAAGTGAAGTTTTTCCCCCAAGCAGCTCGGGGGGGTTTGTGTTCAGGGAGATTTGCTGAATCGTCGAGCTGTCTTTGTTTTGCAGCGGGGAATGAATACAAATGTTCTCCTCCGCCGTTCTGCTCCGTGTTTGATGGACATGGACATGGAGGTCTCCTGGAGGAGAGCTGCAAATGAGCGCTGTGCTTGTCTGAAGGCTGCATGTCCACTGGGCTGTGTCAGAACACTGTATGAGTAATTCTGCGCTTTGGTAAACAGTTTCTTACGGAAATATTTTCTCATGAATTATTTTGTAGTTTATTGAAGCAGTGGTTGCAAAGTCACTCCTAAAAGGTGGTTATAATAATAATAATAATAATAAAAACTGGGGCATTGAAACCTCAAATATTTGTAATGTGGATGTAAAATTTAGGAATGAAGAAATTCTTCATTCATTCTTTTTTTTCATTTTGTTTTCTTCACCTCTCTTACTTGCACATTATATAAATAGTGTAAATAAACTATACAAACCTACATATTCCTGGTTACCATAAGTTCTCTCCATGTAAGAACAGTTCAATAAATTTCATACCAGACGTTTTATGTCTGGAATTTCAATTTCTGCAAGATTCAACTTTCCAAATGTGTTAATTTCCAGGAATCAAATATTAAACTACCAGGAGGTTTTTGATTGAGTCCTAAATTAGTTAATACATTATGCAAACCAGACTTCATTTCAGTTCCATTTTCTTTGCTCATTATTTATTTTTCTTTTAATGGAATCCAACAGGTTGCTTTAAATCACGGCCTCTTATCAATACCTCACTCTGAGCAAACATTTATTCAGGAATAAACATGACCAGGAATCTTCTGCCCAAACATACTTTAAATGACAAAATAACCAAAAAGAAAACTTGGTAGCAACAGCAATGCATGCAGGTAAGGAGAGTAAGCACAGTGGAGTAGGGAATAATGGTCAGTATGTTATAAACCAGCCAAAGTATTTGGCTACAAAACTCAAAAAAATAGCTTAGGATAACCCAGGTTAGTCAATAAGATTCATGAACATTTTGTGTTAATCTTTTTTTGTTATTATTGGATAGCAAACCAGGTTTGGGTGGCTGGCTAAACGTGAGAGGAGCCTAATAAATGCCTGAAGGAAAGCTGAAATTGGAGCAATATGTTCCAAAACTCTGGATTCAGCAATTAGCTGAATTTATTAGACTGTCTGAAAATGAACACATATAGTATTCCTGTCTTGAAACAACAAATGCATGGGTTAGGTTTTTTTTTTCTTTAATGGATATTTTAGGAATATTGCACAGGTGAGACAAGAATGACTCAGACACCTGTTTAGATCTAAACCACATCCTGGTCAAAGATGGCACCAAGGTTCTTTATAATGTTACTGGACATCAACCTAAAGCCAACCTTAGCAATTCACTGAACAGTTTACATTCTAGATGTTCTGGGTCAAAATAACAACTTCTTCTCTGCTTTGAAATAAAGAGCATACAATTGAAAATTTATAATTTTCCAATTGACATGCATGTCTAAGACAGTTGAGGGTTTTTATATAATTTCTTCCCAAATGGAAGCTATAACTCATCAATGTACTGAACTCTGTGAAGCTTCAGTGAATACCTGGTTTCAAAGATTCATCGTTACCTTCAGTCATTTTTTAGATAAATTATATTTCAGTTTCTTCCCACCACCTGCTTGAGGAGCAGTTATCTGTCTCTTCCTACCTAAATGTGTTAGCTTGCAGCTGGCATTTCTGGGTTATATCACAGTCCAGTGATACCAACATCATTTATTTCAATTTTTATGCAAAGTGATATGTAAATGAGGCTATTGCATAACTTGAAATGTCTTTCTGAACGCTAGACCCCGTGGGTTGGTGTGATGTAGCGGTCAGCTATATCATCCTGCCTTATCAACATGCACAGATGGACAAAGAGCAGATAAATCAAACAAGTCCTGTCTCGATTTAAGTGACAGCCAGCAGCTCTGCTCACACAGACGTCTTCAGTTTTACAGCGATTTAGCTCTTGGCCAGCATTAGAAGTTGTGGTCGATGTTTTGCTCACACAGACTGCATTCTGCAAGTTGCACATCTGCTCCATGAGAAATTTTATTTATTTTTTTAATCTGCCAAGCAATGATAAGAGAATTTAAGCCTCTTTGAAAGGGTTAAGAACTAAAATCTAATTGATTTCAAGGTGTTCGAAACGTGTGGAAAGCACAATTTCAAACCTGTCGGCGTATCTTTCAGCTGTTTGATTTTCTAAGGTTGGATACACAATAAAACAGTTTTCTTTGCGATCACATAAATGTTTTACTTTATAGTATTTATTCAGATTGTGCAGAAAAGAAACTCTGTTTCCTGATCGTCTCTGAACCCAAATGTAGATTCCCAGTGCCTTTCCTTCCTAAGATAGATTTGGTTTCATGGATTCTGCTCTGGTGGCTCATTTTACGTGCTCATATCTGCTGTGCGACTTTAGAAGCTAATTAAATGCATCTCAGTAGCTTCACAGCTGAGATGCTGACAAGATGTCGGTTATTGATCTTCGCGGCATATAATTAATATTAGACATCTACTGATGAGCTACATCAGGCATCCGTAGACACACAGAGTGTGTTTAGGAGTCAAACAAACACACAATCAGTGTCAAAGACCCGGGTTAGAAGGCATTCATTGTCATTACAGCTAATAAACCACCCACTTACTTGACACAGTCCCCAGAAAATCACGTCTTCCAGCTGCACTTAGGTTTTTTTGGGAAGAAATAGTAAAAAAGCAGATTTAATACAGTATAATGAAGACATCATTTTGGTGAAAGAAACAATAAGTCTAGATTCTGCAGTGTCAGTTCACTCATAACTGGGGAAAACTGTCTTGTTATAAGTGAAAAACATTTGCCAGCAGAACAAGTTATTTTTATTAATATTGAAGAGTTATTGGCTTATAGCAGACTCCTATTTCTTGCTGAAAAGTTTTATATTATCTCTGTCTTGTGTTAAGTGTATTAAGATATTTGCCCTAGATCATAGACAAAAATACTTGGTAAGATTTTGTGTTTTTGCAGCATGTAGGTTTAAGGGCCATAAAAAGAGACTTGGAGTATCAATATCTTGTCTCTTTTAAGTTTAGTCACTTGCATATTGAAGTAGAAACACAGTATAATCCAAAGATCCAGAGAAAATGCATTATATAAAGGTTACTGATCATTGAATGAAGTACCCTCAAGAAGCCAAAATACTGGCCTCTGCAGATACTGCAGTCTTCACTGGAATATCAGCAGAAATTACATACTTGTGCATTATAAACTTATAGATGTTAAAAGAAAAGGCGATGACGATTATTCCTGTATGGATCAATCAGGAGTATTTTACCCTTAAGATTGCAGTGGCAGGTTATGAAGGTCAGTGGTTTTGCTAACAGAAATGTGATTTTCAGACACAATCCAGCTCCTGTCGGTCACATCAACTCAGCTGGCGCACGACTAAAAGAAGCAAAGTGTAAAAGATTAAAATAGATACTGTAGTTTTTGCATATTCAATAATAAGTTAAGACATAAACATTTAAACAGACTACAAATAATATCTTTAATATGACAAGAAAGTACTTTGTATGACTAGGTTTGTCTGTAAGATTATTTTAATTTTAATTTTAATTCAATGCTTGGGTCTTGGGTTTATTCATGTTGATGTGGTCTGTTGAAGACAACCTCTCTGCTCTGAGGGTTAATTATGTAAAAATCGTCTCTTACTAAACAAATCTACTCACAGCATGGCTTCCATCTTTCAGACTGAACAAACAAAACAATTTTCTGCATCTCTACTTACCTACTTCCTCTATTAAAGACTTTCTATCCCTCAGGCATGCAATTTCACTCTGTGATGGAGAACACTTCTTTGTTTGTAGTGTAATCTGTGCCTGTATTTATTACGTGTTCATTCACACCCTGGAGCCACACCAGCTTTCTGCCTCTACTGTCTACAGAAACTGAGTGAATGCATGAAAATTAGCTAGGAAATCATGGTTATAAATAGCAGAGAAGTAAGTCATGTGCATATGATGTGAACTTCCCTCTGTTTTAAATACAGTCTCCATATTTTAGGTGGTCCATGAAACAACTATAATTGCAGAAAGAGGGATGCAAGTAGCAGAACATCCTCACTTATTTCTGATCACGAGTCACAGTGAAACATATTTATTTGTTATTCACATTTGATTTGGTTTTATGTTGGATGACTTTCTTGATACAACCCTCTCGGTTCATCCCTGTTTTCTGAGTTGCTTGAGTTGTAGATCCTGTGTTTACTTAAAAAAATAAAAGCTGTCATTTAAATGGCATTAATGAACTGCAAACTGTTTCTGAGAAAAAAATAAAAGCGTTTACAAAAGTTTTTTTTCTACAATTGGCATTTCGTAGCAAATAATTCCTGACCTATTTTCTGGTGTTTGATATTTTGTGAGATGTAAGTTTTTAAATGTTTCTCTACTTTACTTTAGTTACAGACTAGACAGTGGTACATTGTAAAACAAACAAATCTACTGTATTGTAGTTTCCACATGACTAATGAAATGAAACCTGTAGTGAAAAAGTTATGCTGGCCTTTTAAACTAAAACCTACAAATACTAGAAGTCTAGATATTTTATGCAACAAGTTACTGCAACATTATATTCCAGGTTGATCATGGTACCAAAATAGTGACAAAAAAGGAATGTTAAAATAAAGTTTACAGATTAGTTGTTGTTATTATCTATAATAGGAGGTTTATGGTTTTTACTCCAGAACTGTGATGTGAAAGAAGTTTAAACCAGTGACCTAAACTGGCCTGGCATAAAAAATTGTTTGTTGTTGGCCTTTCAAAATGAAGCTAGCAGCTAATTAAATTTTGATTTCTTCAGTAATGTGTGTACTTAAGAAGTTTGTTGTTTTAACCTTAAAATAGTTGGGAACAAACTGTTCAAAGTTGAGGAACATCTTGTGTTTCTTCCCTTCTTGCATTTTCAAGGAGAAAAAAAAAGATTAAGTTTGGAGTTGTTAAAAACTTTTTTATGTTTACCTTTAGGGCTTGAGTTGCTTTGTAGCAGCATTACAAATGCATAACCATCGTTATGATGTCGAAACGTATCAAAAGAAGCAGACAGACTGACATGCCTTCACATGTGCCACATCAAACGACATCAGCTCATTTGACAGTTTCCCCTGCGGCACTCTGGAGGTCTGGCACATCTGCATATGCACCAGTGGGAAATAAACTGCTTCCAACAGCTGTTAAATATGTTTAAACCCCTCCAGGCCTTAAAGTAGTCCACACCAGCATCACCTTCTGACAAAATGGCAGTCATTTTCTCACCATAGTTGCATACTTTTCAAAATATTTGCTGAGTATGTGCGCTCAGCGACATCCAGCTTCACACTGACTTGCTCACATTCACACCTGGCAGATGCCCGGCACAACCAGCGTTTTAAAAAGAATTTGCATGCACTTCACAGCTCCAGTATTTAGGATGAAGTGTTATGTTCAGGCTCAGCTGTACCTGGAGGTGGAAACTGATCTGATTTGCTGCATTGCCTTTACATAGATTTATGTTAAAGAAATCCATTTCCTTTTAATGATTTGGAGGTTAAGAAGCTCTTTGTCATTTCCCTCAAAGTTCCTCATGTGCATCTGCTATATTTACCATACCAAAGTTCATCAGGTGTGACAAAGCATCTGCATTTGCAGTTTTTACTGTGTAGCATAACATGAGATTAAGCTACAGGCAACAGTGGCTCAGTAGAAAGGAGTTCATCCTGTAACCAGTGAGCTGCCGATTCAAACCCTTCTGCTCCGTCTGTCTTTGTGTCCTTAGGTAAGACACTTCACTCACCTCTCCTGGTAGTGGTGGTCAGAAGGCCCCTGAGCAGCTGTGGCTACAGTGTAGCTTTCCACTATCAGCATGTGAATGTGTGTGTGAATGTATGTGTGGGGGAGTAATAGTGTTAAGAGCTTTGGAGTCCTTTGGACTGAATAAAGTGCAAATCAAGCACATGCCATTTACCATATTTTTGTACAAAACAGAGCTTACATAAATTCTGTATCATTTGTACGTGAAGTGTACTGTAGAGCAAAAGTTTGGAAGAAACATTACATTTGTACAAAATACCTTCCAGTATAATTAACATGATTGTTACATTAAAAGACGGTTAATAGAGCGCATTTTAATCATGTGTGTAATATAACCATTTGGGAATTTAAGTTTTCTTGCTTAGACTTTACTTTCTTCACAGCAACGTCCTAATGCTTCAACACACACACAGAGATTAATTTTTCTTTAGCTGACAACTCTGACCATGTTCCAGTTCCAAGAATATCACAAATACACGAAGCTCAAGCAGATAAAGTTTTTTTCTGCATTTTGTTGCATCAACAATGCCTTCCAGCAATGCAGCATTGCAATCTGTTTGAACAAGGAAAGGCGAAAATATATTGTCACAAAGGTGTCTACTGCTGTCTACAGGTAGTCAGGGTTAATGAAATGGTCATCTTTGGGACAAAAGCCTAAATTTGAAAAGGACCAATTGAGTAAAAGGTCAACATTTCAAATTTGTGAGGTAAAAGACATGGACTGGTAAATCTTAAATAATCATAAGTATATCACAGGCCGTCCATTGTGTAGACATGCAACCAGGCTAAAGTGCAGAGAAAATGTTTACTATTAAAGCCAATCACTACTGTTTACACGTAGCAGCCAAAATGTTTAAGCAAATTAGCTTAGACCTTTGAACTGTACTCCTCAAGACTAACGACTCACTTTTCCAGCATTTGACCTCTGTCAAATGAAACTGTCTCCCAGGTGTGAAACCCAGGTTGAGAACTTCTGCAGTTGGTATAAGTGCAGAAGGACAGAGCAATTTGCGTGGTAATAACAGTTACAGAACTGCTGGCTGTAGAGTGTTTGAGCCATCAAGGTAAGCTCTGTGGGAATTTCAAAACACTGCAGAAGCTGTTACAGAAATAGTATTATGTTATTTGCAGCCATAGCAACACTGAAGGTAGTGGATAAGCTGTGAGAGGAAAACTGAACTAAGGACTGGCTCAGTCTGAAGTGGTCATTTAATTTTCCCATTGTTACTTTAATGGGGTGCTTTAATGAGAAATCCTCTCTGATAATTTCAGAGTTAGATTCAAAGCTCTTTTCACACGATAGAAATAATTACTTACTAACTGCGTAATCAAATATCTCTACACTAGTTTATAAAACAAAAGTTACAGCTTTCTATGTGCATTATGTAGTCTAAGTCTTACATTTTTCTACATTAAAAATTAAAGTCACATGCTCTATGTTGATGCTGCTGATCATACAGTTTTTGCAAAAGTCAAAATCTTTTTCAAATGTAGAGGTTGGCCAATATGCAAACAGGTTCTGAATCAGATCAATAATTGCCGTTCTTTTTTCGATTATTGCCCATCGCCCTCTCCTAATAAACAATCTGCACTGGATGGTTTCTCCTCTGCATTAGTGGAAGGAAAAGCGGATTGGCAAACTGACCTTACTGCTGCTTTAGCTCACAGATTTCAAACATCTATGTTCTTGTGCCTAAAGAAACTTTCTACATGATAAAGATATAAAAGAATAAGGACAAAACTGATTATATAAAAAGAAATTGGACTGGAATATCTGCCATTGGCTGCCCAGAGTTTAAAAATGGAGCCACAATAAACATGTCAGTATACTGATAATCAAAAGAGCAAAAGAACATTATAGAGAGTAACATTGTGGCTGAAGCCAATACTGACATGACACAGAGGCCCATTGTCACATTTTACACTCACCAACCACTTTATTTGGTAAACCTGTTCAATAACTCGTTAACACAAGCAGTAAATAAGCCAGTTACATGGCAGCACTTCAGTATATTTAGACAAGGAGATATGGAATTGTTGAAGTTCACAAGTATGAGAAGAAAAAGAGATGGAAGTGACTTTAAACCTGAGATGGTTGTTGGTGACAGACTGAGATCCACTGGGATTTTTACACACAACACACAAAACATCAAACCTTAAGGTAGATGGACAACAGCAGCAAAATGTTCAAACAAAAAAGTAGCACATGTTGTGTTGACAGTGATTTTGTAGTTGGCTGACAGAAACTGTTTCAAAGAGCAAGTCTTATTTTTTCCTTTTTTCACTTTGTTTGATAAAATAAAATTGGCACCATTTCAGCACTGGTGTCATTTTGACTGCGTTCTAGTTGTAAATCAGAAAGCAACAACAATTGGGTCACTGCAATCAGTGACCAAGTTGACTGTCACTGTAAAACATATTTCTTTCTATATTTTTGCATTCTAACACTAAAGCAACCTGTTCAGAAATAATACATTGTGTTACTCATTTAGGCTAAGAACGGTCAGAAATGCAAATATAATTTTCATTTCTGCAACTTCGACTTTTGTTTTTATGAGTTCCTCAAGGACATTCGGCCTTTCTGAGTAAATATTTCAATCTTTATTTTGTTCTCCATCCTTGAACTTGGAAATCCTGACCTTGAACAAATCAACTGCACCACTGTCATTTTTTATGTAAGTCATGTTAGAAATGTCATACTAGCCTTTTGCCTTCCACTGCCTTCAACTTGCTGATTAATTTGTTCAAAAAATGCCGCCTCTTAAAAGAAACACACTCCAGCTGGACATGGACATATTTTTCATTTTCAAGATATCTCATTATTTTGTTGCAACCTCCGAATGTGGTTTCCTGCTCCGTTAAGCTAAGATGACATGATTTCCGAACAAGCAGGCCTTCTAAATCTCATGCTGGGTTCTGATTTCTACACATGTAGCCGGAAACACCTGCCAGCAGAGACTGAAGCAAATACAACTATTGCTATTTATGTAAGAGACACTGTTAATTAGTTTTCTGCCTTCTGTCACTTCATGCTGCGTCTACAATTTGAGATATAACACTCAGAAATAAATGACTTGCTTTTCTATTTTTGCTCTCGGTACACAAAACAAGCTTTAAATGACTAATATGAACCCAGTTTATTTTAAATACATTTGGTTGATTTGCTTTATTGTTCCTAAATAAAATATAGTGACTTTCAGTCAAGATGAAATGTACTTTGCATTTTTTCCAACTCCTGCCTGAAAACTACCTTTTTCTCAGGAACTTTATACTCTTACTTTTTTGTCAATTTGGTTTTATTCACACCAGATGTAACTGTTAAAAGTTACTTTAAATTTTGTCGGTCTAAAATAGAAACTGAATATCTTAAAATAAGGTTTTTTTTGGAGACATGGTAATATGATATGTTAATATTTCACCTGGCATCAATTGGATAAATATTTTTATGTAAAGTTGTACATACTAATGTATAACAACATACAGTCTCCTCAATTTTTATTTTGACCCTTGTACATTAAATATTTAGTGCGGTACAATTTTCTTACACTAAAGATACAATTATGTCGGGAAGTGCAACAAATGTTGAGACTTAACATTTTTCATATTTTATAAAAAAGGCTTTGGTTTAGTTTCAGACCTCTGTAACTAAATCAGCATCATTCAGTGAGAATTATTCATTTGATGCTGCAACCAGTGAAATTTTTACTTCCATCCATCCATCCGGGGTCGGGTCGCGGGGGCAGCAGCTTCAGAAGGGAGGCCCAGTCTTCCCTCTCCCCAGCCACTTCTTCCAGCTCCTCCGGGGGAACCCCAAGGCGTTCCCAGGCCAGCTGAGAGACATAGTCCCTCCAGCGAACTCCCATGCCCCCTCCAGGACCCTGCTGAGGGTGTTGAGCTGGTCCAGTGTTCCACGACCAGGACGAAAACCACACTGCTCTTCCTGAATCCGAGGTTCGACTGTCCGACGGACCCTCCTCTTCAGGACTCCTGAATAGACCTTTCCAGGGAGGCTTAAGAGTGTGACCCCCCTGTATTTGGAGCACACCCTCCGGTCCCCCTTTTTGAACAGGGGGACCACCACCCCAGTCTGCCAATCCAGGGGAACTGCCCCTGATGTCCATGCAATATTGCAGAGTCGCGTGAGCCAACACAACCCTACAACATCCAGAGCCTTAAGGAACTCTGGGTGGATTTCATCTACCCCCGGGGCCCTGCCACCCCGGGGCCCTGCCACCCCCGGGGCCCTGCCACCCCCGGGGCCCTGCCACCCCCGGGGCCCTGCCACCGAGGAGCTTTTTGACCACCTCGGCGACCTCGTCCCTAGAGATTGGAGAGCCCAACCCAGAGTCCCCAGGCTCAGCTTCCTCAACAGAAGGCATGTTGGTGGCATTGAGGAGGTCTTCGAAGTACTCTGCCCACCGGCCCACAACGTCCCGAGTTGAGGTCAGCAGTACACCATCCCCACTATAAACAGTGTTGGTGCTGCAGCGCTTCCCCCTCCTGAGACGCCGGATGGTGGACCAGAATCGCCTCGAAGCCGTGCGGAAGTCTTTCTCCATGGCCTCTCCAAACTCCTCCCACGCCTGGGTTTTTGCCTCAGCAACCACCCAAGCCGCATGCCGCTTCGCCTGCCGGTACCATCAGCTGCTTCTGGAGTCCCACAGGCCACAAAGACCCGATAGGACTCCTTCTTCAGCTTGACAGCATCCCTCACCAAAGGTGTCCACCAACGGGTTCGAGGGTTGCCGCCGTGACAGGCACCAACAACCTGGTTGTTGGAGATTTTTACTTATTACCTTCTAAAAAATTACGTTTCAGGTAACATATGGACATTTATGATCTTGACTGTCTCTGTAAAGGTTTAAAGGAGGCGGCTGGGAGATTCTGTGAGCTTCAGCTTCTCCCTAAGTTGTTTTATAGCTCAGCTTAATGAACAGAGCAGCGGAGGATCAATAATGGGACTGGAAGATAAACTCTGATAGTCAACGGCTGTTAGCACAGCCGAAAATCTTTAAACGATTTAATTTCTCACTCAGCCAGAAGAAAATGAAGTTTCTCATCAGCTTTTTAATTACTTTGCTTCAGTAAGAGATGAGTCATGTTTGTAATAATTGGCTAAATAAATGTACATATAAAATATTTTCATACTTATACTTACCTATTTTCCTGTATGCACATACTCTGGACTGAAATGCATAATGCATAGAGTACATTACGCAAGGAATTATGCAACCATGTTTGCATTGTATGGTGGTGATAAAAGGACTTTATCAAGTGTATCTGAAGTCAGGAAGATCATATTTTGGTTCAATCATGATTACATTGTTTGGTATGGAATAAAAGTCATATTTTTGCAGTATAAGTTTTTAGCTTCCTAGCTCCTCTTATAAAATGCAGATATTAGCAAGGTCAACAACTTCTGAGTCATTAGTACAGATAAATTGTGGAAACAGTTAAGGAAAAAAATATATAAATATCTCTGCATTTTTTTGCAGCTTCTTTGATTATATATCATGTTATTAGTAGATAAATCAGATTTTCTGGTTAGAATGAATTAAGTAATAAAGACAAAAAAAAGTTGGAAAATGTATTAATTTCATCATTTTGCTATTTTAGCCCAGACCATCGGGTATATACATACACACAAGACAGTCTTTTTCAAGACATAAAAGGACCCCCTCCCCCCACACCAACACACACACACACACACACACTCCCACCCAGCAGGTCTGAGTCAGGTTTACATCGCGGCATTCCTACAAGGGGTTTATTTCCAAATGGTGTGGGTGGATGTGACAAAGCTAACAATATGTTCATGTTGTTGTGCAGCTTTAACATATGTTACAGTGAAGTTCCATGTTTATGCCTTTGATATTCAGAAATATAAAATCCTTGAATTTTCTGTATCTCTGCTTTGTTTTTGTGACGGTGATCAGGGAATAATTTTGGTTTTTGAAGTTCAGTCTGGATGCAGAGTTCTTCCACTTACCATCTGCTTGTCTACATAATCATATGTTTTTCTAACTTTCTTTGCTGAAATTATACTAAATTGCTGATGATGATTGTAACTGAAGGAGAATTACAGCCATGATTGTCTCACAGTGTGGAATCAGACTTCTTTAAAAACTCTCCTTCCTTCCTCTCACTTTGGGTGGAAGTGCATTACTTGGCTGTTCATTGATCACCGTCTCAGCTGATTATTCCACATGCTGAAACTCAGCAGCAGTTGGCAAGTATTGATGAGTCACAAATGACTTTGCAATAACTGGAATCTGGAGCTGTGTTGGTGGGCGGACGGTGTGCTGTTAGCAGGTTTCTGTGTTTTGAAGGTAGAAAATGTGTGATTATAAGAGGAGGAACTCTGATTTCAACCTGTAAAAAAGACATAAAATTATGGAGTGATAATGTGGTGGTAGCATGTAATAAAATCTCTTACAAATGTTTTAAATATCCTTTTAAACCTGAGCGTCTCTGGCCTGAAGTTGGCAGCTGGATTCAACTACTTTAAGAAATCTGAGAACAGAAACAGTTTCAAGGAATTTTTTTCATTTTTCCTTTTTCTACTGCAGGTTTCATGTGTGTACATAGCAATGTCTGTTATTTTTATTTATTTTTTTATTTATTGATATTTTTTCACAGTTGAAACAAAAAGTTTACTTATATTGACTAAGAAGACGCATACAACTTTCTTTTCCCTCATTTATACCAAACGTCTCTTGCTTTAGGTCAGAATTGTCCAAATTATTTCTACTGGATTAATGCCACAATCATAAGAGAAAGGTAGATATTTATCTGTCCATATCTTCAAAATCAGAAGTTTAAATGCATTTCTTCAGTATTTGGTAGCGTTACTGTTGGACTTTATGATTTGGGTCAAAACTTTTGGGTTTCTTTCCACAAGCTTCTCACAATAGTTTGTTGTAATTGTGGCTCCACAATACTCCTCCTGAAATATTGGCTGATTTCTTTTGACTTTTCCATAAGTTAGAAAATGTTTTTGCTTTGATGCATTTTTCTCTTCATAAAAATCAGCCCAGGTTAAACAAGTTTTCTCTCCTAAAATGTCACAGGCAGAGTGCAGCCATGCTGAGTCCCTGTTGCATTTGGCATTTAAATACGACACTCTGCTCTCTAACTACTGTGACCAACTGGGAAACTTTTGGCGATGTCAATTGTACAATCAGTGCTTAGATAAACTGCAGAGGGTGGAATGGGAATCTAACAAATGAGAATCTAAACAACCTTTTTCGTATTTTCACTCGACTGTTGTTTTATTACAGAGTAAAATTGCTGTTCTTTGGTTTCCACTGCTCTGTTGTCTGTAAATAAATTAAAGGGGTAGTATTATGTCTTTTTCAGGCACATGTAGACATTTTATAGCTCAATCAAGTAACTATGTTATAAAAATGCTGTATATATCAAATATGACTCAAAAGACTTTGGATTTTATCGCCTTAAAAAAAACACGTCTTTCTTTTTAAAACCTCCTGCTCTTTCTGAAACTCTGACTTCACAAAGTCATCACAACATGGCTCCTCTATAAACCCTTTAACAATGTTTTTACCAACGTTGCACTCAGAAGTAGCTCCTGTAATAAGCTCAGTAGAAGTTGCTCCAGGTTTTTGCTAATTGCTGGTGGCTAGTCTGAAGGAGCTGATTTGAAGGCGGGGCCAGGTCCATCTAGGCTTTTTGCACAGCTGAATGATTGCCCTGGGAGATTTCTCATCAAGGTAACACTGCAGGTATGTTTTTGATGAGGGAATAACATCATAAGAAGATTTAAAGCTAAAAAAAGTTAATTTTACATATCGCTGCCCCTTTAAAGACCTTGTCAAATCCCCACTATGAGTAAAACTCTTCCCGTTCTGCTGGTTTTGAGCGAAAGGCCATATAGAGGTGAAAAAGAAGAGAAACACTTCTCTGAACCTGGCAGTCTATTTCACAGCAGCTGTGGCTCTCATTGTCACCATGTCTTGGCGTAAGGCCTGGTAAGGTGGCTCAGTGCACATGTAGAGTCCTGTCCTCCTTGTTCAACCATCCGTCAGCCTGTCACAAAATACAAGAGTTTCTCAGCAGAGCTTTCTGAAAGCCCACCACTTGGTCCCCTCCCTTCTTTCCATTTTCTCTTCCCGCTTCTCAGGAGTCTGGCTGTCACACTGTGATTCCTGTTACTTCTCCTCTGCTTCATTCCTTTCCTGTCAGCTCCAAATCCCCCGTTATCTATCCATCTGAAACATGGGGTCTGACACTGGGTGGTGTCTGCTCAGCAGTAGTTCCCCTGCAAGTGGAGCCGATCCCTCAGCCGGCGTTGGAATGACAACGGAGGGGAGGGGAGAGCACCGCATAATGCACAGTCATGCAACCTCAAAATAAAATGTGGGTCCAAAAGTTTAGGGGAATATTCAGGGAGAAAGATGAAACAATCAAGCATAGGTGCATAAATATATGTATTTTATTTACAGTAAGCTGAGCCAGTGTGCACCAAAAGTAATCTCTTGATGCTTAAAAAAAGAAATTCAGGTATAGCAGCTCATTTCAGTTAGAAGTTAATCCAGTACAATCAGATTCAAATCCAATCCGTTCATTCCAGTTGATGCCAACACATTTTACTTAAGTACTTTCCAATGTAATCAAGTTATAATCCAGTTCAGTACCATCAGCTTGATTAAATTAATTTAAATTGAGCATATTGACTTCCATAAGTATGATATTGTTAGAAAAGCAAAGAAAGATTCCCCGACTGTAGCAAAATGACAATATACTGATTCCGATGCATGTCACATAATCTAATTTTCTACATCCGCAAAACGACACAAAGGTTTATTGTGCTGTTTCCGCCGGTCCAAAGGATATGAAATATTCACCCAAAGAAAACAGACACCTTCCAGCTCCAGATGTATGACAGGCAGGACGGAGACTCAGATATGCACTAAAGAGTCTCATTAACAAGACAGTGAACTCTGTGTTAAAACTCAAATTGAATTTCAGGACAAAGTTTAAAGTCAGTTTCACAACACTGTCTGCACTCTTTCAACTTTCATTTTTGTTTCTGAATATGGCATAGATAATTTTCAGTTATGCTTATCTGAGGAATTTTAGCTTTTTTATCACTGAAAGAAAAATGTTTCTTTCATCTGATAAGAAGCAGATAAAACTCTTTTGTCATTATAACTAACTATCTGTATCATTAGGAGCCATAAAGATTGAGTGTTTCCAATAACAGTTTGGAATCATATCATTAATTTTTAATTCAAGAAGCTGTTTATGTAATCAATGCAAACAGAATGTGTCACTAAATTTGAACAAGGGTTTTTATAAATATTTGCCACTGTTAAGGTCAATTTAATTTGAGAAATAAATTGAATTAACAGCTCGTATAACTTTTCACAAATAACGGAATGGCAGGTATGGATAATTTGCACATGACCTAATCATCTCCATATATCTGATTATGTTGCGATTTTAGCTATTTTATTTGTGAACAGGTCGGCAGATGTGTGTTCTTCATTGTAATCTGTTGAGTTGCAGGATAAGGAACATACAGGAAGTTTTGTAATATAATGGAGTATAATAGCCAAATTTAAAACGACATATCTTTCAACACCAAATAAGGCAATATTCCCTCTACAACAGGGATGTCTAAGTCCAGACTTTGAGAGATATCCTGCAACATTTGGGTTCACTTCTGCTCCAACATACCTGAATAAAATGTCTGAATTCCCTCATCAGCAGCCAATCAGCTCTGCAGAACCCTGCTAATGTGTCATTTGTTTGATTCATGTGTGATGGAGAAAAGATGCATAAGCCGAAGGAATGTTAGATGAAGACTGGACTTGGGCACCAGCTTACCTGGCTAAGAGCTGCATGACATCATGAAATACCAAAATATATTCCATTAGCTTCGAGGTATGCAGCCCCCTTCCTCCACAGGAAGCTCCTGGGAATGAGCCGCATGCAACATCCAACAACTCCCTCAAACACACAAACCTTTTCCTCGAGGAATACCGCTCTGAAGGAGGAAGTTCTCCTGCTGCAAGCGTCTTTGTCTCATATCCTTTGAGCCATAATTGTACTTATCTATTGACCAAGACATCTTAGAGTACTTTTTGCCTTTGCCTTTTTGATTATTTGAGTCTTTGCCTGAATACGGCGCCTCTTTGGTGCCAACAGTTTGAGCGGCTGAAACATAATAATCATTGTCTTCTGAAATTAAACCAGTATGATTCCTTTTCTGTTCCATTTTCATTTTCTTTCTAATTGGTTGACTTTTTGCTGCTCATAAACGCTGATACTGCTTTGCCAGCATAGCAGTCATGCAACTGACATGCAAATTTATTGTCGTATACTCTTAATCCCCTGAGGGCTAAACACTCTATGGAGTGCATAAACAGCAATGAGGACCTAATTTCATGACTTCTGAAGCTGCTTTCGCTGCACTGCACCTCGCTCTTGGATCGTGTTCTGTCACGCTAGGTGGTTTAAGTGGACCAATCGTAAGTCTGTTTTCTTGTCAATCATTGTTGGCAGGTGTTGTAGATACTTTGGCTGCTTTGTAGGTGACTCAGATATATTGTCTGTACTTGAAAACGAAATGTGTACCATTTCAGTGTGTTCTGCCTTTTCATGAGCTGCTTCCATACACTTTTTAACTCGGCCCCTTTCTCCACCTTTGGTTTAGTGTTTTTCTGTTCCTGCACAGAATACCAATAAGTCCCTCTGAAAAACAAGTGTGAGCAATCCTTCGTTCTTTAGACCCATAATATGTTTCCAATTTATATGCTGAAGTTGCCTTGAAATGTCAGTTTTATCTAGTAAAACCCTGATTTACAGTGAAATATCACAGATTTTGGGGTAACAGATTTTCAGCCTTTGAAGCTATGAGTCGTGATCTTAGCAAGCATTGTTTATCAGATTGACAGACTTTTTCTTTGGATTGTTAAGGTAGTTTACAAATCTGCTTGTGAGCTCACAGGCAGGGGGAAAAAAATGGAAATGTGTGGAAGTGGAACAACGCAACAGGATGTTATCTCATGTTGGAGGGTGCAGTTTGTTACAGATTTGTGAAACTGTTGATAACTCTCCAAGTTGCTACTTGTTCCACTGCTGAAAACAAAATTTCTAAAGCAATGTCGCGCCATGAAAAACAGTTTTAAAACAATAAATGAGAGAATGAAAGCAGCTTCAAAACCCAAAAACTTGTGGTACAGCCTCTCACATTTTCTTGAAAAGTAAAGCAGGGTAAGCACGACATGCATAATGCTCTTGGAACAATTCAAATGTTGACTAACTTACATTTGGATTGTGTTCATGGTAATACTGGAGTTGCATCAACTTGCAAAAGAAATGCTGGTTTTTTGTAGATTTTACATGTAGCAGCAGAATCGTGCTGGGAAGAAGCAGAAGGCTGCAGAGAGTCGTAGCAACGCAATACAGGAAGAAGAGGAAGAAAACGACAGATGATAGGAGAGGACTGGGAGAACAGGCGGAGGAGAGCAAGAGATTACTACCATAGTACGTCAGGCTAAGCTTGCCATCTTTATTGGTAACCATGGAAATAATTATAGAGCAGACAGACAGACTGTTCGGAGAGAGTGAGGTTTGGCGGAAAAAGAAAAGAAAGGGAGGGGATAAAAGACAAGAGGGGAGAAAGAGAAGGAAGAACCGATGGGGGGGTAAGGTAGGTGAAATGTTTTGTTGGAGTCCTGAAACTCTGCAGATGTTATTGAATAAAAAATGTGTAGAGATGAGCTGAGAAGAGATTGTAGAGGCGGTTTAACCAGATTCTTCATCGAAGCTGCTGCGGAGTACAGTGTTATCTTTTCTGCTCGGTTTTCTTTGTCATAAAACTACACAAAGACAAGATTTAGCTGATTGAAAATGCGATACTTCCAGTACCGTTTGAGCGTTGAAAGCAGCAGTAGAGTGTCGTCATAGCATGCATCCGCCTATAGGAGGACATTTTTACCACAGTAAGCAGTTCATTAAGTTGACATGGATACTTATGCATTGCAACATTTTTGCACCCAAAATGAGAGTGCTATAGTTTTAGTCCTGCCATCATGTAAATATTGACATTATGTCTTATTGCTGAAAAACTTTTTTGGTGTGGACATTTAAATGCTACGATCTCACTGTATAGGAACAAAGTTTGGTATGTGCACCTTGGGAAACACTGAGATACAATGTCAATTATTTTTAAGACAAAGTAGAAATATGTACCATTGTTAAAACAGATGCTGATGATACAGAGAAAAAAATCTATGACATTAGCAAAAGATCCTAGAAACAATTATGTTGAAAAGATGAACCTTAAGTTATTTATATTCACAACAGTGCACCCTTGAGGTTGATCTGGATATTGTGTTCAGTTTAGTTTGATGATTGACAATGTTAACAACGTATTGATTCTGGTCCCTCTAGTGACTCATCAAAAACACAACTTGTGACTAATTTATTGAGTCTGTTGAGACTTTCCACTGAAGTTAAACATTTCTACTCATATTGTACACATTGCTTATGTTATTTGGGAACAGAATCAACACAGCCAATTGTTTGTTGTATGCAATCATTCGTACAATAATGCATTTTTCAAATGCTTTAACTAACCTATAAATTATTTCCTTTAAAACTACATCTTTTCTAATTTATTATGACTATGTATTCCAGTAAGCTAGGTATATGCTATTTAGCAAACAACAGTTTATTAGCCTGACACACTTCAGTTGCTGACTAACCTGCACACTGTGACATCTGTATATAATTCCCTCTGAAAACTAAAAACTAATACAATAGTTATCTAAATTGTTGCCATGGCTGCATGGTTGGAAACCATTGCGCCTCATTTAGAGGCTGAAAGTAGAGTTACTTTAACTTTACTGCTTTGCTTGAAGAGGATCAGACCATATATAGCCTATCATTGTGAATTATTAATGACTACGATAATTATCGTATCTTTGGTGAAAGTTCCTTAAAATTTGATACCATAAAGACCAAAATGGTCAAACTCTTAAAGCCACCGAGCCTACATCGCAGACAATCCTGCATGTTAAACACGAAGAGGTGGGCTGAAACATTTACTAGATTTTAGCGCTTACATGTGTTTGAATGAATGTGTCTGTTAGAAATACGCTCTTGCCTTTTCCGAGGATTTAAATAATGTGCTTGCATTCCTCCCACTCAGTTGCCCTTAGCCCTGAATTTCATGCTGCTCTTCCCATGCATGTGACAGCAGAAGGTGAGAGGTAACGAGTAATGATTAAGAGGGTGTGCAGAAAGGAGAGGGAAGGAAAGAGAGAGGTAGTGAGGTAAAAAAAGGATGAGTATTTAAAATCACTCCAGGTCCCAGCAGGGATCCATGCAGCCCCACCCCTTCTGAACATCTCTCTCTCTTTAGCTTCTCTCTCTCTGTCTCTTTCTGCTGGAGATTCTCAGCGAGAAGGAGGGAAAAGCAGAGAGGCGCAGGGCATTTTGTGCACAGCCACCGCCGCCGCCTCTCCAAACTGTCCTGCCATCCACCTGTGCAGGATAATCTCCATCCATGCAGCAGTCGGGTCACACAGCTTTCTGGGCGGATTTCCTAAGGATGAGCTTTTTTAGAGAGAAGGAGGACGAAGGACTAAGTTGTGATCAGCATCTGCCCGCTTCTGGGATGCATCCACTTTGTTTTTAGACTTCCTTTCCGACCGATCATATCAGCTTCTCATTTCTGCACAAGGTGGAATGTGTTGTACTTTTTTTCTGCACAAGGAGCCGAAGGTCCCATCTTAATTGTTCTGATTGCTCGTTGGCTGCTTGTTGTGGAGGTGTGGAGCTCTCTGGTGCGCTTCACGCACGCTCTCATGCATGCATTGCATTTTCCCAGACATGCACCTCCTTTCTCCGTAGCTTTCGATCACAGTTAAACTCCATCGTCTCCACCCCCCATCCATCTCTGGCCACTTCATCTCTGACATGCACAATAAGGCGGGAACGCACTAAGGAGACGAGCTCAGAAAAAAACATTCCCGTCTAAAAGATGAGAGGAATCGCCCTCAGTGGATCTCCTGTCGGACACCGGGATTACGAGCAGAGGGTCTGTCCGGAGGGCACCGGGGAGAGAGGACAGCAGGAGGCCGGGGAGGGGGCGCTCTCATCCCCACTGTGTTCCGCCGAGCCGCCGATGCTGCCGGCGCTCAGTCAGAAGCAGGTTGCTGGTGCTGGAGGGAGGCGGGGGGAGGATGAACACTGCCTGAGTGTGAAATTATAACAGTCAGCCCGCTCTGGGAGTGTTTGTTTCTCTGTCGTTTTACCTCTCACTAATTAATCTGAGGATGCGAGGTAACGAACAGTGGCCTACTTAAGAACTGTCACCCTGCATACACTTTGCGGTTTGGCACTTTCGGGCCATATCAGCAGTAAATTTAGCACTTTAGAAAAGCACAGGCCCACAGTTGGGAGTTTACCTTTGCAGTGACAGGACATCCTTCCACCAACAGGTCACTCTGTTGGTGTGTTTGTGTGCGTGTGTGTGTGTGTGTGTGTGTGTGTAAGTGTGTGTTAGTCTAATCGCTTATAGTCAACAGGAAAAACCTTATAATCTTCTTATAGGAATGTTAAGTGAATCTGTGGTTATTATATTGCACCTAATTATATTTTGTATGTATTATTCAACAAAGAAAATCCCATCTTCTTAATAAATATATGCTATAAAGGAATTTTATGGGATGTTTGTAGAGTATTGGACCTAAATATTCAAAAATCTTGAAGGAGCCCTGATTCTAGGTGCCTTTGTGTTAAATGATTCATTTTTTTATCCATCTGCCTATTTGTCCATGAAAGATTTAAAGGTCATGGACTGATTTATTTATACATTTTGCACCTTCTGAAGCACTGAGCTTTTGTAGTGAAATTGCTTTTTCTTTGCTCTGCTTCACTTTAAGATCCCCTGATTCCTCCCTTTTGTTCAGGCTGACTTTTTGAGCAATACTTTTTTCTCCGTGGAACTTTTTTCTATGGCCTTATAAACCCACCGGAGGATGTTTCAGCTGCTTCATCAGACCGGCCTGTGTTTCATAACACCTGTTGGCAGGAGCTGATTGCAGACACGCTCAGTTATTTATAAGACGTCTGTATCACTGTGCGCTTTCGGAGCTCAGAACAATCAGCAGCACTGGACGGGATGTGAGACAATCTGCAGACCTGAACAAGTTCTGAGCCGATGAATAGAGACTCTGAGGCTGATATCATCTTCTGCAAACAGAGGGGTCTCATGCTGTAAGCTGGAGGCTGACCATCTGTACAAGTTTGGACAAAAAGCACAAGAGCCCCACCTGATCTAGGTAGGATATCTCCATCTGTCTCTGTTTGATTTTTCTTTCCATAATTTTGAATTTGCAGCTTTTATTTTGAAACTCCTTTTGTTTGATGCTCAGAAAAGAGCTGTTGTCATGGGCACCGTAGGGTATGCTAATTGGAGTCAATATCCTTATTTTCTGCATCTTTCTGTTGACATCCAGCTGAGCAACACAAATATTTCATTGTTTTCCTGCTGCAGTTTCCTGATCAAACAAAAGCTCTGCATTACGTTTAGTAAAGATTCCTAGTTGATTTCAGAACAGTGAAGTCAATATTTCCCTTAAAGAAAAACCTAAGCTGAAGCTCAGTAAAAAGAAAATCAATGTTTTATCTTTGGAGGCTAAATTTTTTTTACTGTTGTTGCAAATAATAATAGAAGTGCTGGAAACTGTAAAGAACACAAAATGATAGAACATTTATTCTGAGATTTAATTAGCTTACTGATTATATTTTTGTATATTACTCTTATTTCAAGTGGTATTTCTTTTTGATTGCATCTACGTTGCATTTCTCTGTTGTTTCAAAGCTTGTTGCCACTGTTAAAGCTCCAAGTGTTGGTAGCCAGACTGGTTGATTTGGAAGTGATCAAATCCAAAGCCAGGCAAATGACCCGGCCTTGGGTCATTTACTTCTTTTCCTCCCCTTCTCTCTGCTCTCTTCTTTAGACAAAAAAGAATAGCCAGATATTTATGATGTGGAGTAGACAATAATACATTTTTTCCAATGTCCACCTTAAGTTTCACATTTCTCCTGTATGGTTCAACTCAAAAGCAAACAAACATATTCATGTGGAAAAATACAAAAAACAAAACCGGTTCAAAAGCTTTGTAACGAAAGTGCAAACTCTAGCCAATTTTTATTTCAATCACCTTCTTATAGACACCAACATTCAACTTAAAGAAGTTAAGGCATGATGCTAACATCATGGTACTAGAAAACACAACATGCCTTCTCCATGCACGCTGTTTGGTCATAATGTTATGCCTGATCAGGGTATGTTTACAATTGAGGATTTTTTCCTTAACCTTCTCCTGACTGATACATTTGCACAATAAGATCTGTTTGATCCTTTGTGACCTTTAAGGGATTGTGAATTGGATGCAAATATTAAGAAGTTCCTGCTCAGAGCTGAACATTAGTTCAGTTTAATCAGACTCACTTTGATTTGGAGGCGATTAAGAAAACTTAACACTGAAACTGAATCCAAAGATATTTCAACAAGCTGTTAGTTTTACCTTATTTATTTTTTCAAATTTGCCTCTTTACAGAATTGCTTCATTTTTCAAGTGAATTAAGACAAGTAGAATTTTATTTCTGTTTGTTTCTCTTTTATTCTTTTTGTTTGGCCATAAATTTTAATTTTAATGCATGTTAACCTTACCCTTTCTTTGTCACAACATTTTAATCATCTAATATTCACAGTGTAGGATCCAAAGTGAATGTTAATATTTTATTTTTATGCAGATTTTCTCAGGAGTGTGGTCGTTATTTACCTGATACAGACGTACCCTACACATATTTGGATGAGAAGTTTTTCGCAAACTTTTCTGCTAAACATCATTCTTGATTTTTCTTTTTGCTTTATATTTTAGTCCTGATCATAAGTGACATGTTTTTATTGACAGCTAAAGTTCATTGTCATAAGTTTTGAAATAAATATCCAAGATGCAAAACGGACTCATCATGGCTTATTGGAGACATGCCAGCACCGAAACACACTGAGCCAGGAGTGGCTTTATTGTTGGATTTAAGTTGTTACACGCAGTGATATTTTATAATAAAGAAGATTCCACCTACAGTATGGAGCTGGGTAAATCAGATCAAACTGTTCTCGCTGACCTTTATTGGAAAAGAAAAATTGAAGTTCAACAACAAAGAAAAGAAGCTAGACAAAATTAGACCTTTCATTTCTCTTTTTGAAAGTCGCAGGAGTTGTGTTTGCTGAAAAACAACAAGACACTCACTCTTCACTTCCAGTGAAAGCACAAAAGACAAAAAGCAATCAGTGGGAAGCTGACTGACAGTTCTGTATGAAGCTGTGCTTCTTGAACGTTACTCAGATCTGTAAAACACATTATTAAAGGAGGCAAGTCGCATCAAAATGGAACTATCCATAAATCCAATGATCTGACAATTTATTACTCACTTTTGTTCACCCAACACAAGAACATCTATTTTTCATTTTAGTAAAATCAGCAGTGAATTTTAGAGCTTTATTTGTTGCAGTGTTATGTTTTGCACATGACATGTCTCTGCAGTTTGCATCCTAAACTTGAGCTTGCTTGAGTTTTCCTCCCACACTCCACAGTCAGACATGTTTGGTTATTTAGGGCTGTGCAGCCGATTCAGGGTGCACAGCAGTTCTCAGTGAGTCTGGATGATTTCAGGGAGCCTCTTCATTTAATTGCTTTGACTGATTTAATATTCAATAAAAGAGAAAATTAGACTTTCCACATGGATTAAGTTCTGAGACCGAAGTAGAAGTTGCTTTTGATCAAATTATTGCCTCCTTTATTCTCCACTCTGCAGCTGATTTGGCTTCACAAACCTTTCATTCATAAATACTGAGAAAAGAAATCTGAACCCTTCAGCAGGGAGTAAGAGAATGACTTTAAAACATTAAAAATTATGTTTATCTTTCAGAGACACCACCCAGTGGTAAAATGTTTTAGATTAATATTGCCAAGCCTCCTTCCTGCTCCTCTCCAGAGTGCGCTCTGATGAATGCTGCTCTGCTGTACAATAATTCATTGGTTTTGTGTAATTTATAGTTGCTTGACATTTTTAAGCCACCTTATTATATTCCTAAGGAAATGATTTGGCATCATTTTTAATCACAGTGATCAGGGCTGCAGCATACTTACCTGTATTGCTAGACTGATGTCTAGTTGTAGCTATCTGTACGTTTTGTAGCCCTTTTTGAGGGGATTGCTGTAGAAGTTTAATTTAATAATCTATAAGTCCGCACTGTAGGCATAGGAGCTCCTCTGTACACCTGATACTTTCAAATAAATTTATACCACATGGTCACAAAAAATGTCTTTATATACTGAACATTTTGGTTAATTATCAAGATATGAGTATATCTTATTTTTCTTTTTCAATTTTGAAAAATAAATCTCAAATATATTTTTTTAACCAATTAAAAATATTGGTTAATTGTTTTTTATAAGCAAAACCAAATAAAGTTAAAACAAACATTATCTGTGAGATTTATTTTTCCAAATTGAAAAAAATAAAATTTCCACACTCAGCTCCTCCAGACTAGCGTCAGCAGCAAATGTTAAACACCTAGTGGAAATGCACATGTGCTGAGCTTGATATACAAACTACTTCTCAGCCCATCGCTCCTAAGGAACGGCTTAATGGAGGAGCATTTTTGTGAAAGCGGCAAATCAAAAACAAGTAGGAGCTTCTTAAAGAAACGGAAGCCAATTTCAAGGGGTTCAGATTTCTTTTAAGCTGTGATTTATATATATATATATATATATATATATATATATATATATATATATATATATATATATATATATATATATATATATATATATATATATATATATATATACAGCATTTTATAACAAATGAAGGTGACATAGTTACTTGATTTTGCTATACTATAACTATTGGGACAATATTATAAACTACAAGTAAACAATAGTAACAAAATAAAATATTTCAACAAGCAATATATCGACATAATACTGTTTATAATGACAAATGAAGTTTACACTCATTTTGTGAAACTGCTTCGGTAATGGTGGCCCCATACTTCCTTTTTGGTCAAATGTAGTGTTTGGTCTAACAGAATTTTAAAGGCTCTATCATAGTTTTACCTCCTTTTTCCTCTGATTAAATATTCAAAGTGCTGTATCACCCAGCACTCCTTTTGGATGATGTGAAATGTATTCAAGAAACAATAGAAAACCTTCATTTGCCTTGTATTCAACCACTTAATGTGTCCTTCAAATAAACTAAGTTAATTTTAGTTTATTTTTATAGTGCCACTATAAAAATCAACTGAATTGTTCCATTCGCAAGATAAGTGTCCTTCAAGACACACCTTGTTAGACAAATTAATTTATTCCGGTCCAAAGCAGTCAGATTCAAAATAAAAGATAAAAGAGTAAAACGTATCTTTTTAACCAACACATATTCTCACTTTGCGTCTCTGTCCTCTCTCATCCCAAGCCAGACTCTAAAAGGCAACACAGCTGTTGTTTTCTGCCAAACAGTGCAGACTGGCTGTGTCTGCTTGGTGTCCAGTGCATCCATCTGTCCTTTTCTGATAAAACAATCTAAGACACAGTCTAAGGTGTTTTAAAGGCACTGGGTGATGTTTGCTAATTGATAAAAAAAGATGCAGGCTCCTCTTTCCTGGCTGGGAGTGAGTCTGCCTGGAAAGAGGAGCAGAGGAATCTATTGGGTAGACAAAACTTCAAAAGTTAACATATCTTGATATCTTGTTTTCAACTGATGGCAGAATGGAGCACTAAAAAAAAAAGCACAGATCTCGGTTTCATCCACAGTACTGCAGGAATCGTTCAAGTCTCCAACTGTGAAAAAGATCTTGAGGCAAAAAGCTCTTGATTTACCGGTGCATCTACACTCCAACATTCATATGTTATCATGAGATGTGGATCATTACAAGCAAATGAGATTCCTCTGAAAGATGGCTGGGCTTTACCTTTGAAATAGGTTATATAGCAGTGCTAGGCAGTAATTTCCCTGTTGGATGTGATCCTGGATAGATGGGCTGGTAGTCATTCTTTTTTACTATCCAGCTAGTGATTGTGGACGACGCCTCAATTTAATTCTTTCTGAAATGTCTACATGACAGCAAAGGACTACAATTCCTGCTCCATAGACACCAAGTAGGATGCTTATTCCCTCACCCTCCATGAAGTGGTTCTATCATTTTAAGGGATCTATTAGCATCAGTGTGAAGTGCTTTATAACCATTAGAAATCCTTAGCAAAGCGATCTTGACACTGCTAGCATCTTACATATAATATTTATAGAGTCATGCTGGAGCTGTTAGTACATATTTGTGATATATTTAAGAAACAAAGGGATGTTAAGGTGTAAAGTTTTACTTGGAAATACATAGAGATGCATCGATCACTTTTTTTTGTGCTCATGTAGACATGTGAGGTTTAGTATTGATCGATAGAGAAAATCAATGCTTACTTAAAACATTTCCTTTTTAAAACACAGAGCTCAGAGTTGATGGAAGGACGGCTGGAGTTCAAAACAGTGCAATCCTGGAAGAAACTTTGTTAGTTCTCTCCATCTAGATGCAATCTGTCATGGACATGAGCTGTTTTCCAAATAAGAATGGACAAAAGCTTTTATTATTCATGAGCAAAGCTGGTAGAGTTGTAAAAGCACTGGTTTGTTAATGTATTTATTCAGGGAGAAAAGAACAAGTGTATTCTACAGTTTTCATATTTTTACTTTAAAAATTATGAACTAGTTTCACAAAATCCCAATAAAAGATGTTAGGTTTGTAATACAATGAAATAAGAACAAGTTGAAAGCGTCTGAATACCGTTACAGCATATTTAATCAGTCCTGTCTATCAAGCTAATTGTTAAAACATAAAACATTAATATGCTGTTTTCTTCCATTTTTTGTTCACATTCTGGCTCTGATGTGATCCATTCCTTTACTTTAGATGTCTTCAATGTTTAATTCAGCTTTTGTTTTCAGGTGACTTCAGATTCATTCATTATTTTTTACTCTTCCCTTATAAAGAAATCCATAACTCACCTTTATTTTCCCTTCCTGTCCCTTAATAATATAATTTATCCGTCAGTGTGTGATTGATTTCACTGTATATTGCTCTATGTGTAAAAACACAGCAGTGACTGCCTTGCATTTGTAGTCAGAGTTCATGTATCAAAAGCAAACAGAGAGCCAAACAGCTTTCCATCATAACAAAGGCAAACATACAAAAAGCCCTGAGCATTTCAGCGCTATTAAGACACCCACTCCCTCTCCATCCTCCATCTCTGGCTCTTGTGCTGTCTCCATCCAACTCCCCCTTTGTCAGTCCGACTCCCAGCTCCTACCTCTTGTTACCACTCCCCCAGATGCACTTCCTCCTTTTCTCTGCCTCTCCTTTTTTTCCTCTGTTCAGCTGTCATCCTGTCTTCGTTCCATATAGTCCTGCTCTTGCACTGTCTCTTCTACTCCTACACGAGCACTTAGCACCACCACATCCGCCCCCACACACACAGTTTCTTCCTCCTTTTTTTTTAAACCTACCTCTTACTCATGTGTGTCTACATCCCTCCCTCCCTCCCACTCTTTTAACTCTGTCTCTCAGTGGGTCTGAGCTGGAAGCGATTGCCACCCACACATTCCCTCTTCAGCGCTCAGCCTGACATCAGATTTACATTCACAATGAACAAGAACGGCATCTCTCATGTTTCCTTGCACATGGCTGTACATACAGTGTTTGAATGCCGGAGCGGCTTGTTGCCATATGAAAACAAATATGCCTGTTTTGTGTTTGACATGCAAGCTTTTGTTGCCTTTCTCTGGCGGCTGATAATCCTGTTTAGGTCTAGTTTCTAGCATTAAATTGAAATGTTATGGATGTTTAAGTTGAGATTAATGAAAAGATCCAATCTGACTTATTTTCAAGGAGCAGTTCTCTTGTGCATGACTAGAAAATTAGAAACACCCCATTTCACGGAGTAGCTTAACTTAAATTATAATACAACAGAAGAACCTGCTAACACACTGGTTGCTATTGCGACTCCCGTCTTTTTCTTTTTTTTTTGTGGAGCAGAGATGGAGGGGCTGCTTTGTTACAGTAGACTACCAAACAAAAACATAAACTTTTTTAAAACAAAGATTCTGTGGAAAATTTTAATTTTACCAAAAAAGTCTTGAATTGTGAAAGGTATGATGTAAATGCAAAAAATTTTTGACTCTACACCAGTGGTTCTTAACCCCAGGGGTTCGGTGGAGCCTCTGCCGTGGTGGTAAAGACACACTGTGTAAAGTCGTGATGACGCCCTGCTTTGCCATCACTTAATGCATCGCTTAATACAATATCAATCATATTACATTGCTTAGCCAATCAGCGCTGATGCAGAGGATTACGTTACATTGCTCAGCCAATCAGTGCTGCGGAGGAGCACGCAACCACCCCCCTCTGCCCCCACCCGCTCAACAGTTTCCAGCAGTGCAGGTGACATTGTATTTATCAGAAGGGTTCAGTGAATGTGCATATGAAACTGGGGGGTTCGGTACCTCAGAAAAGGTTAAGAACCACTGCTCTACACCATAGAAGTTATGAGGTAAAATTTAGAAAAATAGAATATTTATTAAAATATTAATCAATTTTTTTATATTACAGCTTAAAACAGCAGCACAGAATTGAAGTTTAGCGCTTTGCACACTCAGAGGGTTTAAGAGAAAATCATAACTCCTTCACCAGCGACAGAAACACAAAGTGGGATTTGACACAATTTCCTGAGTTTTGATGTAGAAATGATGCAGTGAAAAACGAAGGGCATAAAAGCAGTTTGACTAAAACGGGGAAATTTTCAAGTTCAAAATCGTGTGTGTGTGTGTGTGTGTGTGTGTGTGTGTGTGCGTGCGTGTGTGTGTGTGTGCGTGTGTGTGTGTGTGTGTGCGTGCGTGCGTGCGTGTGTGTGTGTGTGTGTGTGTGTGTGTGTGAGACATCATAATATGCCTTTAAGTTTAAAGACATTGAAAGAACTTATAATTTTTCTGGTATTGTAATATTTTACTATGTTTGCCTTGCAGCATTTTGGTTAATCTCATTATTTTCAAACTGCTTCATAAATCAATTTAGTTGAATATTCAGTTGACATAAATAATAGTAAACCCTATAACAGCCATTTACAGTTGAACAGATATCTACATACACTGAATAATAAGACACATACGCACTTCTTCTCACTGTCTGAAGTTACATCAGACCAAACTTTTCTTGTTTAACCAAAATTATTTCTATTTGCTAGATATTAGAAAACCTTCTGAGACATTTTCTTTAAGTTTTTCTAATTTTTTTAAGTAAATTTTGAATTTCTCAATCAAAATTTACCTACACTAAAGACACATTAGGGTAGCTTGCGTTAATAGCAAATTCTTAACAGGAAAATGTTTGGGGTTTTTTTTGTAATTTTTTTTGTACATTTTGTACAATGTACATTTTCACCCTGTAAATCTGCAATGGGCTTTGAGGATGATTGGCAACGTCATTGATTCTCACTCTTAATGCAGGAGATCATTTAAAAGAAGAAGACGAATGATGTCTTCATTATGAGAAACCCCTCCCGTCCTTTCCAGGGGCCGTTTAATCTCCTGCCATCTGCTAAAAGATACTGCTTCAAGAAAAAAACTGAGCGTGCAACAACTCCACTCTTGAATGCTCTCCTTTTCTAAGATTAAGCGCACTATTATTATATCCCTGATTACTTTGTAAAGAACAAATTTTTTGACATTGTTCCTTAAATTATGATATTTATAAGTAAGGGAACAGATTTCAAACAATGTTCTTAGAGTTTGACACCACCTGTAATTTAGTAACATTCGCTTAGCAGTGGAAACTGCTGCATTAGTGGGCTATGGGTGGTAATTATAATACAGGACCAGGAACATATGAACGGCCTTCAAGATGTCAAATTAAGCCTGTCTAATTTACAAGGTAAATTAGAGAGAAATGGGGCTATTCTTAGTGCAATCAGTCTCAGACAGAGAAAAGTTGATTCAGAGAAAATTGGCTTTAAAAACTGAAGAACTAGCTGACCCAGGGGCACTAGTCATTAAATTGATTAGCACCGCAGCCTGCTTTTACCTCATGCTCTTCACTGAACTAAGTTTCTTTGCTACGCTTTGTGTAGTAACTCCATTAATGTGAACAGTCTGTGCCTTTTCTGCAGCTGGGAAACTGGTAAGCTCAGCCATGAGGATCCTGTCCAACATATTTCTCAGATTTTTCCATCAAAAAGAGTTTACAATAAGCAATGTTGTATTTTTATAGAACAGGCCTTGGATTGAAAGCAAGTTTCAGAACCAATATTCAGAACCAGAGAGAGAGGTGTGCCGATCGATCGGCCACCGATCATAATCGGCCGATATCCGTGTAAAATCGGCCGATGATCGGTGATCGCCGATCACGGTCTCTTGTTGCCGATCACTCAAATTGATCACCTGCATCTCATTTCCAACCTGCCTGTGCAGCTGGTCTCCTCTTTCCTTCACTCTGCGCAAACGCGCAGCAACAAATCCTAAGCGATGTGGAACTATAACACACTGAGTGAATGGGGAAGTTTGCGTGTTGCGGCGGAAAATTGACGCATGTCAAAATGCATCAACACGACGAATCTAACATGGCATAAAAACAATGCCATACTGGACGGAGTTTGGCTACATCGAGGCTCACTGCAGTAAAAAAGACATACGGAGGATCAGACAGCAGGTAAAGCAGCGGACAGCTACAAACACTCACCCGGATTAGCATGACGGTCAGAAAGCTAAACAAATAACCCGCAAAATTATTTAAGTCTTCGAGCTGCGATGTAAGACGCTGGTTCTGCTCTCCTGTTGAACCGCTGCTACGCTACAGGTAGTAATGTCTGACAGACGGAGCTTCGCTTCTGCTCCACCTGGTAGTGACTCTCACACCGAACCTGCTTAAAGCTGCAGCATCTAACCTAAAAAAATTAATTTTACATACGTATTAAAACTTTCGCTGTCCTAACATGAGACAGATAATCTCTAAAAAAAAAAAATCGATCTCCTCCCTGATCTGCATAATTACTCCGCTCAGTCAGAAACAGCCAATCAGAGCTAGCAGTAATCAGCTAGCCGCCATGCTAACAGGAAGTTTTCATTCAGTAAATCTGGATTGTTTATTGTAATGGAACCTGTTTTTGCCTTTGAATGTAAAGTTTTATACTTGAATTTTTTGCCAATGTTGAGAGGTTTTATTTTGACTCTTTGCATTATTTAGCCTCTTCAGAGCCTTCATATGTTATCAGTCTGTTAAAGATAGTTTTATCAATAGCAGTACAATTTGCACAATGCCTGTTTTGTTTTTTTCTTGGAAAAAGTTATCAAAAACAAGTTTTTGTCTAAATTAAGGTGAGTTCATGGTTCCTTTTTCCACATAATGTAACCGGTAGTGTTTATGATAAAAATAATAATAATTATGTGATCGGTATCGGTGATCGGCCCTCATGGGTGATCAGAATCGGAATCGGCAGGAAAAACCATGTTCGGCACATCTCTAATACATATACATATATATATATATATATATATATATATATATATATATATATATATATATATATATATATATATATATATATATATATATATATATATATAAACAAAGTAAATCCATCCTTAGGCAAAAAAAAAATTTTAACCAACAACAAAACACGAGATTCATCTCGTTCTCTAAAGGACAAGGTTTGCATGATAAATGTTAAAGTTCAAGAAAGGACAACTGGAAAAGGACTGAACAATTATAGGTTTTTTGTAAAGGTTGCAGGAGGAAGAAACTTTATTTCTCATATATTGAAGCAGCCCAGCAAACAAGTCTATTAGTTGCATATAAAAACCTAGAATGCCATATTTATGCCATGCTATGCTGTAGTGATGCAGTTATGCAAACAAATGGAGCCATAACCACGTATTGATACACAGAAAATTTATATATTCTTCAGTATGGTTACATTTCTGTATTAAAATTCATTTTTGTACTGACTTGAGGTAATTGAAAAATATGTCTGTGTGAAATGATTTTTGTTATTATAAAAGATATAATATTTTATTGAAGTCTACCTGTAAATGTGGGAAGGATGAAGATCCTTTCTAATCAAGATCTTTACTTTGCGAAATTAATTGTCAAAAACAACACAATAGTTTGAAGTAATATTGAAACATAATCTGTCATTTCAAATCCAGATGAAGTAAATAGTTGTTTTTAGTTTTTCAGGGCGACGTTTATTGTGTCTTCTTAAAAACTTAATTCAAGCTGTATAGTGATAACAAAAGAGCTTTGTTGTTGTTTATTTATCAAGATCTAAATTAATGAACTTGGCCTTCTCTTAAAAACAAGTGGAACGTTTTGGGATTGTGATTTTTAAAAAAAGGCACAAGCAGCTTAAACGACACTGTTCCGGTGCATGGGTGATTTATTGAGCGGCTAAATCAAAGAGGCAGGCAGGTCTATTCCACATGACCCCAGTCAGGCAGAATCACAACCCCCCATGACATGATAATGCCTCCGCCTGCATTTTTCTGCTCTGCCTTTCAAGCCTTTACATCATCCATAAACACTACTTATGTAAGAGTTTTAAAATTAGACCCAGCAAGAAAATGAACGTAATTCTCCTTATGCATCCTCATCTTCTGTTAATCATTAGCACTGAGTGAAGAGATCAAAGGATTTATTGATTATTTAGCTGATATCCCTCAATCAGATCTCACTGTTCAGCTGAATCTATTAATCTATTCATTAATGTATGTTTTTCTGATGCTGTAGTTTCTAAAGACCCGTAATGTTTCGGGTGTTTTGTGTTTTGGACATACTGTGCGTCTGAAAATAAAATGCAAGGTGCTTCAGGAAAAAGGGAAGAAAAAAAAAAAATGTTTCCATGGCAACGGAATACAGAACCAGTCTAAGGATCAAAAGAGAGTGAGTGAAAAATAGATTCCAATGAGTCTATTCAGAGTTTTTATCATCATTATTATTCTGCTGTCAATGTCTTTTTAAAAATAAAGCCTAATGGCTTTGATTAATTCAGACGGCCATTAACGCGTGAATTTATTTATTGAAAGAGGCTGAAAAGACAAAGTCTAGCATGCATGCTTTGGTTTGAATTTTGTCTCAGGTTAGCACCCTCTGCTGACCTCATCCATCTAAAATCTATCAGCAGGCTTTGGAAAAAGACTAGAAAGCAGATGATTTTTATACCGAGCCTGAATGAGTTTTCACACAAGATGCCGCCTACTGTTCTCCTCTCTCTGCATATAGAATGGGGTACTTAGACTCTATTATCTTCATAAAAGTGAATTGATGTCCGTATTCACCCTGAATTGTAAATTTTTATTTAAATTTAAAGTGCCTGCATGGATTCATACAATATGTGGATGGTTTGTCTGAATTTTAGAGTATAACCGTCTCTTTTCTGCCGTTATATGCAAAATAATTACATAAAACTCATATTAGAGACGTAAGGGAGGTCTATATGTGAGAAGTGGTTATTTTAAAGTTCTTAATGAGGTGCAAAAAAGACTAGAAAACACTCAGCAAACACACTCAAAAGCCTTGCTTCACTGAAGGTTTGCACATCTTTTGTACAAACAAAACGGGTACAAAACATTGATTACTTTGTCTAATCCACAAAGCTGCCACAGAAGAAGATTTGCACCTGAAAACGCACTCGTAAGCAACAAGCCTCTTTTTGTGTCAATGTAGTTTTCACACATTATAAGCAAAACAAACCATGTTTCTGTATGTTTATAGAACTTAGAACCAGGTTGAAAAGTGTTGCAGCACAAAGTTAACATGGAACATTTAGTAAAAACCGATGAACCTGCTTGGTCACACGGGTGAGTCTTCTTCAATCAGTTTTTATTCTGACAAAATGTGCTAATGTGCTGTATTCATGTACAACACATGAAAACTATTGTTCTAGATTTATTTACATGAGTTCCCAATTCTGCACACTACATCTACAGTACAAATAAAATCCAGTATATACTGCAGATGCACATGATTTTTAAGGGTAACGAGACAAATGATTTGTTTTAAACCTACAATTAGGTGTGTTTGGTTTCCTCTAATCAAGAGAAACAAATAAGTAGACACTACAGAAAAGATTTGGTCTGATTTATTTAAGGATAAGTGGGTATAGTTGATGGATGGATAATAAAACCAGTTGAATGTGATCAATGTTTTTTAGGAATTCTTTGCAGACATGTGGGAATTAAAATAATAGTTTAGACATTTAGATGGTCCCGTGTATGAGATGTACTTGAATGCACCATAAAAGCACAGGTGTTGGGAAATCCATTCTGTTCAGATGGGAGCTTCATGACAGAACCAGTCTGTTGTGCCATTCAATATGCTGTGCAGCCTTTTGGACCCTTTGAATACTGCAGACAGCTGGATTTGGACAGTATCTGATTTTTCACCATTAGCCTTGATGCTATAGCATTCAGTATCAAGGCTAATGGCTGATTGTTTGTTTCTGCATATGCTGCAACTTATTTTTGTTTCAGGTGAATGAAATCTGTAGAAATCTGCAGAGAGCTGCAGACCTTATTGCTGTTCGGTCCAGAGCAGATCTCAGCAGACTGACAGAGCTCCTCTTTGTTTTTTTTTTTGTTTGTTTGCGTTTGCAGGACAACTTTTAATTGTGGTATTGATTTGTAAAGTTCAGTGTTGGTCATCTTCAGTCTGCCTTGTGTGGCTACTCTCATCCATAACAGACAGATTATTGTTTCCCATTCAGAGTTGTCTCTTTCTCTGCCAAACCATGAAAATGTTTTAGTGGAAAGAAACAGGTCATAAGGTTATATCTGAACCAAATGTCAACACTGCTCAGTCTGAAATGTTGAGTTTCTGGTTCAGTGTCACTGAAGCTCACAGCTGCATTTGGTGCTAAACTCAGTGTTTAACAAGGCAGTTCATGACGTAGAAATAGTGGTCATTGTGGAGATTTGTTGGCTAGAGATCATTTTTGAAAATTAGAGTAATAATGTTTCCCATAAAATGTGAAATTAATTTATCCATCTTGGGCATTTGTTTGTTTCTGCTTATGACTTTTGCTGTAACGTATTTTTAGTTCAGATTATTTTGATATCATTAAAATTCTTTTTATATTTTTTTTTTACTCTGCAGCGGCTGTAATTATTGCAGCACCACCCTTTGTTTTACAGAATAGTAGTAAAAATATAGAGTGGCAACAATTGTGATAATTGATATGATCGTCTCATTTGTTGTATCCCAAATGAGGTTGTTCCCTCAGTAATAAGTTGTGCAGAGATTGATCTAAGCGAATGCTGTGGCTGTAATGGAAAGTCTGAATATATGAAATAATGAAAGTCGTAATAATCTATTTGCCAAAACATTTTGGTGTTAAATGTGATGCCATCAGTCTGATTGAGCTGGAGACAGAGAAAAGGCTTTGTCTGTTGTAATGAGAGTGTTCCTGAAGTTATGATAAACTAAATGGTCAAGGAGAAATTGAGCTGAAAGGCAAAGCTTTAGATTTCCTTATTAATTACATTTCAGTCCTCATCATAGCCATGCAATAATAACTGAAAGAACAATATCCTGGGAAATGACAAGAGTTTAGCCTCAGAAATAGGCTGAGTTGATCCATTTTCTGGGATGATTCCAGAGCATGAAGAGGCACTAAACCAGACGTTTTCATTTTGTGTTGCTGAAATGTTCATGCGTGTTGCATTTAAGGCCACATTTGCTGTTATGTAATCTTAACATACTTTTTTACATCAATGCTGTCATTGCAGAAGTGTTACTCCAAGTCCCAGCTGTCATACAACCTCAGGCCATCAGAGAACCTTTGCTCATTTTAACTTTAATTACCTTTAATGGGGATGTTTGGGATTTGATTGGTAAAATTACACTTCTGTAAGCCGTTTTTCTGTGTTTTATATACTACAAAAAGAAAATGTTTGTATGACATGTTGTTATGTCTCTCAGCTCTGATGTAGGGGGAAACATAACATTTAATCCTGGAAGTGGGTGGAAGTTTGTGCAGATGGTAAAGGGGAACAATGACAACCAGCAGGACTAAAAGCAAACAAACATTTCAGCCCCAATAAAACCCTTCACTGGAGGATGTAATAAGACACAAGCTCACTGATGTTCTTTTATAATTACCCTCAGGCTTCTTGTTTTTATGATCTCACTTTCTGAAGATGAACCCACAGAAATGGTTCAGACTGTGGTTTATTTAGGATGGGGGGTGCAGTATTTTCACAGTGTGTTCTTCACCTTATTGCACTAAGATGTGAGAAACCATATGTTTCTCTCAGTGCTTCTTCATGGGTTTTTTTAATTGATATTAGTTATGATGTGTACATGCTGCTGGCACAACCTTTAGCAATGTTTATTAACACTTCCAGTAAAGTAGCAGACTCTGATTATTACTGCAGGGCAGCTGTAGAGAAAGTTCAAATGAGTCCTTACCATGTGTCATTCATGCCCTTTAAAATAAACTGTGTATTTGCTTTTAATAAACTTTTCTGAACATTTTGCCATGGCTTTGTAATCAGTTTGTGTCCTTGACTTTGACTGGGCCATTGCAAGAACGTCATTATTTTCCTGCTTTTAGTCTTTGTGTGCTGTTATTGGTGCATGTCTGATGTCCAACACCTTTTTATATCACAACTCTGGAGACCGAAGACCGTCGTCAGCAGGTTTAATGACCTTCAAAAGGGTGAAACTGAAAACAGGACCAACAATATAATCTAAATGCAGAACACTTTTATACTGAATTTCTGCTGGATAACATCATAAGTACATATGTTTGCATGAACATGCACTCCTGACACCATCTTGAACAACTTTGCACATTATGGGTAATTTGCATAACAAAAGGATTAATTTTACAGTCAAATAACACATCATAGGGCTATATCTAGCACAAAATAATGTTACAAAATTATTCCTTTAGTACATACAGGCAACACAACCTTAAGCAAAAGATAAATGCAGTAACTTTCTCCCAACAGCCATCACTGTTTGACACTGCTGTTCAATAAAGTTTTGGTCCAGATAAAAAAAATGGTTGCAAAGTTGCAACATCTGAAAAAAACATATGAGGGCAGACTTTCCCTCTTTTCTGTCCTATCTGTATGAAATTAGTTTCTGGATGCATATCATTTGAAACTTCATAACACAACACTTCCTTCTGTGTTTAGGATCATAGACCTGCTGTTGACCCAGTTTGGGCCAAACTTCAGAATTGCATTTAACTCTAAAATACTTCAGCATAGAGAAAAGTTACAGATTTACTCAGAGGCTGAAGGTGCCAAAGTCACGTGACTGTAAAATTAGTCCAACTCATCATCCCTCCATCGCCGTGCTCGACAGTCTGGATGAGGTCTTGATATGCTAATTATGGTCTTCAGCAAACATGCCAGTGTGCATTATAGCCAGACATCTGTACTTTGATCTTCTGTCCTGAGGACATCAATTCAGAAGGTTTGTGGTTTTTCCAGATGGAACTTTACGACCCTCTGCCGTGTTGATTTTAAAGAGAAGAAAGTTTTGCCTTCAGCCTCCTACAAACAAGCTGTTCTATACTATTTACTTGCTGGGATTTTTTTATCTATACTGTGATTAGATTTAACATTTAGTGTGCAAACACATAATTTTAGGGTAATTTGCTGGGAGTTTTTCTTTTAGCTCTGCATGGTTAAATCTACTGGGGCTTGCACTCTTACCAGGACTTTGTCTCTGCCTTAGCTGTCTTGTTGTCTAAAACCCATTTTGCTTTATGGAAACAAAATTGAAATACCCATAAATAAATGTTATACATAATTTCGTAGCAATGTTTAGTGTTATTTTAACAGCACTACTGATAGTTGCTACATTTGAGTATCCAAATAAAAATGAAGCTTTTCTTTAATTTTTTTTTATTTTATTTGCAATAACCACCTCTTTTTGGTCAAGAGAAGTCTGGATGCGCAGTTAGAACCAAGAGTGTTGGGACAGAGATGTGATGCGACTCACTGGCACAGACTTCTTTCATAATTATAATTATAATCTGGACATTGTTTACGTCCAGATTTACTGTTTGGCTTTTTCTTGTGGAGAATAATGTCGTAAAAGTCGGATGAAACTCGTTCGGACTGCAGATGCTTTGAAAACTATCAGATATCAGTTTTACTTTTAGCCACCTTGAAAATGATAAAAAATGTTTTTGGATGTCTAAAGAGAGAGACTGGTTGCAAAATGTCATTGAGAAGCTCTTTCCTTGAGATATAACTCATTTAGTACAAATTGCTAGAGTAGTTATGTATTTCATTGCAACCTCCAGCAATATGACAGCAGAAACTTTCCCCTGAAATATTGTACCTTTTAAAGGCCGTTTCTTGTATTCTGCATTTCCACTGGAGGTGTGGGAGGGAAAAACATAGCGCTTGTCGTCATTTGTTGCACATTTTTAAAGAGGAAAGTCAAGATTATCGATCGTATTTTAATGTAAAGACCCGCTTTATATCTGATGTAATATGTATTTTACAGAAATTTCCTTCGCTTGCCAGTCATCCAACATACAGGTGGCAATTTACTGCTAGGCTCTGAACTTGGATAAAGAGGCATTGGCACAGTTACTGCAAACTCTGTCATGGTAGATTTTTTTTTTTTTTTCCCCCGTGTTTGCGTGGGTTGCAGAAAATGTTAGAACTGCAGACAGAGAGAGACCAGCAGGCTCTCAGTGAAAAGATTGCCATTTGGACAGGTAAATGAAAGGCAGAGAAGGGAGAGGGCCGAGAGGATAAATGAGGACTACAGATAAAGGTAAGCATGGAGAAAATGGAGGGCTCTTCAGTCCGAACATGTCTGAGCGGGAGGGAACAAGATCAGAACAAGAAGAGGGCAGAAAAAGGGGAAGAAATTGTTGGGGGAAGAGAGTCCGAGGAGGAGAGAGAGATCAAGGGCTGAGGAGAGGTAGAAGGATGAATGCTCTGTTTGAATTATGTAAAATACCTGCGTGGGAGAGAGGAGGTGTGTGTTTGAACATCATGACGGAAAAGCAGACAGAGCAATGAGATGGATGGTGTGATTTAGACGAGAAGTCAGATCTGGAGTCTGAAATGTAAGAACAGGAACAAACAAATGTAACCAACCTGTGTGTAGAATTGATCTTCGGGATAAAAACGGCAAAAACCTGCAGATGTGGAGAGATGAAGCGGGCTTTGATTCTTTCCTGCTGGATTCAGGAGACTGGAAATGATTCTTCAACCGGGGCTGTTAGCATGCCACCCTGTGTTTATTAGACAAGACAGCGACTTGTTCATACGTGGGGGAATGTGCCGCGACATGCTGGTTGCTTTTCATAGCTGTTCATATTTAAGATGCTCTGGCAAAAGCTACAATCATTTTGGGACACTCTTTTTTTTTTTTTTTAGCAGGCTGGGAATTTGTCAGTTTATTTAATTTTTTCTAACAGCTGTTAGATAAATTTACATGGAAATTTGCAAAAAGATATTTCTGCTTCCAAATGATGAACATTAACATTTCCATTATCCAGTGGAAACTAGCAGATGGCTTCCAGTCGGTGAATCATAATGACTGGATTTTCCTTTATTGCTCACATTTGACCACATTTGCAAAGCTGCAAGTTTGAGTTTCAAAAATGGAAAGTGAAATCATCAAAGTGAATCAAGAGAAAGGAAAGAAACAATGTCTCTACATAGATGCACTGAATGTACTTTGAGACAACACTATGAAACTAACTCAGATATGCTCTAATCATATCTTAAATGATTGTAACAACTTCATTTTTATTTATAAAACCTGTGCAATGGAAATGTAGTGGTGGTGCTGCCTTGCAGAAAGAAGGTTCTGGGTTTGAACTCTGACCTTGTTCTCGGGTTCTCTCCAGGTGCTACATGATAGCTTGTCCTGTTTTTCTCTTGTAATAAAACGGTGACTTGTCCAGTGTGTAGCCCGCCCCTCACTCTGTGATCCCACATGGATTGTAGAAATCAGATAAAAAAAAAAGGTCCGTTCAACTGACTTCCTTCTATGCTTTAACAGAAAACCCATGCTGGTGATAAACATATAATTTGTGGATACTTTCCAGCACAGTCAAAACACTCAAGTGAGGTAAAAATATAGCAGCTGTGAATTTGAGACTCCAACATTGTCGATGGTCAGCTTAGTCATTTATTATTTATGTCAGAAACTCTTTCCATGCCGTTTTCTTTCAGTGTAAAACTAACAGTCACCTTGGTTTGCATACATCTGTCCAGAAATGAGAAATCAGAATACCAGAACCACATTTTAAGGCTTATTTTTACTCAGAAGGGAGGCTGGAGTTTGAGCTTGTATACAGAGAATGAAGGATGTAAAACTAAAGTTTTATTAACCCCGAATGCAAACATTGTCCCTGTTGTATTTCTTGTGTTGCTCGGAGGTAACAGTTTCTTTTGTCCTTTTCACATATAAAACGGGAAATATGTCTTGTTGTAAGTAAAATTATCTGCCAGTGGAACCAGAACTTTTTCATCAATATTAAGTCATTATCGACTTAAAACAAGATCTTAAATCTTGCTGAAAAGTTACTTATAAATTCATTTTGTCTCATTTCAAGTCTTCTAAGGTATTTGCACTAGAAAGTAGAACAAAATGTTCTTGACAAGATTTTGTAATTTTTGCAGTTTATTAGAAGGATAATGATTAATATTAACACACAAATCTGTGATGGTTTATGGCATAATGTACTACATTATTACATTGTCATTTCTAAAAAACAAGCTAATGATCATTTTGTGATAACCGGTGCTAAGTGTAATAATGTTACATATGCAGCAAATAGTATTTCAAAATGTAATCAAGGATTTTATTGTGCTTTGTGTTGATTATTGCACAATGTGGTTTAATGATGTTTTATTACGTTATTATATTGCGGCATTTTAAAGCTTTTGGAGGTTTGAGTTGGTCAAGACAAGCAAGTGGTTGGTTTTTATACTTGACTCATCCCTTGGTGCAGTATTCTCTGAAAATGAGTCTTCAGAGAGGGATCATATAAATGCAGGTGGACGTTGCTGCACCTTCCAAATCGTGATTTGACATGCAGGCTCTGCGTCAAGTTACAAACATCTGGAGGTAACCAACCAGGCACTGCGTCACGCAGGGCTGGACACGGCGCAGTTTGGGTGTGTTCTCTCACTTCCAGTTCAAACACACAAAGCTAATCCCTCTGTTTTGATCTTCATTTGGTTTCCATTACGTTTCTCTGTCCTTCAGTTTCCTTCATACAGTGTATAACACCAGGGGGGTTGGCTTCCACGGCACAAAAAACACCTAAACACCGTCAGAAGGTTGAGTTTTTACTTTAACTTGTCACTTGGACGTTGAGACCAGTAGAGCTATTTCTCATTCTTTGCTGTGACACATTGACTGGCTGCCATAAGAGTCACTTACCTTTAGGAAACTGATACTCAGCGCTGACTTTTCATTGACCTTCCCTGTATTTTGTGGACTGAGGATAGAGGCTGGTGCAGTGATGAAGTTGCAGCTGTTAAAAATTCACCAGGATTTGGACAGAAGGTCATTGGTTGGCTGTGTGTTTCTGTGTTTGTTTTCCACAGATTCACACGTTATCTCCCAGCTGTCGGACAGCACGGTGCATTATGTTGTGACTACCTGAGGAAGTCGATGAGTGCTTTGTTTGTTTGATGATCCATTTTATTCATGCATCTTGCGTTTCCTCCTCACAAAGCACCGAAGTTAACGTTCGCCTTATCAGACATTCAGACAGGAAATCTATCACTCTGAAAGTCCAACACCTACTCTGTCAGTGTGAGATGGATGTAGGTGTGTGGAAGTTTGTGGTTCGCCCTGCAGTTTGACCTTTTATGGGTTTTTTCTCCGTCCGCCTCACCTTTGCACTGTTCAGCGCTCATTTTCAGGCAGACATGCGCTCCTGTAGGTGTTTGTTTTCACACCGCCTCTGGTTTTCTGCCGTGTTTGCGGTGCATATTTAGCACCCTGTCCTGTCGACGTCAGACGTGGTCTTACCTGCGGATCTCTGCTTGTCCTTGCAGATCACCGTGCCCGGAGGAAGAGCATAGCCACTGGGAAGCAACCCAGCATGGAGGTCCCTCCCACTGCCCCCCTTCAACCCTTCCGACAATCCGTGAGTAACCCTCCCTATCCTCGGCCTCGCTCGCTGCCTCCGTCCCTCTCGCTCTCCCTCCTCCCTCCTCCCGCTTTCGGCCCATCTCAAACATGTGGCAGACGGGTCAGCGGCACCCCGCCTCACCCCTTCCCTCTGTCCCTGGCCGTCTCCCCCTCCATCACCTTTTGCCCGCCGGCGCAACCGCAGAAAAAGGGCTCCAAGAAAGGGTCGGCCACGCCCCCGTTGCCCCACTCGCTGCCTCTCTCTCCCTCCCTATCCTTCACCCTGCCTCACTCGCCTGCCGCCTCCTCCTCCCCTCCCTTCTTGTACTGGGGAGGAGACTGGAGGGCTGCCGGTTCGAGTCCAGTGGCGGGAGGAACGTTTATCGAACCGCTGCCCCCTGTTGAGGTATGTGACACTGAGATACAGGCTGTTTTCATTGCTAAGGCAAAAAAAAAAGTTCTTGTAAAGGCATTATTATACACTGGGAAAATACATATTGAATATTTCAAACATATTCCAACATATTTTGAGAGTAATTTACCATGTGTATGAAATATTTAAACCAACATTTATCCAGGATGATAGTTTTTCTCATTTTATTTTAAAATTATTATCTGTATTCAGCTTAAAACGTAATCTGCTCTGAGATGATGCTGCTGTAATAGAAGATACATTTACATTTTGTATTTTAGCTAGCTTCAGACTGCTGGTTTGGACACTACTGTAAAATCTAGCAAGCATTGTTTTCTTCAGAAATCACCGAAGACAAACTTTATTTCTTTGGCAAATTCAACCATAAGAAAAGAAAAGGAGAAACGTAATCAACTTTTTTAACCTTCTGATTTTATGACAAATAAATGTGTTTATGTTGCAGTTTATTTTAGTAATTCATGCTTTCCCTGTTGTTGAAATTAATTATTGAACCTTCATAAAATTATGGTCTAAGTCATTTTTTGCCAAAAATGATTTTTTCTTTATTTTTTGCCAAAAATCATCTTTTGGCAAAAAAAAAAAAAAAAAAAAAAGCGGTGGTGTTTTTTTGTATTGTTGTTGCCAAAATCACTTTTGGCAAAAAAATGACTGAGGCTATTATTTTAGGAAGGTGACAGAATATAAATGTAGATATTTATTTTGCTCATTGACTAAATTAAGCATGATTGAGCATAAGTCTCACTGCCAGACAGAAGCAAAGTGCTTCCAATGTGATGCTTGGTATGTGTGGGATATGCATAATATGAGCGTCTAATATTAGAAATCTGCTACTTCTCATTTTTTTGCTGCATAGTTTTTGCATTTCTCCCATTGGAGAGAATTTTGAGCTTTAGGCTCAAACTACGTCACACAGGACTTTAATTTTTATTTGATTTATCATGACCAAACCTGGGTGAAAATGTCTTCAAGACCAACTAAAACATATTTAGTCTGAGTCACAAAGTCTTTGCAGTTCAGATGAGTGTGTGAAAAGCATCAAACCATGTTTAGTTTTAAACAAGCAGGGCTTTGCACTACAAATGTCAACAGATCATGAGTGTTACATCTGACTGTACAGTCAAATCCTAAAGCCTGGGCAGTGGAAAAATGTGTTTTATTTTTATTTTGTAGAGTAATCAAATGCAAACTAGTTTATTTGCAGCAATATGCTGTCGATCTGCTACAGGAGGTCCTTCCTGCCCATAGACCCAACATTTTGAGTTCCAACATTTAATTTTCCTTTGGACTGATAAAGTGTTTTTAGATCAAATTGAATATTATACAGAGTTTATAATAATTAGCACTTTAACAGTCGCATTACCCTGGAAAAATATACATTTGGAAACGCCAGTCAGGTAAGCCTGTGAACAAATCCAGCAAAAATTACTCCATCAATCTTGAGAGGCAGAGAACCTTGAAATGTTATTTTTATTTTAGCAAAGGTTATGTGTAAAAAATGAATGCAGCCATTGTCAGAAAAGCCTCAGAAACTGTAGAAAAACAATTTCCTGGACTATTGAGAAGCACAAGGCGAGACGTCAGAATGTGTCATCCAGAAAACTCCAGGAAACTTCAGAAACGACTCTTTCTGAGGAATGTAACTCAGGATTGTGTTGCCACTAGCACAGAACATAAAGTAAAGACTTCTAGACCTTTTGATTTTTTCAAGACAAAAACCACAATAAACGGACTGAAATTCCTGACTGACTCCTCCTTCCATTTTGGAAAGCCATTTAAGCAGAAGAGAAAGTTTGATTTCTACCATATCTGCCCAACAACACTGCTGTGAATAAGGAGTTGGATCAAACCTTTACCTAAGTTTAACATCTTTCATCAATCCAGGAACAATTTGGTGATGATCTTTGGACTTTACAGCTTGAAGGAGCATTTTGTCATAAGGCAATATAAAAACCCCTGAGAACCTGTGATCAGTTCTCAAAAAGCAGGTGAAAAAAATGTCAGCAACCTGCGATCAACTCCAAAGTGTGAGACAAAAATAGGTCACCATCTGTCAGAGTTAGAAAAACGGTTCAGCTCCCGCTGTAAACTTTCATTTAAAACCTTAAATAATTAAAATGGCAAAACACAACATTTTCCTGCACTAAAAACATTAGATTTTATGATAAACGCTGAAATGAACAAGATTGAAAGCAGCTTGACTGCTTTTAATGCAGCTCTCCTGACCGCTGCTTCAAAAACGGGTCACGATTTCACCACCAATGTTTGTTATTGGTCTTCAGGTGGGAAATATAATTTTAAAACTTCACAAAAATAATTCAGTGGCGTGACGAGCAAAAAACACACCAGAGCAAAGACAAGAAGCAAAACTGTTTTAAATAATAAGCATAAAGCTGTCACTGTTTCTGTCTCTCTGCTCCATATTAATAAACCAATAATAATCTTTCAAGGGAATTTCAGTTTTATTAAACAATGTCTGTGATTGTTTTTTAAAACATGATCAATAAAGTTAATTAACAATGTGATGTTAGATAATAATACAGCATATTGGAATTTAATGAAATGCACAATTTAGTCCAATTTATCAGGAGTGTGTAATTAAAGTTTTATCTGAAACAGGTTTGTAGGGATATGTTGAATGCCTGGAACTCTGTGGAAATCGTGTTGCAGTTCGCAGAACGGCAGCCGGGCTTTTAAATGCTGATTTGATGTAAATGCGAGTCGTAGTAAAAGTCAGAACATAGACCGGTTCTTTAAATGTCAGCGAAGGGAAGTATTGAAACACGACTTCTTATTTATCCTTCAAACTGAGATGGAAGCTCAGTGAAGGTGGAGCAGGAAGCGATGTGTCTGTGGACGGAAATAATCTGTTTAGTGTTTTATTCATAGCAGCAGGCATCACACATGAAGGTGCTTACAGGAGCGGTTTAAGTTTTTACGAGCCCTCCGTGTCGCTCATGTCCTCTCTCTGTCATCCATCCTGCTGTTTTGTACACTGTTTATATCTCAGAATAGGATAACTTGTTTGTTTCCGATTAGAAGCGTCTAATTGCTGCTCATTCATTGTGGCAGAACTGAAAAGGCTTTGGATGCACTTGAAAACCGCTGAAGCCGGATAATCCATTAAATGAAATGCAGAGCCTCAATTTGGCTGCAGAGTTCGGAGTGTTTGTCATTATTTCACACTGGTTCAGATGAGTGTTTGTTATATAAATGTTTTAGGTTCTGTGAATTGGGTAATTTAGCCCGAAGAGCAGCAGGGGAATGATGAACATGTTCTGAACTGCTGTGGTAAATACAAAGTGCACCTTTTTCTGCTGGTTTCTGCTGGTTTAACTTGGAAATTACCTGCTTTATTTGACCCAAATTTTTCTCTAGCTATTTAACAAAGAGGAAGACAAACTGGAGAAGCTGTGTGGAAAAGTGCAGCCTAACTTTACGCTTTGCGTAGCCCGGTTGATTCGCTCCAAAAAAGTACATGGATAAACGTCTAATTCACTTTTTTTTTCTTTTTGTTTTTGCGACATTTCAAATTTTTGCTTCAAATTTGCATGATAATTGGATGGAAACACGACTATTATGTAAAAGCTTATTCAGTGGACCCTATTTCTGATTCATAAACATTATTATTTAATTCTTATTGATTTCTCTCCTCCCCTACTTTGCCCTCCCTCATCCAGTCCTTCTTGACTTTGTTATATTATTTTAAATGTATTTTACTTTAGATATGTCTCATTGCTTGAATTTTGCTTGATATTGTGAACCAATTTTGTCCTGTCAGTTAATAATTGTGATGTTGTTACTAAAAAATCCAAAGTAAAGTATTCTGAAAAAAAAAAAAACGTATTCAGTGGAAAACTTTTAAAACAGCTAGGTCAGATTATGCACAGTTCAGAGAAATTAAAAATGTCCATCTTAGACTTTACAGACCTTAATTAATGTTTGCATAATTAGAAAAAAATCATAACAACTATAGCTGATTTGGAAGAGTTGAAGGGGAAAAAACGTGTCGCATGAAGATTTACTGTAGGTTCAATCTGGACAGACTCAGACGAGAACAAGAAACAATTAAAAGATTTAATGACAGCAATGAATAACAGTTCTTTGGCGCTCGGGCCCCGGCAGCTGATTTGAGCTGAGATTTGATGTGAACTCGATGAACATCCCGATAACTGATTAGGGATGCTCTCCCCCGGGGCCCGACACTGGTGGTGGTGGTCAGGAAGGGTTCCATCCTGGAGAACCGAAGGATGAGGGTGGAGATGGGGAGGTGGTGGGTTGAACGCAGCTGGGAAGCGTCTGACGGTTTGGGTGTGGATCCTCTTATGAAGAGCCTGATTGCTGATTGAACATGCAGGGTGAGGTCCAGGCTGAGGACGGGGATGAGCATGACGTCAATGGGTGAACGGAGGGGGCGGAGTCTTCCAGCTTGAACCTCTGCTAAAGCTCCATTTTACAAAGTTCCATCTGGATGAATCACAACAATTTTCACTCTGCTTTTCCATTTCACACTCGAGGTTGGGCCTAAACAGTTTTAAAACCTGATAAAGACCAGATCATTCATTTTGTGCTTATACATAAAACACCACTGAAGGAAGGCGCACTTTCTATTTCCCATGACTGTAAATCTTCAGCACACAGACTGAAATAAAATGCTAGAAGGAAATCCCCACAGTGTGCTGCTGCACACAGAGGAACCATTACTGCCTCCTCCCAACCCCTGGGTAGAGAGGATTTACTGTATATCTAACTAAAAATAGCCACAAGTGCCTGTATTATCAGTTTTGCTGATTGGGGCAGCCAATCATGTCAGCGGTGGTATTGCCACCCAAAGGGTCTTTCTTTAGAAAACTTTTGCTGGTAATGCAGCCATTGTCTCTTTTTTTAACACATGACATCCCTGCTCTGAAGATGAGGGGAAATGAGGACAAAACAGTAAAAATAGGTCAAACTAGAGAAGAGCAGCAGGATTAATGCATCTTAACAAAGTAAGGGTATAACATCCTAAAAGCCTCACAACTTCGAGGCAAATAAGATGACTAGAAACATTATATGTTAGAGATGACATAAATGTGACGTAATGATAAGAAAGGGACTTTTAGGGTATTTTTAGTCCAGGAAACCTGTCAGAAACCCAACGCTGGTAGAAATGACCACTGCAACTTTGATTCTCCTCTTGTTACTGCAATTTGTTTTGGTTTTCAGCCTCTTTCTTCTACCTTTTGACACTCAACCTGTCAGATGGAGGAGCAAATCGAATCGGAGTTAGTCATGCAGACTATTAGCTTGGAACCAGCAGATGGAGCCAAGCCTTTAGTCATATCCTTAAGACAGGCTTCAAAGCCGCTTGACTCACACCAGATGACAAGGTGTCATTTCCCTGCAGTCATTCTCCCACTGAATAATGTCGTTATGTGATAGGTATAGAAATGATCTTTCTGTGCATTAAAAATAAGGGAGTGTTCTTTGATAAATCAGGATAATATATGTTTGATGCACTTATTAAATAATTAAGGCTAATTTAAGGCAATAAAAATGTCCAGTCTTCACGCAGCATTTTTCTTTTCTCTTCTTCATCCTTTTTCTTGAGGTTAATGTGCGCCAGCCAACAAACCGTTATAATCAGGGTCAATGCTAGTTTTTATTGCAGGTTTCATTCCTTTTCAGAAAGAAATTTAAAAAATACAAAGGTTGTTTCGCTTTAGCAATTTTTAAAAGCACACCTTTGATTCTGTTTTAGCCTTTTTTGGTGGAGATCTGTCAACCAATCAGTTTTCACCCACTTTACCACAAGTTGCCCAAATCATCCAGTTTTTTTGAGGCACATCTTGTAAAATATTGTCTTCATGTGAGCTGACTGATTTCCTGCCAAGTTTAGGTCTGGATTCTTAAATTATTTGAAAACTTGAATTTTCTAATGGCAAAGAAAATTTGCTATAAGATTTGATTTTGATCTCAGAAACTGGAACTTTAATTAAAATGACCAGACCTTTGAGACATTTGAAGTTTCATTACGTTTTAGTTAGTGGTTTGGTATCAAAATTGAATTTAGCCAATGATATGACTCCCAACACCAATTATGTAGCCTGTTGGGAAAAAATAATTGTCTATACCTTCTTTAGGAGAAAACGTTTGTCCTTGTTCGTTAGAACAGAGAATATTTTAAGAACCCTTGTTGCATCTCAAGTGGATCAAAGTATTCTTAACTTAAGTAACATCACTGAAGCCACTGAAGGGCCTCTAAGCAACAAAGAGCACATAATAGGTGGAATGTGTGGTAGAATATAAATTAGAAGGCATGATGGGAAACTTTTAGACGCTGCATTAACACAGTTCTGATTTTTTCATCCGTTGTATCAGTGAAATACGAATGTGATGGTGCTGCTCCTAATCTTGATTGTGCAATAACATGGAACTTTTCTAAAAATGAACTGAAGACATGTGATGTTAGACTTTGTATAAGAAGTTTGCATAACAATACACAGTGGCTTGCAAAAGTGCTAAATCTGCTTGAATGTTTTTTTACTTTCTGTCACATTACAACTACAACCTTCATTGTTTTTTATTGGTATTTTATGAAGCAGACGGATGTTGTTGTTGTTTTTTTTTTTTACAAAAGAAAAATCTTAAATCTGTGCCTTGTATTTGTACTGAGCCTTTCTGAGTCAATACTTTGAATGTAGGTCTGCTTTTAAGAAAATATGTTGCAGTTTGTTTTTCTTACATGTGGTTTAACCTGTAAGAAAGCCCATGCAGGACAAACTGTCCCAACAGAAATCTTCATGGTCCACTGCTGCCCACTACAGGATCTCTGGTGGCACTGCAGGCCTTTTTACCAACTGGACATGTGCAGCAGTGTGATTTCTTTTATTAATAAACTGACTGTGTGCTTTCCCTCCTCATGTGTCCCATTTTTTCATTTGTCTGCATTTGATTGTGCACAACGTCTGACACAAACCACTTTGACCCTGCGCTCATCCGACGTTTAAACCAAACCCCACCTGACCGCTGCGTCCCACTCCTCACCTCTCCATCACTCATCTGTTCCGACATGTTCGCGCCACCCCGCTCGCCCTCCCTCTCCCTCTCCATCTGTTTGTCCCCGTCGCATCATCATCATCCTCCTCCTCCGCCACACTCCAGAGTTTCCTCAGTAAGAGGTTGAAGGGCTCCATCAAGAGGGCTAAGAGTCAGCCGAAACTGGACCGAACGAGCAGTTTCCGCCAAATGATCCTCCCCCGCTTCCGCAGTGCCGACCAAGACAGGTCAGTGAGAGAGCGAGAGAGATGACGCGCAGGTGTGTGGATGTTCTGGATGTGTTTGACCACTGCTGTACACAGTCATACCCATGCATGACATTTTGTTTTTACCTGCTCCAGTCTTTTGAAGATGCTTAAAATAGTAACATTTGTTTCAGACAAAAAACATCCGGGTAAAACTTTTATCTCTTGCTTGGAGTCACATCAGTTCAGCAGATTTGGTCCTGAGATGAGTTTGCATTCAGAGTAAGAAACTGTATCCCTTTTTTCAAGACTTTTACTACCAGGCTCTAAAAGTAACAGAAACTTTCAGGGTTTTTAGTTGTTAAACAAAGATGAAGCCAAAATGGAAGCTGTGTGAAAAACTAAGCACACCCCAGAAATCTTTTTCAGCGTCATTGTGGTGGAATATTGGCCAACTACTACGGTCCTACCACAGCATTTCAATCAGACTGGATGTGGACTTTGACTGGGCCATTTATTATTTTCAGATATTGTGTCCTGGATTTGCTGGAATGTGTTTTAACCCTGTTCATGGTCCAGTTTTGGGCCAGAAAGCTTTTCTGTTCTTCTTTAATCTTTGTTTAAAACACGCTTGCATAATTAAATTAAAATGAAATTAAAAAAATATAGAACTTGTCCACTAAAGTGATTGAAGTTGAAATACTCCTAACTCAGTCATGTCCAAACATTTTGTCATTTGGTCCAAAATTATCCTGCCAAAAATATTTGGAGGTAAAAAGAGAAAAGAAATTAAAAATATTTAAATCACCAAAACTTACATTGTGAATTTTTCTACCTGCTTGACAACAACAAAGTAGTCCTTTTGTCTCTTTAAAGGGCAAAGATGTATACATTATTGTCGATTCAAAACTTCAAAAAAGTTTTGCATGTTTGCCTTATTTGAGACAAACATTGATTCCAGTTTGTAAAATCTTCTGTGCTCAACTGGGAAAGAAAATGATCTATTTTCAGCTACAAGAACAGGATCAAGGTGGAACTTTGTTTGCTGCATTTAGCCAAGTTTGTGTAAAAAAATTGGTTTTGAATAAAAAAAAGTCCATCTGCATGGATTACCTGTGCTTTCCACCATTCTTAGTTGAAGTCAGGAGCCGCACAAAATTAGTATGAGGGCTGCAATATATATATATATATATATATATATATATATATATATATATATATATATATATATATATATATATATATATATATATTCTCTGCACAGAAACATCTGTGCAGAATATGGACTGGAAGCCCCGAGGTCAAAGTGGGGAACACCCCCAAAGGTGGTGGAGAATGACCGAGCTAAGATCCTGTGGGACTTCCAGATCCAGACAGACAAGATGGTAATGGCGAACCAACCGGACATTGTGGTGGTGGATAAAGAGCAGAGGAAAGCCGTTGTGGTGGATGTAGCAATACCAAGTGACCACAACATCAGGAAAAAGGAGCACGAGAAACTGGAGAAATACCAGGGCCTCAGAGAGGAACTGGAGAAGGCCTGGAAGGTGAAGACCACAGTGGTGCCTGTGGTCATCGGGGCCCTCGGGGCAGTCACCCCCAAACTGGAGCAGTGGCTCAAACAGATCCCAGGAACAACATCAGACATCTCAGTCCAGAAATGTGCAGTTCTAGGCACAGCCAAGATACTGGAGGAGAACCTGAAGCTCCCAGGCCTCTGGTAGAGGACCGGAGCTCAGAGGATGAAAGAGACCACCCGCGGAGGGTGAGAAGGGAATTTTTATATATATATATATATATATATAGAGAGAGAGAGAGAGAGAGAGAGGTCTGAATGAGCCAATAATCACTGAAGTGTCGTCTTCTGGTATGAGAGAGCAGATGAGTCTGGTTGCATCTTCAATGAGAAAATAAATTCACTTTCCACTCTCACTTCAGTATCACTTTCAGCTGAAATCGTCACTGTTTCTCAGTCAGCGCGATGAAGGAACTCTCTCCATGGTAACCAGCAGTCAGCCATAATCCTGGCTGTACAGAAGGAAATGAGTTAGTGGGAGATTTGCTTAATTACACCTCCTCTGGATCCTGGACAGACGAACAGCAGAGCAAAGATTCCTCAGCAGCTCAGGGAACATGAATTTAAATCTGCTGGACTAGATGCCTCCCAATGACTACAGAGAAATAAGGTTGTTTTTTTTTTTTTGGTTTTTATTTGATTTTAGATTTTTTTTTCTCCGTAAACCATTTACATTCAGATGAGAAGCAGCCAGATAAATTTTTTTTTAAAAACTCAAAGTCTGTAAGTTCTGTAATTCAATCGAACGCCAGATGATAATTTTACATTTGGAGTCAAACTTGAGGCCAGAAGTGAACTCATCTGAGAGCTCCAGCTGTGAGACCAGGATCTGCCAAGACACTTTTCAGCTTGATTTATTCCCCCAGAAGGCCACTGAGGGGACAAAACGGACATATTCTTGGTAAAATGAGCTTCTTGCCATAATGTTTATTTCAAAAATCCATTTTCACCACTTCTGGACTTTCTTCATTATAATTCAATGTTTTATTCTGAATTATCCGGGGAGGATTTGCGTTTTTTTGTTTTGGGTTACATTCTTGGCCCTGAGGTCCAAAACAGTGACTTTTGTGAAGACTTTTTGAAGTTGTTTTTTTATTTATTCATTTTGCTTTTTGAGGTCTGTCCACTGATTCTCAGAGGGGTTAATATCTGGAAAGTTCTGAACTTTGACCCACTTTTTGTTCTGAAGTTTTCTTTGTGATAGTTTTCTGTCAGCGGCAATATTCCCAGCAGCAACTTCTTGTACATTCGGCCAGTTTAATCCAAAATGTTGACGCCCTGTCTGCGTTGATGAAGACTGTAGGAAACTGTTTGCTTGGCCCCTATTCACATATTTTCTGAATATACTTTAGTGAATAATTATTTGACAACTTGCAGGACCCAAACACTGTTTATGAATTGATAAAATGTATGTACTTTCCTCTACACTTCACAGCAGTACTTCATAAGGGTAAACCAGGTGTGCTGTGGTGGCACAGGGGTTAAGCACAACCCACATATGAAGGCTCTAGTTTTCAATGCGGCTGTCGTGGGTTTGCTTCCCGGTCTTCCCCTTCTCTCATTACCCACTTTTTTTGTCAATTTAAATAAAAGTCACTAGAGCAATTAAAACCTTTTCCCCCCCAGAAACTATTGGCCATCAATAATCCCCAAATTCATTTTAAAAGACATTAGATGACACATTAGCTAGTCTGCCATTTGTTGCCAAGTGACTGATGATGACGTTGGTGACAAGCTTTACCCAGAATGCACGTGGATACAATAAGGACAATTCATTTGTAGTTTTGTGTGTCATAAAGTTAAATATAAGAGTGAAAATAAACCAGTCATGTGGGCCAACATTTTATTCAATATTTTACACTCACTATGTCCCTACAATCAGTCAGTCTGGTAAGGTTTTTAGCAACCATGAGTCAATAATGGGGCACCCTACTATATAACCTACTGGGGTATTGTACATAATTTTTGACAGGAGCCAGGAGGCTCTCCTTTAAGTTTCTCATCAGATGTTATAAAGAAAGCTTTGATCCCTGAAGGCATGTTCTGCCTCCCATGTGGGCCCCCTGTAGGTCCAGGGCAGGGACCTGCTCCTTCCCTGATGTGATGTCACAAATATGTTACAATTGTGGGAGGAACTGTCTGGTGTTGATTTCTAAATTAACACCAGACTGAGTTAATTTAGAAATCAACACTGAGCTGGATTGGAACTCTTTAGTGAGTGTTAGAGAAACACTCATGTTGTTGAATTAAGACTGTATTTTTAACATACAACACTTGCACTGGAAATCTGACACTTCTGAATTTGCTGTGTGAAGTCAATCTTATCCCTCAATCTTATCCACATTAGCAAATTTCGTTTGGCATTTGGCCAACACTTCAGACACTCAGACAAAAGTTACATGTCCTTAATTCATGAAACTAAACTTGCAGAATATTTGAGTCGGTATTTGTTGTGTTGTGTTGTCTTCTTCCTGAGTTTTGCTCCACCTCATCTGACGTTTTGCAGGTATTTGAAGACATATTCTCTGTTTTGAAGTGTTTCTGCTGAGAACTGGCTCAGTCCTCCATTTTTCCTCCAGCTCTCCTGCTGTCTCCCCAATCCCTTCATGCTCCCCAGTCTGCACGCATCCTCCTCTTCACTCTTCTTCCTTTCAGACTCTCCATACTCTCATATCTTCCTCTCTGAAGAATCCAGTGTTTACATAATGAACTTAATTTCCACTGAGAGGTCGTCTTTACCCTCAACCCCCCCATCCTCTCTCATATTTTGTCATGACTTCCTCCAGTCTTTCTCTGCTCTCTCTGTCCTCCCTTCAATCTGACTCATTCTTTTAGGTCTATTTTTATCTCTCCCTCTCTCCATGAGCCTCTCTCTCTCCCTGGTTCCCTGTGCGATCAGTGCTCCGGTGATGAACGTTATGATTGGGTTTAGGCACAGGCAATCGTGGGAAAAGTGAGCGCAGAGCCGAGGATTTAGGTTTTCTTCATCTCCATTCTTGTTCTTTTTTCTTCTTCTCTGGGGGTTTCCTTGTTCCTGACCAGCGCTCCTCACTCTCTGGTTAGATTTATCGTGTCATCATTTATCTGTCGTAATGGATATATGACTATCAGCTGCTTCTGTGTGTGCATGTGTGCCCCATAGTAAAGGTGAGCAGGATGAGCAGTGGTGAGTGTTTGTTACTGTGGAATGTTTGCATAAATATGTCAGAGGACTGATTTTCTTTTAGAAATCATTTTAATGTACATTCTCTCTAGAGCATAAAAAAACTGTAGAAGAAAAATAAAAATATCTACGAGAAAGTTATGGCATAACATCAAGTAACAGCATGAGAGTGTATTTTCTGCAGGATGTTCTTTGAATTTAGCTAGTAAAGCTAATCACTGGACCTTGTTTCTTTCTGGACAGCCTGCCTGGTAAAGCAGATTTTCACTTCATAAACCCCATTTTGGTGATGATCTATGCATTATCTTAAAGCAGCTGTGCAAGCAAAGCAGCAAATGTACGAGTGGTAAAAAGTTGTTCTCAGTCATATGACACAATATTTATGGCACAAGTCCATTTTCATAACTTCTGGAGTTCTTTTTTCATTATGATTCAATGTTTTATTTTGAATTATGAAGAGAGGATTTAAATTTTTCTGTTATGCATTCATTTTTCAAAGAAATGAATCCATCCTTTTTTGGAATTAAGGAAAACAACACGGATGCGCAGCTAATTAAATCAAATGATCATCATTAGTGTGAGCACTGCAGTAAAAGCAGGAGCTCTGGTGTTTTGCTGCTCTAAAACCTAGTAGAGTGAGTCATTTTCAAACTATTTGAAGTTCTTGGTTGTACTAGAAGAATGATTATTCATATGTGCAAAACATTTTTATTGATTCTTAGGAATATCCCAGCAAACAAAATAACCAAAAGCTTCATGCAGACTCCACATGGCTCAGTTAGCATGTAAAATTATAAAGTTAAAGACAAAAGACTGAGGAGGTGTAGCCTGTTTCCATTTTCTCTCTAAAACGAATGTGGCAGAACTACTTACATATTTCAAACTTGCATCTGAAAGAACTATAAATGTGAGACCAAACAGGAATCCCAAACAGGACATGTACAATAGAAAGGCTGAAAAAGACCCAACCTGGTTGAAATGTGGTGGAAGGAAAATGATCTGAGCAGAAACAAATGTTTGCAAATCAAATTTCTTTAGAAATGTGAGAGAATGAAACAACTACTAAGGTGTTTCTGATAAAGTTGATTATACAAGCTGTTTTACAAGCTGTTATATCATATTGTTGTCATATTATTATTGTTTTTTAAACACAAAACAGCCATGTTGCATTTCATTGCCAGAAACGTCACACTTTGCACGTCAAAGTTTTGACTTCAGGAGACGATTTCATCCAAACCGGAGCTAAAAAAAATGATTAGAAAGAATAGAAATGGGATACCACTGAAGAACTTTTCTTTAAAAATGCATTTTAAAGTCTGATTAAGAATCCTTTGAGGCCTGTTTATTATTAAATTAGATTTACATTTCTCTCCATAAAAAAAAAAACTCTTATAGTGTAGATACTAAATAAAAAATTCAAGTCAATTAAGTTTATTTTCTATCTTGTCATCTCAAGGCAAATAATTTATTGTGTTTGGCTTATTTATATAAAAAATTCCCCTCTCACCCTCCGTGGGTGGTCTCTTTCATCCTCTGAGCTCGGGTCCTCTACCAGAGGCCTGGGAGCTTCAGGGTTCTGCGCAGTATATATATATATATATATATATATATATATATATATATATATATATATATATATATATATATATATATATATATATATTATCTCAATCTCTTAATGCAGTTTAAGATTATAATACATAAATTATTCAAACTGGTTTAAATTAAACATGATTCTAGTTTCGTCTGCACTTATCCTATGCTACATTGCATTGATAGTCAAATAAAATTTAATTTATATATATTTTATTTCCAAGATAAAGGGAACTTCTGCGACTTTAGTATTAATAAGTGTTGCTGAATTGAATTTAATATGAATGAAAAATAACATGAAAGCATGTTAGAATCTGAAGAGCTGTTACATTATCACCCTCATTCACATCCCATCCAGTTTGAAATGCAGAAGTATGTAAATGTTGTATTTGGTTTAAAAGGAATATCTGCATGTGCTACCTCCAGTCCTAATGGATTATTTGGAAAATTATGAGCTGGTTTCCATCTATCAACTGGTTCTGTGGTTCTTTGATTCAATAGCAGTAAGATAAAAAGAATGAAATGTGTTTTTAATGTTAGAATTAGCATATAGATGCTGACATGAAGGGCCGAACCGTGATGAAATGACCTCCTCCCCTTCTTCCCGCTCCGCTCCCACATCTGACTGACTATCTGTCTCCCAGGACCCGTTTGATGCAGAGCTTCAAAGAGTCCCACTCCCATGAGTCCCTGCTGTCTCCCAGCAGCGCTGCCGAGGCGCTGGACCTCACACTGGACGAGGACGCCATCATCAAACCCGTCCACTCCAGCATCCTGGGACAGGAGTACTGTTTTGAGGTGAGAGCTGAGCTGCACGATGGTCGAGCAATGGCACACTCCCACTTTTAGTGCTGGGAAACAGAATCTGACAAAAAACAAAACAAGAGTCTGATGATCAAGGTTATAAAATTTGCATTGGTTTTGTAAAGTTTTCCATCACTTTTTATTAGTGGAAACTGATAAAAGTCGAGGTTGAGACATTGTTTTGGCGCCTTAGTTGCTGTCTCCATAGTGACTGATGGCTGTGGTACCATTGGCTATAACCTCAGGTGACAACGGCTTCAGGAACCAAGTGCTTTGCGTGTCGCTCAGCCGCAGAGAGAGACAAATGGATCGAGAACCTGCAGAGAGCTGTCAAGCCCAACAAGGTGAGGGGAGAGAAAGGGATGCGGATGATCCCTGTGTCTGTTTGTCTCTCTCTCTCCTCCCCGTCTCCTGTTGTTGTTTGTTTTCCAATAAGAGCGCACCGCTTCATTTCTCTGTGTGAACTCCATCCCCATGTCTGTGTGTGTCTGTGTCGAGCAATTTAGTGGCGTCTGCAAGCAAAGTGTTAAAGCCTCACGGGGGTAATGTTTCAGGGCGGAGGGTCCCGGTTGCTGTTTTTGAAAAACCACTAATCGGGTAATGTGATTTGGGTAAATTGTGCGCAGCAGGTCGATGTGCACCAGCTCAGCATGTCTGTGAAAGCTGATGCTCGCTGATACTGAGCAGCAGAGAGGAGCGAAAACAAGCCAACATGACTGACTCCAGGAGTTTCTCACGGCTCTGTGGGCCTCATGAATGAACCGGCGCAGTCGAAAGCTTTCCTGACGGGGATCTTCACCTGGTTAAGTGGTGCTAGCTTCTTGAGGACTTAAAAAGTTGATTGCACAGCACTGCAAAAATCTTACTTGGGAAAATATTACCCAGTCATTTTGATCTAGTATCTCAGTACACTTGAAATAAGACAAAACTAACTTACAAGTAACTTTTCAGCAAGATTTGGGAGCTTTTTAAGTCAGCAATTCCTTGCTGATTATTTCACTGGGAAAACTGTCTTGTAGTGAAATAATCTAACTAATTGGTATTGATTAAAAACTGATATTTTTCATCATTATCAAGGAATTATTGCCCCTAAGCGGACGCACTCATATAAAATGATTAAACAGCCATTTGTAGAACTCTGACATTAGGATTTTTCTCTGCTAAAAATAGTGAAAAACATTTTTGTTGGAGTCCGATAGAAAGGAAAAATCCAGTTCTCTCATAAATCAGGATTTTACTGATCTGAGGATGACAGGGTAGAGTATAGGTGAGTGATTTCCTCTGTAGTATGTAGTTTATTTTCATTGTAATATTTTAAATTGAATTGTTTGTGTTTTATGCATTAAGCAGCCAATAAGTGCACTATTAGTTGTTTTTTGTTTGTTTTTGGAGGTTTTTTGTGCTTCTAAACGATGTGATTTTGTGCTTTGGTTCTGGGTTTTGTTAAAAATGCGACTCAGATGAATCTCAGCAGAAACATCAGCAGACTTGTTGTGTCCTGATTGTTGCTCAGCTGACATGCTGCTCTGTGTTTCTCCTCATATGGAGCTGGTCGCTGGGATTCTTCAGGATGGATTTTTATTGCCAGGTGTGGTCGGTCTGGACCAGCTGGGGCAAATTTAATTCTGAATCTCAGCAGGATTTGGGAACATAAAACCACCTGCTGCTCCAGAGTCAAATATCTAATCTTTTAACATTTTATGAAAGAAACTGATTCATCTGAATCTTTAGGGATATTATTGTCAGCAGTCTGTCACAAAAGTCAAGTTGTTTCAATTTCTTGCATTGAATTTGTGAAAAACCTCAGATAACGCAGTCTAACGGAGAGAAAACCAGATTTTAGCTCCAGCAAGGTGACCTCCAGAGAAATATCAGCTGAAAACTGACAGTAGGGTGATGCATCTGATGCAAGGACTTTTTTCAGTAGTTTGTCTGCAGGTGGTGAGGGAGAAAGCAGCCAAAGTCCAAAGAAAACCTGAAAAGCATGTAGCAAAACTTGATCATGACCACTTTCAAGAGATTACAGCAAAGTCTTTGAAACAAAATGTTTTCTTGTTGTTGTTTTTTCCATGGAATTAGAGTTTAAAACCTTTTTACAATTCTGTAGAACATAAGCCGTGTTTTCTGCTGAGGAAATAAATCAGTTTGATGCAAGCTGATTTGGTGGATTAAACAATATTACTGAGTGTTTTTGTTTTCTGAGAATAAGGGACCCTGATATTTCCTTTCAGTTTGACAGTTATTTAAATACTCTGATGCGACTTCAGACTCTGAAGAACAATTGTGATTTTTACTTTATCCCCCTTAATCAGGAGGTGTTAGATCTAATCCTGAAATCTCCAAAGTGTGCACCTCAGCAGCTGCTAAACTGGATCAAACATCAAATCAAAGCAAAATACTTTGTCATTGTTCTGAACACAAACTGCATATTTTTGCAGCACTGACGTGAAATGGTCCCCGTGCAGTGAGATCATATTTTCATCCTCACATCTTTAATTGAACTAATCTCAGCACCAAGTAATCAATAATTTCCCTGCGGATCTGATAGTTGTGCGAAATCGTCCTGTGCTTCCTCTTGTCGGTTATTAAAAGTGAGCAGACACGTGAGACATGCGGCTTTCATAGCATCCAGGGACTGGAGACAAATTAAAGCCGTCTGAGATGAAACATCACGCGAGCTGGATGCTCTCTGTCCAGATGCTCGTGCCGCAGGGGTCCTGGCTGAGTCACGGCGCTCTGAGGATCCCTAACGGATGTTTTCACAGATAAATCTCTCCCCTCCTACGCCTGAACATTAGGACTCGTATCTCAGGCCAGACGTACCAGGAGAGCGAAGGATTGCCATCATTGTTTTGAACACACCTGACTTTGATTCACTTTGGAAGTCCTTTTTTCTTTTAAGCAGCCATGTTTTAGTAGTCACATCTGAGATATAAGAGAAAGACGGAAGCCATGTGAGCATTTCAAGGCTGAGAACCCGCTCCCATACTGGTTTCACTGCTCTGGCAAACTGAGACACCAGATGCCCAAAAACATTCAAAGTCATGGGTTTGGAAATAATGATGCCTCTCGTTTGACACCAGAGATAAAAGAGGATAAAACCCGTTGGTTGTGAAGATCATGGCATGTGTCGGGTTTAAAATGAGATGCTGAATAGTATGAGGCTAACGACAGCCATTCAGCAACCAGCAGGCCCCTCTCTCCTGCAGCAGGAGTTGTCAAATATAAAATTCGCTTTGTGATTATGATAAGAACTCACCACAGAAGCATAATTACCATTGTTTGTGTCTTTGTTGCACAGATGAAATGCAGGATTTTTATTTGTTTATTTTTCATCATTTGTCTTTTGTGTGTCTACCATGCAGTTTAATGCCTCTGTGCGATGAATTTAAAGCTGCTTTTCAACTTCAAGACAAATCCGTCATTTCTCTCCTCTGCAGGATGACCTGCTGCTGCCCATTATTCACCCTCTCCGTCTCCTCTTCTCTGTCCTTGACGTGTTTTGTTGCATTTTCGTATCTTTCTCCCGACATTGTGTCGTCTCTCTGCAAAGATTTTTTAAAAGCCTGGTTTTAAGTGCTGTAAACTGTATTTGAGCTGGTTTCATCTTCATGCAGGACAACAGCCGGAGGGTGGACAATGTGCTGAAACTGTGGATAATTGAAGCCCGCGAGCTCCCGGCTAAGAAGCGCTACTACTGCGAGCTGTGCCTGGACGACATGCTGTACGCCCGCACCACCAGCAAGCCCCGCACCGACACCGTCTTCTGGGGAGAGCACTTTGAGTTCAATAACCTGCCGGCCGTCCGCAACCTTCGCCTTCATCTGTACAAGGAGACGGACAAGAAGAGACGGAAGGTGACCCACCGATCCTAGCAGGGTGGAGGACAATTTAGTTTGCAAACTAAATATTTTTACTAATTTTACAAAGAAAAATTATAGTAGATTTATGTGTTTTTAATAAAGGTAATGATAATAATAATTTAAATACACATAAAATATTTATTTAGCAGGATAAATAAGTTAGATGTTTAGCTTTACACTAAATATTTTGCTCCAAACTAAATATTTAGTTTGCAAGCTCTAAATTAAGTTAGCAAACTAAATGTTTAAATTCAAAGCAAATGTTCCGTTAAACTAAAATGTTAGCTAAATATTTAGCTTCAATGAAAAAAATTAGTTCCAAACTAAATACTTAGTCTGAAGCTAAGCTTGCTTATCATATATTTAGTTCCTGAACTAAATATTTGATTTGCTAGCTAAATATTTGTCTTGAAAATATTTTGAAGCTAGATATTTATCTTCAAATATTTATACTAAATATGTAGACAGCAAGCTAGACTAAATAATCGCCTTGCAAAATAAGTATTTATCTTCAAACTAAATATGTAGTTTAAATCAGCAAACCGATTTAACCCATTAGGAGCTAAATGTTTGGCTTGCTGGCTGAATATTTAGCTTCAATCTAAATTTTTATTGGGAAACTAAATATTAAGTATTTACTTTCAATGTTTAATATTTAGTTTGAAGCTAAGTATTTAATTTGTGAACTAAATATTTATAAATGATTATAAATTGGGTTAAATAACCTAAATTATTGCTGTTATTTATTTACTGTGTAACTTCACAAACTCCATCACAAACAGAACTACTATTAAACACCAGACAGCAAAATGCAAAAGTAAAAATCCCAGTCAGTTTTGTGAGTTTGCAAATATCCTGAGTTAGATTTTATAGTTATAAGTTACAATCACAATTATTTTCCAGTTTGGTGTTTATTTTTTCCCTTCATCTCTACGGATACAGTTTACATGCTTATGAGTATCTTTTCTGTGTATCTTGAAGGAAAAGAGCACATACTTAGGATTGGTCAGCATCCCCATCTCGAGCATCACCGGGCGGCAGTTTGTGGAGCAATGGTACCCAGTCATCCAGCCCAGTGTTCTCACAAAGGGAGCCGGCGTCGGAGGAGGGAAAATTATCAACGCCTCGCTTCGCCTCAAATCCCGCTTCCAAACCATGAACATCCTGCCCATGGAGCTGTACAAGGAGTTCGCCGAGTACGTCACCAACAACTACCGCACCCTGTGCGCCGTGCTGGAGCCCGTGCTGAGCGTGAAGAGTAAAGAGGAAGTGGCCTGTGCTTTGGTGCATATCCTGCAAAGCACAGGAAAGGCGAAGGTAAGGGCCACCGCTGTTTGCAGAAAGCTCAGAATCAGATTGAGGAGCAACGGTTGACTGCAGTCCTCCTGTGTCTGCAGGACTTCCTGTCTGACATGGCCATGTGTGAGGTAGACAGATTTATCGACCGAGAACACCTTATATTCAGAGAGAACACTCTGGCCACCAAAGCCATAGAAGAGTACCTCAAACTGATCGGACATAAGTACCTCAAGGATGCTATCGGTGAGTCGACTCAGCCGTATCTTTCATTTTCCAAATCATAACTGAAAAATAATCTTTCAATGCTCTTTGCTCAGATCAGATCAGCTAAAACTTGTTTCTTGGTTTAATTTTTATAGCCATAAAAATAAAAACCACAGGAAATATCTGTCAGTATTACCGAGGGAAAATGAATAATTTTCAATCTGAATAGAATAGTATGAAATTACTTTTTTTCTTTCTTTCAAATCATTCAGGTTTATCCGAATTTTATTCTTATTTTGGGCATTGCAAACAAAACTTACTTTTTACCTACCTAAGATTAAAAAAATGTTTGCTATTAGACTTGACGAACAATAAGTTTCTTTGTGTAAAGAGGAAACATTCAGTAATAAGAAAAACAAAAAATAAAATCAGCAAAAGTCAAAAATAATTCCTAAATATATGAAACCCAAAATTTCAAAATAAAGTCAAAGATTTTTTGAGAGGTTTCTCATTTCATTTTTAGTTCTGATAACCAGAAACCTTCACTATTTGCCTAACACGTTTGATGTTGTTTAATAACATGAAGCAGGTTTGAGAAGATAGAAAAATTTAGGCTACCTTCAAAAAGCAGGTCTTCCAAATTTTGTGCTGAAATCAGATTTTCTTTTTATTTTTAAATTTTTTTTGCATGGTCTTTCATATTACTAATTAGCCTTTTGAGTGAAGTGAACGGTTTACATCTCCAAAGCAACCCGCATGTGCAAAAGAAATATTGGGCGCAGAAGAAGTAGAGTGCCGTAAAAATGTCGTACATGGGTAGAAAAAAAAAAAGCAGATTTGGGTCACATTCGCTTGCTGTGTGAAAGCAGCTTAAATTTCCCAGAATCATGGGAAATGACTAATAAAACAACAGAAGAAGAGCAAATAAATCTAAAAGAACTGAGGTGGAAAATCCAAGTATTATTGTTGTTTTTGATGCCAGATCATCCCTGACAGCAGCAAAGTTCAGGCCTTCTGCCCTCTGAACAACCATAATGCGTCTTCTGTCTTCCTGAATTATTCTGTGATCGTTTTCTAATTTTTAAAGTTAAGCTGTTTAGAGAAAGCTCTGGCAGCATGAGCACAATTCAATCTGGAGAGACTCAAACGGAGAAAGAAGGCGATTAAAAGAGTTTAATGACAAAATGAACATGAAAATAAAAAGTCCTTTGGCGTTCAGGCCCCGGCCGGGGACATCGAGCTGGACTTCGATGAGCTCGATGAACATTCCTGATGCAGCATAGGAATGTAGACCCCCGGGGCCGTACTGGTGGCGGCGGTCGGAGGAAGAGGAGGCCTGAGAGCCGGGAGCCGAAGGTGGAGATGGGGTGGAGGTGGGTTGATCGCAGCTGGTGAGCAGAGGAGGCTATGGGTGAAGGTCCTTTTCAACTGAAGCCCAAACGATGATTGGCTGGAGCGAGGCTTGGTCCGCGCCGATAGGTCCAGGTTGCAGAGAGGCGGGCGCTGATGGATGAGGCAGGTGCGACTAGAGTCTTCCAGACTGAACTTCAGTCAAGACTCCATTTCTCCTGCTAAACCACAAATCTGTTCATCTCTCCCAAACATCAGGAGCATAAACTGATTTGATGAGTAAATCTGATTCATGGGCAGGCATCATTTCTGCCTCAGTTGAATCATGTGATACATAATAAGTAGATTTTCCCCAAGCGTGGTTTATGCAAAGAACTGTGACCTCGGCATTTAACCCATGGATAAACTGGAAAACCACACACACTCAACCCGACGGGTAACAAACCAGGAACAGCTGACGCGTTGGGGAACATTGAGTAAAACACCTCATTTACATCCACATGGTTACTATACAGCTTAATACACATGTTAGCCAAACCCAGATGTAAGATCTAAATCAGGCTGACTTTGTGCCTAATGGTGAACTGTGTCTGTTTAGTGTCAGTCATAAACGTGACACTAACATTTTTACAGTTCTTAGCTGGTTGGTGATGCTTTTATTTTCAGCATTAAAGAGTATTTGCTATTCAGCGTTAAAGTTAAAATGATTGATCAATACTTCTTGAAACAGAAAAGAAAAACAAGCATTTTACTTTTCCAAAGGGTTGGGTTGCAGAAATGTTTAATTTCTGATTTATTTTCTGTAACACTTGAACACTGGTTGATGCTGTTATTTAAAATAATAACTCTGGACTTGTTACAAATTAAATGTCATCTGCAGGGGAGTTCATAAGGGCCTTGTATGAGTCAGAGGAAAATTGCGAAGTGGACCCTATGAGAATACCACCCTCTGTGCTACCAGACCACCAAGCCAATCTTCGAATGTGCTGCGAACTGGCTCTCTGCAAAATCGTTAATTCCCATTGGTAAGCTCCTAATTACTGCAGAAATAAACAAAGTTATTTATAAAGGTTGATGGGCCTGCAGATTTACTTTCTCCTCGCGAGCCGAGGAAGCTGCATGATGTTGCTGTCTAATTCTGAGATGCACGTTGTGTCCTCACAGTGTTTTCCCCCGTGAGCTAAAGGAGGTTTTTGCGTCCTGGCGAGTGCGTTGTGCCGAGAGGGGTCGGGAAGACATCGCTGACCGCCTCATCAGCGGATCGCTCTTCCTGCGCTTCCTGTGTCCCGCCATCATGTCCCCGTCACTTTTCAATCTCACCCAGGAGTATCCCGACGAGCAGACGTCACGCACGCTCACTCTTATCGCTAAAGTAGTGCAAAACCTCGCAAACTTCTCCAAGTCAGTACTACTTCAGTTTCTAAAGAAAATGTGAACTTGTAATTACCTAAATCTTGTCATAGATATGACCTGATATGTAATAGGTACACACCTATACATTTATTATAATGAATAATTAGGGAATTATGTTTTTATAGCTGATGTTTGGCCTTGAAACTCACAACCCTGAGTTTGGACTAGGCTTGTCATGATAATAAGTTTTGCTATAATAAATTGTCCCAGTAATTATTGCGATAAACATTAATATTGTCATTTTGGAGAACATTTTCACGTAATAAACTGAATCAAAGTTCACCCTCTCAAAGATCAATAAACTTTTGCAAAGAACACACTGCAACTGGAGGAAATTTTAATTATCCAAAATAAAACACAGCAACCAAAACCAATAAATAAAACGGAAATAAAAACCACACACAAGCAAAGCCATAAAAAATGGATTATGAAGTATTTGTAAACAAAATTGCCTTTCAAATAATATTCATCATCAGAATGGAAATTATTGAGCTCATTTTAATTTATCATGCGATTAACTGCTTACTGCGACAAGCAAGGGGAGTCCTGACTTAGAATTAAACAAACTAAATTTATTTTGTATAATTATTCTTTGCTGTGGTCTCCAAAGTTAGCCTTCTTTTAATTAAGTTAAATTATTTCACCTAACATTGAGTATAAACTCATATTTGAATTCTCATATGACATGCCAGAAGAATTCAGAAGATTACATCCAAGAAATTATGAGACAAAGAAAAAGAAGCTAAAATCCAGTTTTACATCATTTATTCATTAAATCTTGTTTGATTTCACTCCTCCTTCTTCTCTGGCTTCTGTTTCTGCTCCTCCTGCAGGTTTGGCAGTAAGGAGGAGTACATGTGTTTCATGAATGAGTTTTTAGAGATGGAGTGGGGCTCCATGCAGCAGTTCCTGTACGAGATCTCCAACCTGGACAGCGTCAGCAACGCAGGCGGCTTTGAGGGATACATCGATCTGGGCAGGGAGCTGTCCATCCTGCACAGCCTCCTGTGGGAGGTTATGGCTCAGCTCAGCAAGGTGAAACCAGATCAGTTCTACCAATGTAAACTGAAGTTTATATCTCAAACATCAAGCTCTTACGTTTTCAGAGCAGGATTGTATTCCTTTGAAGTATTTGCGCTCAAAGCGTCTGCTGTCTTTCAAATACAGTCTGGACTTTTATTATAATCTATTCAGGCAGCTAAAAAAACCTTCCTGGAACTCAAAAATATACATTTATGTAAAATGAAATACATCAAACCTGACATATATGATTGAATATTAACTATTGAAGGAAAAATATGAATCCTGTTTAGTTTATATGCAGGTGACACAGACTCACTCCTTTTAATAAACAGTTGTTTGCAGTAGAAGTTAATTGGGGATTTATGTTATTTCTATACTCCTACATTGTTTTTTGTTGTGGTTAGTTAATAAAAAGACTTTTATTTGCCTAATGTTTTTGTCCGGTGTCTTACCAAAACCATAATCAACTAGCTGAAACTGAATCACCAAATTATTCAACTATTGGTATTGGCGATACTGGTCCTGTATTAACTTGGTAAACTTCCCAGTTTTGCCACAAAACATGGATAAATGGATTTCCGTCCCACATCATTACTTTCAACCTGAAGTGGTTTGTTTCATCTTTTGTATTTTTTCAACACTACAACATATAAAAGTACAAAGAAAATGTTTGTTTCTCCATACCACTTTGTTGATTTCTTTATAAATTAATGAGCCGCAGCTTTTCAGAAAAGCTTCTTCAACTTCTGACCACAGGATGCCATCATCAAGCTGGGCCCTTTGCCCCGCCTCCTGAATGACATCAGCATGGCGTTGCGTAACCCTCACCTCCAGAGGCAGCCGAGCCACCAGGCGGACCGGGTGCAGGACAGACAGTCGGACAGGCTGCTGTCTCGACCAAGCTTTAACCGAGGAATCTCGTCAGAGTTCCAGAATCTCATGATGAGGGACTTGAACAGGTAGGAACATTAACAGAAGAAAAGCTACACTTTAAAATGTCCTAATTGTTCCAGTCACTTTCAGGAGGATAAGTGACTTCATCGATCTTCAAACAGTAAATAAAGGAGCATAATGTTTATGCTTTGATGTTACATTATGTTACTTATTCATACAGGCTTTATGGAAAGTTTTTGCAGTAAATTGGACCTTGGCTGCTGATAAAGGTTCAGATCAGAACCAGTAACTCTACAGGAAGTGGCCATTTTCTCCATCAGTCTAAAGTCCATTTGGTGACAGCCAACTGATTCCATATTTTTTCCAGGTGTTGAATGAATATTTCCTGTACACTATTAAATACAAATTTGGCTTTGCTGCCTCTTGTTGTCCAGCTCCATAGACATCACTCGTTTGCCTTCCCCTACTTCCACCGGAGGGGTCATGCCATCCCGCGCCCAGCTGAGCTTTCAGGACCGCGATCACCCTCATCGAGCCTCCAAAGACATGTTCTACGTTTCGCGGCCGCCCCTGGCCCGCTCCAGCCCGGCCTACTGCACGAGCAGCTCGGACATCACGGAACCAGACGCTAAGGTGAGTCCGGTCACGCTGAACCAGGGGAATCATCATCCCATCCGCTAGTTTCTCTCTCTGGTTAGTGAGGTTAGTATGACATGCATGTTAGTCATACTCGACAGAGTCTGCCATCGTGTTACTGAGGCTCTAGTTTATCATGACATTTGCTTTTTTCCCACTGATTCACCATGCAACTCATCCTAGCGGTATTTCCTGGGAAATACTTTCAGGCATTCCGATTCCCTGACAGACCTCGTGGTAAAAACACCCGCACCACCCTCACCCATGTCATCCGTGCCCACCTAACATTTATTATCAGGGGGCGCATTAGCCTCTCATATCCCTTACTATTTAGGGTGTCAGTGTAAATAAAAGCGTATCTATGATGGACCTCCAGGATTCCCGAATGAACAGCGTGTCTAACCTGCAGTCGGTGGACATGCTCAACTCCTCCCAGGCCTCCATCGCCGGTATGGGCAGCTTCGGTGGGCTGAGCAGCGGAGGCGGTGGCGGCCTGGGGTCGGGCCTGAGCAGCCAGCTGCGGGCCGGTGGGAGGTTGTCAGCTGGCTCCGGCGGCTCCAGCATGTCAGGCGGCCTCCGGCTGAGCCAGCTGAGCCAGATGGGCACCACCACCGACTCGCTATCCCAGCAGCAGCAACACCAGGCCGCCGCCATGCGCTACCCGCTTTCCTTCCAGAATCCTCTCTTTCATCTGGCGACGGCTGACGGGCCACAACAACAGCTCCACCACCAGCACAGCCGAGCTCAGCCCCCAGCGCCCCTGCTCCTGGCCCCTGACCCCGAGCCCTCTCACCAGGCCTACATCCCACAGTTCGCCCATGGGGGGTTCTCTCGCAGTGAGGATCTGTCCACGCTCAGGACCCGGGATGGTCACCTGGGCCAGCCCAGCATAATCCACTCGCACAGCTACAGTGACGACTACAGCAGGGCTGACTACGGACGCAGGCAAATCTCCATGCATATGCAGGTAAAAGTCCTTAAATCAGTGTTTTTAGATGTCTGGTGACATTGTGTAACAGTGCTACCAAGGCTGCTGCTAACAATTGTTTTAGTAATTCTGTTAAATATTTTGGCAATCGATTAATCTGATAAAACAAAATTATAACATTGTGTAGATTATTAATTTAACTACTTAAGCTTATTTTATATTATCTTAGAAATTATACACTAAAGGGGATGTATTATAAGAAATTAACTCTTTGATATTTACATCATGTTGTAATGTTATTCCCTCGTCAAAAACATACCTGGAGTGTTGCCTTGACTTTTTCATGCAAGTTTGAGAAATCCTTTAATCTCCATGGCAACCATTCAGCTGTGCAACGCGTCTGGGTGGACCCAGCTCCGCCTTTGAGATGCAGCTCCTCCTCAGAGCTGCAGTTTCTGAGCTTCTGCCTGACAGAGCAGCCATGAATCCCCCACTCAGCTCCTTCAGACTAGCCAGCAGCAATTAGCAAACACTTGGTAGAGCTGCACATCTGCTGAGCAATTATTGGAGCTACTTTCCAGTGCAATGCTGTTGTTAAAAGATTAATAGAGGAGTAATGTTTTAGAAAGAGCAGGAGGCCCGATTTCATGAAGCTGAAGCTAAAAAAAAATACTTCTAACATCAACATATGAAATCTCAGCCCTTTCTGCTCAACTCAATATCACTACAGTTTACAGCTGATCTGTTGGTTCATTTTTAGATTAATTGATCAATAAACTGATAGCAAGGGATGCTTTATAGGACATTTTTTTATTTTTACAGAATTTGAACCAGGTGAAGCTGAAACAGCCACCTGACCAGTTCTGGGTAGAAAAAATGATATTTTTGTACAGCTTTGATTAATTACTGTTATAACTGTGTTGTTCTTTCAGGCATCAGAAAAGCCAAGCTATAATGTCAATTTTAAAATCACACTAAACTATAATTATGACTAAAGTGCTCAGTTAAATTTGAGTCCTTCAGTGCAAAAACACAAATTGTTGTCAAGTATTTTTATTCTAGTTTCTACTGCAAGTATCTTTGTACATTTGAAATAAGACTAGACTAACTTACATGCAAGTTTTCAGCAAGAAATATGAACTTTTTTATGTCAAAAATTCCTAAATATTGATGAAAACGTACTTGTTGCATTTTCAGATTATTTCACTTATTACATGAAAGAAATAATCTGCCAATGCAACAAGTACTTTTTCATCAATATTAAGGAATTATTTACTTGAAACAAGTTCATATTTCTTGCTGACAAGTTGCATGTAAGTTAGTTTTGCCTTATTTCAAGTCTGCTAAGATTCTTGAACTAGAAATTAGAATAAAAATACTTGGCAACAATTTGTGTTTTTGCAGTGTTAAAATAAGTAGGTTGTAAAAGTATAAAAATAATTTGCGGTGCACTTGTTTTCTTTCCAAGGATAACCTCCAACAGCAACATGAAATGATGGGAATGGCCTCCCAGACTGGAACGTCTCACTCCTCCCTGGCCACCACTCCTCCCTCCACCGTTCAACCTATGCGGCAGAGCTCTGTCGCTCCGCCTCCCAGCCAGCGCGTCAAGTCCCAGACTTCCCACCAGCTATCCGTCAGTGCGGCGGCCGCGCCTGCCGCCTCTGGTAAAAGCCGTCCGCAGAGCGGGAACCTCCTCCAGTCTCCAGAGTCCGGCTACGGCGGCAGGCAGCACGGGTCCCGGCAGCTATCAGTCAAAGACAACACTGCCCCGGGTCTTCCCCACCAGCAGAGCTCTGTCAGGGAAAGCGGGAGTCCACAAGGGACCACCAGTCAGAGCACTCAGCAGTCACCACAGCAGTCTCAACAGCACCTTTTAAAACCCACCATGAGTAAACAGGTAACTCCTGCACACTGTCTATGTCTCATCTTCTCCGGGTCATCATGACATCATCACAGCTCTCTGGAGGATGTCTATGCATGGTTTTTATATAATAACTATAGACACTTTGAATAATTTCCTAGTGGTTATGAAAACAATTTCCAACCACTTCAGAGTTTTTTCTGAATTTAGAAGTTATTTTTTTATGCATTACATTTATGTAATTTTGTGTTTTGCTTGAGTTCTGTAAAGTACTTTGAGTTGCCTCAGCGTTCACTGCAAAAACACAAATCTTACCAAGTATTCTTGGTCTGTTTTATAGTGCAGATATCTTACTTGAAATAAGACAAAACTTACAAGCAACTCTTCAGCAAGATATAGAAGCTTGTTCTTAATCAATCAATCCTTAATATAGATGAAAAATTACTAGCTTCACTGGTCGATTATTTCACTTATAGCAAGACAGTTTTCCCATGTTACAAGTGAAACTGTCTGGCAGTAGAACTCGACTTTTTATCAATATTAAGGACTTATTGACTTAAGCTCCTATATCTTGCTGAAAAGTTAGTTGCAAGTTTTGTCTTATTTCAAGTGTTCTAAGGTATTTGCACTAGAGCCTAGATAAAAATACTTGTGTTTTTTTGCAGTGATACATGTGAAAAGCCTTTCTGTGCCTTCTTGTCCCATAGTAAGCCTTTCTCCTGTCTTCCCAGGGCTCCCAGTCACCTACCACCCTCAATCCCCCGACCCCAGCGAACGAGCGAACCGTGGCCTGGGTCTCCAACATGCCTCACCTGTCGGCCGACATCGAAAGTTCACGAATTGACCGAGAGGATTTCAAGCTGAAGGAGTATTCAAAAAGCATGGATGAGTCGCGCATGGACAGGGTAGGCGTCATTTTAACACCACTGGTTCTTTTCCTGAACCAAATGAAGACAATATCAACACTGTCAGGAGACACAATATAAACACAACTGAGCCTAAGTTGTAGATGTTGTTGACTAATTTAATTAAGAATTACGAACAACATGTAGCCATAGATCCTCATATATTACTAAAGAAGGATTTTTTTGTAGAAGCTGAATGGGTTTAATAACACTTTGCATGAATCTGATGTTTTAATAACCTAAACAACACATTAGAAATCATAAATATCTTTGTTGTAGAGGTTACATGTTTATTTAGTCAATAATTTAGCAGAAAAAAGTGTTCATGATTTGAAAACATAGCTTATCTTCTTGATATACAGTTTCATTTAATTGTGATGAATTAATTATATACCCTGCAATGAACTCAGTTTAAATTATTAATCAAATCCCACCACTGTAGTTTTATATTCCATAAACTGTATTTCTACAAAGTCTTGACTTTTCTCACTTTATTTTATATGTTGCTTCCGAGGAGCAAGATTTTTGGTTTTGAGTTTTTATTCCAGCTTTTATTACTTTTTCACTCTGGTTCAGTTGAGTCTGACTGCATGCAAGAAACAAACTGCAAACAAATTTAAGGTGGTTCAAACTACACAATGTGTTTGCAGTTTGTTGCCCATTTGAGCCCCGTTACCTCCAAACATGTCAAACTAAGCTGTTTCCTGTTGCCGCCTCAGGTCAAAGAGTACGAGGAGGAAATCAACTCTTTGAAGGAGCGTCTGCTGATGTCTCACAGAAAGCTGGAGGAGTACGAGAGGAGGCTCCTAATGCAGGAGCAGCAGACCAATAAGATCCTCCTCCAGTACCAAAACCGTCTGGAGGACAGCGAGAGGAGGCTACGACAACAGCAAGTGGAGAAAGACTCCCAAATTAAAGGAATAATTAACAGGTAACTGGAGGCTGTTTTTGGGATGGAGGGCAAAAGACGGCTCTGTGGTCTTTCATAGGCAGATGTGGGGAGCATTTAGTGACAGAAGACATAATTTACCTCTGACATGTGGTAAAAGTGGCAAATTCTCTAAATGCCAGATTGCTAAACATAATTAAAATGATTCTAATCTGAGAAGTGTGTAAACGTAGAGGACTTCCACCATACAACATAACTAACAAGTTAAATCATAAACCTGGAGAAGTACTAACAGAATATTCTAATGTATTTCCTAAAGAACAAACTACTCTTTCTTTTTACCAGATATCTTGCTCTGTGTAGTGCAGTGTGGGAAACCTTTCAGATTTATTAAATTGTGTTAGGCAGGGAACTTTACATCGACAAGGACACCAGACAATTTGCAAAGAGATACAACTGAAGTGAGATACTTTCACATGGAGAGCAGAAATCTCTGTCTTGTTAAATAAGTACAAAGGTTATGTTGCCCTGATTGTTTTCAAAGCTGAAAAAAATAATCTTTGATTTACCACTTAGGAATTGCTCCGGTAAATCTGTTGTCAGATCCTCACGATGCGGTTTGTTCTTTGTTACAGCATCGTATTTAGCAAACTGCAGAGATCTGGAGCTGAGCCTTAATTTATTGGGTGATTTTGTGAAATATCAATGAGGCCAGTCTGCGAGAGCAGCTCTTAGTTGTTATTGATCTCCAGCAAATTAAGTGGTTCATGAGTAAGAAGTGGAATATCGATCGCTTCTCAGCTGTGTTCAGGCATGAAACCAAAACAGTTCCTGCGTTTTACGATTTAATGTGAGGCTGCACATTAGCAGTGATTTACTGTGGGAAAGGTTTAGCCAAAAAGAAAACTCTGCCATATTTTCACATCTTGTGATAGTCATCTTGTGGTCTGCAACTGAAGGGTAGATATCTGTGACAGAGAATATTGCCACTTCTAATCCACTCCAGGAAAGAAGACTCGGAATGAAGACAGGGAGTCCCGCTGGCCCGTTAAGGAAAACGCATCTGTAACGCTCTAACTGAGCTTATAAAAGAACCTTAAACCATCCTCCCTCATCCCGTGCTGTTGCACCCACCAGCAGCCATTTTTTTATGCTCCTTTACTGGATTTTGGAATCATATCGGATAATTCCACCTAGTTTTCCAATATTCCAGAGGATTTCCCAGTAAAAGCACAAAAGGAATGACAATTTAGTAACTCCAAAGGGGGAAAAACTGCACTTTTTAAATGATTGTTATGGACTTTACTACACAGGACTCTGGAAGACCGTGGTTTGATATTAGCTCTTCCATTCCTGACGAAGGTGAACGCTGTTCACTGAAGGACTGCTGATGTTTCTCTCCGCAGAAGAAACATGGGGACTAATACCTCTCTCCTTTTTTGTATACATAGTATGAGGAGGACAGAACATCACAGACAAAACTTGAATCAATATGCTGTGAAGATTCGGGCAGAAAGGCATAGAGGAACTATGAGAACATTAGAGAATAATCACCTTGGTTATCTCCCTCTGGAGTATACAAGTGAATACTGACTTTATCAAGGCATACTTGTACCTTGACCTACTTTGACCTTGGGATGAATTAAGTAGCAGATCTGGATGCTTCCGAGTCAGTTTCTACTCACAGACCACTGAGCCAGACCGTGCATTGCAGGACTTGTGCATCATCTGGACACATTAGGAATGTGAATGCACATAAGAGCAATGCAGACAGAGTGCATGGATGCCAAGAAGCAACGTCTCAGGCCATCCTGCTGGGTTGACTGGACTCCAGAATCTAAGTGAATGAACAAGTGCAAGCATAGCCTTATGTTCTGTTTCCTCCTCAGTTGACTTTTACATTCAGCTGACACCTTATGGCAGATTATTTATGGTAGAAATGCAAGTTCAGGACTAATATGACTCCTGGGTTGGCTTGCAAAAATCTTGTCTTTCCCTGCAGGACTAAAATCAGTCTGCATTGTTTTTTCTTTCAGAGAAGCCTTAATGCTCTGTGCGTGAACTTCACTTTTAGCTCAGAGTATCTGTCAATAGACCAGGCCTGGTCTCAGCAGTCTTAATTTAAACCAAAGCCAAATGCTACAGGAATAGTTTGGATTTTTGTTTGAGCAAGGTTCTGTGAAGAGGTTATGAGTTGTTAGTATCTTCGATCGTACAACAGCAGCATGGATGAGGAGAAGAAGTTGAAACTATAAAGTAGCAGCCAGACTAAAGCAGATTTCTGACATCTCAAAGCATCTTCAGCCTGTACTCATGGATTTGCGCAAACCTAGTTCAACACAACAGCAAAATGCTAAAATGATTGACATGTTTTTTCCCTATTTAAATTAAAAAATATTCCTCACCAGAGCAGGGAGGAAAACAAACCACTGCTGCCAGTGAACACCAGATAACAAAGCGTGAATGAAAACATGACAAGTTCCTCATTTCCACCACTTGCTTTCCACTTCTGCTGTAGTTCACTACAAAAAGTCTGACAGGTGGGTTTTCAAGCAAAGTGTCATAATTACCAGCTATTTTTGCATTGTTTTGGTGTGGAGTGCTTTACATAGTTTCTTCATCTACTTGTTTTCTGAGTCAAAAACAAGGAAATTGCATATTCTTTATGTGACTTAATGTGCCAGACTTTGAGATCTCTTACATGATGACTTGGATAAACACAAATTGAAAAAGCAATCTATAATTTTTTACAGTTATATTTTTGATAGTTTCAGTTTGTCATATTCACTCAAAGTAAAGCTCTTTTACGCTGATGTTTTAAAAAATGGGGAAACTCTAATGCAATCAAGATGGCCAAATTATTATTTTTTTTAAATAAAATTTGCCTAAACTGTAAGGAAATATTTGAGAGTAAATTTGTTCTATGGTAGAAAACAATTTTATGTTCATTGTAAAACTGGGAAGGCTAAAGAATCTTAGTTTTGATCCAAGATGAGTTTATTTAAGGAGATTCCTGCTAAAGGTAAGAAATGGCCCAACTTCTTAACAAAACCCTGCATCCAAAAGACAAAAAAATAATCCAAACTATTCCTTTAAATTTCAAGGTATGCTAGTTTAAATCTACTGAATCCACTTTACCTGTAGCATATGTATTTATAAATATGTATTTTTTTGTTTTTAGGTTTAATATCTCCTTAGTTGGCTACAAGTTTTATCACTGTATTAAAATTATAAATATACATTACATTATTTATCTTTCTCAAGCTGTTTGCTTTCAGTTGAAGAGATGGAGCGATGCAACGAAGAGAATCAAATCTATGGTCTGTATTGCACCTATTATAGTAATAATCTATTTTTTAAGATAATCCATATCATATTAAACACAGTGATGCAAGAGCCATAGCAGTAATGGTATATATAGATATATACAGAGTAAAAGTATATGACAGTGAGATATTTTAACTTTGCAATAGCTAAGCTTTTAGCCGGAGAAGCGCAATAACCCATACAATATGTCCAGATGTGCTGTTTGTGCAAATACACATGCAGGACTCTGATATATTGTATGCATTTTCTGTACATAAAGAAACAGTGACTACCTGCCAAACTCTTCTACCAGGTGCCATCCATGGTATCTGAATAAAGACCTGGAGTACTGTAAGGTGCAAAATGCCACAGAGGCAACATGACAACCATGACGCAACTTTATGACAAAATGCTAGTTCTGCAAAGTGTGAACTTAAGTACTTTAATTTTTTTTGTTGTTGTTGTTTTTTTTGGTTTATACTGTACAGTTTGTGACTTTTTCTGCTTCTTAATTGAAAGCCTGAAATGAATATTATTTATTATTGAAAGCAAACATGACTTTCTTTTTCTCTGTATGATTTTGCTGTAAATGCTCGGTATGACTTTTTGACCTGCAGTCTGTCATTGGTGGTGTCCAGTGACATGGTGATCAGAATAGGTGTTTGAGAAAGTTAGTCAGTACTGTCATTGAACTTATGCAGTCTTATTATTATTATTATTATTATTATTATTATTATTATTATTATTATTATTATTATTATTGTTTTAGAAGCCACATTGCACTCATTGATAAGAACAGTTATGCAGCTGGAAGGAATGGCCTAATTTGGACATAAATTGTCACCTATTCAGTAGGAGTGCACCAATTGCAGTTTTCTGGACGATCACTGATCTTTTGAAAGTTTCTGATCTTGGCCGATATTGATTTTTTTTTTTATGTCTGAAAATTCGCTGAATACAGCAATAAAGTCGTTAGGTTGGCAACAGTGGGGTGATGTTGTGAACCACAGCAAAAGCAGACAGGAGCAGATTTACTGACCTTTGCAAAGGTAGATAAAATTGGTTTCTCATGTCAGTATCGGCAAATCGCAGATCACCTAAAGTCAAGGAAATTTATTGGTGCACCACTACTATTCAGTCAGCTTATGAGTGTGTCATTGGTTCAGTTGTCAAGGAGCTGGCATGTCTTCGAAGGAAACTAGAGAGCGCAAGTTTTGTTTTTAGCTTTAGCTTATTGGAGTAGCATTTTCCACCTGAATGAAAGGTAAACATTCATCCATGTTCTTATCCAGTTATGGCTGTATAACATTAGCAGAATATGTGCCAGCTCCTTGCGAACTGATTCATTAACATACCCATTGCTGGTCTGCATGTGGTTCATACTCAAAAGTCCAAATCAACCCATTCCTTATAGATGTTCATATCAGTGAGCGTTCTTTTCTTTTTGTTTCAGAGTTATAGGTAACTTTCTGGTGTCCATATATCTGCCTCTCTTTAGTAGCAAGAATATATTGATAGGCTGTATAGATTGTACTACAGCATATCTGATGTTTTAATCTTGCAAATGAATTCACAGTGGTAATGTGTGTGTGTGTGTGTGTGTGTGTGTGTGCGTGCGTGTGTGTGGGGGGGTGTGTGTGTGCGTGTGTGTGTGTGTGTGACTGACATGGCTCATAGCAACAGCCAAGGGTTTGTTTCTCAGTCTTTTTTCAAATTTGCAACAGATCTGTATAAAGTAGCTGCAAATATTGAATATTTCTTGTTCTAGAATGAACACCAGTTTGTTGGATGAAAGGCAGATTTTCAATCAAAGAGTTGAAGCTTCTGTTGCACATGTTGGAAATGAAAAACCCAGTGTATCTGCAGCTGCTTTTTGAACCAGCTCTGTCGTTTCGTTGACTTCTCATCTTCTACACTTTTGTCTCCTGCCTTTTTTCTCTGTAGCACAATATTCAGACATTGTGACCTCATGTTTGGTAGATGCATTGTTTTTATTTTTGACTAAATGTACGACTTGACCTCAAAAGCACACTACTTGAACTGGATTTTTTTGTGACATATCACCCACACAAATCATTGTCTGCCTTTTGAAGTCATGTCGAATCTTAATGCTGTATAACCATGTTCCATTCCATTGTTCTCTGGGACGGTGCAAATATTTCTGTCTGTGCTGATGGTTTACCTATTCTCTTCTTCTTTTGTAAAATATCTCTCAACTCTGTACATTGTTCATGGAATAAAACATCCAAACACTTCTGTTTGAAACTTTACCTGTGGATTTTCATTCTTTATTGTCAAACCTGTCCTCTGTGTTCTCAATTAAATCATATGAATGTGATGAAAGGCTTTGATGATTAAACCCTGATTTGATTAATTAAAAACTAATTAATATTAATTGCAGAACTGACCTCTTTATTCACTATTATGAAGACCTAACTTAACACTAATCTCTTTGTAATGGTAAATACGAAGACATTTGCTGTTGTGAGAGCGAAATGAAGCCTTGAGAAGCATAAAGTCTTTATTTATTCTCAGTAACTTTTCTTGGCACTCATCACCAAGCAACAGCGTTTCAGCCAGTTAGTTATAAGACAGATATGTGTGAGAAATATCATTGGATGACTGTCTGGAGTAAATCCCTGGCTCATGGATAATCACAGGAGCTGGGAAACATGCACGGCCCGCTGGCTCATGAAAACTGCAGCGACGCTTTCACTCATATCAGTGAGATGAGGCTTTGAAATGATTAGTCAAAGGATTTTCTACCCGTGACTTGGTCAGTTTCTGTTACATAAGATGGGACAATTCCCTAGGGATAATTGGGTTTTGTTCGCCTCACTGGAAACCAGGCCTAATTTTCCACAGTTGGCCTCGAATTGCACTTTGTAAACACCTTAAATTGGACAGAAACACTTTGATAAACCCCATGGGGGTGGGAAGAGAAAATGGCTCCATGGGATGAAAATTGGCTCCTGAGCATGGTTTGGGTGACTGCTGCTCTGCTCTTATTGGCAGCTTCAAAGGTGTTCAGCTTATCAGGTGTTGGGGATCAGATATGAGATGCAGGTGACCAGGAACTTTGTCACGGTGGTTTTGTTGAGTCCGAAGTCTGAGATGCACCTGCTCAACATCTTGTTAAGCTTGAATTCCTAATGCTCCCTCTCTTTTTGCCCCCCTCTCCACCCTCTGTCTCCCTCTCCCCTATCCTCTCTCTTTCTCTCTGCTTCCAAGACTCATGGCTGTGGAGGATGAAATAAGGGGAGGAGCCATTTACGAGCCAAAAACCAGGATTTTCGCTGATCAGGTCTGTGAGATGGCTTCTTCTCTCGTCGAGTCCGTACGTTGGCCCGTGTTTTCCCCCTTTCTGCTTTTCCTGTTCTCTTCCTCCCCTTGCTGTTGCTATGACCTGGTCTGCTGTGTGTGTGTGCGTGTGTGTGTGGTCCCTCTTCTGACTGGATTGCCCTGTCCCTGACCTGTCCTTTATGTTTGGGTTTGAATGGCATCCGTCTGCAAGCAAAACGAGAAGCTTTGACGATGAAAGACTGTTACTGTTTGCATTCCTCAGAGCTATGGAAAGTCTGTCTGTGTCTGTGGTGGTGTTGCCGGATCCGCAGCTCTTTTTGAGCAGGTCTGGGTTCAGAACCGCCTGAAATTAGATGATGCAGAACCCGGGGGTTAAATGAAAGCTAACTGTGCAGCGTGGTGACGATCCTGAGGCGGCTGTGTCTTCAGGAGCTTCGTCACTGCGATGCTTCATGGTCTCGGGCCCCCTCCTTCTCTTACGCTGTCAGATTGTACCAGGCTCCTTTAGTGCATGAGTCATTCTGTAAATATAGTAAGTCCATGTTAGCATAACGACTCACGTAATGTTCTGCCGTCATGAAAAATACAAGAAATCAGAGTAATTGTTCCTTCATTGACGTCTGCATCTCTTCATCATGGAAGAAAAAAAGTAAAAAAAATCAGTAACACTAAAAATAATATAACATTAATGTCCACATATTGTAAATATTAAAATTATGATTGCTATATATGCATCTTGAATTTCTTTTTACACTTGTATTTAAAATTTGGAGACACTTTTAGGGTTTGGGGCATTTTATGGTTCTTACATCCTCTTTCTGTCTTAAAGTTCATCTTATTTCCATTGTTATACTGTAACATTATCCTGTTAAAAGACACCTACAGACAGTCCCACTTTAAAATATCAGTATTTATTAAACAAAGATAATGAAAGCAAATAAAAAAGGAGAAATCTAAACTTTATTTATTAAGGGGAAAGGCCTATCCAAGCTGATGTGTATGGAAAACAAAACCAGAACGTGCAAGCAGGGACCAAAACCAAATGATGCAGCTGAAAATTTTAACTTTTTCAGGTGAACCTTAATTCAGGTTAATTCAAATCAATATAATTAATTATGGTTATGATGTTAGCATTAAATCAAACTGTGGTCAAATTTTTTGTTTGAATGTTGCAGGATAAACGTACGTTGCATGAAAGGTGGAAAAGGTTCAGGTCCAAATGCATTCTGGATGTTAAATTAAAAATCTAGAGATCATCTGTAATGTTTCTCATGAGCCTTTCTGCTTTAGCATGTCCTAATGCGAACACTTCTGTCTTTCTTTGGACATATTTTCAAAGTTAACTCACTTAAAGGCTGGGGAGAAAAAAATCAAAGGAAATGCTCAGGGGAGATCTCCATTAGTTTCCCTTCAAAGCAGCAGAAATCAAAAAGTTCATTAAGTATGCCATGAGAACAGAGGATTCATCTGAACAAAGAGCTTTATTACACATTTATAACTACAACATTAGAGCATTTCAGTTGAATGTGATTCAACAGGACGAAGTACAGTCAGCTTCTGCACTTTGTCCAAACTATATTTTTTTTTTAATAAATGTATTTGTAGCTTTTCATTAAATCCTAGAGTGAGAATAAAGTGGATTTTGTATAGAAGTAGAGATTATGATTCTGTTAAGTGGGAATCAATAAAGATATGACCTCAGAATGAGTTTTATTAAAATAATAGGTGTTAAATGTTAATTATCTAAATAAAAAAGAACCTTTGACACAAGTTTTCTTAATTTATAAATTATTTGTGATTAATAGTTATTCAATGAAGATTCCTCATCTGGATGAAGATCCTCGTTATACTTTAGCTCTTCCTCTCATTGTCGCATCGTTTATGAGTGTCTGAATCGTTGTGTGTCCAAGGTAGTTACGTTTTGAAACAATTGTTCCTGATCTGTTTGTGATTTTACATAATTCAGCGATGTAAATATCTTCTGGGTTTTTAATCTGTATTTATCTCTCTGTAGAGTTGATGCATGTTGGAAATAAGCATGTTGTTCAAGCTGTATTTTTCCCTTTCTGAACCAGGGAATGTTCCAGATTCAGCTGTGAAGCCAGTTAATCAGCCGTTATCACATCCAGATGTCGTTTTGGAGTTGCACGATTTAACACCTTTTTGTTTTCTTATTGCATGACTTCTGCTAATGATGAGCTGCATGGCATGCTGCTGGAAGGCTTTCAGGTTGCTAAGCATCTGAAATTGTTTGGTGTTTTTGCAATCATGTTCTGTATCTGTATGTAAATGTGCTTCAGGAAGGATTTTATATGTATATTTACGTTCTTGTTTTCTGTTCACTTTGTGTTGTATTGTATGTGTTATGTTTTGGTGGCTGTTGTGTTTCTCCTCGGCCCTCACTGCCCTTCTGAATCCTTTCGTCTTGTACACCAGCTTTCCCTCCTGATTTTGGCTCCCTCCTCCCACCTCTTACTTTTAGCCTTCCTTTTCTTTCCTCTCCTCTTCTTTCCTCTCCTTTCCTCCTATGTTGATGAGATACGGTGATTTCTCTTAGGGGAGGCGTCAGTCCATCCTAGTGCAGCCCCGACTTGCGCCTGTCCCACCCCGAGTACCCAGGTAATAACCCAAACCGCCAAACTTTCACTCCATCCATAACTGCTGCCTCTTTTCCACTTCTACTGTTTTCTTTGTGTGCATCCCTGTGCATAAGCAGCACCTTTTAAAATCCACCGCAGGTCAACACACTTTATTTCCCCTTTCATCTTCACTGCAAAACACAAAGAGGTCTATCACAGAATATTTGCACACATGCATTTTCAAATAATAAAATATGTGATGATAGAAAAAAGTCTCAGAAGCTAAAGTCCAAATAGAAACATTAAAGTTCTTTTCATGAAACTTAACAGTTTCTTACCACCTTTTAAAAAACAGAGAAATTGTTAAGTAAAGGACAAAAGGAAAAATATTAGACCCTCAATATTTGTTGGAGCTTCAGTCGCATTCTTTCAAACATTAACTTTGGTATTTTTAATCAATTTAACCAAAGAAATTCAATGACATGGTCCGTCTTTGTTACAGACTAATTTCAACAGAAAGCCTAAATATAAAAAAAAATAATTGAACAAATAAAAACAAAAGGAGAAAACAGGGAGATCCAAGAGCTTCCACCGATTGGCAGCTGAGACATGGAACCAACAAGCAACAAATAAATCTATCAGTAATAAAAACGGAGGGAAGAAAAAAGAAGTTGGCTCATCAAAAATCTCATCTCGGTGTGTAACAAGAACACAGAGAAAAAATTTGAAAATGTGAGAATAAAATAAAAATCCTGAAAATGAGAGAACTTAAAAGAAAACATTTGGTGGACAAACTTAATAAGAAACATATGATTTAAAGGAAAATAAGACTACAATGAAAAAATTCCAGCATGTTATGGGAGTCATCTTCAAATATTTATTGAGTTAGGTAGAGTTTTGTTTTCCAAGCAGGAAGTTACTTTTCCTCTGCTTCTAAATAATGTGTTGCATTCTTTCTCTGACAGACCTCTAGTAACACTTCACTTGACTGACCTCAGAATTAACTATTTATGTTTGTATTTATATGTTGAGAAAATCAGACGAGCAAGTTTCTACAAAAATGTGGTAAATATTTGGTCTGAACTATGTAATGTATACTTTATACTATATATTACTATGCTAATAATCAGCAATCTATATAGGCCTTTATTTTTGTGTTTTGCTATTAAAATATTAACTTTCAATAAATATTAAATATCCATTCAAGGGTTATTAAGATTATCATGCATTAAGTAGCTACATGTTTCAGCTAAATTGCAGACATGATGTTTCTTTTAAGAATGTAAATGGAGAAAAAGTATAGCAAGCCAGGCGGAGCTGAATTGTTTTGTGGATCTAGAGAAAGGACATGAGAAGACAGAAGAGGAAGTCAGAAATATGTGAGGGTAGGCAGCTGTGAGGGGTGAATTTGGGGATAGATAAGGGATCAGCTCTGAGAATTACTTCATGACAAAGAAGTTCAGGAACACTGGAATGGTTTAACTGTCTCAAGATTTTCTTTTGGAGTGACTAAAGTGAATTGGAGAAGGATGAGTTTGGCCCAAAAGCCAGATTAGGTCACATTGGGGGCATTTATCCCTCTGGGTCTGGGTCTATTATATCCACATGCTGGAAACAAAACAGGTAGCTGAAAGTAGGATACAAGGAGGGAGCTGGAAGTAGTGACATCTTGTACATATCAGATGGATTATTATTCCATTATTAAGTTATTCTGCCATGTTTCATGGCGAATTGTCCAATTTTGAGGTTTGGTCACAGCCACATACTTTGATGTAGCAAAAAACATTTTGATAACTTTTGATAACCATCCATGGATGGACGGATGGAAGGATGGATGGAAACTCAGGTTTAGCAGTTTGCAAAGGAAGTTAGAAAGACAAGAGATGGTTGAGACATGTGCAGAAGAGAGTTAGTGAATATATTAGACAAAGAATGATGAAGAAGGAGCTGCCATGGAGGAAGAAAAGAGGAAGACCACAGACAAATATCATAGAGAAGACAAACATGCAGAGGGTTTTTGTGTCTGAGATACAGCACAGTTTTTTTTTCTTCTATGGTTTTTACAAATTAAAAAAACATTATTCATTTGGTATGAATGATAAAGAGTTTTTGACAAATACAATAAAAATGAATTTGAAAGAAAAACAAAACCAAATGCACACAGGCACTTGTTTTGTGGCTCCACGAACTTCAGTACAGATTTGTGAGCAAGACATGTGAAATTAAATGTTAACATTTTGGGCGTTTTTTTTCTTGCCCAAAATGGAGCTTTTAAAACATTCCCATTCTTGTCAGTGAATCTGTCTGTAAGTTATTAAAATTCCTATATTACTTCTCTTTTAGCTGTAGCTTATGTCCTGAAATACCATGTTTTTGTTGGTTTTCTTTTAGTTATCATGCTTTCCTATACACACATGCATACATTTGCCTTCAGGGTGCATCCGCCTCCTCTACGCCCCAGCATCTCCATCACCCCCACACCCTCTGATAAACACTGGGAATTATGTGAAATCTCCGTATCTGTCCCAATCCTTCCCCAAAGAACACTGATTACTGTGCACATGTTTTCTGTGTTTTCCGTGTCTTTCAGTGAGTTTGTGTTTGAATATTTATGTGTTTTGTGTTTGTGTCCAGCACCTGATTGTGTTTGGTTGGTTGTTGATGTAAGCCAGCTGTTACTGTGTCAGACGATGTCCAACACTCATTCTGTATTTTGATGTTCGATTCTTTTGCTGTGAAGTTAGAGTTTTTTACCCAGAAAGCTTGTTGCTCCAAGGCAAAGAGTTTTAAGTCTTATTAGTGATGAAGCCCATAAATACAACAGGTTTTAATTTCAAACATTGGGGTGAGAAAGATTGAACACTTTTCTTTAAATATCCTCCTTCCAAATTGGAGTAGACAGAGGTGATGTGTAAGATATGTTTTTTCTTTTTTGTGCACACTTGTGTCCTTACATAAACCCTAACATTTCAGGGCTCCACTAAATGTGCTGTGTTTCTGTCTCCAGTACTGAAAAGCTCATTACTTTTAAACAGAAAGACCACAACACTCTAATTAAATGCATTAAGTAGTTAAACACCACAGCCACAAAGAGCTAAGCAAGTTTGGTAAGTTAAAAAGGATGTCAGTCAACATTTTGCCATGCGTTTGTTCACCTGCTTGATCTCTGGGTTTAATAGACATGTGTATCAGCCTACACATGGGTATTAAACTACACTGTTGGTTGTGTTTGAGAGTAACTGGACAGTTGTCACTCAGGTTGTGTTACTGGCATCCTATTACTGTTTATAGCACCAGTTAGCAAAGTGTTTTCATTCATTTGGTTCTGATTGAGAAGAGAAAAGGCCTGGTAGTTCACATTAAAAGAAATTGGGGGGCAGACTTAATCTTTTTTGTTGTTTTTTTTCTCATGTTTTTAAGCAAAACAGAAACCCTTCCACTCACAGCGATCACAACCACGAGATTAAAAATTATCTGCTGATAATTTGCTTTTAATCTTTTATTTTTTTCTACTGGATGCAAGCTGTTTCCCTTCCTTTCTGTCTCTTTTACAGCACTTCATTCCACTTGCATTACAATAATTCATGTCTCTTTTATGTAACATAAAATGATTTCATGCATGCAGGTTTTCAGGGGCTTGGTAAAGAGATTTACAAACAAATCCATGCCAGACAATTTCAAGATGTAGCAGCAAACTGTTAGATGAAGAAATAGGAGTGTTTGAAGTGGAGGAGGGATTAGATTTATTATTTAGTATCCTAACTGATGAGTAGTTTTTTGAACCATCACAGGTTGAAGAAACTGAAGTTTTGACCTGATCTTAAAGCTAACAGGTTGTCATATTGGGGCTGGTTCCATCCTTACATGATTTGCTTAACTGAGATCAGCTAATATACTTTCAACAATGATGAAAGTACATCAGCTTCAACTTTGGCTTCAAGCAGTGCCTGCTGAGGTCCCCTTTTGAAGTGGGTACTGGACCATTATCCACCAAATCCAGCAAGTAAAGATGAAGTCCCTCAAACCAAAAACAGTCTCCCCTCTGGGAGACAGGCTTTTTTCCAATCAATGAGTCTGACTTTTTACCAGCAGTGCCAATCATTCTCCTACTCCAGAGCCAAATGTCACTGAGTAGGGAACCTAAAACACCACTCCTCTTCTTTGTGTAGTACTAAGCATTCTCTGAATTAACAAAAGCAAACTGCTTGAGAAAACTCCCATATATGCCTCAATTTTCCTTGCAAAGTTAGAAGCTAGTCTAGTGTTTCATGGCCATTTTGAGATCTGCATTGAAGAACTTTTCAGTTCCTCGCAACAAACTTTAACTTGGAGGCTGAGAATGAGGATTTCCTCATAGTCAAAGTACGCAGCCCCTTTGCTTTATAAGAGGAGCCACTAGGATCTCTGCTATCTTTTTGTCCTTTCCACCACCAGGATATTTTAACTACCTTGAATACCTAAGTCCCAGCGACAGCCGCGTTGATGTTTTTAAGACTAAAGATGTATCGGTCTAGTCAAGGTCAATATTATCTTTCTACATCTAAAGTACTGTTGGAAAAGCACGACTTCCTTCAGCGGATGATGCTTGAGGCAGACCAAAAGGCTTTTTTCTTTTCACATTTGAGTTTTTCATTTCCCATTACCTGCAAGTGCTGTCCAGCTTCTTTTGAAGCTGCACAAGCCTTGCTTCAAAATTTAATAGGGGGCTTAGCCTGGTGCTCATCGTTACATTAGGTATATAACACCAAGTTTAGGTATTAGAAATAAACAGCATTATCAGCATTAGCATCCATTAAAAAGGAATGGCATCCAATAACATTGGCCACTCATGCTTCACGTCTGTCACATTCTGATAACAGAATATCCTTCTCAAAATTGGAGTTAAATGGAATGAAATCTCTCCAAGACATTTTAAGTTCATCTTGGCTGTATGCTTTGACACACTGCATCTCTCCAGATGATCCATTTCCTCGACCCGAAGGTAAAGGGAAATCACTTTCTTGACCACAGTAGAAAGTCAGTGAGTTGGGAAATTGTAATTAAGCTGTTCCCTGTTTGCTGCTGACTATGTAAGAGTGGCTCCCAGGTGTAGTCTAGCCACACTTAAGAATGTGGTTCCACGACCTATACTCAGTGATATTGCTGCTGTCCGCTCAAACTTCTGCACAAGCTTAACCCAAAGGAAGGACCTTCATGTATCTAATTCTAGTTGAAGCAACATGACATAAGACCCCATGCTCTCTGTACTGGTCCTATAATTTGGCCCAGGTATTCTTAACCCAGACATTGACTGGACTTGTAGTTATTGTGAATGGTATTGAACTGCACTTAATCTTTCTTGACATCTAAAATTTGCCATTGTGGCAAAACTGCCCCTGGTAGGGTATCTTATGGTGATTTTCTCATAGCCCTCTTATGGCAAAACTTTTACTGGTTTGCTGAGATACTGAGATCCTCAGGGCTAACAACAACTCAACAGAACTCCACTTCAAACAACTCAAACTCCCTCTTTCAGGCCCGTGTAAGGAGTGACCTCACCCTGATGTTTTTCACTTCTTCCATTGCTAGAAAAGGGTTGGCCTTAAAGTTCCCATGAAATGTATACCAAAGTTGAGTCTGCTCACACAGCCCCTCTTTAGACATGCTTTCCATCAGTCTGACAGCAGCTGAATGTGTGCATGTCATGCCTGAATGAAAACCTGTCCGTCTTTCCTTTAGGTCATACCATGATAATTTTACATGTCATATCTGACATGTAAAGACGCTTCAGGGGAAAACAAACTGAAAAATTAGCCTAGAATAATGATGTCAAATTTAACCAATTAATTGCTCTATCATAATAATTATTTAAAGTTATTAAGCATTTTTCCAAAAATGCCTGAGCCAAATGAATGGGAGCAATAATGTTAAATGGTCTGTTTCATATTTAACCCAAAAAGCAGGGTAAACACTGCAACCACTCAATATGCACCAAACGATGATATTTTCCTGGAGCTGACAGTAATTGTCTTTGACATTTTGTACTGGCACTTTAACAAATGTTAAAATTGTTACATTGAGTTGTCTGGGAAGCGCAAAACATAAATTAGAGATGTTTTGTTTGTTTTGGGGGGTTTTTGCAGTGTAATATATTAGTCTTGTCAAACTCTGCTCAGTGCAGTAGTGAATTAGGCATTCAAACCTCGAGTTGGACTTTGGCTAAACTTTCTTTTAGACCAAGTTTAGCTCGAGTCATAGTCAGCAAACAATTTGTCATAGACAGTTTTGATAATTACCAGAACTGTTCCAGAACATTAGATGAGGGAGAGCAAGACGTTTACCAATTAAAAGCAGTTTCATGGGAACTTTAATATGATTTTTTTAATAGGCATTGTGTCTTCTTAAGGTTTTAAGCTTCTTGGTGAATCCATGCAGCAGCGCTGTCAGCTGTAGGTTGGCTCTGTTTGGTCTTTATAATAATTTTTGGGATTTTATGCTTTTATGCTTCTTAAATCTGGTGCTGGCATCAATGTGGCTTGCATGCTCACAAGTATAAGCTAAGCCTTTAGTATTTTAGTACAATTAAGATGTTTGATTAAGTTTTCCAGGTCATGTAAGAACGTGTAGATGATATTTAGTGGATTTTGCTCTTCGGTATGGGAACCTCCTGGCTTTGCCTGATGCCCGTCACACGACAAACACTCCTCACTTCTCATCCCAGGAGAATCAGGACCTTTTGGCCGTGAAGAATTTTAATTCCCCTTCATCTCCTCTTTCTCTGTGTCCCTTTTTCTGTGCTGCCATTTCTATTGGTGTTCGTCATGCATCGACCTCGTAACTCATTTGGCTCTTTCTCTCCTCTCTCTGTGTCTCCTCCTCTGACCCCTAATCATTTCTTTTTACTTTATGATTCCCTCTTGGTTTCTGCTTTGATCACCACTTTTACATGTCTCCATTTCCACCAACTCTTTCTACGTTTAAATGTTGACATTTCACCACTTCAAATCACAAACTTTCTTTCTTTTTTCTCTTCTCATTTTTGTCTGATTGATCCTGCTTTTCTCCTCCGGCTCTTAATATTATTTTCTCAACTTGACTTAATTGGACATATCCTTATAATCCATCATCCCTTCCATCGTTCATTGAATGGCATTTCTCCTACGACCATTTCTCCCTGCTCCCACTCCTCTTTTCCTTCCCCTCTCTCTCTATCTCGCTAGGAGGACCAGCTTTCCTCCCTGGGTTCAGCAGACCCCGGTGTGAAAACTGATGGTGGAGGGGGAGGAGGAGGAGGAGAACAAGGAGGAGCGGTTACCAACGATCAAGGCCCCACAGTCTCTTCCTCTGGCATTTTCTCCAACACATCGCCCCACAATGGAGTCCTCCCCCAAATTGTAGACCTTCCCTCCTCACCCACCCCTGATTCACAACTTAGTCAGAATGAAGAGCTCCGTGGCAATCTAAAGACAACTTCACAGGCAACTGGAACCACAGCAACGGCAACTACGGGAATCGCAGATTAAAGGGGGGAGTAGGTCAAACACAACAGCGAGGAGCCAAATCAGAGAGAGATGGCACAAAGGAAAAAACTGTCCCCCCACTCCTGTTTTGTTTCCGATTTTATACAAAAAAAAAGACACTTTCTTGAAAACATACATGTGTCCTTATGACCCGGGCAAGAGAGAGAAGAACACTGTGAGGGAGAGAAATAATAATCACCCTGTATAATGCATAACACATTAACACTAAGGGCTCTTCAATGGACTTGATGCTCACATGGAGCTTTAAATAGTCTTGGTCTTGCAGGACAAGATCACGATACTTTGCACCTACTTTGAGTCTGTCACACAAAGCAACCTGCTGTTTGAATCCATCGCCTCTCTTTGACTCCATCACATAAGGATTGAGCACTAGACTCTTGCACCCCAAAGACTTCAGAGTAGCCTTTAAAAAAGGAAGCAGTACAAGCTGTAAACCCATGGACCAGCAGTGCCTTTTAAAAGTATTCATACTCCTTAAACCTTTTTCCATTTCATTTCGTCACAACAATAGACTTAAATCTGTTTTTCCTGGAATTTTATGTGACCAACACAAAGTTGTGCATAACTGTGAAGTTTTTTAATATTTCAGATCGATTTGTAGACGAGTCCCAGAGTTTAGCAGTCATTTTTAGCTGCACTTACAGCTGCAAGCCTGGTGGAACATCTCAACCAGCTTTGCACATCTAGAGATTAAGATTGTTGAGAACATCTGTGAACATCAGCTTTTAAGTCTTGTCACAATTTCCTAGAGTCTGGACTTTGACTAGACCATCCAACACATGACTGTGGCTTTCCATTCATGCTCTGGCTGTATGTTGAGGGTCACTGTCCTGCTGGACGATGAACCTCGATGCATGTAGCCCAAGATCAAATTTAGTCTGACCAGATCCAAAATGTTTTCTGAGACCTTTTCATGGCTTCTGTCAGTTAAGTTCTTCTTGCCTCTCCTCCATAAAGACCAGATTTGTGAACTGCATGACTAAGAGCTATCTTATCGACAGACTGTTCTACCTGAGCTCTGAAGCTCCTCCAGAGTCACCATGGTGCTCTTGGCTGCCTCTGATTAATGCTTCCTTGCCTGACCTGACATTTTAGATGGACATCCATGTCTTGTGTCATCCTCTCTCCACCTTCAGAAGTCGGACTAAAGACTCCTCTGTGAGACGTTCAAAGCTTTGGATGTTACTTTATAACCTAAACTTCTCCAGAACTTCCTCACTGACCTTCCTGCTGGGTTCACCATGCTGAAGACTTCACAGCAAATCTGGATTTATCCTGAGATTAAATTGCACACAGATGGAGCCTACTTATTATGTAACTTTTAAATGTAATTAGTTTCATTTGAATTTATTTAGGGGCATCATCATAAAGGGTATGAATACAAATGCTTTACTTTTTAGAAATGTTACTTTGGTTTTAATGTCTTAAAACCACAAATCTCCAGTTTCCTTAAATCTCTACTTTGTGTTGGTTTATCACATAAAATCCCTGTGCATTGGCTTTTGTGGTTGTAGCATGAGAAAATGTAAAAAAAGTGCAAGGAGTATGAATATGTTTGCAAGGTACTAAAGGCGCATCGCTATCCTGAACAGCCAGCCTGCAGTCTTTCACGGGAGAGACGCGGTGATGAGCTCTGGCTTTTTTCCTAGTGCCTTTGAGAGTTTTTCAACAGGGTTTAACTACAGATGTGCACATGGGCATCCACCTTAGCTTTGTTAGAAGGAGACTTAAATGATGTGCTGAAAGGGTCATGCTCTAGGATCTGAGTTACAGAAAAACACTTTGGGAAACTTTTGTTTTGCTTTCTTCAACCTAAGGGACTACTTGTTTCCGGAATGAGCTCGTGCATTTTTTCTCTTCTCAATCTCAGAACTGATACATGACAAACTGGTGCTAAACAGAAACAAATGGTGCCATTTTACCAAGTGAGCTGTCTGTGTGTCTGCCATACCACTGCCTCGCTGTCTCCCCCTCCCCCTGCAACATGTTCTTGATGTGCCTCTGTCTCTGTTCTCTGCATCCTGTTCTGCTCCAATGTCTGATGGGGTTGTTTTCCCCCCTCTCTAGAAGTGCACTATTTCAATATCTGGTTGTATTTAAGGTCACCAAAAGCAGCTTCTTAATTTAGGATAGAAAAATGAGCAAGTTATTTAATTTCATGTTACAGTAAAAGCTCATTTAATTCACTTTGAGTGACAGCAATCTAACTTCTCGTCAGACTGCTTCTTTAAGTGCAGATAAACACAAGTGATGTTAATGGTTGTTCAGTGGAATGTATTAAATAATATTTTTCCATATAATAGATCATTTATAACTATATAGATTGTCTTAGATTAGCCATTAAGTGCCTGAGATCAATGTGCTTAGACGAGCTCAACCAAAGGGTTGATTTGTTTCAAAGTATTATATTGCACCCACATTTTAAAAAAAAGATTTTAAAATGTTCTTATTTTGATCAGATGTGTTTATTTAAAAGACAATCTGACGTTTATGTCATGGTAACAATATTAGAATAACTTGACATGATTTTGAGAATAAATGTTGTGTCGTGTGTGTAAAATGCCTAAAAACGCTGCTGTTGGAAGTGTTTCTAACATGCATTCATATTCATTTTCATTTTGAACTGTCTGTTGTAAGATTTGTGTGTTTTCCCAGTCTGCTTCACATTCTGTTTAAATGTGGCGTGTGATCCGAGAGGAGGTCAGAGTAATTAGTTTAGATTCATCCTAAAACCAGTGAATGTTGAACCAAAAGGTAAACACACTAGCAGTCTTAACGCAGGGACACGTAGGGCTACTTCCTCCTTTCAGTGTGAAATCTACCTGTGTGATGAATAATCCTGGATTAACATTGCTGTGAAAATACCTCAGTGACTCAGGTAAACAAGCAGTTGCCTCAGAGCTGAACGCTAACACACACACTCAAATAATTAAAAACAGGATGAGTCCAGCTTTGGAGAGACTGCCGCTCGATATCTATGCTTTAACAGCACCTGATCAAGCACCTCTGCCCCGTTTCTTCTCTCTCTGTGTCTCCCCTTGTTTTTCTCCCCCTTCTAGCCACTCTCAAAGCTTCATGGAGGACAATGTGGAACCTAATTGGCTGATGCACCATCGGCAGTCTTCGGGGTGGCATGGCCAAATGTCCAGAGCCCTCTCTCGTGACGCGATTGGCTGACAAAGGGAGAACTTGGGCCGTTGGTCCTATTCTCTTGTCTCTAGGGATGGTGCAATCCCCCAGCGGACCATGTAAGGACATGCTGGGATTTCTTTCTTTTTTTTTTCACTTTACTTGGGCCCTCTCTCTCTCTGATTTGACAAAGGGATTGAAAATAATGTGTTTGACACCTCATTGTTGGATCCATTTTTCACCTACGTAAGGTGGGCTGGACATACTTTGGTGTTTGTAAGCCTGCCGAGCATGCAAAGAACAGCTATGCAGTCTGATCAATCAGCAGAACGGAGGAACACACAGGCCAAGGACAGCGTGGTTCTCAAAGTAAGAGAGAGAGCCCTAAAGTGTATTTCAAAGGTGCTTGACTTCTCTTGTTATTTCAGTCCAAGCTGACTCATATTTAAACCTTTCATTTCCCTCTCCTTAGCTCTATTATTACAAATTTTGAGTCTTTTTTCTTGATTTTTGACAGACTTTATATTTTAGCTTTTCCTCTTTTTCGGAGTTTGATTTTAAAAGGAAACTAAATATGCACAGCCTATTTCAAAAACTGCTGAGGAACAAAAAATCTTGCTTCAAAGACGACTTTGGAAAAACTGGACAGAATGTTATTTATATTTCTATAACGGATTACTCTTATTATAGTATTTAAAGGAAAAAGAAACTCTTCATCAGACACCTTCTGGAGGAGATATTTATTTCTTGATAAAAATCCGATGGAGCGATCCATTTTATATGAACCGAGTTTTCATACTGAGACAATCTGATGGAGAACAAAGTTGCTCTAAAGCACTGAAGGGACGAACTTGTGTTCTACCTACTCCCCCTATACGACAGTTTGCACGTTGCTGTGACCAGCCTGCTCTTTATTTTTGGGTATTAATATTTAAAAAAATATTATAGAAAGACACGTCAGCGGATGTTTTCTGTCCAACAATCGCCGAGGAGCTCTCCATTTATGGACGATTTGAAAAGCCGTTGGATGCGGACGTTTGCTTCACGCTGACTGTGTATTGTGTAGAGTTTGACCAGAGCAGGGGGGATGAACTTGTTGTTTTCATTGTGGCCATATTTCCAGTCGAATTGCTGTAAAACTACTCATTTATTTCTGCAGCTGGACTCCGCTGACACCAGTCTGACCTGAATAAAAAAAAATCCCTGCCATTTCTGCCTGACATGAGAACAGAGAGAGATATGTTAGAGGTCCTGCTGAAACGAGTGAATGTGTTTGTAAATACATAAATGTATAAATGTGCGTATGTGTTGGCTAAATCTTGTGTACATATTGGATATGTGTGTGTATATATGGTATGTCTGTGTGTATATAGTTTGTTTGTACATGCAGAGTGTACAGTTATTTTTTTCCTCTAATGTTTCTCTCTCTTTGTATGACTAGGTCTTCTCAAGTTCCAAACACCGAGGCATGAAAAGGTTTTTACACGTAATACTGACAGCTATCAGAGGCACTTTTTACACGCAGACTTAGAATATCAGCCAGGTCTGTCACTTCTAGCTACGTTCTCGAATAAGAAGCTACTCACATAATCTTAAGCTTGCACTCATTTTCTGACCAACTTAAAAAGCTTTTTTAGATAAGATTTGGGTGAGCAAGCATTGTTTGTACATATTATGGTCAAACCGAAACCTTTTTTTTTTTTTTTTTTTTCATTTGCATTTATTTAAAAAGTTCTCAACTTTGCTTTGAGTTCTATCACTTTTGGTTTCTATGATATATGTTTGAGGGTGGTTGTCATTCATAGGTATATATTTAATCTGACAACCCTTATATATGTTTCTTGAAATTTTGCTCCCCAAATCCCTGCGCTCATGGAACCGTTTTATGCAGGCAAATCCGTCCATGAAAGCATACCGTTATTACTTAAAACTGCTTGTTTTTGTATAGGTCCTAACTAAATAAGTGTGCCTCCTCCATATACTCTTACTAACCATAGATCCATTATCTCTGCTGGTCACACATGTTCACACCCTCCTTTACAAGCCATAGCCCCTTTTCCCCCTCAGATCTCCTCTATTGTTGTTTTTCCAGGACAGACCTTTGGGGATTTTGTGTATATTAATGGAAGAGTGGTGTTGAAGAGTGTTTTGCAGTTATATATGGATTTGTTATGAATGTGGATATTCTGCTAGTTGAGTTATTATTGTAATAATGATAATAATCATTGCCTCTTTGATTTTGTTGATTATTGATGCAGTTGAAGAAGATGGCATTGTTTCTTTTCCTTTTTTTCTTTTTTTTTTGAACACACCGCAATTTCTATTTTTCGGGTGGGTGACAGCGGAGATAGAAATACATAATTAAATTAATAAATAAAAAGATATTTGAATTCTTACCTTGTAGTGTGTTGTTTTTAAATCAAGGAGTTGAATTTAAATACTTTATTATAAAATAAAGAGGCTGGACAGTGGCGCAGTTATCAGACCTGCAAAAAGGTCCTTAGCTCTTACAGCATGGAGTTTGCATGTTCTCCCTGTGCACAGATAAAAATAAAACAATAAAACTATATCAGCACTCCAGGCAGCACAAACCATCTAGAATAATAAAAAAAACAACAGCCAAATGGTTAAAAAAAACTAAAGTGACAGTTTGATCTTGAATTTCATGATATTTTATGTTTTAATCGGCATATCTGAGGAAAAGTAATACATGTACAATCTTTATCTTTATTATTTATTGAAATAAAAAAAATCCAAAATCAAAATCTCTGTCTGAAGAAAAACTAAGTTCGCTCTTGTTGCTTTCGCTAGATTTATAAGAGAAAGTAGTAAAGAGGTGAAAATTACCTGATTGTCATCACTGTGACCAACTCTACAAAAGCAGTTTGCAACTCTGAAGCAGAACGTAGAAAGATGCAACAATGCCAAGTTGGAATGTAGACACTTAAAGACAGACATTTTTTAACAAATCCCATGGATCAGGATTTTTTTCTTCATGCTGACTCAATCCATCCAGTGTTTGGATGTGTGAAAACCTCACAGGTGAGTTTCTTCTGTTTGGAGCTGCATAACAATCCCCACTCACCCGCAGCAACAGACATTTTTCTTCTGTGATTCTGCTCTCAGAGGAGCTGAGTTGATCGTTTCTTCATGCTGTCCCCAGCCAGTGTGCCGAGGGTGATGATGGACCCAGGAAGAGGGGATTCAGCAGAACACGGCATGCTTGTCAGGGTGCTACCCCCCCAATGCTGATCGCCTGGAGACCTTCAGGCAGTCTGGCAACACGTGACATTAGAAAGAACTGGAAGAATACAGCACAGTGGAAGAGCATGGTTCACCCAGCAGGAACACTTGTAAAGTGTTCAGTCTCCTTTTAGGGGACATTTTATGTCCTGATTTCCATCTTAGATGTCTAATAACACCAAACAGTGCAATGATGTTACCTTTTATTAAATATTCTCTAATATCCTGAAATGATGTGACAGTAAAATCATTTTTTGTTCATTTTTTAATGGAAACAAAAGCAGGACTATTAACAGATCTGCACATATCAAGCAAAAAGAATTATCCCAGTCTTTAGTGCAGAAATTATTGTCATGTTTTATTACATTTTCCCATTGTAACTGGCCAAACCTTAAAGGAAATCATGTCTCTCCAGCTCTAGCCGTGGATTATAGGGATGCACAATAATGCATATCTTTGCAGACCTCTGCTGACAAGTAGGAGAAATTACAAAGCAATTGAAAACCTAAAAGTAATAATAGCTATCAACGTATGCAAGTCTTTAAAGACATACAGCTTTTATGACTGACTTAACAGCTCTACAGTGAAAATGTCCTGCAGTTTCTTTATAAGAAAGGTTCAGATTTGGCTTACAAGATGATCCCACTCAGATATACTGAACTACATAGCACCAGTTACACCATATACATTGTCAAAATTGACTCACGGTTACTGAAAAAAAAATCATAAAGTATATTAGAGGTCACTGAATTAATTTACAAATACTTATTAAAATATGATGTAAAGCAGCTGATGGAGAATTTCAAACAGACCTTTGATTGGCCAGTTTTGCAAAAAATCATCACTTACTAAAACACAAATAGCAGCAAGATAGAAAACCTTTAATCTTGAAACTGAGCCACTGCAGCACCATGGACAGCTCTATTCCAGGATCTCAGTCTAGATATGCCTACTTAATAGATGTTAAACATTCCTTAAAAATGCCTTGTTGCTGAAGTGTTCAATGTAAACATTCTTGAAAGAGAAAAGTACATAACGGTGAACAATGTGAAACAACTTTTATCAGCTGTGCAAGGACAACGGGAGGAAACCTGTGTTTGAGTAATATCTTTGCATTTTTATTTATTTTGCTCTACACATTCTTCGCTTTACACTTAGGAGGAATTTTAAAATTCACTCTTGACCAAGTAAAACTTGTTTGATAATTCAAATTTTATCATGAAGTTTACATGGTTTAACGGGTCAGCCCAGTATGCCATCCTGTCCTACATATCGATGCAAGTCGTTGTATATTGTTGGAACGCAATACACTTAAAGACCATCAGAAATGCACGTGTCGTGACCGCTGTTAAAGACTAAATCTGTTTTTTTCAACTTGTCTTCCCTTACCAATATGGCGAAGTTGTTGACGTCTCACTTCTGTAATCTCGTAATTTTGTTTTTGAACTCTCGCGATATTCAGGCGGTCAGCGCTTGCTATGAATAATGGCCGCCTTCGTAGCGATGGCCGGAACGGAAAATAACACAAAAGGGATAATAGAGCTTTTTAGCTGACTGGAAGAACCGTAAGGCTCCGGGGACCCCTTCCTACCCACTTTTCTGGACGGATGGGTGGAGGGGGGTTGGCCAAAGGATTCAAGAGACAGAAAGAGACTCTCAGGGAACACAGGGAAAGCTAAGCGGGGAGCTAGCGCTAGCTGGCTAACAACACAGTTGTCACTAACGGGGAACAGAGCCGAATAACCGCGACAGCTGTTCCGTCGAGAGGCCCGAATGAAACGGTGACCCCGCAGTGTGGTGGAACTGCCGGCCTGTCGCTAATATGAGCGGACCGGGTCAGGACAGCGAGCCCGAGGCGAAAGTCCTTCTTATCAAGCGGCTTTACAGGTGAGTGGACGAGGCCGTTTTCGTCGAGCTAACCGATGAGCTAGTAAAATGTCTAAACGAGTCTGATGGTTTCTGTTGTTGATAGTTATGTTTAAGATACATCTATGCTAGTAGCTGAAACTACACCTGACTCTGTCATGAGGTTCTTTTTTTCCTCTGATGAACGTAAGCTAGCTGTCATGTGTCATTCATCCTGTTGCAGAGAAATGAAACAGAAAGGGTTGCAGCTTTTTAACATTTCAGGACATTTGTTGCGTGACAAACTGCTACTTCTGGTGATTCATGTGGTGACAGTAATGCTTTTCATCCAGGGCTGTGGTGGAATCTGTGCACAAGCTGGACGTCATCATCGGCAGTAAGTCATCCTACAGAGAAGTCTTCAAGCCGGAGAACATCAGCCTGCGGAACAAGTATGTCCAGATCTGCTCTCACCGAATCTTTACAGGCTGAATGGTGACTGGTTTTATACAAATGTACCGTCACTCTGCAGCACTTCCTGTTTCAAAGGAAGTTCAGACAGTCAGACTTGTCTTATTTATTCATTAGACCATCAAGAATTAGAGACATTTGTGACATACTTAAATGTTGAAGTATCTGTAGATACATTTGGGTGGCAATCCTCTTATGAACGAGGTCTAATAAAACTAACAGATCTATAGTGTTTTTATTGTTTAATGTTTTGTTTTTGTTTCAATCGTTTTGCCTTTCTGAATCATTTTGTGAACTATATGACTGTGAAAGTTGCTGCAGAAATATGTTACTTACTTGTTGCGACACCATCAGTACTTGTCATTGCACTCTTAGTGCTGTTTTGGTCAAAATCCTGACTGAAAAGCATTAAAGACATACTTAATATATTATTTTTAAATTTAAAAAGCTAATTTGCTGATATTGCTTACTGTTGAGTCATCTAGATTAAGCTTCTCTAAGGTTTGATGCATAATGGGACTGCAGCAAGTTTTGGCTAATTTATGGCGCTTTTCCCAACATACCATTTGTCTCTAATTGCCTGACATGTTGACTTCTTCTGTGAATAGACTGGATTTTAGCAACAGCTATGTATATCTTTTGTTGCCTGATGTTCAGCCTCATTTTTGTCTCCATAAAATAAAAAAAATAGTGATAATTAGGAGCTGTGGTTGCATTTTCTTGTAGCAACACCTCCAACTGTTGCATAAAGCTATCTGTGTGTTCATCCGTTGTATGTTTTTGTTTTTCCTAGGCTGAGAGAGCTTTGTGTGAAATTAATGTTTCTGCATCCTGTTGACTACGGCCGTAAGGCCGAGGAGCTGCTCTGGAGGAAGGTTTACTATGAGGTCATCCAGGTTATCAAGACGAACAAAAAGGTAAGATGGCAAAAAGTCACTCAGCAGCTGTGGAAATGTCTCTTTGGTGACAAAGCAGCCGTTGGAATTATATAGATTAACAGAGCGACACACAGGATTCCTACCCAGTTTGGATTAAATCTGTTCCGCGTCTGGACTAAAATGTATTCTAATTCTAGGTTTAAGTCTGTTCCAGGTCTGGATTAAAACTATTCTTGTTCTAAATTTAAATCTGTTTCAGACCTGGATTAAATCTGTTGGTAACACTTTATTTGAAGGGGGTTGAATAAGACTGTCATGACACTGTCATAAACATGACATAACACCATCATGAACATGAATAAGCCTTCATGAATATTTATGACTGTTGTCATAAAGCGTCATTCGGTAAATTATGACACTTTTAATACAAACTTGACATGATTCAAAATGTCTTTGTTATGACAACTTGACATTAACCAAGAAATCATTACTGTTTAAACTTTACCTTTAATAACATAAAGTTACCTAATTTTTAAAGTGCAGTCATTAATTCTTTTATAACAAATTTATATCAGTAATGATTTCTTGGTTAATGTCAAGTTGTCATAAAGACATTTTGAATAATGTCAACTTTGTATTAAAAGTGTCATAATTTACCGAATGACGCTTTATGACAACAGTCATAAATATTCATGAAGGCTTATTCATGTTAATGACAGTGTCATGACAGTCTTATTCAACCCCCTTCAAATAAAGTGTTACCGGAGTTTTGACATATCTGTATATGATATTAAACATATCTGTATATGACTTTAGTTTTTTGTTACTTTTCTCCCTCCATTTTGCATTTTTAGCTCTTCATGTTGCTCCTACCTCATTTTTCCTTCCTGTTGCTTTCAGCACATCCACAGCCGCAGTGCCCTGGAGTGCGCCTACAGAACGCACCTCATCGCCGGCGTGGGTTTCTACCAACATCTGCTGCTCTACATCCAATCACATTACCAGCTGGAGCTGCAGGACTGCATCGATTGGACGCACGTCACTGATCCTCTGATCGGTGAGATCTCAAACGTTGAATCTTTCCCTAAACAAAAACACATAAAGCTTTACATTAATCATTTCTGGCTGCAGATTGGGTATTTTTGGAAAAACCTAGACTAAAATTCACCAGAAACACCAATGTCATTTAAGAGTTATTTTACTTCTTGTTTCATTTTAATGGATCTATTTACAAAGTCATTGCTTGTAAAATCTATGAACCATTAAAATCACTTCATGGAATACATTTTTGTCCAAACATTTTTCAGATTAAGTGGTTTGCTCTTTATTTCTGTATGATAAATTTATATAATATCTCAGCTCAGATTTTTCTTCTCCTGATTCTATAAGTTTGTGTTTTGCTTTGAAAGACTTAATGACTGTCGCTGGAGTTCAGGGGCCTTGAGATTTGTCCTGCAGCTTCAGCTGCACGTCTGCTGATTCATTTGCTGAATCCTTCAGACTTCAAAGTCTGAATCAGTAGTTTTATTCCTCAAAAAGCTTCTTCAGGTCAAACTACTGGCTAGTTTCTGAATCAGGATTATATCTAGTACGGATTCTGTTTGGGGGTTTTTTCAGCATTTACAGTTTTTATTGCTCATCAAGTCACATTTTTTATTCTAAAACCCACTGATGGGGTTTTAGCTTCTTTCTTTGGAACTAACTTCACATCAGTTTTGACTTGAAGTCTAATTATTTCCAACAGGTCGGAAGAAACCCGTGTCGGCCTCTTCTAGAGAGATGGAGTGGGCTCAGATGGCGTGTCATCGCTGTCTGGTCTACCTCGGAGATCTGGGTAATAACATGTTAATAGCATATTTAGATCGGCTCATCTCTAATCCATGTCTGTAGAGGTGTGAGGCAGCCAGTGGGTGTCATCGCCGGTGCGTGGGAAAATTGGCCTGGTGTTATAGGAGGAAGTGAGAACAGGCTGTCTGAGAAGAGGAATAACGTTTATTCAGTTATTAGAAATGTCAGAATTTAATAAAAGTAGAATTTTCACAGTTTTGCTCATTTGTTGTCTGTATGTTTTCAATAATGTTTGGTAATCTGGTTTGGTCATCAGCGCGCTATCAGAACGAACTTGCTGGAGTGGAAGCTGAACAGCTGGCAGAGAGATTTTACCACCAAGCCTTGTCTGTCATGCCCCATGTTGGTGAGTCATGATTCATGATTTCTGACTTCAATTCCTTTGCATTTGTTCATTTTACTAATTAAAAACAACAATGAGACTTCTGTGTGAACGGTTTATGACCCCAAAGCGACCTGCATGCGCAGAAGAAGAACGTTGACATCACGCAGCAGCATCAGTCTGTTTATGGAAGTAAAACTAGACGCCACCATTTATGGATAGTTTTAAAGTTGTTCAGCAACAGGAGTCGACAGGATACAACTTATCTAGACCAAGGAAGGTAATAACAGAAAGGCACAGCTAATAGCAGCAACCTTTGGTGGAGCATTCACTGCATCTTCAGTAGAGAAGTCTGTCTGGATGTGGAGTCGGACCAGGAGTGGTGGGACTAATGTGATGCGTAATTTTCAGCCATTGTTTCCGTCTGATTTCATGCTGTCTGGCTTAGCCCGTCACAATAAGCAATTAATCACATGATAGATGAAATTGAGATTGATCATTTCCATTCTGATTAATATTTTTTTTAAATTTTAACATTTGGATGTTTGCAGTTTTTATTTCCATTTTATTTATTATTTTTGTTTTTTTTTACTTTGGATATTTAAAATGTCTTTAAACTAGTGTTTGAGAGGGTGAACTTGCACTATTATGCCGTTATCAATACATCACTTGAAAATGGTCTCAAAACAACAATATTATTGTTTATTGCAATAATTACTGGGACAATTTATCATCCGGCAAAATTTGTTATCTTGACAGGCATATGTCGTCCTTCTCTGGTGCAGAATTATGGCGCATTTCTCACATCAGTGACATAAAAATTGGCACAGATCAGATTTTTGGGGGTGAAAAGTTTGGAATAGGGCTGTTCAGACGTCCATGAAAAAGTTTTATTCACCTGCAGTGTGAATGTGGCCTTTGACTTGAGTTGTCCTCAAAAAGAGCCAAGCTGGGGTCCATTCGTCAGTGTAGTTGAGTGAATAAAGGGCTACAATGACCGGTTATGAATCTGAACCACCTTTCTGCCATTCTGCAGGAATGCCTTTCAACCAGCTGGGAACACTGGCAGGAAGCAAGTTCTACAATGTGGAAGCAACCTACTACTACCTACGATGGTGAGGGTCCATAACCTCCAGTTTTAAACATTTTTTTTTAACATGAGGCTAAACGAATATTTATTCTGTCCTCAGCATCCAATCAGATACTCCGTTTGAGGGGGCCTACGGCAACCTGAAGCGTCTGTTCGACAAAGCTGCCAAGATGTACCACCAGGTGAAGAAACAGGAAATGAAGAAGCTGTCTCCGTCTCGGCAAAGGTGATGACGAGTCCCAAGATGCAGCTTTTTTTTTTTTGTTTTGTTTTTTTGACTCAGTCATTTTTGGTTTAAAGTTACAGCTCTCAATGGGCCTATTCTTGAAAAATCTGTCAAAATAGCAAAGTGTTTGGTGAAAATCTATTCTTTTCCATCTTCACTCTGTCAACAAAGAAGCATTTAAAAGCTAAAGGGGAAAAAACAGCCTCTCATTGTCATTGTGCAAGAAAAAAAAGTTTGAAAAAATAGCAATTCTCAAAGGCAGTGCAAATAAATAAATGAGTTTATTAAGGATATAAAGTAGAAACAACCGGGTTGTTAAGAAGGATGATAAGAGTTTGGATGAATTTGCCATTTTCAGGGCAACTCTTGGGTAGAAACTGATTTTTAGTCTATTTGTTCTGGTCTCTATTGGGTCTTATCCAAATAAAACTATATTATTTTACCACCTGGAAACATTAAATGATGATTTTGATTACCTAGCAGTTAGTATTCACTTCTTTGCCATCCTTTCCTCTTCTGTGCACAAAGAAAATCAACTTTTTTCTATTCTTTTTTGTAGAATCAGAGATGGTGGCTTGTTTTTCTACGATTATTCTTGCCTTTGTGTCACTAAAGACTTTCCTGTTTAAATCAGAATAATAAAAACTCATTTTTTTTGTTTCTACATAGATCCAAAGACATTAAGCGTGTCCTGGTGAGCTTCATGTACCTTCAGAGTCTACTGCAGCCTAAAAACAGGTCAGTCTCTGAGCTGCCGTACTTTTTATTTCCCTTCTTGGCTTTATTCTCTGTTGTAGCACCAGTGAAGAGTCTGTCTATAGTTTCTAACCTGCCGTGTGCATCAGAAAACATGTTCTGTAAGCTGTGACCCGCCAACCCTTTGCCTTTTGTTTTCCCTTTTCTCCCAATGAAGCTTGATGGAGACGGAGCTGACTTCGCTCTGCCAGTCGGTGCTGGAGGACTTCAACCTGGTTCTGTTTTACCTTCCGGCTCCGACACACGGAGGCGCTCCACCCTGTCCGAGTGAGGAAGAGGAGGAGCAGACGCAGCACAGCGACAGTTCCTACCCCGTTCTGCCCGACAACCTCATCTTCAAGATGGTGGTCACATGCCTGATGGTCGTACACAGCCTTAAGAGAGGAGGTGTGTTTGTGTGTTTTTTTAAAAATATTTTTCCACCTGGTTATTTCAGTCATTTTTCAGTTGAACACAAAAATAAGAAATAAGCAGATTTCATTATATTTTTTTTCCAATTTGTTCCTGCATCTCTTTGCAAACAGTCCCAAGTTTTTAGCTGAAAAATGTTTCAGTTAAAAAGAAAAGTTGTCAGAATTTCAGCATTTATTTCCAGTTTCTGACATCCAAATCTCTTAACCACCCGTTTTATTAAACGATTAGGATAATTGGCATATATATTTGTTTACCTGCTAATTAGTCGATGGATGGAAGAAATCTGCCTCAAAGCAAACAAAAACATGAACACTGCAGTAAAATCCCCGAAATACAATTAAATTCTGCCTCAACTATAAAACATTTCCAAATAAAATATTTAATTTTATGTCTGTATTTTAATATTTTTTCCACTCCTAAACATTTGTTGTTTTTTAGCCATTTTTGAAAATGGATCGGTGTCCATTATTATTTAAATAAACGTCAACTAATTTAGTGATCAAATAGGATGTAGACTCTAAAAGGACAAATTACTCACACAGTAACTGAGCCAAACTGAACTTTTAGGCACCAAAATGTTTATTTTTGTTATTTAAAAAATAAATTATTTGTGTATTTGCATATTTTAATATATTTCTAATCTTGTATGAAAAGGTTCAAGTGGTTTTAATGAAAAATCTGCAGAATGTGCCAGTTTTTTATCTGATTAATTGGTTTTAAAATAATCATCAGCTGCAGCTCTAAATAAAACATTCTTCCCTTTGCAAAGCTAGAAGAGGAAGAGAAGTGCCTCCGATATGCAGAGCAAACTGGTTGTGTGCATATTTGAGATGTTATTGCCACGTAGCAACAGAGAGCTGCAGATATCATAGAAATGTGTTCCGGGACCATAAAGTGCAGATTGTTCCCGATGAGTAAAAGTCTTCTTTGTATCATTATGAACAAGAGTAGCTTCAAAATGATTATAAACCATTAACTTGGTTTACTACACACAGTTTCAGTTTCATTCACCTTTTCACTTCTAACAAACCTTGTTTTGTTTAAGGATCTAAGCAGTACAGCGCGTCCATAGCGTTTACGCTGGCTCTGTTCTCCCACCTGGTGAACCACGTGAACATCCGGCTGCAGGCTGAACTAGAGGAGGGGGAGAGCCAGGTTCCTGCGCTGCACACCGACGCTGCAGGTGAGTCAGAAAACATCGACTTCAGGGTGTTTGTTCAGCTCTGTCGATTTAAAGCCTGGTTATATTTTAAGTTTTCCCTTGGTAGAATGTCAAAAACAGCTTCTAGTTTCATCTTTCTTGAAACGTGACATATTTTAACCAAACTAAAATCAAGCATGTTTCTCCTCTTACCCAGATGACCTTGAAGTGAGGGATATGTCAGCCACAGAAGTGGATCCGTCAGAGGAGAGGCCTCTGCAGAACGGCTCCCTGGAGCAGGAGGATGAGGAGGATAAGGATGAAGATGGCCGTGAGCGGGTCCGAGTCAAAAAGCAGAACAGTGAAGAAGATCAGCACAAGGCAGAGGAGGAGAAGCAGAGACAGAAGAAGAAGTACACCCGCCTATCTCGGCTGCGGCGCCGCCGCTGCGCGCATAAAGGCGGACAAGGGGAGGACGAAAGCGACCTGAGCGAAGGATTCGAGAGCGAAGAAGACGATGAAGGAGGGAGGGTGCGTGCTGACTCCACAGGGGGGACGCCAGTAGATGAACCGCTCAACCCTTCGTCTGTGAAGAAGGAGACGAAGAGGGACGGCCTGGGTGAGGAAGGCAGCTGGGAGAGTGGCTCTGAGGAAGAGGAGGGAGGGACCGCTTTCGACGTGGAGACTGACTCAGACATGAACAGCCAGGAGTCCCGCTCAGACCTGGAGGACATGGAGGACACAGAAAACTCAGACAGCACCGAGGGTCCGGCCCGGGAGCAGCAGGGGGAAGAGGTGGAGCAACCCAGGGAGGAAGGCGGAGAGCGTGACGGCGAGGCCCCACCCAGCACCAACGGGCCCCTCACGCAGAGCGACTCTAGCATCAGCAGCAACCTGCAGGCCATGTCCTCCCAGCTCTTCCAGTCCAAACGCTGCTTCCGCCTCGCACCCACCTTCAGCAACATGCTGCTGAGACCTCAGGCCGCCTCAGGCTCCACCCCCACTGACACCTCCGCCCCGCCCTCCCAGGAGGCTCCCCCTCCGCCTGAAGACTCACACCACGACCTGAACCCCGGCACTGCCAACGGAACCAACGACAATGGTAGTGTACATCCAGCCTCCTTAGTTCAGGCTTAAAATGTCTGATTTTAATATGCAAAATTCACATTTTCCACCTTTTTGTTCTTCCATTTGTGTTTCTGCTGATTCCAAAAACAGTCCAAGCTTTTAAGAATAAGCACTCAGACATTTTTTTGGCAATGAGTTCATGTTTTTTGGTGTCTGGAAAATGAGCCATTTCAAAAATATTCAGATTGTTGAGTCACTCTGTGCCGTTACCTAGCATCGCCAACCAAGCCCTGTCCAACACCTACTAACTGTACAATGGCTGCTGGAAAAAACATGTTTTGTTGTTGATTTACCATCCAGAAACCACTTGCTCCATTCTTGTTGGTTGTGCAGGAGGCTCCACTTCTGCTTTTCATAGATATATGGTTGCATAATTGCGGATCTGTTTGCAACCATTTTCACATGCGAGTGTAAATGTTGAGTTCAGGGGTTTGGTGTGTGGCCAACAGCAGATCTATATTATATTTTGTATAATTTTGGCTTAATTATTGTTCTGAACATGTTTAAGTGTTTGGCCCAGTTAAAGTCCACTCCACACCCCAGTCCAGTTGATTTCCTGCTGAGTTTAATGCAAATTTGGTGATTCTTTATAGATAGAAATCTGAAAGGTGTGGCTTGTACCTGTTGAGAACTGTTATTGTCATTTCACTTCCACTTCACGGTTCTGAACTACATAATATCTCGACAAAATAACTTGGTTTTATTGATCTGTCTTGTTTTCCACTAGACCTGGACTCGGACTCGGAGGAAAGTCAGCACAGCGCCCACAGTGAAAAAACCCTGCTGGAGAAACTGGAGATTCTGTCCAATCAGGGCTTGATGCAGGTGGTGAAGGTCTTTGTTGATTGGCTCAGGACGAACACAGATATCATCCTCATGTGTGCACAGGTGAGCCGACACATTAACACACCTGTTTTATTGCTGCAGTAAAAGTGTTTGTCTTTCTCACTGGGATGATCTGCTTTCTCTGCAGAGTTCGCAGAGCTTGTGGAACCGTCTGTCGGTTCTGCTGAACCTTCTTCCAGACGGCAGCAAGTTGCTGGAGGCTGGTGAGATCACTAGGGCTGCAACTAACAGTTATTTTATTTAATCGAATTATTCCGACAGTTAATGGATTAAAAAAATGGCCTGCTGATTTCTCATTTAACCACCAAAGCCTTTTTTTGTACAAAATTAGAAATGTATTAAAAGATGCAAGCAAACAAATAGTTCAGTTTCTTTTTTAACTAAGAAACATTTTACTGTCTAAAATCCAATGATGCAGCATTCCTCTGGTGAACGCTTGATCATTTGTAGCAAAGGATGCAAACATACTTTTAACATCAGCATGTGAAAAGCTCAGCCCTTTCTGCTTATCAGGAGCTTTTTATACAGAATTTGAACCAGGTGAAAATGAAACTGTATATATATTACATCTGTATACTCAAGTTAACTACCATTAACTTATTATGTAATTGATTAATCACAATTAATCCTATTAGTTAATTCAGCAGTTACTCATCACAGCAGCTGAAAAGGTTCACTTATCTGAATCCAGTTGATTTCTGTGCTGCTGGGGCATTTATTTTTAGGTGCCTGAAAAATGCAAATTAAATCTGGAAACCAAAGTTAAATGGTGCTACCTTCAATTTGTGATGAAACCTGGAAAAATCTATGTTTTTATTTTGTTGTGTGTGTGTGTGGTGCAGATTTGGGGCTGAACTCGGAGGTGACAGAGATGTTAAAGGAGTGCGAACAGCCAGGTTTGAGCCAGACTCTGCTGCTGCCTGAGGATGTGGCGCTGCGGCACCTGCCTGCGCTCAGCGTCGCTCACCGCCGGCTGGATTTCAGTCGCCGCAACGCCTCCCTCAGTCCCCTGCAGGAGGTACGCTCCAGATATGTACTGAATACGACATCATTACAAATGATTCCATATTTCTTCTACTGAAAGATAAAATCAACATCAAATTTGATAACTTTATGTTTTTGTTTTCCAAGTCAAATGTATTTTGGTGGTAGGGGAGAACATTTCAGTGGTTGTTTTTTTAACCACAGAGGTTCAAAAAATATAAGTTACCATTTGGCGTTGTGTAATGTCAGCAGTTGTTGACCATGTAGATACATTTATCTTAGCACCATGTAAGTTTAGAAACATTTGGGATGATAAATGAAAACGGCTCAATTTTGAGCTTCATTGATTTCTATTTTTAAGAAATTTGAAGAAAAAAAAAAAATCCACATTGTGATAACGGGATATTTCTGTGTAGAATTTTGAGGGAATAAAAATACTTAACGCAGTTTGGAATAAGACTGCGAATAAGACACATAACAAAATGTGGAAAAAGTGAAGCACTGTGAATTCTTTCCAGATGCTTTGTGCTGCAGCTCTGGTGTGGAGTTTTGGTGGAAAAACACTGCCTCATTTATTAAACAAAATAAACTTTTTAAAAACAGTTCAAACATTTTCAGCAGTGCGGAGGAAGCGATCTGCATGTTTTTATATAATCAAGCCCAAATTACATATTTCAGATTCATTTATGTCGACTGTTGTGAACAGATTCTACTTCACAGAAAATACATTCACCATTTTCACCATCTGCACTGTGAAGCTGTGACTTTCACAAGTATTCAGTGTGGAGAAGCTTCTGCTCTTTTATCAGAAAAAAATATGCATCAAATGTTTCAGCAAATACTAAATATGAACAAATATCTGCTAGCAGGCGTCTAAACGTCGATCTAAGTGTGTTTCAGTTAAAATGTGAAACAATAAATGCAAACTCTTTTCTCTCCTTTTTTCTTCAGTGTGTGTTGCGAGTGTGTTGCATTCGCAGTTTTGGCCACTTCCTAACAAATCTCCAAGGCAACGTGCTGCACTTCAACCCAGAGGCAGGAATCTTTACCAGCATCAGCCAGTCGGAGCAGGACAATCTGGTGCAGCAGGCGAAGGCCCAGTTCAGGATGGTGAGCGACGGCTGAACACGCACACCCACAGCCCAACCCTGAAATAACGCAACAAATACTTATTTTTATTCTATAAAATATTTTTATTTGTGATTTGTCCAGGCGGAAGAGGAGGCCCGTCGGAATCGTTTGATGAGGGACATGGCCCAACTTCGACTGCAGGTTATTTACCAGCTAAAATCAAAGCAGGAACACAGCACAGGCGCCGCAGTTTGAAATATCTGTTCCAACAATATTTTAATGTTGTTGGATTAGTGCCAACTTATGGAGATCCATTTCCGCCAGGAGCAAAAAAATAAAAGTCCAACAGGAAGTCTTAATTTTGAGTTTTAAAGTTATAATTTTGATATACTGCAGCAAATCCCCTTAAAGAAACAGCGCAACTTTCTGTCTCATAATTATAACTTTGAAAGTCAAAATTATGACTTTAAAGTAGAAATTGACTTTCAAAGTCAAAGTAATGACTTCTGGTCTCGTAATTAATTATGACTTTGAATCTCATAATTTACTTTACATCTTAAAATTATTACTTTGAAGAAGTTAAAATTATGACTTTAAAACTCAAAATTGGCTTTTATTCTCGTTAATAGGATGTTTTATCTCAAAATTGTGACATTTATTCTCCTAATTATAACTTCCTGTGTAGCTTTTGTTTTTTCTTTCATGGCAGAAATGGTCTTCCATACCAACTCAAAGTAAAACTTTCTTCTCTTTGGTCCTAATCTGCAGTTGGAGGTCTCGCAGCTAGAGGGCAGCCTTCAGCAGCCCAAAGCTCAGTCGTCCATGTCTCCCTACCTGGTTCCTGACGCTGCCGCCCTCTGCCATCATCTGAACCTCATCCGACACCTGGCCAGCAGCGGCTGCTTCATCATCATCATCCCAAGAACAGGTCAGGAAGTCGTTGATGTTGCACCAGCCAAACGCAGCGCAGATCAGTTCGCAAATGTTTACCGGTGTCCGTAAATGTGTCATAGGTTATTTCTAGTCTACTTTACAGGTCTCTGAAAGCTAGATTTTTTTAGTTTTTATTAATCTTTGCTCTACTTGTGTTGCAGTGATTGACGGGCTGGATCGGCTAAAAAAGGAAAACGGTGGTGCAAGAGACGGGATCCGCTTCCTGGAGTCGGAATTCCGCAAAGGAAACAGGTCAGTGTCTTCTGAGGGGATCTGTCACCTGTGGCTGTTTGGACCATCCACAGAGGGTTGCTAAGCAATGTTTTTAAATTGAAATGATATTTAAAATGCCATTTTTAGCTTTTTTTTTTAATGTTTTTCATGCATATTTGCAATGGGTTTAAGCTGAATTGCATCATTACTGCAAGTTGTGTCCTTTTTTCCGCATCATTTTCAATAAATATTGAACAAATAGGTAAATAATAAAGAAAAAATTCATCCTCCTTTTAAAAACGTTCATGTTTTCTTTATTTTCTAATCAAAAAATAGCAATAAAATGACTGTTCTTTAAAGATTAAAATTCTATCATCAAAATATGTTTTTGCAAACATATTAGAATACGTCAGTGTTACAGTCGCATACTAATAATGTCCTCCCTCTAAATCTCCTGTCTTCAGGTACATACGTTGTCAGAAGGAGTCGGGTCGCACTTTTGAGAGGGATAAACTGAAGCGGCAGGACATCGAAGCTTGGTGAGCTTCGCTTCATGCCAGTCGTCTCTCGCCGAGTGAAACCTCTTCTCCATCTGACTCCACTGCTCTGATCCACCTCGTTTTCAGGCATCTGTATAAGATGGTGGACAGCTGCCGACAGCTGACGGTGTCCCAGAGCAACGGAGACGAAGACACAGCCGGCATGGTGACCATCCTGACAGGACATGAGGTGGACGAGCTCTGTGCTCGGTCTGCCGCCATGAAGGTCCGACTCTCTTTCGGCTCTTTAACGTTCAGAATTTCCAAATCGTCCACTGATTCGATTTCTGTATATCTCGCATTTTGATCTAATTTTGTCACAAAATACTCAGTTTTTAGTTTTTATGTACATATAGAGCATAATGTTCAAAACGCTCAGAGGTTATAAGTAGGTTTTAGCTGCTGTAATAATTTCCTCTGATTATTATGATAAAGTTTTGAGAAGTCTTAGCAGCTTTGCAGAATGATTTCTAAGTTCCTTGGAAAACTGATCAAATATCTTGATTTACATTTTTTCATGTTCCAATCAGGGCCACATGCGGGGCTACGGCGGGGCACATTTGGCCCCCAGGCCTTGAGTTTGACACATATTCTCTGGATCATTCTTTTTTAGATCCAAAAATAATATAATGGTGGAGTTGGAGATTCCAGGGTGAAAAGCTGTAGATTTCAGCCACTAATACTCCTTAGATTTTTATTCATTAAAAAAAAAAGTTTTTTCTTTCCTCTACCTCTTATGCCCTACTTTGTTTCACATAAACTCTTAAAGAAATGTATTGAAGTTTGTGGTTATAAGGTAAGAAGTAATATTTCTTCATCTGAAGCTCAGATCTGGTGTTTATTTTCTTGCTCTTGTCTCTGCCAGTCGGCGACCCAGGCTGCGTCGTCCGCAGGCATGGAGCTGAAGAACATCGTGGAGTTCTACCGCCAGTGGAAGGAGATCGGCTGAGAGCGTACCGGGGGGGCAGCTGTCGGTGCTGCGAGCAGCTGATCGATGACAACACTCGCTCCCTCTCTCTCTCCCACTCTTTTGCTCTGTGTGTATCTGCGTCTCCAAAAAGGAAAGAAAAACAACTCAAAAGAAAGCTGGATCGAAGAGTTAAAAGTTTTGAGGGCTTGAAACGGAAATAAAGAGGAGGTTAAAAAATAAAACATAAATAAAAACAAAAGAAGAAAAGGCAGGCAACACGAGAAGCAGCAGATCTCCCACCTCTGTTTGTTAAACATAAAGCGTGAGCGTGGCGGCGGCGGCCGGGGGAGGAAGCGGTGGGAGGGCGTGCCCCTGGTTCACCTCTAACCAGGAATACACTGTATATGTTAGCAAACGAGTACATTTGTGTTGAGAGAATCCGCACACACAAACTCATTCACACCGAGATGAATCCATATAGATATTTAGAGCAGTGTTCTGGATTTCCCTTCCCTCTTTCCTTCAGTCTGATTTCCAGAAGCGGGGTCAGGAAGGCGAGCTGAGCGGCGGAGGAGGCGCCGCCTGACTTCCATCGATCAGAACCAAACCAGGCGCCTCGTCGCCCGCAGGCTCAAAGGAAGACGGATCTATGGTTTCTCTAATATGTGGGTTTTTTTTAATTATTTTATTTGGATTTATTTTTTCCTTATTTGCGGTGTACTTTTGTGACCAGTGACGTACGTATTGTGCTATTTGTCTGAGAAAAGAAAGAGAAAACGCAGCAGTCTTTGACCTGTTGGAAGATTTTCATTTGGATTTTATTTTTGTACCCAAATGATGTTATTTTTCTTTATTTTTTTTGTTTTGTTTTTTTGTAAGCTGAATCTGAATGATAAACACAGGAATGTCTAAGGGAAAGGGGAAGGGCTTGTTATTGTGTGTTGATCCACTGAACCAATCCTGAACAGAAGCAGAATCTATTTATCAGGTTAGACGGAGCAGGTAGGTGGGAGCTGATTGGTGGAGATCAGCCGACCTGTCCTGTGGGCGGGGCGGGCGGGGGTCTGGGTTGTGTCTGTAAACTCCTGAAATGTATCCCATCACATCACCATCTCCATAGTGACTGTCCCATCATGCACAGTGCAGAGGAGAACCAGTTTATGTGGCCATGCAATGAACAATAAAGAGAAACTGATGCTGATCTTATGATGGTTTTTCTCTTTTTTCTGCTCAACTATAGTAACAGATGACCTAGAAGTAAAGTCCAGGTCTAGAAGAGATTGCGTTCACCTTTTAACATGCTTTTCAGCCATTTTTGTTTTACAGGGTGAAACGATTATTCAGCAAACATCTTAAAAGACAGGAATTAGGTTGGTAACTTTTGAAGTGTTCAAATTAGACATTCATGCTCAAAAGTTTGATTTGAGTCTAAATACTCATGATATAGGAAATTGACAGGAGATTCTTATTTTATTTCAAAATATGTGTTTAAATCAACATGTGACATGTTCATTTTAAACTATAAAGGAATTAAATAATTAGAAGTTTTTAGCTACAACTACACACCTTTTTGTGTCCACCAACAAGCTTGCAGCATAATCCTGATTGGATGTTTAACCATGTAATTACAAATAAATTTCATAATTGAATTGGTGACATCATAGACAAATAATAAACCACACAAATAGAAAATATAAATAAAGGAATAACTTTGAATGAATAAAAGCATTAAAACCAACATTATGGTCACTATATCATTAAAAACTGATCATCTACCAATGTGTGTTTAACAAAAACATGATATAGTAAACGGTTGTGAAGCTCTATAACAAATATTGTATTTTGTCAAGTGGCACCATTAGAATCATCAAACACATCAGATATATTGGGTAATGTTCCTTTTGTTATGGTTCAACAGCAGGTGGGTTTTTAGTCTTGATTTGGATCTCAGTGTTTCAGCTGTTTTGCAGTTTTCTGGACGTTTGTTCCAGATTTGTGGTGCATAAACGCTGAATGTTATCATGGCTGAAGTTACAAATTTTGCAAAGAAAAACAAAAAACATCTGTTAATGCAAAGTTATTCCAAAATGATCAATATCCGTTCCTCCTGCGTTGGAGGAATAAGGGAAAGTTGGGGCTGGAATACAGATTTTCCAGCAGACTGAGCAGTTTCCAGAGTAAAGACTGAGCGCAGCTCTGACATTCCTCCAGTTAACGTGAGTAAGCTCCTCGTGTAAATTCTCCCAAGGGCCCCTTTCCTCCTTTCTCTGAATCTGGGTCTCTCTGTGCCATTCCTCCCTTTCTTTTCTCCCCGCTGCCCCTCATTGAGCGCCCCTCTGTCCCTCTGCAGGCCCGGTGCCCAGCGCTGACCGAGCACACAGAATAAATAACCAGTCCCCTGACAGGCAGCAGAGACACAGAAGACGGCTGGCACCGGTGCTGCTGGCCCAGTTTGGGAGTTTTTTGTTTTGGTTTTTTTCTTTTTTTGTTTTTGCTGGGTAAGTGGGTTGGGAAGCCTCAGTGACCCAGCTTTTGGGGGCCGCGGGTCTGCCGGGACTTTTGGTGTGGACGGACCGGACTCGGCTGCTGCTGCCACTGGGACGGGATGAGAAATTATTAGAATTACAACCCGGCCGGGGACAGCCCGTTTTCCGCCTGAGAAATGTCCACGCAGGGGTCGGTGCTGGCGCTCGGGAAATGTCTCGCCTGCTTGGAGTTCATGCGTAAGTGACTTCTCTCTTTTTAGTTTTCTGTCTTAACTCATTGTTTGTAGAAAATGTAGAAACTTTTCTGCGCCTGATCGAGAAAAAAAAAACAAGCTTCCATTTCCCCCCGCATCCAATGGAAGAAGATTCCCAGCGCAGGGAGGTGGGATCCGGGCATTTGGGGATCCAGTGATGTTTCATTTGCAGCAGGAATGATCGGGGGGAAGACAGGAGAAGAGTGGAATGGGTTGGGCTGTTTTGGATGAAGGGAAGACTTTTAGATCAGAAAATCTACCCTCCCCTCTGTGCGCTCGGATGAACAGTTCGGACACAGAAAAGTGACAGATCGGACCAGACTTCTGAGTTCTGATCCCGGTTCGGCAGCCGAGCCGCTCTCTACTGTTATCTTTCGAAGAACTGTGTAATGTTACAGGGAATTCACTCCCCTGTTCTCCCACACAGGCCCCCGCAGCTTTATCTTCACCCCCGAAGCGAGTTTGTGTCAGAACAGGAAAGAACTATAGAAAACAGTTTGGCGCACTCTTTGCGCTGCGCCTCCTAGTTTAGGATTTGTTTACGCAACCAGCTTCTGCCTCAGAACAATAAGTCCAGCTGATTTGGTTTCTCTCTTTTCCGCTACAGTTGGACATTGTTTGATTAGGCTTTTACTAACCAGTTATAGTCTTAAAAAATAAGCCGAACAAACATTTTTATGTAACGTCGTGAAAGTTTATCTTGGCAGATTTCTTAATTTTGTATTTTTACCACATTTTTCGCACTTGACTATATTTTTGATCAAGTGTTAGCAAAGACAAAAAAAAAAAAAAAAATAGCTTAATAGATACAAAATGGTAGTTTAAGATGTTGATTCAATTTGTTAAAGGGAAAAAGGCCCTTAAGACATAACATGTCTGAAGTAGGCTGAAAGATCTAATTTGTAGCTCTGGCTGTTTAATGTTGTTCTGCTGGAACTTTGAGGTTTTAGTTTCTATCAAACTTTTAATAAACAGTTTGAAGCTGATTGGTTGGACTTTGCTGCAATTATTCCTAGCATTGTGACAGTGGATTGTTGTTTTCAACGAGTTAACTTTACAACAGTACTTCTCACAGAACAAGCATATGGCGACAGAGGAAAGGAAAACTCCCCTTTAACAGGAAGAAACCTCCAGCAGAACCAGAACCTGTCTTAGTAGCTGCACAATTCAAAAACTAATTAATGGAAACAAACCAATCAAGGTGTTTTTTTTTTGCTGTATTAAAATAGATGTATTTTGCAACACCTTTTTGCATCACACCAGTCACATGACCAACAACCAGATGTTACTACTGCCACAAACCACAAAGAGGAAGACAGGAAGTGGTTTGAGGCACGGCATGTTTTTAATGACTTGTCATGTGAACAAACTTACTCACATGTGATTTTAATTACGATTCTTATGTAGTGGAAACATTGCAATTGCGAAATTTTGTTTTTTCAACATTAGCAGAATATTGACAAAGCTGTGAGCACATCTGTAATGGAAATGCAGCGACTTTAAGTGGTCATCTGCATCTCTGTTAACTGTTTTATTTTGGAGTGAGGCAGGATTAAACACAGACAGAAACGATCAAATATCAACTACTGGACAACATAAGTTACTAGCAGCTGCAGATCAGGCACCTCCTGGACAGATTATGGTAAAGATCAGAGACTGCATAAATATTTATACAACATTTCATTTTTCTCTAAACATCATGTTGGTTCAATTTCTGTAATTTTAAGTCAGATCAAATCAAATCTATGAACACTTTTATGTTACTTTGACAAAGCTTTTCTATAAGACCTGCAAATTTAATTGAGTTTTCCTCATGAATTTCTTTCACAAACCTTCCTTTCATGAAAAGAGACATTCATGCAGTATAACAATGAAATAATTAGGTAAAACATAGAAAAAAATCAATAATAAGATTACTACTAAACCACTGAGAAAGTCTGGTGTAAAAGTAGGCCATGTCGTAGTCGAGTTAATGTGTTGGGTTTTTAATAATGAAGGAAAATGTGCAAAATTATTCTTTTGTGATTCATTTAAACTTTTATAATTCTTTTCTGTTTATCCAACATGTGTGGTGTGTTCTGCAGCTTTACTGTCTGCGGGTTTTTACATTACAATTTTAAATGAATAAAGGAAACACATACAACTATCCAAGTTTAATTTGAAGAAGTGAGGCAAAAATAACAGTTTTTCCTTCTGAAACAAAGACATGAACTCAAACAAGACTTCAGAAATATTTTAAGGGGAGTGAGAGCTGGAAGTTTACGCAGCAGAGAATCAAACAGGATGTCCTCTCTGGACAAAAGGAGCGTCCCTCAGGTTTAATGTGAACGCTCAGAGTGAGACAAGAAAATGTCAGACAATGAAAGTTCAGTTAAATTGTAGCTGTTTACGTCCTCTAATCTCAAGACACATTACAAGACAGACTGGTTCCATCCACATCTGTTCATGAAAATTCTAGTTCTATGGTCGAATTCAGATTCAGATAAAGAGGAATCAATAATTATCAATATTGACTGATATGAAATGCTCATATTGTGATTGTCCAGCTGGAGGAATTTGACCTGTCACCTCTGTAAACTCATCACAAGGAAACTGATTGTTTGGTGCTCTGTGATGCAATAATGTAAGAATTTAGGATTTTAATTTGAGTTAACCATGAAAAACTTTATTTTTTATTCATATTAAATCATTGTATCATAACAGTACTCTCTGAATGACTGCTGTGTTTTTCTCTAAAAACTGATTGTTGTTCCCAGTAACTGAAAACATCCAGAGAGACAGTGGACAATAGCTTGTCCAAAGAGACATTTGTTTTAATTTCTTTTATATCCCCATTTGCAGAACTGATCACTGAAGTGACCTATTGAGTTATATTCTTCTCGATCAGAGCAGCACTCGCTCTGCCTTCTGCATGCCATCCTAATGAGAAAAGGAGAACAGGTTATTTGAAAAGAGGTGTTACTTTTAGAGGTGCATGTTAAAATGAACGGCTGTCTTTCAGAACCAGCTTCCAGGTTATTAACTGGTTAGAGAGGCCATCTTTGTGTCTGGGAAAATGTCTCCACCAGATTAGCTTCACAATGTACAGCTCAGTGGTTTACAAGTTAGAGAAAACGTTCTTTATAAATTTATTTTATTTGCATTTTTTTTATTGATATACGACATTATGTATTAGGGACAGACTAAGAAATGTTTTTTTTTCATATTATGAGAATGAAGTCAGAAAACTATGACAATAAAGTCCTAATATTACATTCATTTTTATTCATGTAGCGCCAATACACAACAAATGTTGTAATTATTCAAAGTAGTTTTAAAAAGTTTCTATCTAAGGAAACTCATCAGGTTGCATCCAGTCATTCACTTTTCTTGGCGACAGCAGAAAATTGCTTGCACTGTGTTATTGACTTTACACCAAACTCTCATTCTGAGCATGTATGGAGCGGAAAAACTCCCCTTTACATAGGAAGAAACCTCCAGCAGAACCAGAACCTGGCTCAGTACGAGCAGTCATCTGCCACCAGCAACCAAAGGGTTTGAGAAGACAATGCAGATACACACAGAAGAAGCATAACAAGATTATTTTCTATGTTCATCAAAGTCAAAAGTTAATGACAGGAGAGGCAGTTGGTTTAATTCCCTCCTCCAAAGAAGGTATCAGAGCTAACAAAATGCCTAACCAGGTGCAGCTTCTATGGAGAGAAAAATAACAGAGAAAACAGAAAAGCTAAGTAATGCAAAATGAAGAGTAGTATAAGAAGAAAGTGAGAAAAAGTGGTCAGTTTATCCTCCAGTAGCCTAAGCCTATGGCAGCATAACTACAGAGATAGCTCAGGATAACCCAAACCAGTTTAACTGCTTTATCAAGGGAATCAATGAAGGGAAGCTAAAATAGGGGAAAATGATCTCTCTTTTTAATTTTAGTCAGAACTCTTGCTGCAGCGATGGGATCAGCTGAAGCCTTTTAACGGCACTTTGAGATCGATGTTTAGAAACTTTCCCATTCACAATTCCATTCTTAGGACCTTTCTGTAAATCAGTTCAACTAAAAACTCGGAGTAAAACTTGATCACAAACTGTTTTTAAAATGTTGAGGTGCTAACTGGAAGGTGATTTTTAAGTCAATAAAAAATTAAAAAAGTTGACAAGATAGGAGAATATTTAGGAACAAGTTCCTGAAACAATCTGGACTAATCTCGATAGAAGAGACATGGCGGACCAAACTCGAGACAGCAACCGTTCAGGAGCGGAAAGAACCGGCTCTTTTCGAGTCGCAAGCAAGCCGAAAGTTGTGGATCTTGGAAGAGAGCTGGAATTCCCATCGCTACTGGAACACATGGCTCTTGTTGTTGTTCCTGCGGAGATCCACGTGAGCACCGTACGGCGCTTCCTATTGGCTGGGCTGGGACAAGAGACAAAAGAAAAGCAGCTGTGGATGTTCGGGCCTTACACAATTAAACGGAGACGCGGAGAGCGGAGGACACCCAGCCCAGCCCAGCCCAGCTGTCTGTTAGCGGGAGGAAGGCTCTGTCAACCCCAGAATGGAGGAGAAACGCCGCGGTAAGTCGGTTCACCTTTCAAAAAAGCTTAAGAGGTTTTTAATTAACTTCCTTATAGTTTAAGTTTTCCAGTTGTCAAATCTCTGGTAGTTTGTTGCGCTACAGAGTCGCCCCTGTTTTTCCGCCCAAATTCCTTTAAATTACAGTTTAATAAGTGGGAAGGGAAAGAAAGCGATAAACACGTTTAACTGGGCTGAGGCAACTTAGTTTGAGCTGAGTGGAAACTCTTTCCAGCTTGTATTTTTCCATAATGTTAGAGGTTTTGGACATTAGTGTTGGAAAACTAAATTTCTAATGCCTTTTTAAAAAAGTTATACAGAACTCTAAATTTAAATCACTAATGTGTTTAAATTACCAAATTAAACTGCAGTAGCATCTCTTCCATATGAGAAGAGATGCTACTGCATCTCTTCTCATGATGAGAAGAGATGCAAAGAGCAAAACAAAAAAGCTCTTTGTTTTGCTCCAGCAAAAACAAAGAGCTTTGTTTTTGCTGGAGCTGTTAAATCTGTTGAACTTTTCCAGCTGAGTGTTTGTTTAAAACTGTGACTTCATGGATGTTGAGCAATAAGCAGAGACTTGTTTCTTTTTGACACCCTGTTCTCGGGACTTACTGACTCCCTTATTACATCATTCAAAGTGTTCATAAATGCCTTAAGTGAAACAAAAACACAGATTTGGTGTCCGATTCGGCTGAAAAATATATTTTTGATTTTAAAACTCGCTGGTCTCAAAGATGAACTCATCTTTCCAGAATATCTGGTGCTGTTACATAACATTATAGTGCTTCACATGAGACGCTGACAGTTTGCAGGAAGGCGGTGAACAGGAAGGAGCAGCAGTGGGGGAATACTCCTACATGACTTCAGCCTGAGTAAGCAAAGGGAACAGAAGATGAAAAAGTCATCTCATGACCTGCTGTCATGCTTGTGAACATGTCCAACGGTGTGTCAAAAAGGTCATCTCAAGTAGTCAGGATTCAGGGTTTACTGGTGTTTTATTTTTCCTCATCTGTTCAGATTCAAATGTTTGATTAGATGCTTTCAATGCTGGTCATTTTAAGTGTAAAACGACAAATTTTCACTTTGTCAGGGCTATGAGCTGATGGTGTTATGAAGACTGTACTTGTTAAGAAAAGTTCACCATCTTACCTGGTGTAAATGAGTCTCTTTTATCCTTCAGGTTGTGTAAAACTCGTAAAACACTGATGGTGCAATCTGTGCCAAAAAAATCAAGCTTTTCTGGTCTGTAAATGCATCAGCAAACAGATTATTCTTTAATAATGTTTGTGTTGAGTTTAGTAAAAAGCAGATGAAGTGTAGTAATGTGTTGAATTCAAAATTAATGTCTATTAATAATCTGCTATTTTTTCCACATTATGTCCACATAAAATGAAACAAAACTACATCCTTTTTATCTTTTTGACAACTTTTTCACCTTTTAATAATCATACATTTTGCTTTCCTTTTTTTAATTCAAAGTCAGTAGAAAACTACTCATCCAGTTGTTCTGCATTAAATTGATTTACTAAACTTTGTTAAATTCAAACATTTTTTAACATTTTTACTCAGATTGTATTTTTGTTTTCTGGCTAAAAATGGAAGAACATAAAAATGGGTTGTCTCCTCCCAAAGCAACATTTAGTTAATGAAACTGACCATGTTTTGCATTTTAATATGAAATGACTACTTTTGTGTCGCACAGAAGCTTTTTATGATGTGATTTGGTGTAAAATGTTTGAACCACATTAGCTCTGTCCTCCTTAGGACTTGTCTTTCTACCCGAATGCGATAATTAGCATTCAGTTCTGCCAATCACCTGGTTACACAGTTTAACCTTCTGAACTATTAGTGTGTGTGACCTTTATTTTTTGGCCCGGCGTTGTCGTTAAAAAATTGGAAGTTTTGTTTTTTTGTTTAAAGTAAAACAGAAATGAAAGTCGCTTTAATTTTTCTTGAAATCGGCCCTCTGAGGTAAAGAGTTCCTAGGAGAGATTATGACAATTTAGTCTTTAGGAAAACATTTTATAAGGTTGTTTTCAGACAATACTTGAATAAAAAAAAATCCAACATGGAAACTTTGTGCCCGGCTTGACAATCAAATGTTGTTTTTGTTGTTGTTTAGAGTTGTTTTTTTCTGTTTCTTCTACTTCCCTGCTGGGAAACAAACAGGTCAGTGTGTGCAATCTGACAGGTGACTGCAGCATGTGGAAACAAGCTCCTGATGGGGTTAATTTAACGGGGTGAGGTTACTGAGCTCCACACGCGGTAATCGTTCTGCTCCAGACTGGACGTGTTCCAGCAGAACGGTGGAATTTTCCAAACTTCAGCCCACAGATCGAGACGAGGGAGTTGTCCTGGCAGACCGTGTGTGTGCGTGTGCGTGTGTGCGTGTGTGCGTGTGCGTGTGTGCGTGTGTGTGTGTGTGTGTGTGTGTGTGTGTGTGTGTGTGTGTGTGTGTGTGTGTGTGTGTGTGCGCGCGTGTGGGCAGCATGCTCTCTGCAGACCCATCTCTTTGCCAGATTCAGACCCATAAAGACGTTCATTGAAGGAGGTCACATGATGAGATCATGAGCAGGGGAGGCGGCGGGTCTCAGATGGAGGTCAGACGAACAAAAGAAAATGTATTATTGTTTTACTCAAGATGTGCAACTTTGAGATGCACATGATAGATTATCTGAGTTAATTTAACCTCTTTAGCATGAAATATCACCTGTTTTGACAGAAAAGTACATTTATTTTTGTTTTTTTGCATAGAATTCAGTTTATTTTAGAGATGAGAAATGTTAAATCAGATTTTCTCGTAGACTGGTTAGAACCTCTTTTTGTGAGTTGTGTGAAGGTTTGAAAAAGGCTTAAAAATTATTAGAATAATTTAGTTTAGGTTTAACTAGGGCTGGACGGTAAATCAGCAACAGTATATATTGTGGTAGACACTTGATCAATATCAATAGGTAATGCATCTGATAGAATATTTAAGAATATTCACTGAAGTCTGATTCAGAACTGAATGGCATTCTGGGAAATGTAGGCAGAGGAAAAAGTTTAGCTGCTCAACCTCTCACAGCTAGCTTAGCAAGGCTGGTAGCATCAACTTGCTCTCTGGTTACCTAGCAACAACATGTTGAGTGACTTGTTTCAGGTTTCTCCATTGTTCTTAATCACTGCTTAAAAACAGAAAACTGGATAAACAGGAAAGACCAGGCCACCAGTTTTTCAGTATTTCAGATATTTAAAACTAATAAATAATTATTTATATGATAGTTGTTTTTTTTTCTCGATCAGTGGAGGTCATGGTGTCAGAGTGTTTTCTGATAGAATAAGGATTTTTTTTTTTTACTTCTAAGCCTCTAGATATCCTCCAATTATCTTTGGATATTTAAATATAATCAAAAACAAAGACGGCATCTTCAAACTTGGCAGTATAAATCTATTGTCCTTGATGCCAATCCAGAGGTCAGACTCCTTCCTTTAATTATTACCTCAGGCTCTAATGGATACTATGAAGAACTCAGGATTTGTGTGTGTGTGTGTGAGTTGCCTCATTTCCATCCCGTTCAGAGTGTTGCAGCCATCGTCTGGCCTCTGAAGGCTTCAGGCCACAAAGCTCACTTTGTCCCTGTTAGTAGGCCAGATCCTGCAGATGGGGTTCTGCAGACGGCCAGGGACCCCAGTGAGGCAGGAACTTCAGAGTTTGAGGAAATGTTTTATCCTGCGAGTCTGAGGACACACACTGACGGGTCAGCAGGTTTATTCAGCGTGGGTTCTGGTCGGGTCAACACCAACCAGTGTTCCCATTTAAACATTTCACTTTTGGTTTTGCTGTCAGTTTTAATTGTGAATAATTTGAAATAAGATGTCTCGTGTTTTTTTTTTTTTTTTTTGCTATGTTAAAGTTTCTGCAGTTATAATGAATAATAAAAAGCAGCTGATCTGTGATATGGACGTAAAGTTTTATCCCAATATTTTACCATCGTCCCAGTAAAAGTGACAGTCACTTATTGCATCATTTTTAGGTAACTGACTGTGTGTCACAGCAGTTATATACCCTCAAACACAAATGATGCTCTTTAATAACTTTCCCATCTTTAATGCGCTTCTTTAGGACATGAGTAACGAGAAGAAGTGATTTATATCATTAAAAATACTCAATGTATTTATTAGATTTATTTGTTTTTATTGGACAAACAGTGGGCAGAAGAGTAAAACTGTCAACAATAAGGACAATTTTAGAGAGTTTTAAACATCATTAATCGGAATCTATCATAACGATGGATTCCAATTAATTTAATGGAATTTATTCATTTAATTAAATGTTGATTAAACTATCATTTAATTACTATTAAGTGATGATGATTTATCCTTTACTACAATAAATAGGGCTATAATCAAAAGCTTTTTTACTTGTAGATAAATTCCTGCATAGATTTGTACATTTTGAAGACCATTTTATTGGGCACATAATAATAATAATTATTATTTTTAGTGCAAAAACCAATCATAAAAACCGTGCATGTTGCTGTTTGGTGATAAGTCTGTTAGGGAAGCTTTGTGCATCAATCAGACAGCAAAGCTCGTCTGAGACCCAAGCTTATCTCTGAAGACGTTTAAGGAATGCTCCTCGTAAACATGTTGCTGCACGCTCTGCGTCTGATCACCGGCGAGTCCTGTTCGACAGAGCCGCTCATTCTTCCCATCAGTGTGTGGGAGGGAGGGTCTGGAGAGCAGCTACAAAAAGAGATTGTTCTGCTGCAGTCAACAAACATGTCTCTCTGAAGGACTCTGTCACATGAACTTGAATGCTGGAGAGAAGCTGTGCAGCTTGGAGAATGAGGAAGATTTGTTTCTGTTGGCTCCCATTTACCTCAGGGAGGATCAAAACCAACCTGACTGTGTTTGGGAGGAAAACCGGCTTTGATTCTTTCTGTGTTCATTGTATCCTACAGTGTTTCCCGTGTGGAGGGGGATCGGGGCCAGCAGCGCCGTCGGGTGGAGCCAGGGCTGGGGCCGCTGCTTGAGATGGGAGCCCGGTAGCCAGGAGCGGGGCAGCAGAATCCCAGTGTTTGACTATCCAGTCTGGTTGTTGTTCTGCCGCCGGGGGCGTGCCAGGCTCAGGGAGGTGTGTCAGCGGGGCAGGGGGGCCATCAGGCTGCCAACAGACCTGCTGAACTTAAAACTCCCCCAACTCTTCGACATCCATCAGGTTCCCATGGTAAGAGTCAGGAGTCTTTCTTATCCTGCACCGGGAAAAAAAAACAAAAAAAAATTCCTAGTTACTCCTGACTGTCAGGAAACGTCATGCAACTCAAGCACAAAACTGAATCAATCACATAAACCAAAGTAATTCAAACAATGACACCACAGTTATGGTCAAAACCTCTAAAACATCTATTAATCATGTTTCTGTGATGAACTAGGGAATCAGGCTCATATTTAAGAGACACATTATCCAAAATTCACTTTTTAAAAAAACATTTTTCTAGTTCCATTTGAGTTTCTACCACTTCCAAAAACAGCACAAGCACTTAAAAAAAAAAGAAAAAAAAACCACCAAGACAGTTTTTGGCAGCAAGTTCATGTTTTTTTTGTGTTTGGAATATGAGCCGTTTCAAAAACCTCCAATATGTAAAGTCACAGTCAGCATCTGCGCTTCACCTAGCAACCCCGTTACCTAGCCTGTTACTTAGCAACCCCGGCGAAGTCTAGCCCGTTACCCAGCAACCCCAGTGGAACTCCTGCATGTTTGGTCAGCTGGTTTTACCGCTGTACAATGGCTACTGGCAAATACAAGTGTTTCATTGTTGTCTTACCATCCAGAAACCACTTGCTGCATTCTTGTTTGTGCAGGAGGCTCTACTAATGCTTTTCAAATGTATATGGTTGCATAGTTGTGAATCTGTTTGCAGCCATTTTCAAATGTGAGTGTAAACGTTGGGATCAATTGAGTATCTTTTTGGTCACAGGGCTCAAAGTATTTTTGAATTTTAATTGGACTGAAGAAGATTCTTATTGGTTCAAGAACGACTTCCAGATTAAAAACCAGTTTCTGAAGCTCTGCTTTACATAAAGTTGTTTGTTCCCAGAACATTTAGAGAAAACCAGGAACTGTTTGGTTTTCCCCTTACGTTGTCACTTTAATTCTGATACGACTACGTCTCAGCTGAGAACTTCTGCTGACATCATCTTCCTCCCTGCAGATTAATGTGCAGGCAGTTTTTCATCGAGGTTGGCGCTCCAGTTTCAGTTCTAGTGTCTGACCGGCCGCCGCGCCGCTGCACGGACCTTATCTTTGCAACCCAAATAGAGTTTGGAGGAGTTTTTGCATCAGAAATTCCAGTAATGCAAAGCCATGAATGTCAACAAACGAGATTCTCTTTAACATTTTAACTGCTTCTAATCTGCAGGATGAGCTCAGCGTTATTCTCCAGGTTAAATTAATTTTCTTCTCAATAAGCAGATTATCACAAAGTGTTGCTGAAGCACCAGAAGCAGAATTACCTTCACTGCAAACCCAGCTGATGGTGATGATTTAAGATAAAAAGGAAAAGAATAAGTCCTATTTTTATTTGATAAAACTGAGTCCTTTTGTAACTGAAGCATTGATAATTCATCACTGCTGCTAAATATTTACAGAACTCCCATCTGTGTTTATGTTCACATCTTCTCTCTGAGTACAGTTTGATCCAGTTAGACATTTTAAACCAAACAGACAATTTCAGCACTTTGTCAGAGGACACTGTATCGCTGAGATGTTTTTGTAAAGCAAGCTGCATCTAATCTGCAGTAGTGACCAGTGAGGCATTTTGTTTTTACTTTTAATAACCCGACACCTGGGTAACGGCTCGCTTTTCTTTCTAGACACATTTCTCAACTGGAGAGTCTATAATTACAGAAACTTGGGTGAAGAAAGTGGCTGAAACAATTTACCTGTTGGCATAAAACATTTATTTTTTAGGAGAAAGTAGCTACTGAGCAGACCTGAAAGAAAACATTCCTTACAGGTTTGAAGCTGTCTGGGTAACAATTTTTCTTTTTTCTTTTATTTGTGCACAGTTCTGTCCAAAAGTTCTGACTTATCTTTCCTGTGTTGCTGATTAGTTTTTGTAATCTCCCAAAGTTGTTTTGATTGAAATTACACCGATTAGGTTGATACAATTTGCTTTTCTTCTGCATTTGTTTGGTGGCACACACACACACACGCATGCACACACACACACACACACACACACACACACACACACACACACACACACACACACACACGTTGCCTTTGTAAAAGGACTGGACTGAAAATGAGGAGCAGCTGAAGTCAAAAGAAATCCTAAAAAATCCTTCAGAAATTACAAATGCATCAATCCAGATATTGAAAAAAGAACTGGTGTCAATGTTCCCAATCCATAAAGACGGATCTATTGAGTCTAATTCTATGCTTTTCCTTTTGAGCAGCATCATGCGTTATTATTTATTTTACATTATATTTAGAATTACTAATTGCACTTTCTGAACCATTTGGAAGGTTTGCTGTGTATTTTCAGTTTGTTTATTTACATTGGGTGTTTTACCAACTGCACTGACTGAACAGATTAAAGTTACTGTGTTTTTACGTGTTTGACCAAGCTTGTGAAGCTAGTGGTGTATTTAAGTGTGCTGTACTGGTGCCGAATTATCAAGTACATTTTTAATTAAGTAAATTTATTTCTCTGTTTTAAAAAACGAAACATTTTAAATCTATTCAGCACCTTTTGTATCAGATTGGTATCTGCCGATAATAAACCTCAGGTACTGAAAGCGGATCGGTGCGTCCCTGTCAGAAATCGTAAAGAAGTGATGATTAAAAGTTGAGGCGATCGTCTGTTGGGCCCTCAGGTGTTCAGGGAGGACAGCATCATCTCCGGTTACCGTCACCCTCAGAGCTCCGCCATGGACTGCGTCCTCAGCAGCTTCCAGATGAACAACGAAACCATCAACATATGGACCCACTTCCTGCCCACATGGTGGGTGGAAACGCTTCAGACCAAGTTTATATCCACCATCTTTTTATTTTTATGGTGATGATCTGGTTTTTGAAACCGTTCGCTGCAGGTACTTCATGTGGCGCTTCTTGGCTCTGTGCGCCACCATGAACTTCCTGAACGACAGCTACACCTGGCCGCTGCTGGTCTACATGCTGCTCATCTGTATTTACCCGTTCACCTCCAGCTGTGCCCACACCTTCAGCTCCATGTCCGCAGAGTCCCGCCACATCTGCTACTTCTTTGACTACGGAGCCCTCAGCCTCTACAGTCTGGGTAATGCTGCTTACAGAAATATCTCGCTACTGTTTTTATTTTAAATCTTACACCTTTGTGGTTTTTTCATCTGTAATTTGAAAGTAAAATGTCACAGTTGATATCTACTAAGATCAATTTTTTCTGTAAATTTTTCAGATTTTAGATGCAAACATTAAAATGCTAGCACTTTACCACATATAGAACTGTCTGAGCATTAAGTATAGTAAAAAAAACATCAACTATAAGCTTCACATTTCTAATTCACTTCGAACATACTTTATTTATCCCAGGGGAAAACTAAGTCTAACTCCTACAAATATGTTTAAAGAGTTGTTGTTGATGGTAATGCTGCAGGCAGAAAAAACATGTTTGGTAGCAATCAGTCCTGCAGCGACTCTTAAGAGGCCTCTGACTGAAGATCGTTGCTGTATGACTCACAACTATCATGACTAATGACTCGGTATCTGAGTAACTTTTCACAGCAGCATGTCCTGAAGCCAGTGGTCATTGGGAAACACTTCAAATCCACCTCATTAATTTTTGCTGCTCCTGCCTGTGTAATAGCCACATAGTTTCACCCATTTCTGAAGGAAAAAATATCAGTTATCATTTTATCTGCAGATTTTTAATCATAGCAAACCGTTGGATTATATTAATCATTGAGTTAAATATAAAATCCTCAACAAATCCTCGGAAGCATCTTCAACCGACAAACCCATGTTTAATCTTCAAGTAAATCAGCGATCGTTCATGAAACGCACTTAAATTGATAAATAAAATCCTGGAGACTGAATTTAAACTCTTCTTGACTTTACTGTTGAGAAACCTCTATAGACCAGAGGTTCTTTTTTATCAGATAAAAACTCAGAACATGATGAGCAGGTTATGAAAACATTCCTGATGCCGAGCATTTCCTCATACAGGAACCCTGAAGCACTTTGAACTATTGAGAACTCCATCAGTTTAAGGAATGTTGAAGTTCTTCAGGACAAATGTCACCTTATTTGAGATGAAGCAGGCTGGTCATTTCTGAGGAAGTTTAACAGATAAATATGTTTTTGACTTGCAAATTTTCAACAGTTAAATTCAAATCCTTTTCTTTCCCTTTGTGCTGGAGCTGCAGCTACTCTGATTTACATGTCCGACTTTACTCGATAGCATTCAGCGTTCGGCTGATGTTTCTCTGCTCGGTTGAACTCATGCAGACAGACCCTGTTCATGCTCACAGTAGCAGATCATATTTTCTGCCTTTAGGGGGTTCAGCACTGAATATATTAACATTATGCCTGGAGTCTTGTTGGTGCAGAGATTTCCTTATAGTAAAACTCTAGTGCATAAACTTTTTTTCTTTAAAGTGCAGGACAGACAAACTAACCCAAAAGATAAACATAGAAACAATAAACTGTTACAAAAAACATTATTTTGAATTTTTAGTCATGAAATTTAATCTGCATGGAACCAAAATAATCCTTTTACAACTAAACTATGGCATGCTGTAAAGTTACAGTCAAAAATTAACAGCAATAATTTGTGTCATTTAGCCTGTCATAAGAGGAAAAAATGGGCAGTTAATTTTTCAAGTTATATATTCATCGTGTTATTCATTCACTTAAAAATGTCAGTTTTAAACTAAATATTTAATTGGCAAACTAAATATTTAGCTCTGAACTAAATATTTTGCTTGATAACAAATTATGTAGCTTGCAAACTAAATATTTTAGTTATCAAGTTAAACATTTAGCTTTCTGTTTTAACTGTTCAGCCAACTAAATGTTAATAAGCTAACATTTAGTTAGCTTATTAATTTTTGTTATGTAAAGCACTTATTAGCAAGTTAAATATTTAGCTCCAAATTAAATAAGTCTGAGCTAAATATTAGCATGCAGACTTAGATTGTTGTGAAATATTTAGTTTGTATCAAATATTTAGCCTGCTATTCATATTTAGTTTTTTACTGTAACTGTACAAATGGCACCCCATTCTAATTACAATTTAAATGTTTATTCAAAATAAATAACATCAAGCTGGTATTAAATATTTTGTGCTATGGGGGGCTCTAGTGGTTTAATCTGGAACAACAACGGACAGAAAACATGTTAGATCTACAACATTAAACAAACAGATGATGGTCTGAATTCAGCCAAATGCAAATATTGAAACTCAACATGTTTAGTAGAAACAGCTGAATAAAAATGATCAAGCATTAAGGTGATTCTCTGAAAACTTTGTGACTCTGTTAACATTCGTGTGTTTGTCTGCAGGTTGTGCCATCAGCTACGGTTACTACGTGATGCCAGACTGCTGGGTGAACAGTTGGCTTCACCAGCACTTCGTTCTCATCGCCATCGGGAACTCGCTGTTCTGCACCAGCATGTCCTGTTATTCCAGGTAACAATCTCCCAGCTCTTCTGCACGGCTGCATCTGAAATTACAGTTCAGCACCTGGAGGAACTTTTCTGTTTAATTATCTGAAAGGTAATTAAACAGGTTGGGATGTATTTTTGTTTCTCATCAGGAGTTAACCTTGTAGATCCTCCAGGTCATCAGACACTCCCTCAGAACTAAACATAGAAGTAACTTTTACTATTTCATTTACAACAAAACATTTTAAGTGAAATAATCTCAGTACATTTTTTAAAATCAAATTAAAGTTTTTAACTTAAAACCTCTGATATCTTGCTGAAAAGTTACATGTGAGTTAGTTTCCTTATTTTAAGTGTAATAAAATATTTGTACCACTAAACTAGATTAAAATACTTTATTTTGTGTTTTGCAGTGTTTCTTTACTCCTTAGCTTTCAAACAAACTCCCTCAAAGCTGACAAAAGATTATCTTTCTTTTTTTCCTTAGCTATTGGCTGTTAATCTGTTTTAAATGTCTGTTTTCCTGCTTTTTTGCTCACGTGCAACATGTAAATATGAATGTGGCCCTTTTAGCTCTTATTCATTTTGGTATGAATAATCCCCCATCACTTTTGTCCTCTGATACTCGTTCTAGACGTCTGGAAACGCCTTTGCCAATCAGATTATTTTCACAACAGCAGCCAGCCCTCATGTGGCCCAATTTACACTGGGATGTATTTTATTTTTGTGTTTAAAATGTTGTAGATTGTGCAAAGCTGTGCTGGTGGAACAGGGTTTGAATTTGAAAAGCATGACTCCAGTTTGCTTGAGAAGTGCTCCAGTGTGTTTCATTGGGTTTGCATTCTGCCTGTAACTGAAAGCACCTGGAAGAGCATTAAGGTCGTCACGTGGCCCTTAAACTCCCCATAGAAACCCAAATGAACTGAATTCTTTTAGTGCCAGCAGCCCTGAAACCAGATTATAAACGCTGCCGCTGAAACGTGAAACATTTCCTGTTTTTCATTTTTTCAGATTTGTGGAGCTGCAGTTCCCAAAGAGAAGTAAAGCGTTACGAACCGGAGCGTTTGTTGTGCCGTTTATTTTCGACACTGTTCCTCTGTTTTACAGGGTGAGTCCCTCAGTTTGAACACATCCCTTCGATTATGTAATCTCTCATTAGTTTAATAAGACTCTGTCCCATTGACCCAGGATCTGACTTCCTTTTTTAACTCAATACAAGCAAATTCATGCCAGTAGTAATTCTACTAATCCTGTAGATGATTAATCTGTGTTATGTAATCTGAAATGCAGTAACAATCTAAATGACAATGGAGTTCTGTGATTCTCAGGCATTGATCTGCTTTTGGGGTGGCGGCACACCGAGCGACGCCCTTTCCAGTCACTGTTACCACCTCCTCTTCGCCTTCCTCACCTGTTTCCTGTTCACCGCCCACCTCCCAGAGAGGCTGGCCCCGGGGCGCTTCGACTACATCGGTACGTCCAGATCCTCGGCTGGCCTCCTGAACTGTCTGACTCGTGGTGATGCTGGGGGAGCTGCAGAAATCTGATCCAAAAATTTACTTTTATGGAGGATTTGCTCAAAGAAAGCCAGAGGAAGTTTTTTCCCCCACAAGTTAAAAAAAATTTAATCAACAAATGGAGTCAATTTCATAAAAATAATTAAAAAAACAAAAAAAAACGTATATACATCCAAAATTAAGAGATTTTGCAGATTTACTGTATTAAAGGAAAGGCGTCTTGTTTTCAGTTTTTTTTTCAGGGGCTCAAATGGACAAATTTGTTTTTGGCAGTAAAAACATGATTTAGGTCAGTTTCTTTCAAAATGCTTACTAAATTTAGCCTAGTTTAATACATTCGATAAAAGCTGATTTGGGTGCAGCAAAGTTGGCTTTGCAGTAAAATCTGGATAATTGTGGCTCCATTTGCTTGGTTATAAAAAGACGAATACTTTGTGTTGTACTTAACATTTTCCATTGTTGGAAAATGATGTCCATAATAAATTTAGCCTGATTACAAATTAAGTCTCCATCAGTCACCTGTGCTGGACAGGTCAAATTTGTATTATTTTTTAATTATAGTGGGCCGCGAAAAATCAGTCCAAGGGCCACAAATGGCCCCCGAGCCACACTTTGGAGAGAGATGCAAACTTTGTATCAACTCCTCATAAAATAAACTGATGTTTGTGATTAAAGTAAAAAAAAGGTCAAAGGGTGTGAATTGTTTTTCTCCTGAATCGGGGTGTAGCTGTTAAATAATATTCTTTTATCTGAGCCTGAACAATACTGGATCCACATCAGAGGCTTCTGATTGGACGCCATGGAAACTCCTCCGATTGTTTCCTTGCTCTCCTGTTTGTGTTTCATTGTTAGAAATGATAAAGACAAGAAAGCAAAGTCTGTTTACAAGTTAAACCAAATATTAAAATAAGCATCAGCAGAGAACTCAAAAAGTTCTTTATTATTTAAACCTTCAAGTCTAAAACTGGACAAATGTTACTTAACTTTGTATTAATACAGAATCTGGTGTAAATATTATTTCAGAAGATTTAATTTTAGGAATTTAGGGAGAATATGTTGTAGTTGCTGCTTAAATAAAACTCCCATATCTTGCTGAAAAGTTACTTATAAGTTAGTTTTTCAAGTGTAATAGGATATTTGAACTAGAAACTAGACATGGTTTGTAAGATTTTGTCATTTCTGCAGTGTGAGCTTCCAGTTGCTGCTATAAACTTAATTACTGCAGAATGTTTTTATGTAACATGATGCCTTTTTGGGAAAAATGAAAAAAATCAGTAGTTTTGCTTTAATCCATAGAAACGCTTCAGTTTCAGGGATTTGATTAGAGGTTTTACTTTGAAAGATTGGCCAACACGTAGAGTTTCCTGTGATCCTCAGCCGCCGGGTGTCACCTGCTAACGGACTCCTCTGCTCGCTCGCTTAGGCCACAGCCACCAGCTGTTCCACATCAGCGCCGTGGTGGGAACCCACTTCCAGATGGAGGGCGTGGTCGCGGACATGATGTCACGGAGGGCGTGGCTCCAGCTCCACGGGGCGACGCCGTCCTTCCTGGGGACCATCGGGGCGCTCGCCGTCAGCGTCGCCCTCAACCTGGCCGTCATCGGCATCTTCAGCGCGCCGCTGCTGTGGAAAAGCCGGCCTGGCTCCGCCCAGCAGCACGCCCACAGGGAGCAGTGAGGAGGCGCTCCCAAAGCGCGGCGGACTCATCGGCTTTCCAAAGGAAAGGTTTCCCAGTAGCGCTGGTTTCACAGTCCCTCTGTTGTTTTAAGTGCTTGTGTCTGCGCAGCGGCTGAAGACCCAGATTCGGTTTCTGAAGCCTCGTCCTGATGTTCGGGTCGAGGAAGGCTCTGGGTTGAAGGACGCCTGCTGCAAGTTTTTAAACCTCAAACTGGAAACATTCGGTTCAAATTGAAAGAAATTCTGAGATTGCGCCCAAAGTATTCCTCCTAACTGGACATGTCAGTTGGTCGGGTTGTTCTGCGAGCGCAGCGGCTCGGTAAAATAATGCATATTGGATTGGCAGCTCTTAAACGTCCACAGATTGATTTCGCTCCTCGCTGACGGGAATTGATTTTCAGAGCCGTGCGGTTTCTTTTCCTTTTTCTTTTTTATTTCTCCTGATTGCCTGCCTCATTATAAGCCACACAATCTGCCCTGGAAGGGGCTTCTGGGGGCAGAAAGTGTGGCGGTGATTAAAAGACAGGTACCACTTTCACAACGTTCCGTTCCCATGGCAGCGGCGGAGCGGCCTCTCGGTCCGTCTCTGCTTCCTACGGGAAACTGATGCTAATTACATTCTGACCTTATTGACGTTCAGAGAACTTTAACGTTTGTTTCACACAGGTTGGTGGGATTCAGAGAAACGGACAAAGTGGAGTTTATTTAGAATCATTACCATTATGATCATTTTGTAGAACTGCATTGAAGCAAAAACTTTAACGGGTCATTTATGCTTCATAAATCTCAACCCAGTTGACTCTTGTTTACATTAATCACTGAAATAATTTCTTTTAAGAAATTTTAATTTAAGTGCAAAATGTGATGAAGAAGCAATATTTTCTCCTGTTTATTGCATTTATCTTAAAAGGATCATGTTCTGTCTGCTCATTTTTACAACCTTAATGATCCTAAAACAAGTGGAAAAAAATCCAGATCATGAAGCTACTTTTCATCTCAACATTTTTTATTTAAAAATAGTTTGCTTGACCCAGGATTCCTGGTCTGTGTGGAAAAGCAGTGCATTTAATATTTTCTGTCTGGATGAGTAATGGGTTAAAAGTGATGGGAAATATGGATTTGCAGAAATCAAAAGCTTTTAAATGCATTTTTTGAAACTCTGTTGCAAATTTTCTATATTTATTTTATCAAAGAAAATAAATCTAATCTAATATGGTCATTATGTGTGCAGAGATCACATTAAGCTATTTTACTGCCTGAATAAAATAAAATGTCAGAAATAATGACGAATCATGATTGCTGCTCAAATGAACCATTTTTGCTTCGGATCGTCTGAATTCTGGTATAAAGCTGCTATTTTTGTTTGTGGCTGAAAAATCTGGAAGAGAAAATGCAAGATAGATTCTGGCATAAAAAAAAGTCGATTTCAAAATTTTTTATTTTTTTCCCACTTGTTTGAGGAAAAGTTTTTGACCTAAATGAGCAACAATAATTGAACAGCCTGTAGATCCGGCAGCAGGACTAACAGAAGAGGACGGTTAATTGGAAACTGGATGTTGCAGATGGTTCATTCTGCAGATGAAGGTTTTCTCTGTTCCTCATTTTAACTGACAAACGGGCTGAAATCCGTATAAAACAGGTTTCTTCTCCGGTAGAAATGCCACGCTGCTAACACACGCTCACTCACACACATTCACACACTCGTCATGTTTAGTGGAACGACTCGGTCAGCGGGATAACCGTAGGTGATTTAAAGGGAATGAGGTGCAGTCCAGGTCCGTGTCGGACGCTGAGGTGGAAACGGATGGAAATTGTGAGTAGAAAACACAAAGTGCACACACACTTCTATTTTTATTATATGTATATTGCCAGGGTTACTGTGCTGGGTTTGAGTGGCAGCATCAGATTAAAGAGCACTCTTTACCCTGAATGTATTTTTTATTATTTTACCTCAGATTTTCCTCATCTCAGCATTTATCATGTTGCAACATTCCCCAGTTTGATCCTGTTGATTTCAGGGATTTTCTGTGGCATTCCTCTCATTGTTCTTCCTCGGACACTTAAGGGTCAAAACTTCAACATCATGTATATCTATACATATATATATATATATATACTTCTTCCAAACTGCATTATTTTGATGAGAAAATCCAACTTGACCGTATCACTGTAACGTCTTTCCATTGAGTCTCTGTGGACGGAGTGATGCAGGTTGCACTTTTTGGCTTTTTTTTCTTTTTTACATATTGTGTATTGAAGGATTTTTTTGGGATCATATGCAACAGAAACATAATGTTAGTAGGAAGATTATGATGATGTTAGAGGTTAGTGGAGGGAAAAACTATTGGTGCCTTTTTTTAAAAAAGTGTTTTACACAATTTTTATTTTCTTTTAAATTCAGAGAGCTCTTAAACGGTATAAATACTTATTTACATTTTGTGTACCATTTGTAATTTGCCGCTTAGTTTTATTAGACATGAATAATAAATTAAGGCTTTTATAAAAGTAGCTGTTGTCACTGGAATCATTTTATGTACCTGAAAACAAACCGGTTTCATAGTTTTTATAAGTTCAGCTGTGGACTGAGTTGAAAAATCCTGCGCCACCAGTGCAGAGCTACTGCAGCGCAGGTGTGTTTGCGTGCGTGTTTGTGCAAATGTGTGTGTATTTGTATCACGCTGTGAACAAGAAGGGCAGAAATAGACGCTACTTCTGAAATTCAGAGTAAAGAAAAACATCCAGGACAGACTGTCTGCAGGGATGGAGCCTCCTGATTGGTCAGGACACCTGCAGAAGAAAAGGTGAGAACCATCTTTGAGTTCTGTGTTACAAACAGCGAAGCATGCTGATAAAATCCATGCTTTATGTTTATGTTTTATTAAACATAAAACAACAATGGAAAATTGACAAATATCATCCAAGCAACCGGAAATGAGCCTGAGCAGTTCGTGTGTGTGACCACCAGAGGGCAGTGCAGAACAAGAAGCTCCACTCCAGGCCGAGCAGCGAAGAGTAAGGAGAGGGCGAAGATTATTCTGCAGGTAAATCGGGTTTAGGAGCAAAATATTTAGTATTAAAACCGGGTTTCTGCCTGACAAAAGCAGCACTGGAGTCGCTTTTAGTTTATTTTTATATTTTTAATTAGAATCATTCAGTGAGATTTTTTATTTAAGCTCTTTATGTTGTTGCATTTTATCTGTTTATTTGAATGCACTTAACTTTAAATTCAGATTTTTTTGGTAATTATTTAACCTTTTTTCAACTATTGAACCCTAGAAGACGAATTAAAGGGCTGCAGGATAAAATAGTGGACGGTTTTTAAAAGCTTGTGGATTTCTTGATCAAGTTGTGCAGTTTTGTCCGCCGTGCTTTTGATTCATTAGCTTCCTTTCTTTTCCTACTGTGAGACTCACAAGGTGGTCTGCAAAGCACACAGAGTGGTTTATTATTAGCTGTGGACACAGGCCACAATGAATTGGCTCTGCCATTATCCTAAAAGAAATAATTATTATGAGGAATCAATATTCTGTGTGCGTACATTATGAGATGAGGTGAAGGACTGAAAAGGAAAGTTTCCTGCTGCAAAGCTCTAATAGGACTTCCATTTTAAAAATGGCCTCATTTCCAGCTCTTATTATCCTCCATATTCCACATCCAACCAGGGTGGAGCCTCGAGTGCTTATTAAAAAAGCTTCATTCTGAAACCACAAAGGGAGCCCTTAAGGAGACCAGGGACAAACACTACACTCTGTTCTAATCCTATCTGGCCTGAATCTGCTTGTAAGACACTAGAAGAAACAATATGCCAGACATGAGGCCTCCAAGTGCTTTTTTTTTTCCACCAGATGCCCCCATCTCTCCGTCCTCCCCCTGGTACACCAGGGAGGAGGGGAGAAAGGGATGATAGCATTACTCACAATCCATTACCCCTCCCCAGAGACGCTCTGCATACAGAGTGATGGAGGCGAGATTTTTATTTAATTTTTTTGGAGGGTGTTTGTTTGCTGAGGGGGGTGACGGTAAGGCAATATGAAACATGATTATTCCTTTTCAATAACCGTCTGCTGAGCATCCCGTGGAGACGTCGCAGGTTGCTGATTAGTTCGTCAAAATAACTGAAGGCTCCTGAATAGCTTGTTAAGATGCCCAACTTTAAGTACAGACAAGAGCACAGATCATTATTCACTCTGAAGAGTATCTTAATGATGGATTGACCGATGCACAGGGACTCTGACGCTCTTTTTTTATTTATTTATTTTTTTCAAACAACTTTATTTTTAAGGTCAGACAATATACAAAGTGGTGGAGGAACAATGAAGATACAGTCTGATCAGAAGTTTACTACACCAACCAAGAGCATCGACGTTTGGGCTTTTAATTTTTTAAACTGTGGAAAGATAGTAGAACATGCAACTATCCTGATTTAAATCTTACCAAGTCATTGTCTACTTTTAGTTTTTGTGCAAGTATCTTAATTGAAATGAGACAAAGCTAATTCCCAAGTAACTTTTAGGTGAGAAATATGAGCTTCTTTTAAGCCAGTAATTTCTTAAAATTGGAAATATTCCACTTGCAAATTATTTTACTTACAAGACATTTTTCCTGTGTTTGTAAGTGAAATAACCTGAACTAATAACTAGTACTTTTTAAAATTAATATTAAGGAATTATTGATTCTAAACAAGCTGAAAAGTCACTTGTAAGTTGTTTTCTTATTTTGCTCTAAAAACCAGACAACATATTTGGTAATATTTTGTGTTTTTGAATGTTTATCTGAGCCAGGGACTGATTAAAAATAAAAAAAAGACAAAAGGCTGGTTGGCTATAATAAATCAAGAACAGCCCAAAATTAATAATGCATGCTCCCAAAAAGTGTATGTAAACTTCTGATCTCTTCTGTACATAAAGTAGACACTAACACAGCGTATATACATGTAGTATTTACACGAGGCGCTGCAGTGGTTTGTTCACCTGATCTTGTTTTTTTTCTCCAGTTTCTCTTCCAGCGCCATCTGTCCCTCCTGGAGTTACTCTTTAATCCATCTGTTGCCTCTCAAACCATCTCAGGCTTTCACCCCCCCTCCATCTCGCCCTCTTACCAGATTTCACTGCAGTGCTTTGATTTTTTTTTTTCTTTCTCACAGTTGCATGTTAAAATGTTGCTAATTTTGAAGAAAAAGCCAGTGTGGCGTGTGTGTCGCAGGTCAAACCGCCGCTGACTGGAAACGCATTTCTGTCCACATTAAATGTAAACATGGGGATTATTCTCTCCACTTCATATTCAACAAATCTTTTTCTTTTTTAAAAAATAAGTATATGATACAGACAATTTGACACATGAAAAACATTCTTTCATTGGGTTTTTCTTATTTACATTTACATGAACCCCCCCACTCAGATCAGTGACACAAATACCTTCCTGCTGCATCCAAATCCAGAAAACACTTTTTTCTTTTAAGCTGCAAAATTTTAACAAATCTTCAACACTTTCCATGCACGTCCCATCCCACTGATCCCACAGCAGATAAACTTTTAAACACTTTGGTAAACATTTGACATTTTTCCAGAGCAGCTCAGGGCAGAAAGCAGGACTCTGAGTCAAGTAGAAATGGGGAGAAAAGCTTATCTCCAAAATTAAAATAAAGCCTTAAATGAAGCAACATAAACCGTTTACGTAAATCCCGACTCTTTGATTTCTGCTCCATGGCTGCGTCTGGCCCGCTTCAGCCCAGGATGTCCAGGTAAACGGGCGGGTTCTTGACCAGCTCCAGCAGGCGGCTGTGGATATCCTTGATGACCATCCTCTGCTGGGGCTCCCTCTGCCAGCAGCCGTGCATCAGCAGGTACACCTCCTTGGGGCAGGTCCGGGGCCGCTCCAGCTCCCGGCCCTGCGTGATGCATTCAATGGCCTGTTGGGATGGAAGAAACATCGGCTGATTCAATTAAGCAAGAAAAGGACAGTTTATCTGTAACATAAATGTAATGAAAGCGTTTTTTATTATTATTTGCTTTAAATGAGTAATTGTTGTTTTTACAAATTTTGGCACAGACTCATAGAATTAAAAGAAAAAGTTAAAACATATTCAGAGGAAGTTTAGTGGAAGGAAGAAGTGTGTTAGGGAAAGGTGTAACTGTAGCTTTGAGTGGATTTTCAAGAAAAATGATTTGCTTTCTGAAATGAGTGAAGTATTTTTCTCTATATTCTACCTATAAAGCTGGTTCAGCAACAATATATATATATTTTTAAATAATCATATAATCAATCACAATTTTAATTTCTATTTTTAGGTTTTAAAATACAGAAGACTATAAAATCTTTACCAAAAAACCCTGATGGATATATTTTCTTCATACAGTCTTGGTACCGTTAATGTCGTTCTATTCAGAAACTTCAATGCAATTATTCAATGAAAACTGCTAAAGCCTGAATTTGCTATATTTATATTTTAAAAGACATTCTTTATCAGGTGAGGTTGATTCTGTTTCAAAGAAGACCGTGTGTTTAAAGAGAAACAGACCCACAGCATCACTGACCCTCCACCATGCTGTGGAGTGGACATGTGGGCAGTTTTCAGGTTAAACTCACCTGGACTGTTTGCTGCTGAAAAGCTGGATTTTAAAGCACAAAGTCCCAACAGACTTCACTAAATTCCACATGTTTACATTTGTGATGGTAGAACTTTAAAAAGTCGTTTTCCTGCTTCAAAGAACCAGATTACATGAACGTGATGTCTGACGGTTGCTATGGAGACACTTTGTTGCAGCTGTCTGACAGTAAACCATCCTCCTGTGTAAAATGGGCCTTTGTGTCACATATTTACACCTGAGGAAACCAAAAAGTCATGAGTTACTGATGAAAAGTTCCTAGATACTGATCGGTTTAAGAAAATTAATAAATTAGAAAAATGGAATCTTACTAAAAACTAATAGCAGCACCAGAGTAATTTACTGACCAAATGTGATCAAAGTAAAGGTTGGATCATTCCAGTGACATATTTTCGTTATTCTAGATGTTTTTTAAGGTCATCAAAGCTTTAAAATCTGGGGTGTTTTCTGTATTTACAGCATTTTAACCAGGCTGGCTGATCCCTAATGTTTCCTTGTAGGCCCAGCAGGAATAAATCAGCAGTGCTCTTATGTATGGATCCAGTGAATGTATTGATTTACCCGCCTTTGTGGCAAGAAATTGAGACCACAAAGCTCGGTGTCAAAAAGGTGTGTAAATAAGCCCAGTGTTCAGGAGCCGAGCCCCACAGGCAGCTGCGTATTCAGGCTGGCACCTCAGCTTCGCTGGTAAAAGCACTTTATCAGAGCACAAACAATTTCCAATGTTCACATTTAAAAGAACAAATCAAACACATTCAATAATCTTCATCACTGCTAATGTCACAGCTCAACTCTGCCTGCAGCAAATGATCAAATCTAATTGCGTTTTCCAATCGGAAGAATGGAGTGAGGAAAACACCCATGATGATTTTGGTCCATAATCAGATTATTTTCTTTGAAGAGCTGACAGCTTTTGTGCATCAATCTGCAGAATCAAGGACTGCGTGGGCAACTCTGCAAGAAAGATGACGCTTCCACTACAGAGAAACTTGCATCAACTAACTTTAACTGGAAGAAAGTTCAGCATCTTTATTTTCAACAAATGAGGAGAGGAAACCTCTGCATTCAGCTCTGCTGCCAGCTACAAAGATCTTAGATCATTTAGTCTCACGACAAATAAAAAAATCCTCTTTTAGTTCTAAAATTTACAAAAAGATAAAAACGGCAGCAGAACAAAAACACGACACATCACACTACAATATTTAACAAAAAACTCAAATCCAGCAGCTTCAGTTTGCATGTTAAATGTCAGAGTTCATGCAGGTAGAAACAGGCAGAATCAGTAAAACTTATGTATTTAGGTTTGCAAAGGTCCGACTGCATGAAGCTCAAGAATTCTGAGATCCCTGGACATGAAACATGTTTGGAGAAAAGCGAACCGCCTCAGGCCAAAGGAAAGCACGGAGGTGGAGGGCTGATGATCTGGGCTTCCACAGCACCTGGACACCTGGAAGTCCTCAGTTACATTCACACAGCAGGTCTTCTTACCCATTTACAGTTTTTTTACTGAAATCCTTTTTTAATTTTTTCTTACATGGTTGTTCATGCTACTAATTAAATGCAGCTGCAATCAGACTTCTCTGCGAGCGGTTTATGTCTGCATTTACTGCGCCTGCTGTTCTCTGGTGCAGAATTATGATGCATGTCTCAAAGTCGGCTGAGAATCTACATGATGGTTCAAACATCAGATGTTTTGAAATCTATCGTAGCATGTGTACAGTTTAGCTTTTTTTGTCTTATTGCACGCATTTGGCAACAACTGAAGGCACATTTAGCTTTGTTGTCCAGGTGACCATGAAAAAGTTTCTGTTGTGTTCCATTCTGTTCTAGTGTCACATATGGAAGAGGCACAAACCAGGTGAAAAGATTGGAATTGTGTTATTCGGACTGCTGTGAAAAAGTTGGACATGGACAAAAAAAAAAAAAAATCGTATTTGAGTTGAATTCTGTACAGATCAAAGAAACATGGACTCAAATACGCCACATCTGTCCGACACAGCAACAAATCCACAACAGAAGATAAAGAATAGAATCAAGCTGTTGCAGCGGCCCAGTCAAAGTCCAGCCTCAAATGGCTGAATTGATTTGGACAGAGCTGTGCAGAAACCGAAAACTCAATGAACCGAAGCAACGTTGTTAGAAGTGAGCTGATATTCCTCCACAACGAGACAGACAAATATTCTGATTTATTCTCCCAGCTTACTTCTAGTCTCACCTATAAAAACCCACATCCTGTTTGATCTCACTCACTTCCTGCCATCTGGAAACTTAGAAAGTGGAAGAACCTCAACAACCAGAAAACTGTTCATCTCTTCAGCCCATCTGACTCCAACAAGCTCAGAGCAGAACACACAAACAGTCTCAGGATTGATCTTTCCTTGCGTATCCATTATGAAGTGTTCATGTTTTCTTATATGCAATGTTTTGAACAATGCAGGTTTTGGAACAGCACACCGCCTCCTCTTGCTGCTTTCAGCACCGTCCTATTTATCTGCTTTTCATGCGTCGCTTTGTGCTGCGTAGCTTCATTCCACTCCGGCAGATAAAGCTGCATGGTGCAGAACCAACATAAACATATCTTTATGTATAGCAGGTGGCCTGTAGTTTACGAAGTGCCAGTCCATTTCTGGATCCAGCTCAGTACAATAGAGGGAAAAAACACAACTGTCTATTTGCAGTGCAGACAATTGCATTTAAAAGCTGTGAAGTTTTGGAGCTGATGTGTTCTGTAGGACCTGTGACGATGTTTGAGAGGTTTATTCAGACAGAATAAAAGAATCAGCTTTTTCAAACCCGTCAAGGTTTCTGTTTGTCTAAGTGAGGAATGGTACAAAACGTCAACAGTAACCAGCAAGCATCCCATAAACAGGCGTGGAACCGAGCTTTCCTGAGCTCACTGAAGGCATCATTTCTTCTAATCAAAATCAACTAACAGGTCTCAGATGAAATAGATTTGCTGACAGTCATGTGACACAAGTCAAGGTTCACATCAATCAATGTTGCGTCTTTCTTGCACAGTAAACTTCCAGTTTATAGGTTGTTTACTAATTAGCATTTAGATAAAATGAAGCTGAAAAATCAGATTTTTTCAACAGTTTCAGCTAAAATTGTCTGCACTGCTCTAACATGTCCTTGTGCTTTCTCTAAATCTACAAGGTTTTGATTATTAAGTAATGAAGAATATTGTTTCATTACTACTGAACAGCAGAGTCTGCTAATGTTTGTCTCTTCAGCGTGTAATGAGTGTCCAGCACCATGGACAGCAGCACCTCTGATTCAAATTCCTGCTTTTATATTTTGCTTCCACTGAGGTTTAGATTAAGACTTCTCAATATCTGGAGTGAGTTGTTTTTCCACAGAGGATTAGCAAATTACCAATACTGCCTTTAACATTAACTGTGTTTCCAAAAGTGTCTCTTTTCTGGTTGTGACTGATCTTCTGTATTCACACGTGTGCAGTCAGTCTCTGTGCTTTTACTTGGAGGAGGAAACACTCCCGGCTTATTGCTTTGTTTGTCTCTCTGTTGCCTGGTTGGAGACATCGATAGAGTATTTGAGGCCATTAACTCGATGAAGTTAGCGTTTCTATATCTAAGTTTGTATCTATCCGGACTGAGCTGATGGTAATAATAATTATGTCATTCTTTCTGATGGAAACTACTCTCAGGCTCGAGGTTCCCGGTTTAACCCATTAATGGAGATTTTGCTTCTGTAACTCTGTGTACTTTGAAAGTTGTTCCTTTCTACTGTTGTGACATTCTTACATAAAGGGTTTCTGCAGTGGTTTAAGATAATTTGTTGGAAAATTGTGCCATAAAAATAAACTAGTGGTGGGACTCATTTAAAATGTTTAATCAAAACTTTACAATCAACAACTGTGGATAAAATAAGTAACATTTTTCAATTCAAAAACCCTTTTTGCTGCTAAATTATTGAATAAATAGACATATGAGGATAATAAAGATATTAGTTAATGTAACCATCAGATTGCTGCAAAGTGCTATTACATCGTTGCTGCTGCTACATGTTTAGCATTGAGATGCTATTTTAGGCTTGAATAGCTTAGCTGATAGGCTAATTCCTGTTAGCACAACAATAGTATTTTACTGCATCCCATCAGATCATTTTTCTGAATAAAAAATTAAGCCCTAGTGGATCAAAAGAAGCTGCTCTTTGTTCCATGAGGATGTTGGTTGTGCATCAAATTGACGGGTGTACCAGAAACACGTAACAAAGGTTCCAGCTCTGAATTTTGTAACTAAAAAAAAAAATTGCAATTAATTGTGCTAAAATTCTTAATGTGTTAAAATCTATAGAATTAGTAAATCAAAATGTATGTATTAAAGTCCCTAAAATAAACTGAATTGTGCCAAATAGCAAATTTAAATACAGTCTATCCTCTGTTTTGCATAAAGTGCTGAGAAACACAACTGTGTAACTTGACTGTGATCCTCTGCAGCAAACTCAGTAAACTTTCTGAATCCAGACATCCTGCCTCACCAGTTTTAATCTTTAAAAGCAGCATTACTCTACAGATCTGTGTCCATTAGCAGCGACGTCTGGGACAATCGGAAGCAGCCAAAATGTGAACAAGCAGCCAGTAATGTCTGCAGAGACCGGTGCAGCTCACCGCGCTGTGGAGGATCTCCACCCGACTCTTTTTACTGCCGTTAACCTTTGCCTGATTAAGTGAGCAGAAGACGCCCGTCACCAGAGCCACTTCACACCAAAATGAGCCGTCAGTCCATCGGGCTCACAGCTGAACACTGAGACTCCTAACGAGCCGCTGAAATGCCTGCTGCCGCCACGTCAGGTTGGGGTGATTTATCTCCGCTGCTCAGTATTTAGGCAACATGATAATTTCACCTGTCCCTCACCAGGCGAGACAGATTAGGATAATGAGGTTACACCTTATTGGCATAGGGCAAAAATGAAGCCAATGAGATTAGAATCGAGTGCAGAGGAAAAGTGATCCACCCTTCTCTGGAAAGAAGAGCGGCTCCTGGCCTGTAATAGCAGCGCTGCGGTCACAGTGGAGACCCACTTCTTGGTGCTTAAGCTGAAAAGGCCAGACTGGACCGCCCTTAATTACTATGAACTTATTGATTAGCTCAAGAGTGCAGAATATGTAAGGCTGCAACGGCTGACAGGTAAAACGGAGAGAGAGAAACAATCCAGACTCAGGTATCTGAGCTAATACGAGTTGAAAAGTTCATTTAAAGGATAATTTGATTAATTCAAATCCAAACATGCACAGTAGAGTTTATGGAGTTATTACAGGTACTGAGAATGACTCTATGGGACGTTTCTTCCAGTTAAAACTGTTTTTTCTTTCCACTGTCACCATGTTCTTGTTAAGGAGGAAGGGTTGATGCAAAGTGAATAAATACCTTTTTGGCAATTCAGTAAACTCCTGCCTATTTGTGGATTTTTTTGTGCAACTTAACTCCAAATCATTCATAGAAAACTCGTCTATTTCAATCTATTAATTAACTTTTGCCCTTTTTTTAAATTCAATATTGAGGGTCCATCTGAAAACGCAGTATAATTTTATGGGGTTTATTTTTTGTACTTCCTTTCTCCTTTTTTAGCATGTTAAGATCATTGTGGTACAAACATATCTCTTTTGCATTCTTTGATTATGTCTATGCTATTTTGTACTGCTATCATGTTCAAAATAAATAAAATAAAATAAATAAATAAAAATCCAGCTGGGAAGCTGAGTTGCCTTTGAAATGCTACGTGACACGACATTGGCTAGTGTTTCCAGACCAGCCAATCCAGGAGCTCGATTCATTTTCCCTGATGCTGATTGGCTGAGCCCAGAGAGGAGGACTGTGGATGTTTATTTGTGAGCTCTATCTTAATGTTTAACACAGTTTTAGGATTCCATCAACCGTATCCAACTTCCTGATCAAAAGGTGGATCTTTACTCCAACCTAGCTAAGTGAGTACCAGTTATTTTCCCAAATTTGGTGTCTTACCTCTGGAAACATAAAAACACTATCAGCAGTTTGGAACAGCAACTGGTTTAAGGGGGAAAAACCCTAACACAATAAGTGGTTACTGGTTTTACTGGGAATTTTTTCACTTCTTTTAGGGATAAACTAAGATACTGCTAGCGTCATTTGAGCAACAATTTTCTGTTTTTATCAAAATCAGAACAACAAACTCAGACCACCTTAAAACTCATATCAAATCATATATTATTTTTACTTTAACTTCAATTTTAGAATTGCCAGTAAGAACTGAAAATAATTTATATTCCACCAAACTGAACCTTAAAAGTAAAATGTTGCAATAAGGAGCAGTTTATTTACCTCACTGTTGGACAGCTGGTACCAGGGCTGTTTGCCATACGTGAAGATTTCCCAAAGAACGACTCCGAAGCTCCAGATGTCGCTCTCCGTTGTAAACTTCCTGTACATGATGCTCTCCGGGGGCATCCAGCGGATCGGCAGCATCGTACGTCCACCAACCTGAGGATGGTGGATGAACCATCCAACAAAACACTTAACCGCACAGAAGAAATATAAACAGAACCAGCTAAAATGTTGGTGGACCTCCAGACACGTACCCGGTAGTAGTCTGTGCTGTAGATGTCTCTGGACATACCGAAGTCTCCGATTTTCACCACCAGGCCTTCTCCCACCAGACAGTTGCGTGTGGCCAGGTCACGGTGGACGAAGTGCAGCGACGCCAGGTAAACCATGCCTGAGGCGATCTGGGCGGCGATCTGCAGCATCTGGGGCAGAGTCAGCTGCCCCAGCGCGGGCAACTTGGACTCCTCCAGGATCCGAGCGTCCGGCCCGTGAGCTCTGTGGGGGAAACGCAGAAGACAGGGACTGGTTATGCTGGTCGTTTAAATCGCCAGTATAATGTTTTCCAGCATATTCAAGTAACTGTTAACTTCAGTTGTTATATAAATGCTATTTATATCAAATATGACTGAAAAGAAATTTGACTTTGTAATTTAGTGCCTTGAAATTGGGTCTGAAACTCCGCCTTCAGGAAGTCATCACAGCATCCTATATTAATGTTGTTTTTAATCAGTTTCACTGATTAGTAGCTGGTATAATGCCATCTTGCTAATTGCTGTCGGCTAGTCTGAAGGAGCTGAATGGGGAAGTTGCTGCTTCATTTCATTTGAAAAAGGTGAGAGGGACAACTTCACTCAGCCTCATGGATGAACCGTTTTATTTAAAAGATTTACAATAATTTAGAAAAAGTGAAACATTTTAGATTATTCACACAAAGAATGAAGTTTTAAACCCTTTATTGCCATTAATTTTGATGATTTTCTGCTTACAGCTCAAGAAAACACATTTAAAAATATAAAAAATACTGCCTCAGCTGTTCTTCAATGCACGTTGGGAACCTGTATATTAAAACACATAATAGCTACTGTTATATGTTTGTATTTTAAGAGTGGAACCTGAGAGCCGTAATAAATGCAGACAAGGTCATGTGGGCCCACATGGCTGAAGAACCTGCAGGTCCTTGTACTGATTCATCAACTATTGGCTGTTTATGATTATGAAAACACTCAGATTGGCCTCTCAGCGTATTTGTAATTACGGCACCAACCTTGGGTCACCTGAGGGACAATGACCTCAGCGAGCAATCTGCAGATTGAACACTTTCAGTCACATCCAGTCCGAGCCCCCGGAGTGCCACAGACGTGGTCAGCACCGCCGCGCCACAATAAAGCCATTTAAAGCCGATGCTTAATAGAAAACACGAGGCTTGTAATACGCCCACAATTGATTTGCAATAATGTAATTCAGAGATGCAGAGCACATTAACGCGCTGTTGTTTCTGCGGATCATGAACACCCACTCTGACATCCAACTGGCTAAATGAGCAAATCACAGCTGATGTGTCTCCATGTGTCATCCATCCATCCTAATCTCTCTCCTCTCCATATTACAAAGGAAGTTGTCTATACAATCACTATTAGTTTAAAAGGCAGGTGGCAGGGTGGGAAAGCAGCTGCACCGTGGGGGCTCTCAAAGAACTCACCCACTCTGTTTTCTGGAAATGTGATTTCGAACCGTCCCTGAACATACATCTCAGAAAAAGCCTGTGTGAATGCACACACACGTGTGTTTTTTTGGACGGAGGGGTGGCGTGTGTTTTCATTTCCAGTCTGTCTCCTGTGCAGGACACCCGGCGATCTGTTTTAACCCCGTCTGCTCCGATACTTTCTCAGATTGTTTCCAAGGTGCCAACTGAGCTCTGATTGGTTCAAGTCCTTCTGTTGCTTTCTAAACCATTTATCAAAATTTAAGCTTTTCTGTTAGTATGTAAAACAGCAAAAAGTCATTTTGTGCATGACCTCTCAGATAATAAACCAGTTCAACTACAGCAGACTTTTCTGCTTTTGCTCAAATGTTTTTCTTTTTTTATCAGTGTTTCTTAATACAGAAAAATCTTCTGAAGATTAAATTCTATCATTTTTATTAATACCGTTTCGCTAATAATGACGCTGCCCTCGACCTTGACTTGTTCTGAATCCCAACCTGGAGCTTCGGGTTTATTTAGCTCACACATTATGCAACCTAACATGAGCCGAGCAGATAAAATGATATTCCATCACTCGATCCTTGAAGCATAAACTGAGTCTAATTATTGCAAAACATGCAGAGGAGTTGAGATCTTTCTGGGCTTTGACTGACCTTCCTTGTACAGTTCTTAGGTTGAGAAAAAGGCAGATAACATTTCTGCAGATCCCACACATTCTAGACACAGCCTGTTTAGACTTTTAGCTTCAGGCGGCCCTACAGAGACCGTTCCCCATAAAGACAATAAAACCTAATAAAAACCTGACAGCCTGTGAAGTCACCAGCTCTTCTGGGAAACTGAGAAAAACACTTTTGCACAATCACAACAATCCTTCTCTATTTCTTTCTTTTTTTTTAAATAAAATAAAATAAAATAATGTCTGCAAATACATACACATATTGTCCCTTAGTCCTAATTTCTATGTTGATTAAAGTTTTATGTTTACGCTTTATGGATGTCCACTGAGTGCTTGATAACTGAAGACATTTATTTTTCTGTGTAAAAAATCTTAACCAATAAAGCTGATTGTGATTCATCAAATGCAACAAATGCTTTCATATATAAATAATCAATCATCTTTTAATTCTTTAATTTTTTTTCTTTTATGTTACACATTACAAAGAAAACATTTAAATTGGTTAAAAAAATCAGCAGGTTAGAAAAAAACTCAGAAATGACATTTTTCTAGTTTTATTTTATTGAAATGTGGCCTGAGTTCAGCAGTAAAGTGAATTTTGTTTGAAAATGAACGAAGCAAAATAACACGATTTGCACAAAGACATGTGGGAATGTTTTTTCCACAAATGTGCCAAACAAAAGCTTTGTTTTCCAAAAAGCATTTCCAAAATTCATAAAGATTAATCTTCAGAAGAATCACAAATCTGATGAAAACGAAAGAAAAAAATTTACTTGGATTTTCTTTTTCCTTTCAAAGAATTTTATTTAACAAAACTATTCTGGGTCATCTGAAAAAAAAAATCAGCGAGTGATTGGCATATTTTCATTGCTAAAACACAAAATTGACACAAATTCAGATTCAGACACACATTAGTCTGATTATAACTTATATATTTGTTAGATTTTCAGTCTAAATATAAAATCATTGCACCCGTTTCCTCAGGATATTCAGATTAAACAACAACAAAAAAAAAAGACTGAAAAAGAGGAAAAAATGTCCAGTTTTTCCTCAATCAAATCCGGATGTCAAGAATAAAATAACAGTAAATAGATGCTGCTGTTCAAGGACTTAAAAATAAGACAGAGGTTGTGTCAACTGTTTAAGAAAAAATCTGAATATTACAAAAAAAACATGGAAAAACCTTCATCACATATTTCTCAACATTTCTGAGTGGTTTTTAAGCAACTTTTAAAGCAGCTATTTATGTTGAGAATAAGACGAAACGCAGAGAATTTCATTTGAAAGACGCGGTGAGAGGGAACCTGAGTGGATCCACGCCAGCGTGGGGCCTGCCATTACCTGCAGGAGAGTCTCAATGCATGAATCACATACATTAGAGCCGTGAAGGCTTGATATGTTAATGGAGCCGGTGTGTGATACAGTGACAGGGAGAAATAAAGAGAAATAAGAGCTGGAAACCAGGGAGCTTCAACTTTGAAACGGCAACAAGAGCAAAGAAAATACAATTTATATGAAACTCCTTTTGCAATTGTGCCTAAATGAACCTTCTGTAGTAATTAACAAGAATCAAAAAGCCTTTGGAAAGTTGCAAAAATTAAACCTCTATTCAGACAAACATACTTTTAATTTAGAAGTCTTATTTACAGACAAAGCAAATCAGCCGTTTGACCGTTTGCAGAGAAGAAAAGAATCAGTTGGAAAACGGAAACAGCCTTCAGTAGATTTTCAATCTCCTCATTTCCTCTCAAATTAAAGTTGTGTATTTTTATTTTTTTAACCTGGAAATTTAGAGCAAATATCAAGTGGATTCAAAATAAAAAATGAGCCAATATTTCACTTTATGATTATGTTACAGTATATCAACACTGATGATATTTTAGAATTTGTTTTATTTTTTATTTTTAAACAATAAAACAAATATCTTAATTGTCCATTTAAATATAGATTAAAATTGACCAAACAGGCTTTATTGTTTGCTTCCACTCATTTGGTCTTAATGCAATAGTTTGTTTTAATCTGTATAATTTTGAAATGTTTGATTTTTATTATTTTGCATGCAGAAAAAGAATCCTACTGAATTAAAGTGAATTAGAAACCACTGACCCAGTCTGCAGACCACAAAGGAAGGACTTCAAAAACCTGTATTTTATTGAGAAGTGTGGAAACACCTGTATGTCAAAGCTAAAGCATGAAATGTCATATTTAAAGGGGCAGAAAAAAGTAACTTTACGGTTAAAACTAATTTTTCTGTTTCTTTTCTGCTGCAATGCTTGAAAATGTTAGGACCAAATGATCCACGATGAGTCTATTAGTTATGTTTTGTGTGAAAAAGTCCATTGATCAGACAGAAAACATTCAACCTCAGCCACAGAAAATTCTTTTGAGCTTTTTTCCTAAAGATTACAGTTAGGGGACTAATTTCTTCTTCATTCATTTAGCAGCATTATTATTCCACCAATCCGCTCAGCCTTACTGTACATGATGAAAGGCATGATGGCTGTGTTCCACTTAGCTGCTTCAGATTCAGGCTCCTGTATTGTGAGAGCAGACTTACTGCTGGGAAACGTTCCTACTGTGCTTTTCCCTCTCTGACACATTTGCCATGAAGGCGTTGCTGCTGCCTTTCATCCAGTACTTTTAGGGGTCTAACATTAAGCAGCATGAGGACCAACAGTTTGGGCGGCGGAGACTCGGCGGCCCACTGCAGAGGCGGGATGTGTGGCCTTACCGGAGGAAGCGGTTGAGGTCTCCGTGTCTCATGTACTCGAACACCATGGCCAGCGGCTCGCCGTCTGTGCACACGCCGTAGAAACGCACGATGTGTTGATGCTGCAGGACCGTCAGCAGCTCGGCCTCCCGCTGGAAGTCCTGCCGCGTCGACTCGTTGGCATCCTTCAGAGTCTGTGAACAACCAAAATAAGACGCCTTCTGTTACATCATAGTGTTACTTGACCTTTTGCACTTATAGGATCATTTCTTGAGGGTGTTTTTTCAAATACAATTAAATAACACGAGCCTGCGAATGTGTTTATGTTTAAGATCATTTAAAAGGTTAGTTCAAGCATTTTTCCTTTGTGTTTTTGTGCAATGTCTGAATGAATTGTCACAGAAAATAAATACACTTATTACAAGGTCATTGGAAGATAAGATGACTTTTGTGAATTCAGTTATGAGAAAGATAAATAAATACACAGCTTCTATCACATTTAGTATGAATAATACCTATTTTAGGATTAAACTATGTATTTAAAACGCTGCAAGCTAACTTGAAAATTATAATTTTTCAGTGAAATTATAATAGAAATGTGTAACAACATGCCACAAATCAGTGATGGGGTTTTAAGGCATCAGACCAAAGGAAGTCTAAAGAAAAAATAAAATAAATTAGCAACACAATGCCCAGTGTTTGAAAGCTCAGGTGGTAAACAGCTCTGGAGAATATTTACTGTTTTGACTTGTTTTACTTTGGGATTCCTCAGGGCTTTATTACTGGAACACCTTCACTTTATTACCTGATCATCAGCAAAACGGTTTGGGAATTAATAAAAGAAACTAAGAAAGTTTAAATTCTGCTGAAAATTTGTTATCTACGGTCAGAACTGGTGGGAAACTAGCATATTTCAATTTCACCACTGCTTGACTTATTTTGATACGATTTGTTGAAATGAACTTATTTAAATTTAATTAGCTTCTGTTCCTTGTACTGTTTTTCACCATAACTTGTCCTGTTTCTGAGCCAAGAAAGCTCTTAATAAAATAATTAAAATATTTTTTAAAAGAAGTTAAAAGATTTGTCTTGTAGGAAGAAATGCAGTCTGAGCGTTAAGGGAACGCTCCCAGAATGACGCCTCTCAACGCCTTGGCGAAGATGAGTAACAACGTATTGTAAGAGCTGATGTGTGATTAATGCACTGATAAATGAGAGCAGATGCTTATTCCATCATCTCCTTGTATAAATTTTTCCCTCTGTGGTTTTCATTAACCTGGTGTAACATGAGCTGGGTATAAAACCACCTGACAGCCTTTTAACACCGATGGCTCACTCTAAAACCACGAAGTATTATTCCAGCAATGCACTGGAGCAGGAAACAGCTTTAAAAGAAGTAAAGTCGACTTTTATTGGGTATTATTTTATTTATTTGTCAGTACCTAAAGAAGATAAGTTATGTACTTATCTACATATATGAAGAGGCATAAATAAAGCAAGATAAGACTAATTTATGAATTTATTATTGCTAAGTTATCCAGTCTCAACTGGAATTGGGAACTTTTGTTCAAAATGTTCTAAAATGCATGATGACTTTTAAAAAAAAAGTTTGCTCAAAATTCACGTCAGTATAAACTTGTTAACTAATGTCCTGACTGTGAACATGAAGACGTTCAGGTGAGGAGCTTTTATCTCGTGGCTATTTCAGAGAAGCTAACAGAAACGAGCCGTTAGGTAGCGTCACATTTATACTCCAGGAAAACTGGAAAAGATGGATTACTGCTAAGAAATTGCTAGGACATTTTAATCAATTTATTAAAAAGTCACAAAAAAAGCTTCCATGTATTTTCTTTCAGGTCTGGAAGAAAACAACTGCACTTTTGCTTCAACAATCCTCTGAACCAGGATGCCATTTAGAGAAGAATCAGGACTTCTGAACACCAACTGTAACGTTGTTGCAGCAGGAAAAGAAACTTTCTGTTTTCTTTACCACAAACAGCCTGTTTACCGGCGGCTCCTCTGCTCGGACCACATACTAACGGCTGACATTTTCACTGCTGCTGCAGATGTTTAGAGCACATTAGCTGTTAAATTGCCTCTGAAGCGGCGTAGGGGACGATCTGAGATTTCCTCACCTTAATGGCAACCAGCATCTTGTCGCTGTCGGGGCTGAGGTTCGCACACTCTGCCAGGTAGACTTTGCCGAACGCTCCTTCACCTAGCTCCCACTTCAACACAATGTCCTGCCGCTTAATGTGCTGCACACCTGCAACAACAAGAAAGAGACACAGCTGTGAGGGAACCGTTGCTGAGATCTGTTGATCCAAGCCAAAGCAAGTTTTCATGAGCTACACTCTGGCTAAAGCCTGGAGCTGATCTGTCCGAATGTTTTCAAACTTCCTTATCCTCACAGGGGAAAAGTACCGATGTATCCCCTAACTGTTGTTATACGTTTATCATCTTCAGATGTTTCAGATTATGAAATTAATTTTAATATTAGATGAAGATAAATAAATTTGTTTACAATTGATGATTTAATTTAGGGGATAAAAACTGATCCAAACCAACCCAGTCCTGTGTGAATAACTTGAATGTTTGTGCCACAACGTCCTTCAAGCATTTCTGAGATCTGGAAATTATGGATTTTTTTTTTATCTACTCTTCTTTGCAAAATTGTTTCAAGTCAATAACACTGTAGGGTTTTTGAGCAGCTTAGGGTCATGCCACGTTGGATTTCCTATCCGATCCTGAGGAAGCCAAATGTTACCACTGAAGCAGACAGGTCCGGTGTTTCACACCCAGTCCAAGTTAAAACATGTTAAAACATACCAAAGGCAACTAACATATCTAGTTACAGGAACAATAATTAATAACATAGCAAGCTAAATATCTAGGTTATAGCTAAGTATTTAGATAGCAAACTAAATATTTAGTTTCAAACTAAATATGTATTTAGCAAGCTAAATATTTAGTTGATATGCAAAAATACCTTGCCAATAACCAAAAGTGGACTACCAAAGTAAAAGTTGGGTCTTGCGAATCTTTAATTAAACTCCTGCTACTGTGACTGATTCACTTCATCATTGTTTCTTTTCCTCTCAACAATTACAACATCTCAGTTTAAAATGTAGGATGAGCCACTTAAATGGCAACACAGACGTTTATGTAGAGGTTCACAAGACCCAGCTTTTATTTTGATAGTGAATTCTGGTTATTGGTATGTGAATTTGCATATTTGGTAAATATTTACCAAATATGCTAGCAGTTAAATATTTTGTTTGGAGCTAAATATTTAGTTTGTGAACTAAATATTAGTGGTACTGAACAGGCAGCAGTCTAAGCAGAGAGGTCCAGCTTCTCTCTGCCCAGTCACTTGGATGAGCTCTCCAGCTCCTGGGTTGATCAAATTTATATCCACTTCATTATTTCACTCACATATGGCTGCTAATCACCACCCTAAACACATTTTAGATCTGATAACTAACTTGGAAAAATTGCTAACTAAGGACATGGTGAGTAAAATAGATCTGGATGTTTTTTCGTTTCAAGTCTAAGAGGGATTCATTTTTCAACATTTTGACTCATTATTTCTTCTGAAGTATAAGCAGATTGCTTTGAGAGTGCTCACACAGTGAGACAAAAACACACCTTGAGAATCCATCTAAGCTACTTATCTCAGAAACTATTTACTAATGAATTAAACAGAGTTCTAATAAGAGCGGATGTATTTAATAGTTATTGAGCATAAATCGCACCGGCACTTACACATGTCTTTGTCCTTGATGATGCCACAGAAGTACTGCGGGTTCTCCACAAAACTTGATAAACCAGAGTCTTCGTCGGAGGAAGGCGGGCTGGTCCCGAAATTCATGAAGCGGAGTGAGACGGCCAGGTCATCCTCCTTACCGAGAACTGATGAGCCTAATGAAACACAAGAGACAAGCATGGCTGACGGATACATGACACCTAATCAGTCTCCAACCTCTTTTGATTGCAGCAGCCAACAAAAGAAGCAATTCTGGCCCAATTTTTCCCTTCTGAAGGACAAACATACTCCACTACCAACTTGGCAGCCCAATTGTTGGTGCCATGGTGACAGATGATGACAAGCTCTAATAATCACCATCATCAACCATGCAGCAATCAGGCCACATTGAACTGGGGAAAAATGACCATACAGGAAGCCTGGATGGTTAGCAACACCTGACTATGGCAAAGTATTAAAAGCCAAACAAGTGGGACCCAAATTGTGAAATCCACTCAGCAAGGCAAACCACAGAACCCCCAGAGTCCAAAACAGAAGAAAATGGAACAACAACGAGGGAGCCCAGAGGAGATGGAGGGAAGGAAAGAGGGAGCACGGTCCACTTAGGCAATCAGGCACACTTAGGAGCTCTGAGTGAGGAGAGAAAAGGGCGGGGTGTCCACACGGAGCTAGCTTTTCCTCGATCCATCCATCCATCCATCAATCCGTCCATCCATCGTTTTTAATGGCTCTCACCACGTGGCGGTGGGCAGCGGAGGTCTACGCTGTAATTAAGGCACTTTGCCCAACAAACAAACAGCAGCTGCCTGTGTGCAAAGTTACATCACAGTGCAAGGCTGTATTAGTCCATTATGTCCCAAAAAACACAACCATCTCTGATTCCAAACTGTAGCTTTGTGGAAACTCTGAGAAAAAACCTGAAGAAAAATTTTAACTTTGAAGAACGAGAACAAATTTAATGGCAACAGAACAAAATTTCATAAATCTGTTCACTGATCAAAAATTAAACATTGAATTTATGAATTATGCATTTCAGGAAATTATAACATTGACTTATTGTAAAAAATATATGTGTTTTAAAAATGGCTGTGTATTTTTAAGTGCTTTGGGCTGTTTTAGAAGAGAAACAAATGGAAGTACATAATGTGAATTTTGCATAACAGATCCCCTTTAAGGTGTCAACATGTGGTTTTTACTGCCTTGCAATTTAAAGAACCCACTTACGGTGAATACCAAACTTGGTTTGCTGACCGCACTTGTTAATGATCAAAACTGTGATGAGCAGAAAGATGCAGGTGAAGACAGCAAGGCCCACAGCAACAGAGACCTGCCAAATACACAAGTTACACAAAATAAACTGGAATGGTCCAAATCTAAAAAGACTCTTATGTTCTCAGCGAACATGATGGTGACACGTACCACAAACACCCGACTCTCTGAATTCTCTGTAATGTCCACAACCGGTTTGTTTGATGGACCTGAGAGATAAAATACACAGGAAGTTAGTACTGAGAAGATATACAGAAACTTTAAGGAGTCATAGTCAGTTGAGAACTTACTTGGATACCCATTAGAGACTAGCATGAGGGATGCAAGAGAATATAAAACATATTTAATGCAAAATAAACTTAGATTGGTAGACCAAAAAAAACCAACTCAATAAATGGTGTTATAGTTGGAGGCACAAGATTAAAGCAAATCTATATGTGATCCCGATGATCTAGTTTTTGTTTGACTCTAATACCGCTGTTAGTTCAGATCGATCATCAGTCACATTGTTTTTACAGGAACTCACCAATAATGATCCCCTCTGGATCACCTTGATCAAAAGGATTTTCCATAAACATCCCGGAAACCGTGGCATTTTCCCCTCCGAGCTCGTTCACCGCAACCAGAGTGTAGTTTCCGTTGTTCATGTGGGTCGGCTTGTCTAAGGTTAGGCAGCCATGCTTCACTGACCCGTCTTTCGAGTCCGCGATGAACTGTATGAAGATGAAGTAGTTTTTTTTGTACGGTTCTCCATTGAAGAACCAGGAGATGTTCGGGTCAGGATTCCCGTCCACGGCGAACGGGAAGCACCAGTGGTGGTGCTTCACGGCGTCCTTGAAGAAGATGATTTTGGCTGGAACTGCAGGTTCAGATGAGGTAGGAGACAGAAATAAATTTCACTTTTATCCACTCTTTATATTTTAAGTCATTTTGAAATCATTTGATCAACACTTTTCCAGATTTCCTGATGACGTTTCATGGTTATATTTGGACTTAAAATGTTCTGGCTCTTCAGCTGGTGCAAGTTTATTTTAGATTTTTTTGTTAAGCAAAGAGACGCTCAATAAAACTCCTGTTCTTATAGTTCAACCACCATTTGTATGAATTAAGACTATGGAAACAGTCTTAGCAGTAAGCTAATATACAGTCTTCTTCCTGATATTTATTGGCAGTTGGCAAAAAACGTGAAGTAGCACTACCGCCACCTACAGGTCTGGACAACATGTAGTCTTCGGATACAGCCAATCAAAGCTAATAGGGGAGTCAGCAGGTTGAGTGGCATTTTGACTTCCTATATCAATTATCTATTGAATATTTTAAATATGCCTTATAAAAAATGCAAATATGCAACTTTTCTGCAATTAATTTAAAGATACATTGGACAGAAAAATATTGAAACATGAATAGGGCGGAAAGTGAATTGTAAAGCTAAACTAACTGGAGAACAACACATTAAAATGTATTAAAAGTCAGCATGAGTGTCCTTCCAAATGCCTGAAATCAAATCGTTTACTGAGCTTAATATCAATCCCGGATGTCAGTTTGTTTATGGTGACATTACACAAAAATTTGAATTTCATCTTGAGGCAGATTGTTGCAAAAAACGTCACAAATACACTTTTATTTTTCAAAATATATGGATTATTAACTTTAAAGTTAAAAAACACAGTTGAAATCTTGTTGAGTTCGTCCTGATTCAGGTTTCCAGATATAGCTTTCAAATACTTTTCATCTGCTGTAAATTTAGTCACTGATAAACAGTTGCACAGAGCTGTAAATGTTTCCATTACTTTATCATCCAGAACACAGTTGCACACTGTTCGTTCCCTCTGAGTTTCCATGAATCGATGCTCTCCATCTGAACTGCAAACCTTTGACGACCTGCCATGAATAATAAATCCTGGTCGTCGTCGTGCTCCCAACCACAAAAACTACCTGGAAGCTCTATGCCTATGTCTCCCGGACTAGAAGTTACAGGAAATGGCCCCATTTAGATCGAACGCAAGCAGAGACCCTTCACTTCGCCCTGGAGATTGTGCTGCTCTTAACCTGCAACTCTGACCCGGAAAGTGCTGTTAAAAGGGGGATACTGGCCCATGTGCCCCTTTATTGCACTGCAATGGAAATTACTGCTATTTATCATATTTGACTAATCAATCACTGGCAGTCTCTTCTGATCTTAAGCTACAGGGGATAAAATAAAGGCTATTATTATATTTAATTTAGCTGCTGCTTGTCACACCTCATTTCAGATTTAGACAATGAGCTAATTTAGATGTGCCACAATTAATTGTGGAAAAATTCCTGTCACAGCACGACTGACTCACTTTAATCTTTGCTCATGTCAACTTTTCTTTTTTTTTTCCTTTTGACATTTACAATATTTCATCTTAAAACATACAACAGTGACTACACCATCTCACTTCAGGAGTTTATATAGAGGTTTGTAAGATTTTTCTGAGAAGACACTTCCATTTATCAGCAAGTGAATTTTTGTACATTATCAACACATTTACTTCTGAGCTAAATATTTAATTTGAAGCTAAATGTGTAGCTTAACAACTGACCAGAGGGCATTTAGCTTGTCCAGGTGGGCAGATCTTTGTTGGTGGGCAAACACTCAGACTGAATCCAGCCAGAGTAGCATCAGAAAGTCCTAGAGTGCTACAAAAAGCATGTATCTCTGGTGAGACTTGCTGTGGGATATTTGTTTCATTTGTGGCAGATGTTTGCATATATTTGATCCTGTACGCATAAATGTAACTCTTTATATATATTACAACTAAATCAAACTTATTTTTTAAAAATCATGAAAGTTAGATGCTGCATTATCCTTCCAAACTGATAAGATGTAGAATATATAATTAAAACACTAAAATAATGATATTTGTGTCCGTAGTAAGTTTGTGTTAACTCCATCAACGTGACGCTGCAACTTGGCTGATTCAGAGCAGGGATGCTATGAAAAGAAAGCCACATGTGTAGCATGAATCAATGGCACGAGGAGCCACTCAGCAATAAACTCCCACTGTTCTGGGAGGTAATTAGAAGTAATTAAAGGGCCAGAGGTTCACGAGTGTCTGTCCACCATTGGGCCTCATGTTGATGGATTAGCGGCACTAACGCATTTACAGACTGCCAATCACCGTGGAAGAAGCGGTTTTCCGGAGTTGGGAGGGAAAAGTCCATTAGCACCAGCTTAAATCAGATCTGAGGGCGGGTTATCCGCCCCATTCTTCTGAAGTTCATTATCTGTCCCTTGATGCTCATACAGCTGATTGGCGCCCCCGTCGTTTTGGCTTTATTTTCTAATGAGTGTCATTGAGTTGGAGATATATGATATTGTTTGGGTTGTATTTGCAGTAATGTATTGCTAATGCACCTGACTGTCTTCTGTGGGACTACTGGCTGCTGTCGCTCCTTGGTGTTGCTCACCGTCCAGATGCACTAATGCATCTGAAAGAGGAAAACAGCAGCAGACCCTCAGAGTCAAGCTCCATCTGTAATTTAAAAGTGCAGAATAGATAAGGTGGTGGAGTTCTTAAAGAGCAAGATGAGGTAAGTTCACCTTCCTTTGTCCTCTTATTGGATCCCTACATTAAACGCCAAGCTGTACCTGCAGCTCTTCACTCATATTATTTTAACACTTCTCACCAGTCGCCGGTTTGAGTGGCAGAGGACAGAGAGCTCCATTAGAAGCATGGTGCGTAGGTACCCATATTTGTAGAGGGGGCATTTAGAAGAAATCAGCGCAGTGCATTTCTCTTTTCTACAACCGTCCACCCCGCCTGCACAACAAAATGATCCCAGTGTGCTCTCGCCCTCGCCTCCATTAAGGCCGTCGACTTGCATTGAGCTCGTGAGCTTTCAGGAGCGCAGCGCTTTATTTCACAGGCACTTACACTCAATGTCCAATTGCACCATCCCCTCGTTGGGCCCAGCTTGGTTCTCAGCCTCACATGTCAGGTTGTGCATGTTGTCCTTGAAGGAGACGTTGGTGAGAAGAAGCACCAGAGTTAACGTGGAACCCGTGATTATCTCCTGCAGTAATCAAATGACACAGAGTCATAAAGACATATGGGTCACTTTTAGAGAAAGGAAAGTTGTTCAAGAGAAATATTCATATGGAAGTGGTATGTATAAATATGCATATTTAGTTACTGTGAAATTTATTTTGTTCTGACAGCAGCCGGAGAAAGAAGTTATAATAAAAACATTTTTCTGTAACTGAATTACAAAAGACAAATGTTGCTTTTTGGGTCATACCATGTTTTAATATTACTGATTAATAATTATCTTGAACTTTTAACCTGCACCCTCTGTGATTTAAGACCCAAAACATGACTTCAAGCAATGTTGTTTTTTTCATTAAAATTTGTACATTTCTATGAATGTAAGTTTAAGTTATTGTTTTGTTGTTTCGTCTTAGTTGTACTGCATGCAGCCTTGTTCACTTTTCTAAGTCAATTTTCTCCCATGAGTGACCAATTATCTTACCTTATCTTATTAGAAACAGCTTTAGCAAATAATCCTAAATGCATCATTCCTCATTCGATTTAAAATACAAAGTCAAGGTTTTTTTGTTTTTTTTTGCAAATTTCTGAAATCAGCTTCACACAGAGGGAACATATTTTCTGCACCTTGTATTAGCTACATCCGTTCTGACCAGATTAGGACTGTTCTGGATGATCTAGAGTCCTGATAGCGTGTATGAGTTCTCTGAATGTCACTTCTGCAGAGACGTTGGAGAAGTCTGTCAGCATAGATTCTGTGCATCAGGGTTCAGAGTGATGCACAGAAGAAGAGCGGTTGCAGCTGATCCACTGGGCCTCTTTGAGGGCACATGCAAATCTGTGTGGCTTAGATATCAGAGAGCATAAAACTGGACTGGCCACATTGGCCTCATGCCAGGGCTACAACCTCATGAGACCCACAATGGGTTGGCAGCGCCCCAACTATGTGATTTTACTGCTCTTGGCACCAGAGATGAGAAATGCAACATGGCTGGTCAATGCTCTGACTTCCCCTGATAAAGAATCTCATCATGCAGTTGCAATAAAAAAGCTATCATGTTCTTGGTGATAAATTATGCACGTAAGTCTTTGAACGTGGAGTCCAGCATATGCTGAAGTCCCTTCTACAGCAGGGCAAAAAAGAGCACAACCCTACAAGTTGCTCCCAGAACTGGATGTGCTGGTTGCTGGGAGACTGAAGCTAAGTTTTCAGGCTGGATATACATGCTACCTGTAGCAGCCAGGCTGAAAGTTGGTATCGGACCAGAAATGCATTCTACAGATTGCTACAAATTAAAGAAAATATTGCTTCTCTAAGAAGCAGCATTAATGTGGTAGGGCTTGGAAAGCAGCACTGAAAAATCTTCTTTTGACTAACATAAAAGCAGCTGCATCATAATTGGTTAAAATGACATTTCCCTTCCAGTTATTCTCTTCAAGATTTGACTCCAAAACTGAATTCAACAAAGCTAGCAGTCCTAAAAATACTTCCTACCTGGACAGTAAAGTTAGATGCAAGTTCTTTTGTTTGCCACATCACTTTGGGGGTGGGACTTCCCGTCACATGGCATTCGAACATGAGGTTTCCTCCCTCTCTGGTCTTCAGTTGTGGTGGGTTAATGGTCACCTCAGGCAAACCTGGGATCAGCACAGGAAGCAGGATGAGCATGGGCTAGCACTGTCGTGGTAAACTGGAAAATGTTTTGAAATACAAATAGTTAATATTCTCAAGTGTACTGGATCAGGGCTTGTGATTTTAAGCGATGGATGATCAAACCTACCATCAAAGGATAAATAGCTTCATTCCCACAAAGAGAAATGTGAAGCGTCAGAATGAAAACACAACTCACTGCAATTATCGATCACCAAAGAGCTGAGGGGAAATTCCTCATCGTTGGACAAGCAAAACAGCATTTGGCTGTCGATATCGCCACGATCCTCGTTCTGCCATTGCTGCAGCCAGAAGAGGTCACATGAGCAGATGAGAGGGTTGTCCCTTAAAATCCTGAAAAATAAAAGTACACGAACAGGTGGTGGCTTCAGATTTGACAAATAAGGATTTAAATTATTCAGTGCAGCAAGAGCTCAAACAACTAAATGTTTTCCAGTAACCTCATCCATCCAACCACCCAGATATCCAGTTTCTCCTGGGAAATACCAAGATGTTTACTGATCTGAAGGTCTTTCCAGGAAGACTTGAGTCTCCACCAGAGTTTACTGCCAACATACCCACACCTAAAATAAGGCATTTAGGTAGTATCCTAATCAGAACCTCAAATGAGGCTCCAATCCGACTCACCAGCTCCATCCTCCCACCATTTATATAACCAAGACATCAGTTTGCTGTTCTTCCGCTTGAAGTAGAGACTCATGTCTAACTAATAAGGAGCATTCTGCCTTCATCAGCTGAAAGAAATAGACTATAATCCATTGAATGAGAAACCATTTTCTCTTTGCACTTGTTTGATCAAAGGTGTTTCAAAGAATTCTCCAAATGACGACTGAACCTCAGATACAGCAGAAGCAACTTTTATCCAATAGTTCAGATCTTTACGTTGCCTTTTTCGTGGCAGTTTGCTTGTCCAGTTAAAGAGAGTTTGTGGACTGGTCCTGTGAGTCGGATGCCAGATTTGATTTTACAGGTCATCTCTTTTTTTATGACCAAAGGAAGAGCTCTGACTTGTTGGTGGGGTTGGATTCTTTTAGGATTCCCCTTCATCATCAAGCCTTTTGTGGTGTTCATGGACAGGATCTCAAGCTGTAGCTGGTTTGGGAAGTTCTGTGTCTCATTTAGTCTTTTTGCAGATGACATGGTTTTGTTAGCATATTTAAGTCATGACCTTCAACATGCACTAGACTGATTTGAAGTGAGATGCCTTTTTATCACTTAATGATTCAAATGTCTGTGATGAACTGGTGTCCTGTGCAGGGTGAACCCCGCCTCAGGCCCAAAGGCTACTGGAAACAGGCACCAGCTCCCCTGTATTGCTGCACAGATAAGAAGATATGGAAAATGGATGGATGGAAGAAAGTCAAAAGAAACAACCTCATCAACCAGTAATCCCTTAAAAATTACAAGAATGTCTCACTGTTTGGAGGGAAATTAAAAAAGAGGCATGGATAGTTTGGTAGAGTTAATTTTCCATTCACAAGTAATAAATGTTCTTTCTGACACCTTGAGTCAGGTTCAGTTTAACTTTTGCAGAATTTGAAGATGACTCACAGGTTGAGCAGAGGCAGAAAATGAAACACTCTCCAGCTGATGTGCTCCAGAAAGTTCGATGCCAAGTTCCTGCAAAACAAAGCGAAAAAACGCAAAAGTTTTTACAAAACCGCTGCAAGTTATGACCCTGCCTGCACATATCAGTCATTTCAAAGAGGTACACGAAAGAAAAAGATCAACTGAAAGACCCTTAGTTTCCTCTTTTTAATTTTTCAACATTTGCTTCCTTGTGGGTTTCACAAGAAATGTAAATTTTTCCAAGAAGACAAAATGAAAGGAGCGAGGTCTGTCATGTTTTTTCAACTCTGGTTCTGTGTAGGAGTCAAGTCAAGCTGGGAGCTGATTGCTTACCTTCAGAACAATGTGTACCTGCTTCGAATTACACTCAGTGGAAAACGTTAATGCATCCAAATTGGTTCTGATCAATTACCCCGGCAAGTACTTCACACCGACCGGGACCAGCGCTCATGAGCCCACCGCAGCACACCTCTGCTCACTGCTCAGTGCATTAGGTAATTAGTCCTCAGTCACAAACAGTTCTTGGTAGAGTAACGCTGTTCTGCTGCAGAACTGCGTTTGGAAAAAAGCCCATCTCGAACTTTCATCATGACTCAAATATGTCAGCAATAACGCAATGAACTCAGTGCAGTTGATTGTTTCCGAGTTTGAACATAAAAATTCAACTTCTGAATACAAATGAAATGCCAGCAATGTTTATACCTAATCCAAATTATAATGCTGACACTACAGGAGTAAATTCATCACTTCTCACTACTTTACTTGTCAATTTGTTGTGTTAAATCAGTAAAGATAAAACTGACATAAAATAGTAATTTAGCTCAAACTAGGTGATTCCCATGGAGTTACAAACTAAAAACTTGTAGTAGAGGATCGACTGAAGGATGACAGGATTCTCTTCATCCTTCAAAATTTGTATCAGTTTTTGTAGGATTTAATTTATTCCTATTTCTGAATTTTTAAGCTAGAATCATATAAAAATATGCAAGTGCTACGGAGCCCTCCAGGGGACATGGAGGTTCTGCGTTCCCTCGCAATAATCTACAGATCAGTTCATGCGGCATAATTGAATACGGTAAGCCTTTCTTACGGTGGCCGCCGTACTTTCTGCTTTAATACAAGGTTATGTAAGGTTTTTCCATCAATGTTAATATCTCGTTGTGAAATATCAGACGTTTTATATCTTTTTCTTTAGTATAAAAAGGCACAACAAACCCATGATATAAACAGAAACTTTCCATAAGTAGGAAAGAAATAAGAATACATCCAAACTATTTGGACTATTTCTGAGTTATTATCGCGGGGTAATAAGTCATCTGACTGTTTTAATTGTGTCTCTATTGTGTTGGTAGTCTGAATGGTTTAAGGGCTGCTTTCAGTGCCATTCTTAGCCTTAACAGACATAAACATGCAGTAAATTAATTGATTTTCAATCAGTTTTTTGCACCAAAGAGTTAACAATAATAAACATGTTTTATTATTATAAAACACGGCAAACTAGTGGTGGTGGAGGGCCGCAATGGTAACGTGTTGCTATTTATGCTAATAATTAAAGCCAAAACATTTGCTTCAAGACTTTGTCATATTAGAAATTTAAAAAAACATAAAATCAGGGTTTTTTTTAAATAAATTGTTTTAAAGCTAATTAGGTTAGTTGTCTTTATTACTGTAGTTATAACACACTTATCACTGTTTTTGTAACAAAAAAAGCTCAACATTTGTCAAGATGGTCAGTGCTTTAAGTCGATAAAAATAAATGCTGGAACTCCTCTTAAAGTCATAATATATAAATATATTATAAATATAAGTATGGGACAGAAACATGGGTAATATATTTATCTCTATGAAACTGCTATAAACGTCCAATGAGCTTAAGATCTAATGTTCTTTAGAAAAATATGATAAAACTGTTATCAGGAGCTCTTATGCCTCAATATAATAGAAGCTCAAGTTCTGAATTTCTCTGATTACTTTCATTATTAAATTTGTCTTCACAAAACAAGCTTGGGGTCTTTGGGTCAGAACATATTATTAAAATTTAAATGTTAAACATTTTTATTTTTCCACATTCATAATAATAAACTTTAAAAAATATTTTTTTAAAAATGACACCAGGAAATCATTCACTGGTTACCTGCACTAACCTTTCAGTTTAACAGTTTAGTCATTATTTTTTTTAGTTTCTTACTTAAAAAATCCAAAATACATTTAGGGTCAGTTACTGAATCTTCATTCTTGGAGTATAAAATATAATACAACACTTTATCCTTAGTTTGCACCTTCAAGTGCTTCAATGGCCCAAAGATTGCAGTGTGAGCTTTTGGAAACATCATATTTGAGTCTGAAAACTTTAAAAAGGAAAGTTTGAAGGACTCCTGTAAGTGGAAAAAAAAAAAAAGAAAAACGAGAAACACTGAAAAATCAACAGAAAACCTGAAATGTATAAAAAGAAAATTCAGCTGCTTGGAATAAAATTTTTGCACTAAAGTAATTGTCATCTTTTTGTCCTGCATATACATAATTTGTTAATATGAAGAAAACATTTACTATTGTGCCTCTCTGGTGTTATTACTGACACTATGCCACATATTTTTTGGGTCAATCCTCTCAGGCCACTTAAATATCATCACAGCAGAGCTCAAATGATCCTCAGACTTTGAGAGGCTGTAAATAAACCTCCCTCAGAAGATGATAGAAAGCCACACTGGGGAGCGCGCATGGAAACCAATACATAATCACTGTGACAGGGCCAAGGGTTCAATTATTTGTTTTCCTTGCTCCCAAAAGTTCATGTCAGACGGGTTAGCCGTTGGGGCTTATCCATTACCGGCTCGATTCCTCCTCCAATCCACAGGGGGAGAGCGGAGCCGGGAATAGCAGCTCCATCTCTTTCTGCAGAAATGTTACCAAATCTGGGAGGTTTGAGTGTAGATCAGCACAGAAGGAGACAATGATTTAACCAGCTCAGTTTTTGTAGCTTGCGTTCAGACCTTCCTAATCTTAGAAATACATCCATCTCAGAAACCCCCACACTTCCAGCCAAGCCTGGCTGGCCCCTCTCCCACAGTGAAATATTGATTAAGTGATAATGGACCCTTAGTGGAGTGTATTTATTATGCATCAGTTGTCGATGATCCGCCAAAGTGAGCGAGTAAAAGGTGACTGGTGGATGTCTTCTCCAATTTCTTGAGCATCCCAACCCCTCCCCTGCACCTTTCCGACCATCATCTGAAAACCCGCTTGTCTTTCAGAGGAACAGCACTGGACATGTTGCACACGCTCAGTAAAGCGATGAGGACAAGATGGTGCCGATAAGCATCAGCTGTTCATGAATACACCGACCTGGTGGTTTCATCTGATATGTTTCAGTGAAGATGGGAGGCCAGACGGCTCAGAAGGAAAACAAAAGAAGACAATATTGATGTAGGTTAAAATAAACTCAGTTTCCAGATTATCAGCCAGCAACGTAATAACCTGTTTATTTATTTAATGATTATTAGTGTCCTGCATATTTATAACTCTCCATTTTTGTGTGTTTATCAAGTTGAAAGATCTGAGCTACATAAGAACAAAGTGAAGTGAAAGAAAACTGATGCATGAAAAACATGTTTTCCCATTTAGTCCCTTTATTTGGATAATCCTGGATGAAAACACCGAAGCTCTGAAAGAAATCTGTCTGAGAACCTTAAATATCAAGAAACCATTTTTTTAATTACAGAATTTAAGTTCATAATTGTAGAAGAGCAGACAGACTTAAAGTGAACATTTAAGGGGTGACCAGTAGGGATGAACAAGCAGAACAGCAGCACATCATTTCTCATCATCAGTGAGGACACTTACACATACTGCAGCTTCTGGTTGTTCTGGAAGGCGTTCGCAGAAATGAACCTCAGTTTACATGATGTGACGGTTCTGAGAAGAGAAAAATAAATATGAAAAGATAATACATGAACTTCAACAATTTTAGCATTTTGGTTGACCTCATCCAACATTTGTGGTATTTAAGTGAATATAAGAGTTACTGAGTAAATGTATTGAACCAGAGTTTTAATAAAAAGCTTATATGGTTTCTCAGAGCTGAGAGAATTGAACATAACTCAGAATTTGACCCTCATTGTTAGTTTGGAAAATAAAACATACTACTTACAGATTTTTCAGCTCTTTGTAGTTAGCAAGGTTGGCCTCTGTTATGTTCTCCAGACCTGCTTGGTTTTCAATGTAGCTAATTAAATGGAAAAAACAGAGGGAGATAGAAAACATGGAGATAAGACACAATTTCTCATGGCCTTAAGCTTTTGTTGTTGTTTGGTTGAACCCTTTGCAAATGGGCAAAAAAAAATAAGTACAAGACTTAAAAAGTGCAATTATTAAATTTTCTTGAGAAGGACAAAGTACTGTACACAGTCAACACAAGAGGCTTTTTTCAATGTCTCGTTCGGGCAAACAACTGAAAAGGTTCACTTCAGACTTGGAAGAAAATAGGTCAGAGTATAAAAGAGCAGGCAGAAAAATAATACAACACTCTTGTTGGAGGAAGAAAACATATGCATGAAAACTTTAAAGTAAGAGGTTGCTATAAAATACTTTTAGGTTTCAGAAGGGGAGCAGTGTTGAATCTTGAACAGAAAAGTATTTCTTTCTTGCTCTTTTGCTTAAACTATTTGAGATATGGACTAATCTGGTGAATATCAACATTCTTCATCACACAGGTTGTGATGTTGGAAGTTGGACAATTATCTCAAAAATAACTTCCAACATCAACAAATCCTTTTCAGACTGACAGAATAAGAAAATATCCAGTTGTATTTTCCCTATGGAAGTAAGGACTGACCATCTATCCTGCCGTTTTACCCAACATCCAGCCAACTCAACTCAGCATCACCTTTAGAGGTTTCATTAAGCTGCCCTCATACTTTTTTCCACCTTTCCATGTAAGCTTGGGGTTAAAAAAAAAACACGTATAAGATGGGCCTAAATGCAGGGAAACTGAGGTGATTTCATCAAAATGTCTGATGTGCTTCTGTTCTGAATAGTTTATGAATCCTGGAATATGTTGTGTGTAATTCACAGTGCTCTGCTGCTGGTTTCCAATGATTTTACTTCTTTCACATTAAACTACAATATTCAAATCTTGTAATTAACTGTAATGCTCCATCAGTCCCACCAAGTGGTCAAACAGTTATTAGTTGAAATGATCACATAATAAGTTTAATTAAATCAGCTTTTTGAACATGATCTGTGAGAGCCACAGTGCTAGCATAGAGACAAACTGGACCGTGCCAAGCTGCTTTTTCTGGTCATTAATTTGTGTTGTAAGGGAATTTTCTTTCTTGTGCCACCATGTCTATCAACGCTGATATACAACAGTGTGATGAAGTTTGTTCTTGTTGTTCTAGTTTGGCTTTTCTGAAAAACCAAAAGACTGACTTCTGACTTTATTTTTCAGCTAAAGAGATCGGTATTTGTCTTTGAACAGGTCAGTGATGGAGAATAACTTCTGGTCATACTGCCTCTTCATCGTTGCATATCTTTGCAGTTTTGGTCATTTCATACCTAACATTTTTGTCTCAGAAATAATGTTACAACCATTTTTGTAACAATATATCTCAATGTTCCTCCATCAGGGAATGTTTTGTAGTCACAGCTTATAATTTACATTTATTATCAGGAAATGTAGTTATTTGACTCCAATAAACATAATGCATCCGCAGGAAGACCCCAAAATTTATTAGATAGAAAAAATGTGGAGGGAGTTAAACAGGGTGATGGCAAAGAAGTTTTTGAAACTGAAAGAGTTGGAGCTCATCAACAAAGATAAATCATCAAAAAACACAAAATGCTGCTCTGCAGACTAACAAGAAGAGTCCAGAGCAAAGAGAACACCCCTCACCCAAAAAGGTAAAACACAAAGAAAACAGGTCAGTCTGATTGCTAACTAGTTACAGCTGACAGGAGAGCAGGCAGCTGATGAAAGCTGAAGGTTCTGGCTCTCATGAACCAAAAGCAAAAGACTAAAAGAACAATCTAAACCAAATACTCAGAGAACAAAAACCCCTGGAAGAACCAAGAAACTCAATCTAAAAGAGTGGACTGAATATGGAACACAATGACTGACAAAAACCAACAACCCCAAAGAATCAAAACCCAGAAACACCAAGACACAAAGGCATACAGATTACCAGATTATAATTTTAACCCTAAAACCGTCAGATTTGAATAATTTGGGTTTGATCGTATGAAATAATTTTTTTTGTTTAATTCATGAAAATTTAATTCATGAAATTATTTTTAAAAAATTATTTGCTCACAGATGGGAAGAGATACGAGGATCAAGTTTGGCTATAAGATACGAGTACAAATTGTCAAGGTGAAGAAAACAAACTCCCTGACTCATCAGTCGCTAACAAAAAGTCCAGATATGAAGCAAATCTGCAGTTTTTCATCCCACTGAAACTGCAGAGTGTAGAATGTTTCAATAAAGCTCATAGTGAGAGAGTTAAACAACACAGACTGAATCTTTACCAGAGCTCCTGTCAAGGACACCGACACAACTACTGAGAGGAAAGCAGAGAGTTGGAGATGCAAAGTGGTTTTATTCCAGATAACAAAGGAAACATGCTGCAGATCAGGAGGAGGGTAAAACTCTAACCGGCCTTTGGAAACAGGCCCTGGTTTGAGTCTGACCTCCTGACCTGGAGTGGGACGAGAACCAATAAAAACTGACCATGGGAAATTATCCTTCAAATTTAAACAGGAAATAAGGAATGTAGAAAATAATAATAATAATAATAATAATAATAAAGGCAACCATCCAAAACCTGTACAAACCCTTAAATCTGTGTCTTTAGTTTGAATTTCAGCATTTAGTTTCCTGCCTTCCAAATAAGTCCAAGTCATCATAAGTTTTTTTCTTTTTTTTGGTTGATAAAAATGCAACTTTAGATTGTGAACAATACTGTCCTATCATGAACTTGAATATTTATCTTACTAAATTAGGCCTGCAGAGCTTCAGATAGTTTGAAGAATACTGAAATGCAAAAAAACTGGCTTTTAAATCTCATTGCTGATGTCTTCCCACCATGGCATTGTGCTCACACACACTTCTTTTCAAACACACCTGTTTTTAATAGAGGTGTTTCTGTTGATGGTAATTAAAAGCATTTTATCAGTCAGATTAGATTTTCTTTGGGAGAACTGAGTTTTTCACTAATTTCACATGCAAAGCCTCTTTTTTGTTTTGTTTGCATTAAGTTACTGATAATTAAAATCTGTTGTGGATTAGTTTACATCAGAGGGTAGATTTGTTCATTTTTCTTCTGTCTTTAGGCTAGCTTTTGCTGCCAATATTTCCTTGCTACACTTAAATGTTGGGTTATTTTTTAGATATTGCCTGTATTCTCTTTTTTTGGAATGTGTCCCTGCTTGAAATGATCTATAAATGAAGTTGACTCAAGGTGCAGCCTGCATTTCTCTCACTCTGAAGTGTGGAGAGAGGAAGGCAGATATGAAAGGATTACATGAATACAGATACTGCCTGTAGTGTGCTTGCTACACTTTCAACATGTGGCATTGTTTCAAGTTTCCACTTCCCTGATCGTCAGCTGCCACACACAAAACGTTTATATTCATGTTTGATTGACCCGCGCTGCAGTAATGTGATTACAGGGCAGGTGGGCCCAGGATCGCCCGTCGGCCTTACTTATTGGATTGAGGCAAGTGGGTTGTATATCATCTATTGTTCCTGGGTGGGGGCATTGACTGGCAATTCACAAAATTGAATTTACAACTCTGCGTATGATAAATTTCAGTCTGTTTTGCAGCTAATGGGCCTTTGTTTGTTCCACGCATCGCCTTTATTTCCCTGCACTGCCAGTACGCAGAAGTGTTGTTGTTTGCTGGCATGTTGGAGCAGCTCGGTAAACAGTAGCCCGCTCTCTTATTGATTGAACATCTGAGAGAGACTGTCGAGTCTGAGCTCTGAGAAACGGGCTGCAGATACAAGGAAATACCTCCGAGGCAGGAGAGAGAGGAGGAAAGAGGGGAGGAAAGAGGAAGAGAGTGGCATATAGGTGAAAGAAATTGGCAGCAAATTGACTTGCTCTGCCGAAAAAAGCGTTTCACAAATGTAGTTCCTTCTTAACAAGTGCTAATTGCTCCAATACGGGTCCAGGAACAAAGAGAGAACAGCGTGTCGGTGCAGAGACTGACATTTAGTTTCCCATGCTGGAGCTGATGGTGGGTTGCTTAATAATACAGCAGCTCTCTCTAAATCACAGGTGGTCACTTTCTGCTGCTTTTTCCGAGCAAAGTTTTAAAAAGCAGACGTTAAATAACAGTCTTCTGCCTGCAGACGTGCTGCTGCTGCTGCTGAGCGAAAAGTCTCCAATCTTAGCCGGGTTTTATTCAAACACGTTCCCACTGCGGTTAATCTGTCCATCAGGCAGGTAATTATAGAAACACTGACATGTTTGATTGCAAAGATGCACCGACATCAACGTAAACCAGCCTTTACAATGAGAGATCATCCTTTTTCTGCTTAGAAACTTCAAAGATCAAATTCACATTGAAACAATAGAAATGTTAAATATTCTATTTGGTTTTGGCAAATCACATATTTTAAGATGCAGATAGTTGTGGTTTGTTAATTTAAGAAACTTAATAGCTTTTAAATACAAATATGTTGTTTATGAATGCAAATGAAGTGCATTATTTTGTCATAATTCCTGTTAAAAGTCCAAATTTTTACAAGTTTACACCTGATAATAGTTACACATTGGTAATATAAAGAGAAAAGTCTGTTCTGAAATACTAAGATCAATCTGACAGAGGTAGAGGGGGGTTTCTATGGTAAATTAGAGCTGAAATCTCATTAATATCTAACAGCAACACTGAAAAACCCTTCAGGCGAATCATCAGTTACTACAGGTTTGTCCCAACAGCAGAGGGACTAAAGTCCTTCAGGTCAGGACTGAAAACAGAACTGTTTTCCCATAGAGGTCAAGGGTCAGGTTGTTTTCATGTCTCAAACTGTTTATGTGTTAAATTTGCAGTTTATAATGTCTTTCTTCTTAATTATGCTTAACTTTAATGTTATTGTTCCATTTAACACCTTAAATGTAATTGTTTTACACTTTTTATTTTACTGTTAATCACATTAACCTTGTCTATAAATGGGTCAATGCAACCAAACTTTCCTTGCATAAACTTCACAGCCATGCATCTTGGGTAACAAAGAGTTTATGTTACATTGAGGAAACACAACAATAATATGCAGGTTAACCTCCAGTCTGATATAAAGGAGCACTGTTCTAAATGCAAGTTGATTTTTGAATAATAATGAGAGTTTTCTACAATAAAAAGTTACAGGTTAGTGAGAAAAATACACAAAGTAAATCTTAAGTCTGACTTAAGAAAAAAAGACATGTCAAGTTACTCTTCTTGGCTGAAACTAGATCATCTTCTGTTTCCATAATCATTCACCAAGAGTTACTCACACATTATCAATCCACTAAGCTACAAAACAATAAGATTCTTCTTTCTTAAACAACTCAAAACTAAAGTATGAGAATCAAATCACAGCTAAAAGTTGCATAGACATCTAACTAAGACAATCTGAGCAACTTCAGCACCAACTAGAAGTCAGAGAGAGGAGAAATAAACTTCAAGATAACTTTAAATCATGTAGTTGCATGCTCTCTCAGGTAAGAGTCCATACTCACATTTCCGTCACGTTCTCACTCTCTTGAAGCGCCAGTGGCGGGATGCTGCTTATCCCATTGGGCTCCAGGCACTGCAGCATGGCAAAAGAGCACCGGCAAGCAGACGGGCATCCTCCCAAGGCGGGTGCAGGCGACAGGCTGAGCAGGACGAGCACCAGGGGGGAGAGGAGCGCCAGGGCCCTGGGTGCCACATCCATCTCTTTGAGGGAAGTATCGCCTGAGAGGGGAGCAGGAGTTGGTGTCTGAGGGTTTCACCTAATGAAGAGTTAATGAAGAGTGGTGGAGAGCTTCCCCACACTGCTCTCCAGCTGGTCAGGGTTTGATGAGGAGCCACAGCTGTACTGAGCAGCAGGAGGGGCAGGCACACGAGCAGGCTGAAGGCCCCTGGGGACATGCTGGTGGTGGGCAGGAGCTTCTCCTCTTTACCTCCCTCTCTCCTCGTCTCCTTCGCCATTCAGGGAGGAGCAACATATTAACATGGGCCAAAGTCACCAGACACCTCGGTGAGCATGATAGGAGGTGGGAGGGGCGGGAGGTGAGGGTGTATGAGCAGACCCAAGAAGTCAGGGCTCTTCCTCCTGCAGCAGCATCTCTCTGCACTGAGGATCACTGATTGTTTTAGAGTTCACCGCCACAGATTACAGACAGATCTAATGCATGTGGAAATGGAAGTGCCGCTTTAACGACAAGAAACACATTTGGACCTAAAGAGAAACGATTAAGAGTCAGCATTCAGCTTCTGTTATTGCAGCTCGAAACTAGACACCAGGCCTGAAATCTGGATGTAGTGATGGACTCTGACCTGAACCTTCGGAGTCACATAAAGACAGTTACAAAGTCGGCCTTCTGTAACTTGAAGTATATTTCTAGAATTAGACGACTAATGTCTCAGCAAGATCCGGAGAAATGCGTCCAGTCGCATTGATTACTGCAAAAGTTAGTGCCTAAAAAAAAGACAATCAATCCTCTACCTGCAGCTGATCCAAAACGCTGCTGGTGGCATTCTGACTAAAACCAGGAAGACGGAGCACATCACCCCAGATCTGAAGTCCTTACACTGGCTCCCTGTAGCTCAGACAATAGATTTTAAAATACTTTAGTTGGTTTTTGAATCACTGAACGGCTTCGCACCACAATACATTTTGACGTATCAACCTTCCTGACCTCTCAGCTCTTCTGGTTCTGGTCAGCTCTGCATGCCCAGAACCAGAACCAAACAGGGAGAAGCAGCATTCAGCTTCTATGTACCACAAATCTGGAAAAAACTTCCAAAAAACTACAAAACAGCCAAAACACTGAGTTCCTTTAAATCTAGACTAAAACTCACCTGTTTAGAGTTGCTTTTGAACCATAATAAAAGGAACATTGATAACATATTTGATGTGTATTAATGATTTCAACGATAGTCATTAATACTTGACAAAATGCCATTTCCGTTCTCATGTTTTCATGATGTAAAGCACGTTGCACTGTCTTGCTGCTGAAATACAAATAAACTTAAAAAGAAAAGGGAAAGACTTCTGTCTTTATCATCATGTGCAATCACTGAACACATACAATCCACGCTCACCAAACTTCATTTGCTGGAAGCCCTGAGGCCTGATATACGAGCGCCTTACTACTGTAAATTATAAGAAAGCATCCAGCCTGATCAGAGCTCAACCTGTCAGTGAATGTGGCCTAGTGAAGGTGGAGAACTCAAACACAGAGTTGATTGAAAAGGCAGATTTAAAAAAAATACTGGCAGCAGTGTAGTGAATCGATAAAACAGAAAGAAACTGAAAACAAAGAAGAAGATAGACAAGGAGCCAATACCAAGACAAAAGAAGAGACAATTCAAGAGCGAACAGAGAAAACATGACGTATCAGGTTCAGTTCAGACTAAAACTCCTGAACTGGACTTCAGTGAAACAGGAAGTACCAGACTGGCTGGTTCCGCTACTTATATATGTTTTTCCCTCTCCGTAACGCATTTTTGGGGTAGAGAGCCCAAAATTTTACTCAAGAAAGAGTAGCACTACTGCAACATGTCTTTACTCAACAGTAACAGTAAAAAGTATCCATCCAAGAATTTACTCAAATAAGAGTAAAGAAAAAAAGTATTTAATAAAAAGGCTACTCAATCACTTAATATTTAAAATTGCGCAACTGAAGTCTGATGCGGACCAAAAAGTCCTGCAAACCTCGGTCTTGGTTCGGTTGAAGTTAACTCTGGTGCGGTTCGACTGCATGCCAAGCGGACCGCAAACCGCTCCAAAAGCAGGAAGTGGACTACAGCCAGAGTCGATGGCTCGATGGTGGTTTTAACCAGACAAAAGAGAAATTTTACAACCGCTAACCTCTGACGTCACTCCATTTATGTTTTGTGAAGGAAGTTGCGCTCATTGTCTTCTTTAGAGGTTTCTGTGTGGCTTCCTTTAGCGGTGATTGGTGCAGCGCCACTACAGGCGAGGAGGGGAACAGTCTGCTCAAAGGATTTGGTTTGCAGTGTGAAAGCGAACCGCAGCAGCTGAAAATGGAACAAATGTTACAATTATGGTTCCCGATACCTTACTATTTAAGTAATTAAGTAGTAAAGTACTTTAATTAACAGCTGTTAAACAAAACGTCAACATCAATGTCAAACTTTATTCAACTGAAAGTTTACAAAATGTCAAAGTAAATTAACACTTTAGAATTTAGTTTTTAGAAAATTCAATTTAGTGAAATCTAAATACGATGAACAGTTTTAAAATCAGTTAAAACGTTGACATGCTAACCAGAAAGTTAGCTCCATTATTAGCACATTAATGTATTAGCACAAGTGTGCCTAACGCTGGATATTACTAATGAGACACCAATGGCATTAAAAACTGAGTAACTGACAAAATTACGGGGTTACTTGTGTGAGACTCGTAGGTTACCCATAGATGTCCTTATTAAATCCCCAGGAATTAACCTATTTAGTTCCTATGTGGTCCTTACAGTGAGCTGGCACTTTAAATAAAACGAGTTGAGACGAGTCCATTTGGAAACCTCTTCTAAATTTCACTTTCATTCTATATTTTATTTGATTTCAATAAATCTCCTTTCCACATTGATATTTGAACTCTGCATGCCTTCACTGACCATCTGTCAATTACAACTATCAATGTGCTGCAGAGACACGCTATACTGTCCATCTCACATATGCTCTCTGTATGATCAGAGCTGGTTTCCTCCCCCGGGACACACACTGCGCCCCACCCTCATCCCTCTTAGTCACTCTGCACATGAGCAGGGGTCAAAGTGTCCCGACCACAATTACTGACCATAAGCCGAATCCCCGTTTTTGCTGCTGTCATCAAAATTATCTGCAGGCTTAATTACGTTTCCTTTTACGCCTCCTTCTTCCTCAGTCTTAGCTCAGCAGATATGATGGAGGGACAAGGCACTCATTCACAGAGAAAGTGTGTGAGGGCTGAAGCTCAGCAGATTGAAGCAAAAAAAAAAACAAAAAAAAACAGCATGGGAAGCAACACACCATGCAAAACAAGCACATGCAAACAACATGCAATAACAGCAGGATACATTACCTGAAGGTACTTATGTTCCTCCCATGTGTTCCAGGCTACGTAGGGTTATTTACTTATAACACATGTTAGCTGATTTATAAATATGTCTTATGGTTTTACAAGGCCAGAGAAATGAGTCAGGGATTTCAGAGAAGGCCCTAAGTGGTTCCAGAGACAATAATAATATTTATCAACTTAATCAAATGATTAAAATATTGGTAATACATTAAAATTATAGAAAGCTTCTCCATAACACAACAGTGAAAATTTGGCCTGATTCTAGGTTTTCTTCCTGTTTCTGGACACTGAAATGTCACAATTTACAGGTGTTTGAACTTTCGATTTGTGTTTCTGTTCTGATTATTTCTTTATTGTTTTTTTATTATTTCTTACCATTGTGTATCAATTCATTTAGTCTCATTGTTTGTACGTTTGATTTGTGTCCTTAGATTATTTTTTCTTTTCATTTTCTTTGCTTGTTTGTCCTTCACCTCACCTTCCGCCTCCTACTCTGCGTATCTCTCCCAGCTGTTCATCATCTCCTCATTTGGCCCAAGCTGCTCCTCCCCAGCTGCTTCCACTCACCTGTAATTAGCTCTTCTGGTTTCTTTGTCATTTCCACTCCCTCCTCAGTATATTTAAGCCTTCTGTTGTTTGCTGACTCCTTACGCTGCACTTCATTTTGAATCCATGACACCCTGTTACTCTTCTCTTTAATATGTTTGTAAGTTTTTACACTTCTCTTTCCTTTTCCTGTCTGCATTTTGGTTGAGCCATAAACTTATCCAACATAATAAAAATGTTTTATTTTCAACAGTATGAATGTGTAAACAGGAACAAATCTGCTTCTTGTGGGTGGCTTTCTGAGAAGGCTGTAAAAGAGACAGAATGGTGAGTGACTGGCAGGAAGTGGTGGTTTTCCTGGCAGAAGTGGTTTCTTCAGAGAATCAGACATTCAGTGACTGGATTTCTTGGAGTTTAAACAAAGAGAAAAGTGTCTGTTTTCTGGGGATTGTTTCAAGAGAACAGGACAATCAATCGATCAAGTTCATTTTCATAGCACATTTCCCAAACAATGTGCTTTACATCATAAAAGCATGTTATAGTCAACAGTTGTGAAAATCAGGAACAGATCTTACATTTTGTCAAGTGTCTTAATTAAAATCATCACTACACATATCTGTACACTGCAGACCGAGGATAATGTCATGAAAACGTTGGTAGCTAGTTCACCGCCACAACAATCTGGTTTCACCAAGAGGAAACCAGGTCATCATCCAGAGTTCAGTGGAATGACGCAGAGCAAATCCAAACTCTGAGACAGTGATTCCAGGAATATGACAGAAAAGGCAGTTAAATCCATCTTAATGTTTTTGTGTCATTGTTTTATATGCATGATTGTGTACATATGTCGCATTACTTTAAATTATTTCACTTTCTACTAGTTTTTGGATGTACTGTTTCAAAAGCTCATCTAGGAACAAGTGCTGCTAATTAGCTTTTGCTAGTGCTGCATTGTTCAGTTTGTCGATGTGTTTCTGTCCCTGTCAAATAAACTTAAAGCAGTCAGGGAGCATGCAAAGGTGAAAACAGGTCAGGTACACCGTCAGGATGTCAGACATGAACGCTGAAAGGCTGTGGCAGGGCTTGACTACAGACAAGGAGCTGATGTAGGCTGTGGCAGCAATCAGTAGTCAGCAGAGAGCGGTGGAGCAACGTGAGAGTTGGCAAAAACAGCGAAGATCTTTACATCCAAGCAATCAATCACAATGAAACTTTGTAGCCATATGGATGGTTTATTAAAAGATTTATTTCAGCCCAGGCTCTTTGTTCAGTAACACAGAAAGATCTTCAAACAAACAAAAAATGTTAACTGTTGTAGTATTCCACTGCAGCATCTTTGAATAATTATGTGTTCGATCATAACAGGGTTACGTTGAGCGTCCAGCACCATGGACAGCAGCAGCTCCACAGAGATCAGCTTAAACTGGAAGTCTGTCGATGGACATCAGCTCTGATTAAAGTCAGTTTGAAAGAGTTACTTTGTGTTTGACACGAGAAAGAGCCCAGCAGATCACATTCAAAGTTTTGTCTCATGTATTATCGCTATTTTAGGTTGTCGATTCAGAAGAGATGCTGGCATCAGGCCTAAATGGGAGGGAAGTCATTTAAACTTTTTTTCCTTTCTAAAGAAAATCATAATTGAAAACTATTTTTAAAATTATTTTTCAGGAAGAAAAAATCTGGTTGATTTAAAACCTTTCTGTTGAAAAAAAAAGAGCAAAAACTGAAGAAAACTTTGGGGTGTAAATAGTTTGAGAGAGTAAATACTTTTTCATAGTACTATATATCAATGCTTCAGTAGGAGTGACAGCTGCTAGTGGGATGACTTAAAAAATAATTTTAAAAATAGTTGTGATAACTTTAGAAACATTCCTGAGGAACTGTTGTTTTGTTTGTCTGACTAAAAGTTTTCTTAATTATCAGGAGATTAAAAAGCATTAAAAAAAACCTGGTGAATTTACATCTAATGTCTCCCTTATAAAAGAACAAAAGTGTCTCAAAAGACAAATTGCCAAACAATAATGAACACTAACAAAACTATTGAAGAATGCAAAAAGCCTAAATCGTAAAGCTGATGGCAAGATAATTTATCTGTAAGTACTTCTTTTCCATCTCCTGTCGCTGTCATTATCCTGAGTTTGAACCTTTTTCACCTCCAGCCTTCCAGAAACAGATTCAGTAAAATGAGAGGGGGATAAATTTAGTCGCACTCCATTCAGGTGGGAGACAGAGTAAGTCTTGATAAAACAATAACCAATCAGAGAAATTATGTTTACTGCCCACACAAAGTCTTTGTTTCCTTGTCCACAGACATAAAGGAACATGTTGCAGCACATGTGGTGAAGAAAGCTCTTAACTTCTTGCATCCAGTATTTGGTTTGTGATTTTCATTAAGCCACAATCCATAACATAATCCATACCATTAATTTAACAACAATCTAATTTCCGTCAAGCCGAAACATTCATCCTGTCTTCATTTGAAATCTGTGGACATTTGACAGATGAGCACGGTCTCGTATGTCTCTGGGTTTTTAACTGGATTACTGTTTTTATGATCTGTGTTGATTGATGGACCCAGAAGGGGTTAAATGCAACACTTGGCTGTCAAATCAGCTTCCGCCCCCCTTCAGGTCAAAGATAAATACACTGGTTGTTAATCCACCCAGAGGGAACAGACATCCTGCTGTGTCGACTTCATCATCTTAATGTCTCCTATAGATGTACTCTTCCTCAAACGTCAACAAACTCAAACCATTACTTGTTAATACTTAGATTCCAAAGTGTTTCTAGACATTTTTGATAACATTTGGATGTTTTTTGTGTGATTTGCTTTTAATCTGCTGAAGCTGGTAACCGAGAACCGTTACACACACATGGGCTGAAAGGCCACTCAGAGGAAGAGGCCATTACTCCAAAAGCAGCATGAAAAAGAACAGAGAACAGTTTGCAAATGCACTTGGAGACAAATACCTTCATTTCTGGAAGCACATCCTGTGGTCTGATTAAGCTAAAAATTGAAGTGTTTGTCCGTAATGTCCACAGATAGCTATGTTTGGAAGAAACTAGAGGATGCTTCCAAGCTGAGAACATTATCCCAAATGTGAAGTAGATGAGTTTCATCTCCACAGACGAGTCAGGAATTTAAAGTTCAAGCGCAAACGATACAAAGAATAGCATCAAATTAACTACAAAGTATATTAAAGCCAACAAAGTCGGTATTTTAATTGCATTCAATAGAACGTATTTTTCCCCGAGGGGCCATTTAAGGACTCAGTGAAACAACATGAACACAATCACCTAAAACACGACGATGAACAGGCAGAGAAACCAACATAAAAAGGCAAAGATAAGCAGACGAAGCTGATCATATCTTCGGTCTCTCGAAAGTAACAGTTTGACTCAAATTCAGAGGAGGAGTATTTAAATTTCCACATTTTAAGTTTTCTTTCTAATTATTCTGGAATTCATAAACTAGTAAAAACTTTGACTGATTTCTTATAATTACTACCAGACAATGAGACAAAAGTTGTGTAATTTTTACAGTTTCTGCAAATATGTTACTGTGAGCAGCGTAAAAATATTGGTTTTAAATTTAAAGTAAAGTTTTGAACTGAATCCATGAAGCATTGGGCTGGAGACTGAAAGAGAAATCTGGATTGTATTTAATTTTGATTTGAAAACAGCATAACTACTGAGGGACAAAAAAGTTACAAATTAGGAAAGTAAATTTGCATAAACATGTATTTTATTGTATGATTGTGAAATATTTATATCAAGCATGTTGGAGTAAAATTTATTTTGATCTTCGGTGGCTTTTAAAAAGTCTTGTATTATTTTATGTTTGGTTTGCATTGTTCTTATTTCTAATGTCCCTTTTGTTGTTGTTGCAGGACTGATTTCTAAATCATTTACACTTCCCAAAATTCATTATTGTTGCTGTTTTTCAAAATAATTTACTTGAAAAAGATTTAATTCAGGAAAAAACATTTTGCGTGAATGTAAATAACTGAAATCTATATAACTTCTGTTTTGGGGCATCAGCTCCAGCCAGAATGGATCTAAATATGTTTTATTTATTTCTTCCACTGCCAGTCCAGTCTACTTATTAAAACCCTCTTTGTATCCATCCTACTTCTGTATGAACTCATGTTGGAAATAAATCAATAAACTAAACTAAAGGATACTATTCTTAAGTGCTTTCCCCCTGTTTTCTTTTAAATCAACATATATAACATTAGTATCTGCAGAGAGGGGCCACATTAAGAGGCTGTGCTCATGCGGACAGGAAGACTATGAGAGGCTGCACTCCTGTCAGATCCTTAAACAATAATCAATCAGTTTCATATTTAAACCCAGCATTGAAGGGAATGAAGGATGAAGGGAAGAGCGGCGGGGGGACAGAGGTGGAGGGAGTCCAAGAAGAGAACAAACGGGTGAGTAAAAGCTCTTTTGGATCAAGTACAAGGAAAGGCTTTTAGACACGAATTGGTAAATGCACATCGCTCAGGTTTTTTTTTTTTTTTTGTGTACGTACCATGTTTTGCTTCTGCCTGCAGTTTGTTAGCTGTGCATTGACGCACTAACAGAACAGCAATGGAATAATGTGCAACAATGTGTAAAAGATAGATTTAACAATAACTATGACAAAAGTAATAAATGTTCCATGAATGATGATTTCCCTTTAATTAAAAGAGCAAAAATGTTCTGAGAAAATTGATTTATTGCCAAATATTCATTAAGCAATTGCTTTTATGAGCAGAACTATAAATATGTTTTGTTTCACAACTGACAGAAATTAATCTGCTTACATTATTTTTTTAATATCTTGAATCATATTTCAGCTTTTCATCACTTCTCTTGTTGTTTTAATGGTAATTAATTTAGTTAAAATTGTATTTTAACTCTGTGTGTAAATAAAATAAATCTTATATGCAGAAAACCACAAGAAACATAAAACAATTAAACTGACATAAAGAAAAAATAGCACAACATAAATAGATTACAAAAAGCAATTACTTTCAATGACTGATACATACTAAATATACAGGAAGCTTAAAGACATAAAATGTGCAGGAGTTAATTCAGTCTTGCCCATTTTTAGGTGCATTAGACAGACAGACATGTTTTCCTGTGATTCATCCTGAAGCAGTTGTTTCTGGTTAATGTCGGGAATCCTTGCAGACATTTCAGCTCCTCAACATCAAGCTGATTCATCTTTTTGGAGTTTGCTTTGTGCAGCTGGGCCAGAAAGAGATGCAACATCTTCAGACTAAGCAAAGCTGTGAGCGAAACATGTTCAATCTCTCTTGGTGTGCTGCAGCATCAGGAGTTCCTTTCATGTGAAATAAGGAGTAGAGTCAAAGTCCTGAATAAAAGCCCCACACTGTGATCCTCCCTCCACCAAACTTTCCATATGAGTCAATACAGTTAAGCAACAACCAATCTCCTGCTTAGTGCCAATTTATTTTCACTTCTCCACAACATAAATTAATTAGTTCACTGTTATATATTTATTGTGAGGAAATTTCCCATTTTATTATAAAGGTATCTTAATGTTAGTCTTCTAAGAAAGCAGCTTACATGCCAAGCAGCTGGACCTTCAGCCATGTTGTGGTTGGATCACCCGAATCCAATGATGTGAAACAATATACCATACGATGTAGTGAAGATACTGCGTATAAAATATTCTGGGATTTTGAAAAAAATTTAACTGCTCCACATTACACTCAGTTATTCATTTCTCCAACTTTATGAATATGTGTGGATATGTTTCACAATTAAGCCCAGAATTACACATTATTTTTGTTCAATTAAGAAGTTTGTGATTGGACATAATTTACTCTTTCAAAAACAAAACATCCTTTTAATGTTATACTAAAACATCTCTTTTTCTGGAGCTGTTTATCTCCAACCTTGTCGTTTCTTGTGTATCTGTAAAGATGGTTTCACTAATTTCTCCTCCCAAATTTGTTCATCTATTTAGTTTTTTAAGTTTCCAGCATCAACTTTAACAGAATCTGAGAGTAAAACAAAAGAACATCATTGAAACTTGTGTTGCTCAACCCAAGCAGCTGCGGTTCTGCTTTTGTTCCTTCAAGATTTCTGCTGTGTTTTAAGCATTTTTATTCGCCTTAATGTTTGATTTTCAAAAAGTTTTGTGCAGCTACATTAAAGTTTAGAGTGCTGCATGTATACCAATAATCTGCTTCCCTCATTTAGTTTTAAAGGATGTCCTTTTTTATTTTTCTGTTTTGGAAAGTGGAAGCCTTGGTCGAGCCGCTGCAAGGTTGAGTGAGCCATTTCTATGAACTCATAATTTCAACTAAATTACCCTGTTTCAGTTGGTCTTGAATTCTTTTTTTATCTTATTTTTTAGTGGTACATAAGAGGCATGTGGCCCTGCTACATAATGGGCACTTACTGTATATCATGAAGATGATAGTTTGTCCTCTGTGCTCCTTTGTAAAACCTTTCTATTGAAAAGGCCGAATAATCCGCTCATTTCTTAGGAACTACAAGGGTTTTTATCCTCTCTGGTCTAATTAGTTGTTATTTTTAGATTGTAAACTGATTGAATCAATTAAATATTGGCTAAAAAGAAATTCCAGGCCCTTAATGGGCAGGACAAACAAACCTAACAAATTAGATATTGTTTGAAAGCACAAACTTTTCTGATTTATTGTTGCAAATCGTTTGAATTACCATTTCCAGTCATTATGGTTTCTATTGTCCTACTTAGTAGTGAAAATTACCTATTGTTGAAAGGAGGGAGTTTTTGTACACTCTCAGTTTTGAGGTTTTCTTTATTAGGCAAAATAATTTTCCATTACTCAGAAAGTCCAAAATTAAAGTCAGCTCTGAATTACAAACAGATATGATCACTTTTCATTCATAAAACGACTCTAATGACATGATATAACAGAGCAGGTAGCATGAAACTAAGCAAATGAAGAAAAGCACCTAAAAAAGGTTAATTCCTTAATGTGTTTAAATATATATATTTTTAATCTATCAACAATGCAACATTTATAAAGATGATACCGATCACAAAAAATAACAGACAGACATGAGGAAAAGTACCAACAGATGAATAAGAGAATAAAACCTAGATATGCATAAAGATAGCTAATATCATACTCGATATGTTTGACAAATTAAAAGTAAATGTTGAAATCGAGCACCTTTAGTTAAAGGTGTGTTTTTGTGACATTACAACGTGATGGAAAACTCAAAAAAGTTTATTTCTAGTAATACTCATCTTTAAAAGACAACTACAAGTGAAATGATTCACTTTGTGCAATTTAACTGGTTTTATGCGTCTTTAATCTTATTGCAACTCTGTTAAGGTTTGGAGCAAAGAAAGCACCAGTTTCAGTTTTTATAAAATTTAAGGACTTCATGTTGCACTACAACCAAATTTAGGACATTTTTCAATATGACAGGCATTTACTGGCTATTTGAGTTTCAACAAGTGATTTTTCCAGCATTTCAGTTCACAACATAAGCAAAATAAAAGTTAAATGAAAAGTTAATTTTTAGCATCAGTGTTAATGTTTTGTCAGATTTGTACCTTCAGATGGAACAAGATTCTGTTTGCCAAACATGTTTTAATGTCTTTATCTTTGAATCTGAACACCCCGGACTCTCAGCAGACGCGGTCCTCCCCTCCCTGATCAATACACCACAAAGAAAGAAAAACTGCGTCGGGTGCAGCCGTCTCAAATTCTTCATCACTTCTCTTCTCATATTTATTTACACCCCCCCAACCATCACACACTATTTTCCATGTGTGGCTGGCCCAGTCTGTTCAGCTAATAACAGTCTATGGTGGCATCAAATGTTAAACTTAGCTGGAGGTGTTTGTTGAAGGCAGAGCATCACTACGAGAGTCGTTCCAGTTTTGGTTTGTAATGTGAACGAAACCGTGGTTATATGTGCAGATTGTTGGGCCAAACTGAGAATCGATGGGTGGAGTGGGCTGTAGTAAAAGCTTGATCAGGGTGTGTAACCGGATCGTCCGTCTCTGCCCCTCATTAGCAAGCAGGCTGTGGACACCAGAGGCCTTTGGAGAGGCTCATGCAGATGAGCAGAAACCCGATCAGCCGAGCTGGGAGCTGGGGAGGAGGCAGAGACGGCAGGAATGGAAAAGCTCATCAACCGCAACTTTTCTGGCCTTTTTCTCACCGAATAAACACAGAAGAAATGCTCTCTTCATAAACAACTCTGCTTTTTCTGAAATATTTCAATTCTTAAGTGAGTTAAGATAACAAAAATGTTATTTCACATTTGATTTTATACAGTTCCGGATTTAATAGGGTGAATTTTACAGTTTGATTGTTAGGGCAGAAATACATAAAAAGGGCCAGATGCAATTCAATAGCTACAATACATAATAATGTATAAAAATACTTATTTTAAAACACATTTTATTAGATCTCCTAAATCCTGGCTTAGTTGAGGTAAGTTAAGTTTATCTGGGTTATTTTTATTTTCATTTTTTTTATCTCAGAAATCCCATTTTTCTGCTCAGAATCCCTCAAAGCTTTAAAAGGCCTGTTGCACAAGAAGGACTGACTGGATCAGAACCAGAACTGGCTAATCTTTGGATCCCCCATGAGGAAATAAAAAGACGGATGTCTTGGTTTCCCTCCTGGATCTTTGACCTGCAAGATCCTGCAAGGCAAAAAAACAACAGCTAAAGACTGAAAGGATGTTTCATCTGCAACAGTTATTCATATTTTAATTTTAAGTAACGTCTTACAGGTCATTATATGTAGATTTATTGAAGGACTTCTGTAAATATTTTACAGTATGCCGAATGCCGTATACAAACCTCCTTACCAGAAAAATCAAGAAAAACACGGGAGAGTTAAGAAGTGAAGATGCTCTTTGTTCTTCTCTGTCTCAGCTGCTGCAGCTCTGCTCATATCCATGTTCAGAAAGAGCTGCGCTCCATTATCCTAATGGAAAAATTAGAGTAAAATGCCACTTTAATAACAACATCTGACTATAACTCCAGTTTATCCACTGCTCTGCTGGTCACCAAAGGACAATCAATTTCACACCTAATAAACTACAAAAAAATTAATTTGCTTTAATTAAATATCAACATTCATTCAACTCTCGTTCATATGGAAGCTTCCAGAAAACACATGCAGGATGGTGGAGACACGTGTCTGACAGAGGGGCAGGAAGTGATGATTCCCTGGGTGAATTGTTTTGGCCTCTGAACATAAACTTCACCTAACCTTTGAAATGGTTGATAATGTTAACACTGGAAGCATTCTGTGATTCATTCAGAGCACAGAGCCCCCGATGCCCACTCCTCCTAAAGAGCTTTATGAAATACTCCTTATGCATGGCCAGAAAAATATGAAGCAGGAACATAATAATTGTGCAGCACTCTCGTTCCCTGAAGCTGTGAGTTATTAGAGGAAAATAAAGTACAGATGCAGCCGAACAACCTGCACAGCGGTTCAACAACAGGAGCACTTTGTGGTAGTAAGGAGCGATTCTTTACATAAAATCAAAGTTTATAAATACATGGCTGGGTAAAGGCTATAAAATACTCCAATTTCCTTCAAGGTTCTGTATCAATACATCAGTTCAAGTCCTCAAGGATGTACAAGGTTCACCTGGTTGGTAGTATTTACCACATCAGATGAATGTTTTAAGTTTTTTTTTACAGTTTTACTGGAACCATCCTAAAGAAACATTTCGTAGAAACAGCAAAACAACACAGATTTCCTGTAAAAGCCAGTTTCTTTCTCAAAATCCGTGATTCATCTCTAAAACGTAAACATCTGTGTAAATGAACATGTCAGTGTGACAAGTCCTCGTTCCACTACAGATAAGACAGATAAAATGATTGGTCATGTCCTCTGGAGGGACGTCCTGATGTAAACTGTGGAAAACGTTTTAATGATGAGAATTGTATATTTTAATTAAGATCAATGGGAAGAGACGCATTCAGTCTATTTCAGAAAACTGATTTAATGTTTCACACATTTACCTACACTGGAGAAATTGGAGCAATTTACCAGTTCAGGACATAATTACACTGCAAAACATTTGACAACCTAAATGTTTGAGTTTGTAAAAGTAGTAAGTTGTTAAGTTTTTATTCATTGAATAAACTAGAATTTTTAGGTTAACACTTAGCACTATTTCCCAGAATGCTTAGCGGCGTGTTTTTGTGCGTTACATTGATCTGACTCTTGTTCTATTAAGGTAAATGTTTATTTTAATGCAGCTGACAGTTTGCAAAGCTTGAGGATAATGTCCTGTTCACACTAAATGTTTCTGAGCTGAATTCATTGTGATGTTTAATAAAATTCATGCAATTTGAAACAATAATTTAAATTATTCTAAAGTAAAATAATTATTTATTTTAACTAAATAATACAGAAAATAATACAGAAGTGTGGCTTTAACTAGATGAGGACAGTTTTTTTTTTCTTGCATATTGTAAAATAATTATTTGGTTTAAATTGCAACATCAAATTAAAACTCACAATTCAAGACTATTGAACTTAAAATGTTTAAACAACTTGTCTCTTGTTGTTAAATCAACTTCATGAGTAAAAACCAAAACAGTTTTCTTTTTGATTTAAACTGAATTTTCAAGGCAGCAGGTGGATTTTCATTTTCAAGTTAAACCAGCTTCAAATGTTTTACAGTGTAGACTTATAAAACAAACTCATTTTTAAATGTTGTGAAGGTTGAAATAATTCAGCCGAGAAACATATGATAAATTTTCATCAGTATTAGACAATTATACATAATCCCTTACATGGGTGTGAAACAGTGTTTGTAACTTGCTCACTAAAATGAGACTCTGCTTTTTTGATGTGTACAAGTAATGATTTAAAAATTAAAAATCATTACTTGTACACATCAAGTAATGATTTTACTTGATGTGTACAAGTAAAATCAAGTAAATTTTGATTTGATTACAAGTCCTGGACAAATTTCTGGACTTGTAATTTGTCCAGGAAAAATTACAAGTTTTCCTGGACAAAAACTTGTAATTTTTAAATTACAAGTAATTTAAAAATTACTTGTAATTTGCTTTAAATTACAAAATTACTTGTAATTTAAAGCAAATTGAGAATTTCAATTTGCTTTAAGAAATGCATCAAAGTGACTGAGGAAAACAGTACTAACTGTAAATTATTTTTCTCATGTTGTAAATTTGCTCTTAATGTAAAGTTTCTTATTTTTGTGCCTCTTTCCTTTGTGTGAACACAAACGCTTCCACTTACCTTTAACCTGCTGCTGTGACACCTGTAAGGATATTTCTGTTTCACTATCTCAGCTTACGAATTCTGCACATTTAGTCTGATATTCACAACCATTTCTGGCTCTCAGCCCAGGGAGCCACATAGTTTCTATTTAAAGTGGAGATTCGACTCCAGTTTTCTAACCGAATCTCCAAATGATGACAGTTCTGATCCATTTCTCCTGCAGCCGTCTCAATTTAAGCTTCTTACAGATTTATTTTTAAAACCCGGATGCCAACAGAGTGGAGTAGAAAGTGTCAGAGAGCTCAAAGGAAGTGGAAGAAAAGGCAGCATATTGTTTTGGCTCATCAGTTTGTCTTGTTGAAGGTCTTTCCAGTAAAGAAAGGATTTTGTTTTTCATCCTCACAAAAGGTCAGAGGGAAGTGGTCACATGTAGTTTTACAAAGAAAGGTCCTTTAACACAGCAGGAAGTGAGAAAAGTTGTTTGAAGTCTCTGTGATTCCTGGACAAACTGGTAAATTGACTAAAAAGGCCACTTGTGTCAGAGTCAGGTGGAGCTGAAAAGTACAAGTTAAGAAAAAAAATCTAGCAGAGAGAAGTTGGAAAGAAGTGAAGCCACTCGACTCCGGTGGTAAACTTCTTATCTCTGCTTGAAGCAAACCGCTCAAAGCTAAAATAAGCACAACTCACACAAACCTCTGGTAATGCTTCCACCTTTGTTTTCTTGATGTGGAGCTAACATTTACTAACTTAATAAGTTGTGGAAACTAAAATTTTAGCTCACAATAAGAAAGACATTGACCATTTTGAAACTTCAAAGCTGTTTTTTCCTTTTCACTTGTATTTCTACTCAAGCATTTACCTTTTAACCCTAAATAATTAGCGTTAGACTGTGGTATTAAACAAAAAAGCTCCAATCAATCATCAATGAAAATCACATCTTCACTGCTGCTGCATCAAGGTACAATGGGACATTACAGTTTTTCTTTAGTTTTACATCAAGAAATACTCTCATTTATATTCTCACCTATTAGTCTTATTGATTAATGGTCAAAATAAAATTGTACAACAGCATACTGAGCTATTTGATGTAAAATTGAATTGAAATGCCTTGAGACAACATTTATTGTGAGATATGTTCAGTAGTTATGCATCAGAGTTGGGAAGAATCTTTAAGTTTAATTTTTCTACATAATCGGAGTGTCTTTAACTTGTGGCAGATAAACAGGAAAAGAAGAAGCTGCTGCAGATAATTATTCAGACTAAACATGATTGAGGAAAGCTGAAAGACAATAATTATTGATTTAGTAACATTTTTTAAAACTAAAAAAGTAAAACCCAAGCTGCAGTTTGTGTTTTTGCTGTGGCATTAACTGCTGTGATCTCCACAGATTTGTTTTACAATCCTGAAGTAAGAATGATTTTGGTATGCCAGGGGAAATTTGTTGTTTTTAAATGTTTTACATTTGAATAAAAATCCAATAAGCAGCCACATATCCATCTGACACATTATCATCATTAATGCAACTTTTATTCAAAAAATAGTTTCTTTCCTGTTTGTTGAAACTGTGACGGTTTGGTATGAGACAGATAATCTGCCTCCTCCCAGTGCTAACTAAAACCAACCAATCAGCTTTTAGAGGAGGGTCTTAGTGCTGTCAATCATCCTCCGTGTGGCGCTGCTCATCCCCCCTCTTGTAACCCTTTTAGTCTCTGTTACTCCTGATAGCAGAGATGCTAAAGTTAGCTAACATGGCCACAGATGACAGCGGATAAACGGTTATTATCCACCATTAGCGTATTGAGCAGCATCTACTTGAGAATGATTTACAGCACTCAGCCCCTCCTCCTAGCTCTGATTGGTTGATTTTGGTCAGGAGTTGTGCTTTGCCTCAGATGGCAGGAGATTTTTTTTTTTTTCAGAGATTATCTGTCTCATATATGGCATGGTGACAGTTTTAACAAATATGATTTGAAAACCCACTTTTTTATTTTTGTAAAACGTTTGTGCAGTTTTAAATTGGGTTCCTTCTGTTTAATTTTATGGATGGTTTAAAAAGCCAGATATATTTTTTTTATATTGACATTACAGGTAGTAAATATAAACTGATATATTTATAAAATATCAACTTGATGTTTTTGCATGGGGCGTAAAGGTTGGTTGAGGTTCCTCAGATCTCTGCATGCTTCTCATGCTCAGTACTGCCCCCTGCTGATCAAAAACCTCAGTCATAAAACGATCCAGTATGTCATGTTTTCATACTTCATATTAACCTCTGACTGCGACTAACCGTCACCCTGACCCGTGTCCCCTTTCCGCCCTCTGTGGACATGAAGACAGCAGTCCCAGAACTTGACCCAGACGGATCGATGAGCGGCTCAGACCGCCATTGATCAGGGAACGAAGGGAGCGTCGCTCAAAGAGCACGAGCAGCAACAGAGGTTATTTCTGGGAAGGTTCTAAATAAGATGCTTATCCAAAGCACGATTGCCTCCTTAAAATGAACAGAAAGCAAAAACAAAAGCCTTGGTTTCTTAATTGATAAGACTTGTATAAGGGGGTTTGTAAGATGCTCGATCAATATCACTGATTCAGAGGCTGCCAAAACCTTCTTTCTCACCTCTGAACAAAAACTCCACACCTACCTGCACCATTTTAGCCAGGTCTAGTGAGTTTTTTCTCAAAAGAGCCTGCTGTCTTTAAAAGCAAATCCATTTCTGAACCACAAAGGATTCGAGTGGGGTGAACAACACAAACAGCTGGCTCTCAGGTATTGTGCTATAAGGGTGAGCTAATGGGATTCAGTTCTGCTTGTTTTTCATTGAAGGAAAGTTTAATCAGTTTTTGGCTAACTTGAACATTTTTGCTGGAGTTGGATCTTTCTCTTTTTTGTGGTTTGGGGGTTTTTCCATCCTTTGATTTCCCCACCGAAGCGACACATGAGGGATAAACATCCCTTTCATCAGATATGTTTCCATCATCTTTGGTTTGTCTCTTTCGATTTTCAGCTCAGTCACTATCAACAGATGTCTGGCTTTTATTTTTCAATCACCTGAACTGTGTCATTTTCTCTGCCGCTTCTGAGAAAGCCAGCCTTGAGTGACAATAAGTCAAAGGGTTTACATCTGCAGCTTTCACCTTCTCACTCCCTTTTTCTTTATTTCAGCACAGAGTTAAAAGTTTCTTCATTCAGCAGCTCACAGAGGATCTTTTGCCTTCTGCCCAGCCTTTTCCTCCACCACTGCACTGCATTCATGAATTTTCTCTGTTTCCTCTTTTCATCATTTATCCACCTCCTCACTTCCACGCCAGTTCAGTCTTAATTTTAAAACTTTTCCTTTACTTCACTCTCTTTTCAGTGATTTTTATCAGATAAAATAATTTTTTTTAATTTTGTTTTAGGAATTTGGTTAAGGAACAACACTGAAAGGAGCAATTTAATTGAAGATAAACAGACATATTTATTGTATTATTAACTAATAAAAGATGCCTAGGTTTGTGAAGATTTCTGGTCTCTCTGCAGAAGGAGTTTTGCATCCTAATTCTACATTCATCTGAGACGGGAATGAAAACAGGAATTTAATTATCAGAATTTAAAGTCTCAGCTTGCTGGACCCATCAGCTTTCATCACCAAAGAAAGAACTGTGTGGATTTCTGCTCATTTGGTTCCGACATGAGGGAAATATCCTCAAAAACCTGGATCAGAACCAGGGCTGGTTGATGGGTTTTCAGCTTCTTTCTAATACCCACTACACACCATGACTTACCTGGCTTTTCATTTCATTGATGTAGGATGATATAACGCTATGTTCCAGCAACATAACTGACATAAACAATTTAATTTCCACATAAGCAAGATTGCCAGTGATTTATTTGGACATCCTGAATAAATTTGGGGATAAACTCCAGAGCTGCGTGTGCACCACAGAATTTACACAACTATGACTAGAACATGGAAGCGATGACTCAATTATAACACCATGTAGCCTCATGCTTCGCCATCCATCCACTTCACTCCGACCTGACGTCATGGCCAGGTTGATGTCAGCTCCCACAACCCCAGTAGGATTCATTCCACACGTGGAGAGTTCATAATCAAACAAAATGATTCCTACATTTTTCATGAGAAATTCCTTTATTTCCTACAATTCCACGAAGCTCGACTCAGCGCCTCGTAAGTACTCAGAGTATAAGACCTTTCCTCCCATGTACTTTTTATTCTCTGAAAATCCTTACTTTTCGTTTTTAGATTTTCCAATCTCTTCCGTCAGATACTCTTCAAAATTTTACTCCATTTTGTCCAGAAAATGGCGCTGACTCTCAACCCTATCAGCTCGTGTTGCATCCCAAACGGTTCGATGTGATCCCTGCACGAAGTGCGCATGTGAATGTGAGAGCCTTTAGTTTCTGTTTAATTTGAATAATAATTATTTGATCACTTCTGGGACATTCATGGAGAATTTAATTTTCAGCCACAAGTGAACATTTGGTCCATTATAAATATAAAAATGATTAAAATTTTGTGGCAAAAGTTATGCACCCTGTCCTGACTCAGCAGAACTCTGTGAATTGCTCACCTTTTATCTCCGGTGGATGAACTGTTCAATATCCAGTCCATCAAAGGTGACAGGCATCATTATTCGCAGTACTAGCAATAACAATTTGTCTTATTTATTTAAATTCTTGTTGACTTTTTCCTTTTCTTGTAAGATTTTATGATATCAAGTCAGATAAAATTCAGCTGTGCTTTGTCAGTTTTTCTATCCATCCATAATTGGATCACTATTATGTTTCTTACTTTAGTAAGCAGTGCTAGTAATTATAGCTGGGCTGTTTTTGTTAGTAATTGTTTTGTTGTTTGTTTTCAATTTGAGATACTTTTAAAAATACAGTTTTTGTATTATACTGTGCTCCTTGAAAAAATCATTGTAATCATTACACATTTTAAAGATAATGGTGATGGTTTTTCTAATGTTTTTTTATTTTATGGACTGCTCCACACATGCAGCACTCCATGTTAAGATTATTTTTTAATTGAAATATGTTAAGTAGAGATAGAAGACGAATGCTTCAAATTCACTGGGCTTTTATTTTTTATCTGGGGTTCACTAAAAGCTTTGAGGAAAGAGTAGGTGTTGAGGAGAGAAACAGAAAAACATCTGAAATAACAGAAATGGTGCTAGTAAAAGAAAAGGAAGGTAAAATGAAAGGACCAGAGTCGGAGCGTCCACAGCAGAGCAAAGCTGATGATTTGTGACTCTCTCCAGCGTGCTAGCGTTACAGGAATGGCCCTCCAGGGCAGCATGAAAAGCCTCTTGATTGTTCGGAGTGGTAACTGGAGCTCGCAGCTCCTTGCCATGATAGATTTATTTACATTTCAGCGCCTGGACCCCTCTCAGAAAAAAATACGACGCAGGGAGGCCGGGGCATCAATATTTTGTAGTAGCGATGATGTTCCACCTCTGATCTATTGTTTCATGACGATGACTTAATGTTGCTGGTGATGCTGCATGATGCACTATTACGTGTTTGGCTCCAAGGCTGCACATCAGCCGGCCTTTATATCCAGACTGAAGCCTGCCATGATATTTCCTGAAATGGTTGAACAAATGTCACAGGGAGGCTGGGAGGTTTTTTTCTCTCTAATTAACCTTAACTAACACTTAATCAATGACTATTTAATGAACATGATTGCATTATGGTGTGTGACTGAGTGCATCTGACTTCTCAGTTGTTACACCACTATGATTACTTTTGAGTCGTTCCAAAAAGCCAGGTCATCACTTCATTTCATAAAAGGTCCGAGACATTTGTACAGATCCCCTGCTGAGCCAAATATTAGGCCAAATGTTCAATCTAAAATGGTAAATGGTCCTCAAGGATTTAATTTGTGCCTGCTATGTAATTATTACAAATCAGCCAATGAATGCCACATTCTCTTTGAGCTTTTAGAGTGCGCTTCTGACTGCGATAGGGCTTTTTCTGCTCTGCCTACCCTTAAGAGAACCCACAGAAACGCTCATGCGGGAAGAGATCAATTTTAAAAACCTTATTTTCCAGACAGTCGTGGAAACTCTATAAGCCCGGCTGAATCTTTAAAACCGGTGACATTCCTCCCAGGATGGTGTCCAGCCTCAGGTATTGACTGAACGTCGGCCTGCAGGTGGAAAATCAAGAGTTTAGGAGCTGTTTCTCTAGAGCATTACAGCTTTTTACGGTGCTTAAACTATATTCACTGATGCATTTTGACCAAATAGTCAATAGCTTTTGTCAAACAAAGGTAGCGAGTACGAGTGCGAGAAGAAAGAAACATTGCATTTATGTATTTATATTTTTGTATTCTAAAACACTGTAAACTGCACCACTATCACATTTGCTCGGTGATGCATGTATGGGCTTTAAGCAAACAATAACATATGTAATAACTTATAATTTGCCCCTTTGCCTGTGGCTTACAGCTGCCTTGTAATGAAAACGGAGCAATAAAATTACAGAGAAGCGCTCTAATAGAAACCCTGGCAGAGGAAAAAAAAGGCCAGGTCAGATTCAAACTCTGCCGTTCCATCATTTTAATAATAATATTCAATCCCAGCATTATCTGCTGCCCTTTTAACGAGGAAACCCTTGCATATTTGAAATCCAAAACATACTTTCCTTGGTAAATCGAGTCAGTGAAAAAAAAAAGAAAGAAAAAAAAGAGATGTGGTAAATTTAAAGGAGACTCTTGCTGTAGCTGACAGTATCCCCATCAATATAAACAGAAGAACCATCACAAGTCACAATTACAACCAATGAAAAGCAAGGATAATTAGTGTTGCTACGGTGCGCCTAACAATGGGGCGAAGAAAAAAAGAAAGCAAAGATCTACAAAAATAAACATCTGCGATGTGTGAGGGAGAAACAAGACGCCTACTGAGATTCAAATTTACTCAGAGGAAAATATGAAATCAAACAGCATGAAAAAAACAAGCAAACAAAAACGTTGTAGTGAGAAGTCCTGGAAAAGCTTGATGACAGCAGATCATCTCAGGAAGTTTCTTTATGTTTTTTATTTGGCTGGACATTAAATATTTGTCATATTTAATGTCAAATATGACATGAAATATGTCATATTTGACATTAAATATGACAAATATGTCATTAAATATGTCATATTTTACATTAAATATGTCATATTTGACATTAAATATGACAAATATGACATTAAATATGTCATATTTTACATTAAATATGACAAATATGACATATTTGACAAATTTAATGTCAAATTTCTTTCTACCCAAAATACAAATCAAATAAAATTTGTACATTTACTTATTTTAGATTTCATAAACTCCCCTTCATTTTATTGGCTGGTGATTGATTAAAGTCTCTACATTTAAATAAAATTAGTGGCTGAAATGGAAACCCTAGTTAGCTTCTACACAACCCCAAAACTTACTGTAAAGAAAGAATTTTAGAAATTTTAGAAGAATGAGTGAAAGAAATGAGCTCCCCATTACTGGAGAACAAATGTTGAAATATGATTTCATTTAATGTTGATCTTGTGTTTGTAAATCACCAACAGAATGGATGGATTATAAATGCCTATATTTACAGTTCAAACACCAAATATCTCCTAATGTGCATTGATTTACACACTTAGCTCTGCAGAAGGTAACATCCATGGTCTTCCTTAGTCGCTCTCTTAGGTGTGCAGCCAGTCCAGGAAAATGAAGGACACGCTCAGATTGGCTGCTTTGCAAATAGCCAGTAGTGTGTCAAGTAGCATAACTACCAGGTTGCATTTTCTTTTGAAAAATTGAGCAAATGGCTACGTAACAAATGAAAGAGGTATGGATAAGAATGCAACACTTACATGAATAAGCAACCGGCGTTGTTAATTAAACAAATGCACACAAAATTCACATATATTAATTGTTTTGTGTCACATGGCAGGAGGTATCAACAAGCCTGAATTTATCACTTTAGCTTTCCGCTAAATATCATGTTAGCAAAGCATCTTAGCGTCAGTGTAATTAATATTTATGATTAGTGCTTTAGGATTAGCACAGCTAACGATGCACACCACTGGAGGAAATCATCATTTCAAAATGTGTGTTGTCTTTATCTAAAATTGAAACTTGATTGAATAACAGCTCATTAGGCTTAAGATGGGAAGAATATGTGATAAAACCAAATAACACATAATAATGATAATTATTCAATGACGTGCTTTTAAGTCATAATCTAATAATGTTAACATTTTCATAAAAAATAAAAGCTGTCAGTGTAATGTGTCTCTAATGTTAACGGTAAAAAGTATGATTATCTACTTCCTGTAGGATGATTATTCTCGCCTCAGTGACCATCATCAACTGTTTTTTGGACTGTAATGTTTCCATAAGGCGAACAAACAGAAAGGGCCAACAGAAGGAGCAACATCCCTGAGCAGCCGGCAAACATCCACAAGCAGACGACTCTCAGTCTTAAGTGGAAGAGCAGCAGCCTCTCCCCCACTTAGGATAGTGGGCTATTTAGCCTGACAGCCATTAAATATGAATTAAAAACCACACAGGCCTCTTTGCCTTCGAAAATGTCATTACATATCTTTATGGAGGCCGGTTGTTGAATAAGCAGTTTGCAGTGCTCCCCTGGGGGGAAAGCTGGGGATGGGAGTGCAGAGAAGTGAAGTAGATGGAGGAAGAATAGGAAGAGATAGCAGGATGGGACGCGAGGGACAGACGGGTGGAGGACCGAGGGGGAGATAAGAAGAAACGAAGCAGGGATGGCAGAATAAAAAACACGGATGGCAACAGGGAGGATGAAGAGAGCAGAGGAGGACTAACGAACAAGCAGGTCTCCTTTAACGGATGAGGCCTAATAGCAGCTAAAATGGAATCTACATTACTGGTCCTAACTGAGTGCAGTACTTCAGGGGCCGGGCCCCGAAAGGAGCAAATAATAGCGCTGGCTTGAAGTGGTGCTTCAGTTTCTCTCCAGTAGATGAGGGAGATGTGTAGGGGGATATGAGATTGATGGGGGGGGGAGGGAGTACTTCAGAGATGCTAGCCTTCTTAGTATTTTCAGGGTTGTTAAAAATAATCAGAAAAAGGAAAAAAGGTCAGCGTGTGCTGGGCCACTCATTTTATCGCTCAGTGTTTATGGTGTGGCCCCGGACGCTCAAATTGCCCCGCTGTAATTACCCAAGCTGCACCTCCAAATTGTGACGCTATTGTTGAAGAAATCAAGACATTACCATTGGTCTGTTTGTTCTTGAATACATCATTTGTTGCATTAATAAAGCTAATTTCCCTGAAATGTATCTCATATAGTCGCGCACAATATACATTTAATGATGTTATTTTCACCCACGCGCTCGTGTTTGACCCGCAGACAAACTCTTCAGGAGGTAACCGCATGGGAGGGAGGGAAAAATGACCATAATGCATTCTTTTTATGCTAAATGATCACATTCAGTCAGTCAAACACCTCCTGCCATAGTGTGGCTTTAACAAAAGAACAGTAGAAAAGTGTTGTACAGCAGCAATTCCTTCTCCCCAGAAGAGGTTTTTTTTTCAATGCCGCACTGCAATTTGACTTCGGTTTGCTGCTGGGCTCATTGTTTCTGTAGGAGACTGAAGAAAATCACACATTTCTGCTCCAGGCTCTGCAACAAAGAAAATACAAAACCATGTTTAATCAGTGGGAAATGCATACATTTCTCACTCTATGGCACCTCAGTTTCATTTTAATCAATATTGGAATATCTACCACAATCAGACTTTTTTTTAAATTACAGTAACGACCAATAAAACGATCCAAGAGATTACAAAAAGAAAACATGTTCATTTTGATGTTCTATTTTGAATGAATAGAGGGAAATTACTGTAAATGTCTGAATTTAAAGCAGCAGGTCTGCTTAATAAGCAGAAAGCTTTACATTGTCATTTTAAAACACACATTTTACATTATTACAGAAAGAAAAGAATACATATTTAGCATGTATGCAAAACATGAAAATTTGTTTTATTGAAAGAAAGCTATTATTCTGAGCATTTTAATCATTTTTAGTCATTATGTTATTGCTAGCTGTTGAAATATTAATGAAACAATAATAAAGAAAATAATCTGTTTGGAGATTTTATCTTTATTTTATGAGTCCGGAAATGCTCCATCCTGGCCACAGCCTTCCTGTCCATAAGTGGAAAATGTGTGCTTGGGACATTCAGTATTTCTCAGATTAAAAAAATATATTTGTGTGTGTTTGTATCCATCACTTCTTCTGTGCATGTTTTCACTTTGAACCACATTCAGAGGCTCTCAAAAGTGTTCAGACAGGTTATTGTGATGTAAGAAAATGAGAACACCATAAATTGCTTCCTTTTTTGTTTGGTAGAGCTCAAATGAAACACAAACTAATGTGTTCAGAGGCAAAATGTAAAAATAAAAAGCTGCAGCCTTGTAGCAGGGGTGTGTTTGCTCTCAGAAAAATACAAGATGTTTTATGCACCTTTTGTTTCATTGTCAGCATTCAGTCTTTCTCCATGTTGACTTGGCCAGACTGATCTACTCTAACTTAAAAAACATTGTGAGAATACCGCCTTCCTCAGGTCATCCACAGATTTTCCATCAAATTTTGCTCTGGAGTCTTTAGTTTTTCTCTTATATCGTCATTTATTTATTTATTAGGATGTTTTCTTTAACTCTCTTTATAATCAACTTTCCAGGAGTTTTGGTTCTAATCTGACTGATATTTGAAACTGCTCTATTTTTTTCTCACTGTGACAGAAACCCCAGATCCATCTGAAGTAAGGGCATGATGCTGCCACCACTGTGCTTCAATGGGGAGGAGTTTTAGTTTGGTTTCTTCAGAACATAACATGAAACATTCAGTTTTTGTAATATCATTATTTCTCCTTATTTCTTTCAAATTGTCACTAACAACTTTCAGCTGAGCATTTGCTCTACTCTTCTCCTGACTGATGCACTTTAGAAATTAAATCAAAAGTTGCTTCAGCAAAGTTAAGTCTGGTATCAGTACAGTGCGAGTATTTTTTTCTAGTTTCTAGTTCAAATACTTTAGTACACTTGAAATAGTGAAATACTTTTTAAAAGAAAATACAGAAATTTATGATCGGAATGAAATAGCAAACGAATTCAATCATTATTACGTAAATGTTGGTCCAAGACTTGCTGCTCAGATACCAAAAGATGATAGCGATGTTACCCAAAAAATTGGGAGTTGTCCAAACAGCATCTTTCTTGGAGAAACGGATGAGAAAGAAATACTGAGTATCGTAAACAAAATGGTGAATAAAAAATCAAAGGATTGGGTAGATATGGATATGAATTTTGTAAAGGAAATTATGTCTTATGTAATTAAACCATTCACCTATATCTGTAATTTGTCATTCTCATCAGGAAAATTTCCAGACGCCATGAAAATAGCAAAGGTAATTCCCATTTACAAAAATGGTGAGAAATGTATGTTTAGTAATTACAGACCGATATCGTTGTTACCACAGTTCTCAAAAATTTTGGAGAAACTATTTGTAAATAGATTAGATACATTTATAGATAAAAATAATATATTAAGTAGCAGTCAATATGGATTTAGAGCCAAAAATTCGACATCAATGGCCCTTATGGAACTGACAGAACAAATAACAAATGCTATTGATCAAAAACAATATTGCGCCAGCATTTATGTCGATCTAAAGAAAGCATTCGACACGATTGACCACAGCATTTTACTCAAAAAACTTATTAAATACGGGATTAGAGGGCCGGCATTAGAGTGGATCTCGAGCTACTTGGAGAATAGAAAACAGTTTGTACAAGTACATGATACTAGATCCGAATTTTGTGAAATTACATGTGGAGTTCCACAGGGTTCAGTACTTGGACCAAAGTTGTTCATCTTATATGTAAATGATTTGGTAAATGTATCAGGGTTTTTCAAATGTATTCTATTTGCGGATGACACCACTTTTTTTTGTCAGGGAAATGATATAAAAGGGATGTTAAAAAAAATGAAAATAGAATTTATGCAAATACATAAATGGTTCAAACTTAATAAATTATCTTTAAATTTGGACAAAACAAATTATATGTTATTTACAAGGAGACAAAGAACTGTAAACACTCCATTTAAAGTTGATGGTGTAGAGATTTGTAGAGTTAGTGAGGTGAAATTTTTGGGTGTGAAAATTGACGAGAGATTATCATGGAAATCCCATTTGAATTATTTAAGAACAAAATTAGCTAAATCAATTGCAGTGCTTTATAAAGTACGGGATTTTCTGAATGATCATGCACTGTTTATGTTGTATAATGCACTAATTGTTCCACACTTGGTTTATTGTGTTGCGGTATGGGGAAAGGCATGTTATACTAGTACAAAATCTGTTTTTGTTTTGCAAAAAAGGGCAATAAGAATTATTGCTCGAAAACATGGCAAATATCCAACAAATACATTATTTTGTAACTTGAGGTTATTGAAATTCTATGATTTAGTTGATTATAATATTTTGTTGGTTATGTATAAGGCACACCTAAAAACATTACCCTTAAACATCCAAAAAAAATTTGAAAAGAGAGAGAGTAGTTATAACCTTAAGGGGACACAGATTTTTAAGAAGCCCAAATTCAGAACTTGTTTGAAAGAACAATGTACTTCGATACAAGGAGTCAAACTGTGGAACGACCTACAAAACGATGTTAAAAATGCTAAATCATTACACATGTTTAAAAGAATGTTAAAGATTGGTTTTTTGAAGAAGTATGAAATAGTATAAAGTCAGAGTATAGTATCGTTCAGTTGAGATTGATGACTGACCTTGTTTCTTTTGTTCTTCCTTTGTTTTCTTTTTTTGTCACATAAGACAAATCAAATTTTTTTGTTTTTTTTGTTTTGATCCATAGTTGAGAAAAAGGGGCAGATACTATAAGATTATTTTCTTCTTTCTGCTACCTTTCATTTCATTTTTTTCAAATACATATGTAGTATGTTTGTAAGTGTGTATATTTGTGAAATGTATACACATGGATATGTAGGTATGTATGTATGTATGTATGGAGGTGTATTTTTTTAAAAAAAATTTTGTATATTAAAAACTGTTAGGATGTTTTTTTTCTTTGTATTGAATGAAATGAATAAAATAAAATAAAAAAAATAAAAAAATTAAAAAAAAATAAGATAAATCTAACTTAGCAACTTTTCTGCAAGATAAATAAGCTTACTTACAGGCAATAATTCTTGAATATAAATTTTTAAAAAGTAGTAGTTCCACTGGCTTATTTTTTTTCACTTAAATCAGGAAAAATGTCTTGTTATAAGTGAAAAATGTCTTGAAGTGTTTGTTGGTGGACCCAAAATACAGACAGGAGCTGGGAGCATGGATCATAGTGATGAAACTGAAAACACAAACTAAACCACAGGTTTAGTTTGTTTTTTTAATCTTTTTCAAAATGTCTCTCTCTTTCTCACTGTTTAATCAATGTCACATGCTGTTTTTATTTTAATTATGTAAAGCACTTTGCAATGCCTTGCTGCTGAAATGTGATATACAAATAACATTAGATTGATTGATTGAACAGAAACAAGAATCCAGAGAAAATGACAGCAGGAGCAGAGAGGAAGCAGAATGAGTCGACTCTTTACTGGAGAGGCTGATGGCTGAGCAGAGAGAGAGAAAGTGGCACAGGGGGCGAGGGACAGAGGGAGAGTCTAACACTAAGGTGTAACTAAAGATATGAAACTAGATTATCTAAGAACAACACAAGAAATAAACACAATAAACTGTAAACACTAAGAAAGGACTGAACCAAAGTAAAATAGAAACACGACTGATCGAATCAAAGAAAGAAACTAACCAGAAATGAACAAAACCGAAAACCAATTCAAACAACCCGAGACCTGGACAAAAAAAATTTACTTATTTATTCAAACAAAATATATATTCAAGAATTACTGGCTAGAAATAACTTCATATATTTTGCTCAAAAGTTTCTTTTAAAAAAATTTTTCTTGTTAAAAAGGTGATTCCATGGACAGCAGGTGATAAGAATATTATTATATATCATCAGCTCCGAGTGAAACACAGCATATAGATTATTAAAAACAGACTGATGCTTTACACTGATGTTTCAGTTAATTATGATGATTTTCTGCTTACAGCTAATAAAAACACCTTTACAATTAGAATATCACTTCAGACTAAAAAATAAAACAAAACATTTTAAAGACAGAAATGTGATCCTAATAAAAACTCTGCTGAATACCTGCTTAATATTTCATATTTAAAAAGTTACTTTTTAAATATGAAATATTTAAAAAGTATTTTAGTCTGACCAGCTGGCCTCATGGGATTGCATATTGAGATTTATTGAGACATACCTGTATTTTTCTTGCTGTATTAGAAACTATCTGCTTTATCTGTCATTTTCCACCAGATTCAACATCCCATCGAAGAAAGAATAACTCGATGTTTACCTAAACTTTTTCATCTCTAAATACATCTATTTTCTCAAAACAGATCCAATTAAACAGCTTGTGAGCTTCCTAAAATAAACTTTTAACAACCCTTTCCATGACTATTAGTATTGTCTATCTGATTCCTTTAACATGATTACACTCTTTGTCCTAAATTCTGAGTGAGTCCTAAAGAAATAGTCGCCGGGGAAAAGAGCAGTGCCACTATTATGCAGGCGTAAAGCTAATTAACTCCTCAGCTGCAGCACATTAAGCAGCATGAAAAGTCACCTGCAAATGTCACTTCAGTCAGTTAAAACTGTGTTGTGGTGCTGTATATGACCTCATACTGTCCCATTCATCCACCTGAAACAACAGCAACTCTGTTAAGCTCAGTTTGTTCCTCTTTCCTGCAACACGTCTGTTAGCCGCAGAGAAGAAAATGAGCCTTCCCAGTATTTTCATCAGAAATACAACATTTCTTTTTCTTAGAAGTAGAAGCATTAAATAGCTGCTAACATAAAGGAAAAAAAAGTTGTTTTTCTTCACATGGTTACAGAAGATGAGAAATTAAAAGAACAGCTGCAGTACAGCTAGCTGCTACAGGCAGTTAGAAAAGTGGTAATGAAAACTTCCCTGATAGATTCAGTGTAGCTAAAGTTTGACCCGGGATTCTAGGAAAATATTGGCTTCTTTTTTTGTAATTTTTTTTGGTGTTTTGTGATTGGCCAAAGTGATTGATCCAGATAGTGTTATATTTTACACCTACAGACTAAACTCTTCAAAAATGGAAAAGGTTATGTACAACACATAATATTTGTCTATTATTTGCCATGTTTCTTGCTTTAATTTTAGTTTAATGGTAAAAAGGACCCCAAACATTCAGTGACTTTTACTCAGAAGTAAATTATGATATTTACTTTTTTTACAGCAAGCATTTTTGAAGATTTAATGAATGAAATTTTTTTTCCAGGCAATGAAAATAAAAATTTATTCATTGAATAAAAGCCAGGAAATCGAATCATTTTATTTTAATTAGGCAGGTATATAAAACAATAAAATGATTACTTTGTTTCAATAAAATATAACATCCAATTTACTGTTGAGCTGGTAATAATAAAAATAACAATAAAAAAATGATGAAACTATTTGAAAATTTGTCATTGAAACAATAATAATCATGTCAAAATTTTTACAGTTCAGAACAATAAAAGTATTTATGAAATATTAACTTTGTTATATCACTTCATTAACTTTCAGGATGATTGTGTTTGTTTGGTTATTTTTTAAACTCCTCTCTCCTTTTCACAAGACTAAAATTACACTTAACTTTCTTCTTGCCTGGTTTTTATTATTTGATTTTGATTTTTTCAGTGATAGTTCCAGTCTTTCAGGCCAGATTTTTACTTAGTCTTTGTTTAGTTTTTATGGGGGAAAAAAAGATTGCTCACAAAAACAATGACACATTTCTTGTCCAAAAGAATCAAGGCCAGAATGGTTCAGACCTCAGACTAAATGATGTCAACCCAGTCAAACAGCTGAAATATATCCAGATATTTTCAAAACTATCTGCAAATTATTGGATCCAGCCAAGTGAAGTTATTGCACCGTGAGATATTTGCAAATTTGGATTTGCAATATTGTATTAATATTGAAATTAACCCACATTTTACTAACTTTCTGCCATTTTTCCTGTCTTCATGACTCCACCCCTCCAAGCCACCAGCTTCAGCATTTCAGCCACCTGAATCTGGGTCAGGTTGCATGCAGAGTGGTAATGCATTTCATTTAAACTATAACAGAATGCCAAATATTGCATTTTGCAATTGCAAAATTGCCCACATTGATATTGCTACATCAAGTGTGATTTGATGTATTTGTGCTGCTCTACAGATCAGTAAATATTGATCAATTCTTCAATAACATATTTGTTGTTTTTTGATTGGCTTGTACAGTTTTTTGAATGTATGAAGGACAGAGATGACGCTGCAGAGAGACAGAGATCAGTGAGAATGTTCCTCCATCTTTAGTCACCGTCAGGTTGACTAAGGGAAAGCTAAATAATCTCCTTAACTTTTGATTTAAACAGATTTAATGAAGATATGCATGCAGATGGAAGAGAAGCTGCTGTTTTCCTTGGAGCCTGCTCTTCATGTCCAGAACAGGCAGCAGGTATGTTTCTGCAGGCGGGGTGCACAGCTTCACTTGCTCCTTTTCCCCTGCATTGCTCTGTTTTGTGAGTTTGTGTATGGATGTATGTATGTGTGTGTGCTTTCTCTCCTGTCAGTCCACTTAAGGGCCTTTGGTTTCAGAGGAGGCCATTGTATTTCCTCCATCGCCTAGCAACCATCACCAAGGCCAGCGGTCCATTGTTGCGGAGGCTGAGCACCTGAATTGCCTGCTGCCTGTTTCTACTTTTCAAAATTGTACTGTAATTTCACAAAGTGGTGTTTCAGCATTAGAGGGAAGCAGCCGCGCTCCAAATTGGAGGGCTATGAAAATTGGGGTAAGCTTCGTTTTTGGTGGTTTCGCCTCAAAAAAAAAAAAAGAAAAAGAAACAGCCGCAAAAACAACAGAGAGACAATCAAATTATACGTGGAAGAGGAAAAACAAACACTTATTGATTTGGCATTGACAGCTAATGCTATATTGTGTCTTATGAGTCTGTGAGATGAGGAGACAGCAAAACAAGACAGTTAAAAACGGAAATATTGAAATTATCCGCAGGTTTGCTGAATGGTAGCTTGTTGAAATGTATTTTATGGCGATATAAGTCTAGAAAGGCAGGAAGACAAAAAGCTTAAGAAAAGCAAGGAGAGAGACAGAGAAGTGGAAAAATGGGGAAAGATATGAACAACATGTAGTGGGCGGGATTTTGGTGCTGGAAAAGGTTTATGGGCCAGATTTTTCTCTGTGACGTCACGTTTACACAGTTTCCTTGAATAGCACCTGTGTGCATGGGGGCTGTCTGTCTGTCAGTCCTGAGTAAAAACATAACCCGTGCCAGCAAAAACACATCTATCAGTTGTTCTCCGCCGACCAGCCGAGACAGAACGTGCTTTTCCTCCGCAGAGGCCATCAGTGGCTGTCAGGTCTGCAGATCTCAGACCCTCAACTCTGAGTCATTTTGTCATCTTCCCTGAGACCAAGCGTACATTTTTGAAAACATTTTCTTTTAAGATTCAGTTTTCTTTCTTCTTCTTTTTCTTCTTTTTTTTTTTTTTGCAAAGAAAATTGTTCTTTTTGTGCAGCGGCCATCGACCCCCTGTGTGGATGACCCCAGGTGTTCAATTCAGAAGCGGTAAGTGGAAACAATTTCCCCATCAGTGAAACCTTTGCTTCCTGCATCGCTCTGTGCTGCTTCATATTTTCCTCTATAGGTTTTTTAATTCTAATGGACATGTTATTCACTTCAACTCATGTTTGTTTCATCATCTGTCAATGTCGCACACTTTTTCTCACATGATTATGTTTTAACAAAAAAGGCTACAGAATTATCTGACAAATCTGGTTTACCTCTTCATCTCAATTCTAGCTGCATCTAGAACAGAAATTATGATTAAAACTGACATAATAGCACTAATCTCCCATCATGCATGCTGGAAAATGTTGCATACTTTGAATTTATGCAGAAGTGCGTGTAAAAAAACTAAATCTGGGCAGTTCAGGAGTAGAGTCCAGTGAGATGGCAGTTTTAAATCATGCTTTCTACAGTAAGTGGAGATGCACCAATCAGACTTTTCCTGGTTGTTGCCAATATCTGGTTTTTCTCTAAAGTCTCTACAACCGATTCAGATTTTGGGCGATTCCATGATTTATTTTTATTTCTTTTTGAATGAGAAAAAAGTGTTTCATGTTCCCTAAAAAAGATAATCTAACAAAAAATGAAAAACTTACTAAATTGGACCAATTTCTCCATTAAACCATGCATCCTGAAGACTTGAGCTGATTTTTATTAGAGTCAAAAAGTTGGTTGTTCTTAGTTTTGATGGATTTAATAAATAGGGAAACAATGCGACATTTGTAGCATCCCTTCATCAGTTCACCAATCAGAGCCGATAGTGGGATAATCGGCCAGTTCCGATCACTGGCTGACTGATTGGTGCATCTCTGCTAAACATTTATTTTCTAGAAAACAGAAGCAAAAAGACATAAAGGTCATGTCACTTTGACCGGCGGAGGCTCTGCGTTAAAGAAGGAAGTGAGGCAACCAATGTCTTTGAGGTGGATTTATTTGGGAGCTCCAAGTCTTCATTACACCAACACCCTTTTTTTAGTGAAACAAAGAAGCTGACATTTATACCTGAGGCAAGTTCCAACACTGACACCAGGTAAAGGGGTGATCAAAAAGAAAAGACAAACAAACACTACTTACACAAAACTAACAAACAATAAATGATCCAACAAATATTTACATGCATGCAAATTATTAAAATTAAACTAACCTAAAGTCAATCAAAAGTAAATATATCTAAATATAAATCCTCAGAGTATTCCCCCTCCTAATGGAAGCTGGTATGCTCCAGGAGCATTCGTCTCCCTCTCTGCTCCACCTTGCTGAGACACACCCAGAAAGGCAAATACTCAATTAACTCAAATTGAACTAATCTAAATCAAAACAAACTGACATTTTCCCCCACATTCTCTGAACAGGAAAGATGGCCAGTCTCCCTACCCAAAAAGAATGTTCACCAAATGTCACAATGTAACTGAAATAAAGAACTAATACAAAACACATTTGAACTGAAAACAACATAATATCAATAATCAACATGGGATGGAACCCCTGGTCTCCATCACATTTCCTCCCCCGTCACCCAGGACAACAGTACTCAGTCCTCAAACATCCTTGACAGAGAGTCAGCCACAAGGTTAGACTTCCCTGACCGATACTGCACTGTAAAATCAAAAGGTTGTAATGACAGATACCATCTTGCAATACGCATATTAGAGTCTTTCATTTGGTGTAACCATTTCAACGCCCGATGATCTGTCTCCAGGGTAAAATGGCGGCCCAACAGATAGTACCGCAGTGATTCCACAGCCCACTTAACTGCGAGGCATTCTTTTTCGACTGTGGAATACCTGGTCTCTCTGTCTTGAAGCTTCCTACTGAGAAAAACAATAGGATGTCTCTCACCATCAATGTCCTGCAGCAATACAGCACCAAGGCCTACTCCAGAGGCGTCAGTTTGCAGTATAAACGGTTCATCAAAGTCTGGACTGTAGAGAACAGAGTCACTGGAGATTGCAGACTTCAGGTCCTTGAAAGCTTTGTCACACTCCTCAGTCCACTTTACTTTATTTGGTGCAGAGACTTTTGTTAAATCTGTAAGAACAGCAGCCCTGTCTGCGAAATGGGGAATGAACTTACTATACCACCCCACTAACCCAACAAAGGCACGGACCTTCCTTTTTGTTGTAGGAACTGGGTATGCATGAATCGCTTCTACTTTTCCCACTTGAGGTCTAACTTGGCCATGTCCCACCACATAGCCCAGGTATTCTACCTGCCTCTGAGCCAACTTGCATTTATTAGGGTTAATGGTGAGGCCAGCAGATCTAATGAGCTGTAAAACATGCTGCAAATGATGAACATGCTCCTCCCAGGTCTGGCTGAAAACCACCACGTCATCCAGGTATGCTGCAGCAAAGTCAGATGCCTCCCTCAGCACCTGGTCCATGAGGCGCTGAAATGTTGCTGGTGCCCCCTGCAGGCCAAAGGGCATCACCCTAAACTGAAAAAGCCCACATGGTGTTTTAAATGCAGTCAGTTCTTTTGCCTCTGGTGCCAAGGCCAGCTGCCAGTAGCCCTTGCTGAGGTCAAGTGTGGTAATAAAATTGCATCTCCCAACTCTCTCCAACAGTTCATCAATGCGAGGCATTGGATAAGGGTCAAATTTAGAGACACTATTTAGGTATCTAAAATCAATACAAAATCTTAAAGTGCCATCCTTTTTTGGTACTAGCACTACTGGACTGCACCATTCACTCACAGAGGGCTCAATGATCCCCAGCTCCAACATGAACTGTATCTCCTTCTTGAGTTGTGGGACGAGACGTTCTGGAACCCTGTAGAACTTCCTGCGGGGTGCAGCATCGTCTCTGAGGTGAACCCTGTGTTTCATCAGGCTTGTGAACCCAGGTTTTTCCTGAAACAGCTCTGGATCCAAAAGGGGTTTCATGTCCTGCTGTTGGGATGGCTGAAGATGAGAGAGAGAAATTGCGACAGGTACGGAGCTACAGGCTGGAAAAAATAGCTCATCTTCCTCCTCATCGTCCACCACACGCACAAAGAGTTGCGGTACAACAGTTTCTGCATGCTCCTCATTCTGCATTGGAACCTGTTGAGATGACTGAGAAGCAGACGGCATTGCAAACTGTTGTGGTGAGTCGTGGTATTGTTTCAAAAGATTTACATGGAAAGTTTGATGTTTCTTCTTCCTTTCTGGCATATACAGTTCATAATTAAGCTTCCCAACACATCGTGTGACCTCATAAGGGCCCTGCCATTTAGTGAGAAGCTTATTGTCACTGGTGGGGAGCAACAACAACACTTTCTGTCCAGGATGAAAAATCCTCTCCCTAGCCTTTTTATCGTACCAGGTTTTTTGTTTTGCTTGAGCAGTTTTCATGTGTTGATGTGCCATTACAGCCATTTGTTCAAGTCTCTCTCTCATTTTTATCACATAGGACACCACATGCTCACCCGATGGACTTGGGCTTTCCCATTGCTCTTTAAGAAGATCCAACGGCCCCCTCACTTGTCGTCCATACAGCAGCTCGAATGGAGAGAATCCAGTTGACGCTTGTGGAACTTCTCGATATGCAAAAAGCATATAGGGCAGCCATTTGTCCCACTCTGTGCCAGTCTCTGAAACAAACTTGCGCAGCATGTTCTTCAGTGTTTGGTTAAAACGTTCAACCAGTCCATCTGACTGGGGGTGGTACGGGGTGGTGTTTATACCCTTTATACCTAACAACTGATAGACCTGCTTCAAAAGGTTTGACAGGAAATTAGTCCCGCAGTCTGTAAGGATCTCTTTAGGAATGCCTACCCTTGAAAACAGATGAAGCAAACAGTTAGCTACTTGTTGAGCTTTCACTGATCTCAAAGGAAAAGCTTCAGGGTATCTTGTAGCATAATCACAGATAACCAGAATGTAACGGTTACCAGAGGAGCTTTTCTCCAGGGGACCCACAACATCCATTCCTATCCTTTCAAATGGTGTGTCTATGATAGGTAACGGCTGTAGAAGTGCTTTAGAAACACCTCTGTTCGTAGTTAACTGACACGTGTGACAGGAAGAGCAGAACTGTTGCACCTGTGTGTACATACCTGGCCACACAAACCGACTTGCTATTCTATGAAGGGATTTCTGAAATCCAAGGTGCCCAGCCCAAGGAACTGAATGAGCGAGTTCCATCACTTTCCCCCTTAGCTGCTGTGGTAAAGCAATGGCTTCTGATCTACCTTTAACCTGATAAAGGACACCATTCTTCACAACATAAGTTGCATCTTCCAAGGCATTTATTTTACCCTGCTTCTTTCCCTCTACTTCTGTAACCTTATCAAACCATGATTTTAATGTTGGGTCTGATCTCTGATGGGCAGAAATATCTGAAGGAATATCAAAGTCAAATAACGGGCAAGGTTTCATCTTTCCTTCCACCTCCATTCTGGCTGAACCTAAAAACTTCTCCTTTCTTCTTTGTGCTCTGGATTTGGATGGTTTTATACTGCCCACCTCCAGTTCTACATCATAGAAAGGTAATTCCTTAAGTGAGTTCTGTAACGCCTGGGCTCTAGTAGTGACCAAGCTACAGATTGGAGAGGAAAGTTCTACTCCTGTCACTATGGGGACATTTTTCTGGAAGAGTGTAGTGTTCTGAGTCTTTAACTGTGTTCCCTCATGGCCATCAGTTTGAGTCAACTGTCCAGCTGCTGTGTTTGATACTAAATCAGTCAAAGTGGGGACATCCAAGCCCAAAATGACAGCATAAGGAAGCCTTGAAGCTAATGCTACAGGTAACAGAAATGTCTGACCTCCTATAGTTAGATAAATCTCAGCTACAGGATACTCCATTTCATCACCGTGAATGCAACTTATTTTTGTCTTAGCCTCACTCCATAGTTCTCGTGGCACTAAGCTAGACAGAACCACAGACTTGAAACTTCCTGTGTCTAACAAAGCTGTTTCACGTTGACCATTAACTAACACAGGGACTGTGTGAGCAGGTTCAGGGGCAAGGGATGGGGTGGGTGGTCTGGGAACTGAACAGAGAAGGGAGGGCTTACTCCGTGTAGTGGCAGGACATGTATACTGTGTATGACCCATTCTGTTACACTGAAAACACCTGACATCTGGTCTTGAGGAAGAGTAGTTCTTAGCAGGGTTGGGTTTAGCAACAGAAAATGACTTGGTAGCTGAATAACTCCTAGTCTGACCTATAGCACCACCCCTTTCACCCCCATCAGACTTACTTCTTCCCGTAGGAAAGTTTTCACGGCCAAAGTGGGCTCTTCTCGTCCCCGTCCTTGCTGACAAGAAGACTTCTGCCAAACTTGCCGCCTCCTCTGCAGACTTTGGGGCTCGTTCCCGGATCCACACCTCCAAGTCCGGATTCACCATCCTCAGGAACTGCTCCATGATCATCAGTTCTGAAATGTTCTTCACTGTAGAAGTCTCTGGTTTGACCCACTTATAGAACATGTCTTTGAGTCGAACATAAAGTTCTTTTGGAGTCTCACCCTGATGAATGTCCAGGGATCGAAACCTCCTTCTATAGGTGTCGGCAGTTATCTCATATTTGGTCAGAATGGCATCTTTCACCCTGTCATACATGTGAGAATCTGCAATGTCCATCAGCACATAAGCACTACGTGCTTTCCCAGTAAGTAGTGGAACCAGTCGGACCGCCCACTCATCTTTAGGCCAATGACAGACCTTAGCTATCCTTTCAAAAGTTGTCAAGAAGTGCTCCACATCATCATCAGAAGCCAATGGAAGCAGCTTTGGCTCCCTCTGTGTGGGTGGAAGCTGGAAAGACATCTGACTGTGTCCATCATCATGGCTGTCTCCGTCGTCATCATGAGTGTGAGGATCCTCCTCCAAATAGTCACCCTCATGCTGTCGTTCCTCCTTCAATTCCTCCACATGAGTCTGGAGTTGTCGAAACTGTTGTTGTAAATTCTTCCATCTTACTTCTTGGCGTGCTGATTCCTTCTCAATCTGCTGGTCTCGGGCAGTTTGAGACTGCATCAGTGACTTGACGAGGCTTGCCAGCTGATCCAGTTTGTCATCAGTGCTAGCACCAGTAGCTGCTTCAGCTCCACTCATAGCAGCACTACTCTCTGGATTCTCAGTTTCATTACTTCTTTTACCACCTCTTGTCATCATCGTCTCATTGTTCCTCCAAAAATCCCACTTCTGACACCATTTGTCACTTTGACCGGCGGAGGCTCTGCGTTAAAGAAGGAAGTGAGGCAACCAATGTCTTTGAGGTGGATTTATTTGGGAGCTCCAAGTCTTCATTACACCAACACCCTTTTTTTAGTGAAACAAAGAAGCTGACATTTATACCTGAGGCAAGTTCCAACACTGACACCAGGTAAAGGGGTGATCAAAAAGAAAAGACAAACAAACACTACTTACACAAAACTAACAAACAATAAATGATCCAACAAATATTTACATGCATGCAAATTATTAAAATTAAACTAACCTAAAGTCAATCAAAAGTAAATATATCTAAATATAAATCCTCAGAGTATTCCCCCTCCTAATGGAAGCTGGTATGCTCCAGGAGCATTCGTCTCCCTCTCTGCTCCACCTTGCTGAGACACACCCAGAAAGGCAAATACTCAATTAACTCAAATTGAACTAATCTAAATCAAAACAAACTGACATTTTCCCCCACATTCTCTGAACAGGAAAGATGGCCAGTCTCCCTACCCAAAAAGAATGTTCACCAAATGTCACAATGTAACTGAAATAAAGAACTAATACAAAACACATTTGAACTGAAAACAACATAATATCAATAATCAACATGGGATGGAACCCCTGGTCTCCATCACAGGTCACAAAAACCAAGATTAGACAGCAAAGTAAATGACTGGATCGATTCCAAAGATTCAAATTTATGACAGGATTTAATTGGTTAAAACACTTGAGATTACAGGCTGAGCTTCTGCATAAGCTACATATATCAATCCTGCTATACAGCATGTATTCATCAGTGTTGCATGTTCCCATCAGTGTAACATGTCTCCAATGAAAGCATTTACAAAATGGCAAAATGCCAATGAGAAACAATCGCCTGTGCGTCTGCGCTCAGAGGCTGGATTCAGACGTCTGCTGCAATAAATATCCAATAATCGTCGTCATTAAACCGGACAATTTTTATCAAATATGTTAAATTAATGCAGCCACTTTTAGAGAGTTAACTGGGAACCTTAAAGGACCGGATGCAAAATCCTTCTGGTTGAATGGATCATTTTTTAGCCTTGTACGGCTCTTAACTAATCTGTGCGATGATTCTATTAATTTGTGTTTTGCAAATGAACGACTATCTCTGATCATCCTGAACAGGAGAAAAACAGAATATTTGACATGTAATTCCTGAAATATGGGCTAATTCTTAAAAATTTGCAGATTTTCCTCAGTGGGTATAAAATTTGCTAGGAAAATGGAAAAATTGACCTTTAAAATTTGCATAAATATTTGTTCAGGTAACGATCTTAGATGCCGGGTTGATTCCCTCACCGTTTACTCCTGCTGTGTAAAAGATGGACATCTGAGCTCGGCGCTCTGCGTGCCAGAACCGCTCGTCAGACGCTGTTTTCTCTCTCTGTTCCAGCTCTCATGGTCACCACCAAACTTGGGATGAGAGCAGTAGATAACCCCGACGCTGACCCATGCCGTCCTTCCTGTCCTCACACACCGGGTCTCTCTGAATCGAGTGTCTGAATCAGAGAAACTGAAGGTCGAGCAGAATTCTGGGGTCAGAGGTGAATGCTGTGACTCTTGAAACTGCTGCTTTGAAGAATGAAAGCTGTTGAGTGAAAGGCTGTCATGTCTGAGCAGAATGTTTCTGAAGCCGGCTGGTTTAATCTCTGCGAGGACAAGGAGAAGGCTGATCAGGACTGCCAGTTCTGCTGCGGCGCTGCAGCCTGCGGCCTTCAGCCCCCACCAAGGTTCCCTCAACATCCGCTCTGTCTTAACACCTATGTTTGCTCCAGGAATGACATTTAAATTCCTGAAATTTCCACTAAAATGGGCAGAAATAAAATCTGAAGTTGTGCTTGAGGGGTCCAGTTGGTCCGGAGTGGCGTGGAAGACTAGTGATTTTGTTGTTTTGCTTTTAGACAGACAACAAGTCATTGTCTCCCTCCCTGCTTCGAGGCATAAGCACACTAATACAATCCTTCCATGAAAAATCCTGCCGTGTATTTATACACTTTATAAAACCAGACTTGTAATCAGTCACATTGAGGATTTTCTGCAGAAAACTGAACTCTTTTGCTATATAATAATCTGTGTTAGATGTTCAAACACTAAAAATGATTATTTTATGTTTAAATGTGTTAAAGTCTTCACACAGTTGTTTACCATGTTTTGAGGAAACAGATTTGTGTTTTTAAGCTTTCTGATTGGCTGAAGCTGCATGAATTACTGCAGGACTCAGATGAGTTCGATAATCCTTCTGCACTTTGAACCATGAATGAAGGAAAATCCGGAAACCTGCAACTTAGATCTGATCTGATCAGATGCAGATTCACCTTATTTCATCTTTATTATCTAATATTTTTAGTTTCTTAGACATGAACATGAGTAAAAAGCAGGAAAAACTGATGACTTTCAGAAAACTTTAATGATGCAGTTCAAGCTTCTCAGTGAACAGTAAAGTCTTTAGTGTTCAGAGCGGATTCTGCACTCCAGTCCATTCCGGGTGTTTGTCCAGCCGTAGCATTCACTGGGGTGGCAGCAGGGCCTTGGACTGCTCCATCACCTGCTGGAGGAACTTCTCCATCATGTTGGTCAGGGGCTTCACCTGGTTCTGGAGGTTGTCGGTCAGGACCTGAGCGTTGAAATCGTCCGTCAGAGGCCGGATGCGCTCCTCGATGTTGGAGATGAGGGGCTTGACCTGCTCCTGCAGCTTGGCTGCCTCGGACTGGACCTGCTCCACCAGAGGCTGGATCTTCGCTTGGCTGTCCTCCATGTACGTCCTGTAGTGAACAGAACCAGATGTCAAACATGAAAACATGGAGAAAAATGTATAAATATGATTCATATCGCAGCGTCTTACAAATACTCAAGACTCACACATTAAAATAAAGTCAAATTTGTAAAGTGGGAACTGCCTCTTCTTGGATTCTGAAATTATTCAACAATTTTTTTTGTCTTGTTACGACCTAAAATAATATTATATTTTCTTTAGATTTTGTGTGGGAAAAAAAACAATAAATGTAGTGCACAATTGTAAAGCTAACTGAAATTTTTTTTAAATAATAAAAATCTGAAAAGTGCGGTGTGCATGTGTTTTCATCCCCCTTTACAACAACAAATGAAATCCAGTGCAACAAACTGGCCTTAGAAGTCATCTTAGTTAATAAAAAACATCTTCTCTGTTTCATGTAATCTGCATTATCCAGATTTTCTATGAAGTCCATTAATCTCAGGAACTGCCAAGTAGCCTGAACCTCTGGAGGAGGTGCAGAGATCCCCAACTCAGGTGGGAAAACCTGCAGCCATTAAACCCTGCACTCCTCAAATCTGATCTTTATGAAAACAAAATGTTCAGCCAGCAGAAAACATGAGGGCAAAGGTGTGTCCTCAACACATCATGTCTATTCTGAGACACTATGGTGGCAGCATCATGCTGTGGGAAGTTGATTGTAATATTGATTCAGCTAGGTAAAGGATAGATCAATTCTCCCCTTCAGATCCGATTGAGTTTGAGCCGTTATTTAAAAGAGGACAAATATTTTAAAATAAAGTTACTAGATGTGGAAAGGTGGTAGAGACTGTAGGATTGGTGAATCTTGTTCATCCTGCTGTTTCGATTTTCTTGGAGCTCACAGGTGGTCACCCTAATGTCTGCTAAAAAGTCAATAAAACGTGACTTTTCCATGTGACACAAATTTGTGATTTAGTAGTAGATCATTAAATAGGTCCCCTATTTGAGAAAGGAGGAACAAATGCTTGTGCATTAGCATTTGTGCTGTAATTCCTAGAAATGAAGAAAATTTGCACTTTGCATTCCACCTGATGTGTGATTTCTCTCTCTGCAGAAATCTTTTATGAAACATTCGAGGACTGCAGGTAATTATTAGAAATCTGGTTGTGTTACCAAAGGGCAATCAGTTTAGGGTTTTTACTGTGTTTAATACTGCAGAGACATACCTCAAAGAAACTGCAGTGAAAGGCAGCTCTATAAATGATTAACTCTGAAGACAAAGCATGTAAATCATGTTGATTTTTCTCTTCCACTTCACAATCATGCACTACTTCATGCTAGTCTCACGAGATCCCAGGAAAATGCATGTTTTATATTGTCAGGTGAAACACTTCCAAAGGTTTGAATATTTTTGCTTGGCGCTGTCATCAGATGACTTAACAACATAAACATTCCTGTTCTGTCCAAACTAAAGCTGAAGTTGTCTCACTGGGCAGTGTTGGTCATCTCTAGAGCCTTCATCTTCTCCACCATGTCCTGGGTTGCCGTGGTGACGCTGGCGGACATGTCCCTGAGGAGCTGGGTGATCCTGTCCACCTCAGCCTGGACCTCACGCCTCACCAGTGACCTGGCCTCAGAGCCTGAGATTGAAGCAGTTTTCAGGAGACAGTTTACCTTTCAGCTGGAATTAGTTTTCACACTTTTATTTTGTCCTAAACTTTTATTTTTTAGGGATTTTAATGTAGCAGCATGTGGCTTAGATGTAAATATAGTGATAATATTTCTTTAAATATGCCTCACCGTGAGCAACAGCCAGCACAACAAGAATAGTGGTGACCAGGGAGAACTTCATGGCTGCAGAGGAGTAGCACAAACCTAAAAACAGAGAAAAGATCAGCTCTCTGAGCAGCTCAGGGCATTTTCTGTAGCTGCGCATGTTAAGCTCTCTGATCAGGATTGTACAACCAAACGCCTTGAAAAGGAGACTCACCTTCACTCCTGGGGTTCTTGGACTTGATGGTGCCCTCTGTCAGAATGTCAGAGGCTTTTATAGCAGTGCAGGATGAGTTAATCACCATTACTCAGACTTTAATCACCTCCGGTGAGAAGATGTGGCATTAAAAGGTCAGATCTAGCACTGTGCTGGCTGAACCTTGATGCTTGACACCATCTGTGACAAGAGGGGTGCAAAGTCCTCCCTCTGTGATACGAGCTGGAAACACAAGCTCCAAGCTCCAGCTTGAGGAAGTCAGGTACACACAGGATGTTTGAGGGGATTGCTTCACTTTTAGGATGCATTTTTACTTTAGTTCCAAGACATTTCAACTGATTTAGCTGAAGTTTCTGGATCAATATCAAGGTTTCAACAGCAAAGCAGCTCATTTTTCAAAAAACACAGAAAAAAACAAATCTGCTAATTACAAATTCCGTCATTAATTTGTTGGAGGTTTTTTTTTTCCATTTCAGTTGTTCTTAGACAACTTCAAGAAACTTAAAAGCAAGAATTGGGAGAACATGTTTGAATTTATCAGGGATTTTCTCAGAGTTTATGCATATAAACTCTCAAATGTAAATATTGTTTGCAGGTTGCACCACTTTGTAGCTGTCATCAAACTTCTGGCTGACTTTTTGACCCCTCCAGAGTTCTTTTAAATTGATTAGTTTCCTGCTTTCGAAAAAATATCCACCAGGATGAAGCCATTCCTGAAGCTTAATGTTTGCCAGCTTGGATGTTTGTGTGGGGTGAAGTCCAAGTATCTACTTTCTGCAAGGCAGCAGTTCTAGTGATTTAGCTCCACTGCATTATGCTGCCACCTCCATGCTTTGCTTGGCAGTTGGTACAGTGACCTTGACTCCTCTAAACATATTTCATGTCATGGCAAATTTTAGCAAAATCTTAAAGGATTTTGAAGTGAAGACATATTTCTTGCTCAGGAACCTGTCAGTCCATGGAAATGTTTAACCAGTTTGAATTTCTCACTTTTTGTTATAGTTGTTGTTTGTTTTGGTTGGTTATGAACATCCAAACTTCCTCATGCAGGAATAGTTTGGGTTCTGACCTCTGAAGCAGTGGAGACAAATCCAAAAAATTAAGAAAAACTTTCACAACGTATTTAAATCTCCTTATTAGATCTCTGATTGGTTGGGTTGACTGTCGTGTTGTTCTGAGGTTTGGTCAGCAGCAGTAAGATGAGAAAAAGAAGATCCATGAAAAATATGGATTTGTTGCAACATATGTTGTCACTGCAATGTTTTACAGTAATACTGACATTGCATGAGTTTCTGATGTTATTCAACACAATTTTATTCAGTTCAGTTCAGTTCAGTTCTTTTTGAACAGATTCATCCAGTTGAGGGTGAGTTTTTCCTCTCCACTGTCACTGCATGCTTAGGAGGAGTAATTATTGCAAGTTAATGACTCCAGGCAATCTGCTGGGTTTTCTTTGATGTAAGACTTTTTAAATCAATTAATCATTAATAAACTGAACTGGATGATAACTGGGATCAGTTGGAACAGATGTCTGATTGGATTAATTAACTTTTTTGTAAACCAACGCTTTCCAAACTGATTTTAAATTGAATTATCTTCATAGATAATGGATGCTGATGGTGTTGGCAGGAAGGATCTCCAGCAGCAGTCAGTCTTGCAACAAATCTGAAGACAGTTCTGACTGAAGACTGTTGCTGTAGGAGATTCTCATTTTAACAGCTTGTTGTATTTTACATTAACTTGCCCTGGATGACACCATTGGTTTGCATTTGCCACGCCTTTTTAAATCTGATTGGGTGTATGGTTCGAAAGCCTGGAAAACCTATTGATCTGCTCAGTAAGTCTGTCAAACGAATTCCTTTTTTTCACTTCAAGGAGAAAATCTCAGCTGCAGTCGGACCAACCCGCAGTAAGCAGGCCTGCTCAGGTTATAAAACACTCAAGAACCTTCAGCTCCCATTTCGATTAGGATTTGAGGCATTCAACAACCCATATAAAAAAGAAGCTAATAATATCTTGTATCTTCTCCTCAGCAGTTGGAGGCAGAATTAATTTTTGTGCCTTTTGATCTGAAATTGTGTCCTGCACTGACAGCTGAGCTCATTTTTATGATGTTGTGGGCTGTTCTGCTGAAACAAGGGTCATCTGATGAAAAACAGGTCAAGATAAAGTCTCACATCCCATTTGCTCCCTTTTATCAGCAGTTACCTAACGATCTGCAGCAGCTCCTGATAAACTCACCACACATCAACTGTTCACTTTACAAAAACATTTGATCTGCTAGTTTGTCTTTATTTTCCAAGGTTCAGCCCTTATATTTCTAAATAATTCTTTAAGTCTTTTTGAAGGATTTTTTAGTGCACAAAAATACTCATCTCGTCTCCTTTTTCACATTCTCACAGCAGTATGCAAGGTTGGACATTCATAGCATCACTATGGCAACCTGCATTTCTGTCTGCTTTTTTAAAGTCTTGATATTGTGCTGTGCTCCTTCAGGAACAATGAGAGTAATAAAATGATCACAAAGAAAATCTCTGGCTGAGTTCATTTCTGAAACTGTATTCGCCTCCATGAGGCACCAACAACAGAATGATGCTTGTTTTGAGTCTTTTCTAATCTTTATTTTTTTCCAAATTCTTATTCTTAGAAGAATAAGAATCCCATGTATTAAGAGGAAAAAACTTTGCATCCACTCTGTCATGTAATTGTTGCTGGTAGTCTCATCCATGCTGGAAGAAATTGCCATCGATTTTGGAAAACCTGACAAGAAGTCTTTTACATCACTGTGGAGGAATTTTGTCTGACTCTTCTTTGCAGAGGTTTTTTTATTTGACTAAATAAAAACCATTTAATGGTGATGTGCTTCATGTTGCACAAGTGAACATTGATAATGAGGTTGTGAGCTGACAGATGGCCGATTCTCTTCAAGATTTTCTCCTACAATGTAAAATTCATGATTCTGATAATTAAAGAAAACATTTTGGGTTGTTAAGTAGCAAATCAGGCCCACATCATCACACTGCCACCACTCTGTTTTAATGTGGATGACATTCTCTGTCTGAAATGCTGTTAGTTTTACACCCCTGTTAATGAGACAAATACTTTATAAAATTGAATAAACAAAATAATCATTTGTAAACTCTTTTTATGTTTACTCAGGTTATATTTTTTATATAATTTGTTTAATGATTTCAAATGTTAATGTGACAAAAAAGGAGAAAATGCCTTTTTCACATTATCAAAAGGGTCTTAAAAGAAAATTTTAAATGTATTAGTTTCCTACATTTTAGGGTCAACTTATATGGTTTTTGAATCTTTTGATTCTGTTTTATATCATGTAGTTATTTCATGAGTTTTAATATTGAAGAATTATGTACATTTTAAAATCTATATAGTTTTTAATTTAATTATGCTAATTTATCTTTTTGTCTAAAATGTAATATTTATGTTAATTTTACAGATTATTATTTATATTCTATTATTTACAGTTGTGTTTTAAAAAGTACACACTTTTTAATTACAACAAATATTTAGGAGCATATAGGTGTGTATTAAAAATAATGACAAAGCAGAACAATACCAGCAATGATATCTTAGCAAATACAAGATTCACTTTATTGTCTTCAGCACTTTAAAGACAATGCAGAACTAAATTCACATAAAACATAAAAATGTCAGTATAGTTTAAAAAAGGGAACTATATGATTAGTAAATATAAAATCAGTAGTACATATTAAAAAATACAAACAATATTCAGCTGCTGAACAAAAGACATGTTGATTGAACTGAAAATGTTTTTGTTAGACTAGAATAATATTATAATCTTCAGAATAGGAACTATTATTGTATGGATTGTTGTTGCCCAATCAATAAAAGGTTCATGAGTCTACTACAAGCTGTTGAAATTTGTCATTCAAAAAAGGGGAGTTATTAATAAAATTTGGAAAATTTCATGGCTGATGTCCCACACACATGCAGTCCAGTGGATGGCAGTAAAACAGCGCCAAGCCCAGAAAAACATCAGCGAGTTGCTTACAGAAAGACACCCAGTCCACTAGGTGGCAGTAAAGCTGAACCAATACAAAGAAGAACACACGCTAGTGTACACAGAGAGCGGCATCATGGCGGACGTGTTAGATCTTCATGAGGCGGGAGGCGAAGACTTTCCTATGGATGAGGATGGTGATGGTGACTAGATTATTTTGTTGCCGTAGGGTTCGTTTTCTTAATGTACAAGTGATAGGCCCGTTTTAGGTTTATTTTTCTCGTGAATTGTGAAAACCGGTAAAACGGCCACTCTGCGGGTTGGCAGGCCCCAGCTAACGAGCTAAGCTAACAATGCTAACTGTTATTTCGTTCAGTCTCTGCGTGTTAGTTACCTAGCCAGGCAGCTATAGTTTGGCTATTTAAAGACTAAATACATTTTTGGAGGATAACGTATCAATTTGTCGTTGTTTTATCTGTAATGTATCTGATCAACAGTGTCGTGAAGTTGTGCAGCTCAGATTACCCGCTGGCTAACAACAAAAACCCTTATAGAAACCGTAAAATCAATGTTCAGTTTTGTTATTTTATCAGTAATGTAAGTAAAAGCGCTTTATACAGGAGACATATCACAAACGGCTGATCAGAAGATGACCTAGAAAAACATAAAATAACCGTACAGTAACAGCTCATTAAAAGAAATTGTTAAAAGATGGATAAAATGTATAATTTTGATCACATCAAAAAATGTAAATATATATTTTTAATAGAACTTACAGACTTTTCATATGTGATGATATATACGAAGCCGGTAAAAACTTTTCGTCTTAGAGCACCTTTAATCTGCTGTAGTTAAAAAAAAACTAAACTATTTAGACTCAAACATAGACTAGATTATTCTACACTAAACAGAATAGTTGTCACGCCTTTTAGTTAACTTTCACAAGTGAAACTGATTTTGAAGTCTCCGCATTTTATTGGTTACTTCAAGTATTGATTTGACCTTTGAAACTATGGTTTGTTAAACTTTGTTATTGTTAAATTGTAGCTTTTCCTCCAGCACCCTAGCTTTGGCTATTTTGCAGGAAAATAAATAAGTTGTAATTCAGGCAACTAGTGATTTCCTCTAATGCCCAAAGAAATCAGAACAACTGAGCGGAAATGGAAACAGACATATTTGCCAAATTAAATATACATAAAATACTGAGCATAATTTATCTGTATCGGCCAATTAAAATCACCTTTTAAATTTTCCTCATGACCTTCTCCTCCTGTCCTCAGAGAGCATCCACAAGCTGAAAGAGAAGGCCAAGAAGAGAAAAGGACGAGGCTTCGGCTTGGGTAACTTCCTCTGGTCATTTTCATTACCTCATGATAAAACCTTCCTGAACTGGTAGAAAATATATTCAGTTATTTAAAAAAAAAACATGTTGTGGATTACAGAGGAGGGATCCAGGTCCAGAGCTAAAGAGGACTATGATACTGTGGAGCAAGATGGGGATGAACCAGGTCCTCAGAGATGTAAGTCCTAAACTAAACTTTCTCTTAGAATTATTTTAGTATTAATTATTTATTGTTAATCATTTATCCCTTCTTTACTGACTCCATATTTGACCCCAGGCATGCGCTAACAAGCAAATGTCTTCAGTTTTATTTTAACAGTTAATTTACTATTTACTTAGTAATATAACTACAGGTAGTTGGCTGTGTTCAATTTTCCAGGGGATTTGTAGGAAGTGAAAGGATTTGGTATATTTTTGTTTGTTTGCTGCAGCGGTGGAGGGCTGGATCCTGTTTGTGACTGGTGTGCATGAGGAGGCCACAGAGGAGGACATCCATGACAAGTTTTCAGAGTTTGGAGAAATCAAAAACCTGCATCTTAACCTTGATCGAAGAACAGGTTACCTGAAGGTAAGGACAATACTGTCTGTCAGATTATGACTTGCATGCGGTATTAAAACTTTTACATTTGCAAAGTTTATGACCAACTCGTTCTTGTCCTTTAACGACAACAAAAAAACACCAAAAAAACTGGGATTTTCTCTTCATAATTTGAAGGGGAAAAAACATGTTATTCATATTATAAATTTTGTGATGGTACCTAAAAAATAGTCTTTCTAATTATAAACACTAATAGTTTTAGTTGATTAATTTTGCTCTACAAACCTTCCTCTATTTAGGTTAATAGTAAAACATTTTCTGGTTAAGATACTTTTGGATCCCTTTACTCTGCAAATATTTCTCATATTTTAATTAAACTGACTTTGTTTGCCTAAAGCCAGTTGTCAGAATATTTGCTAATATGTGTTGACAAACTTTATATGATCTTTAAAGATCATTTTCATTTAATAAAAGTAGTTTGAAATATTTTTTGCATATTTTTTGTTTTTGTGTTGTCCAAATGTATATTCATTTCAAATCCACAAGGTGGCAGCACTGTCTTAGTTATACAGTAGAAACGGACTGTCTGCTTTGTAGTTGTGCGTCTTTTGTGCCATATTTAATCTGCTAAAATACTTTGTATAAACAGTGGCAGTGTTAGATCCAAAAATAAATAAATGTATGTCTTTTTTTGTAATTATCTGATGATGCATGTGATATTTTCAATCTTTATCTCAGGGTTACGCACTAGTGGAGTATGAGACGTACAAAGAAGCGCAAGCAGCCATGGAGGGCCTCAATGGTCAGGACCTGATGGGCCAGACTATCAGCGTAGACTGGGCGTTTGTCAGAGGACCCCCGAAGAACAAGAGGAGGTGAGGCTTTTGGCCTTATTTTGATTTTATCTACTGCTTTAAAAAATGCATAGCTTGAAATATTTCAGTCAACTTCATGTGACTCACAATGCCAACCTTGTGTTTAATATGGTTATTCTAATATTTAGATTTTAATTTAAAAATAATCAATTAATGTAAGTTAATTTGAGTTAACCAACATGCTAGTTTATTTTGTTACACCCTCAGGCTGATGTAATGTGACTTGTGTTATAGGGGAGGCGGACGGAGACGCAGCAGAAGTCCAGACCGGAGACGACGTTGAGTGTTTTGTGGAAGAGTGAAGCCGTATCACAGTTGATTTAAAAAAAAAAAAAAAAAACTTGGTATTTTTTCCCTGATATTGTTTCAGCAACAGTTAGTCCCAGCATCTGGAGATGAGGAACTCTGCCAGGAGAAGCCGATTTATCTGCATTATCTGCAACACATTCAAGTCTCTTAGTGAAACTTTGGTCATACATGTTTATAGTTTTCACGATTTCCTCAAATGTTTGTGTTTGAATTTCATTGTGATTGTTTTGAGCTTTTATAACCTGGGAACAAATAAAGTTTTAAAACATAAATGTGTACTTTGTGTTTTATGCCACATCACTAATAGGAAACAGTTAAGATCATCTGGGCAATATCAGCATTTAGAACAAGGTTACAAGTTAAATTATTTATTCTCAGCCCAATATGAAAATTTTGGGCTGATGTTAATATTGCAAATATATATATGTGTGTGTGTGTGTGTGTAAAATTTGTTCCCCTACCCTTTTGATACCAAAATACACAAAAGTCAACAAGATGGAAATATGTCTCTAATATTTCATTTATTGGATCTATTTCAGGAAATTAATATTAAAGACTGACCAACATCAGCTGATACCAGCTGTAATGTTACTCAGTTAATTGGAGTTTTTCTCCGTCAATTCATCCATAGGTTTGATTACGATCTATCCGTTCAGTTAGATGGCTATCAGTCCATCTTTCTGTCCACCTATGCGTTCATTCATTCATATAGTTTCAGTGCTTTTCACTAATCCTTTCATTCACCTATCTATCCATACTATTATCTGTCAATCTGCTGGTCTATCATCCAATCAATCCCTATCACTGTCTACTCTTAACACTGTGATGGGTCTGCGCATGTGTCAAGCCCACAGACCAAAACCCGTGTCGGTGCGCATATTGGTTTCAGCAAGTCACGTGACCGATACAGAAACTGTTTCGAAATGACATTAACGCGCCAAACTGTGTTTATAGGGAAGCAAATCTGTCAATCTGTCAAATGCATTTGCCAAACGAATTATTGATCTTTTACGGAACAGCGTCAACTATGGAGCAACCTCAAAGGAAAGGTTTCTGCACTGTGGGACCATTTTGATCTTATATTGGAAAATAAATTTTTCATTTTTGTTGTTTCATCAAACAACAAAAATATATACTTGATCTGAATAGATCAAGTATCTATTCAGATAGATACTTGATCTATCTGAATCCAAATTCAGCTGAAATTGACTCTTAGTTTACTTTCATATTATGTTCTGCAGGTTAAGTGTCGCATATGTTTGACTGTCTTATTTAAATAAATCCACCTCCTCAATGTTGAGGCATTATGAGACCAGGCATGAGAATGAAGTCCCAGATACACCTAGATAAACTCAGATATACAGCCATTCTACAAATTACTCAGTTGCATTTTATAAATTATTTCATATACAGTGAACCTTGGCTATAACGCGGTCCACCTTTCAAGGTCTCGCTGCTTCGCAGATTTTTGTGGAGTTTTTTTGTCAGTGTTCTGCGTCCTGATTGACCGTATTTAATACAGACTGGCCATTCAGGAGATGGAAACTGAAACTTTCAATGCCTGCTGGAAGGCCGCAGAACCCGACCGGAGGCTCGCTTGACGAGATCCAGATACTCTGTGAATCTCGCAAAGCAGGTTGGAGGAGACGCTTTAATGACATGACTTTGCATCACATTAAGGCCCGATTGATGCACATGCATATCCGCTGATCTGAAAACAGGCTTTGTTCTTTGGTTTCAATGTAGAGTATTTAATTATGGTGTATAAAAATTGTAAAAACTAAAGGTAACTACTCACGGATTTCGCCTATCGGGGTTTATTTTCGGAACGCAACCCCTAAGAAAAACAAGGGTTCGCTGTAAATGTAGTGTTTACTTCATTTTTTTCTACAGCGGGAGAAGTTTTGTCAAAAAAGCGTAACAGACTACATTTCAAAATGTTGTAAAACCTTTTTTTAAATACAAATTTGTGGGGAAAAAAACAGTCCATGCATCCTCATTCCAAACACATTCACTTAAATTTTCACTTATGTGTACATGTTCACATTATTTATTGACTGTATATCAAATATATTTTAAATTTAACTGAAAATATGACATAATACAATATATAATACTCAATAAAATACAGACTTAAATCTTATTGTATATGATTTAAGTCTATAAATCATATGCAATAAGTATATTGTATCATATGTATATTGATATGATATTGTATACTTGTATACAATATGTATATTGTATACTTATTGTATGCAATGTATATTGTATATACATGTATATTTATACTTGTACGACACAGTTTTGCTATGTGTCGAAACATGACGCCTCATCTACCCATCACTACTTTACACCCTTTCCTAAAATCCAGTTTTCATCCTTATCAAAATGACATTCTTTGTGCCCCCCAGTTCATCTTTTTGTTTGGTTTTCCATCCATCCATTCATAAATATGCCCCCACATAACCCATTTATTTAAGTCTAACACACTGAAATCTCGACCACTGCAGATTTTTTTTCCATAACTTTTGTTCTATATTTAAAAGTTGAGTAAAATCATTGAAAATTCTGGAAATTTGACTTTTGGAAAAGTGTACCAGCATAGCTTAAGAAAAACAAATAGGTGCCCTATAAATATCGGCATCAGCCATGGAAAAAGACATCAGTCGACCTCTGTGACGAAACGTTTACATCATTCGGGATGATCTCATTCATTGCTTTTTGTCAACTCCACGCCGCCTATAGGGTACTGGGACAAACCCCTCTGGTCCCCTTCTCTTCCAGCAGCCTCTGTTCTCATTTGGTGTTTACTCTACTGGGGAAAATCAGTCAGCTTCTGGGCGTGCTCATTGGTTAGCGTCTGCACCATTAAAGCAGCAGGACGTCGTGATTGGCTCCTCCGCTCACGTGGGCGGGCCCAAACCGTTGCTTGACGTTGTTGTTGTAAGTGGTGGAGAATTACTTTGTCGGTGGTGGTGGTCCGGGTCGGGGTCCTGTGCTCTGTGTAAGCCGTGAATATGCTTAAAAGTTAAAATTCAAATTTTTGAGGGAGACATGTGATACATACAAGCTGGGAGTTCCTGGAAAACTTAACGGGACGATGAGAAGTACATCTGCGTGGCCGCTGAAGGTAAGCAGTAAGAGGATACTCCAGCTAGCAGCGTTAGCTCGGGTTAGCTCCTGATTAGCGTGAAGAAGCGCCTTGCTAGCTAAGTGTAACAGCTTGGAGGAAAAAAAAACACTCCCGTTCTTTGTGACTGGTATTCATGCTCATCTGTATACCAAGATATTTATTAATATTGCATTGTGGTGGGTGAATGTAAAGTTCGGGGGTTGTATGTAAACGGAACATCAGCCCCAAACGCGTTTATGTAAGCATGTGTATTGTTCGTAGATATTTCAAAGAGTAGTCATGGCTACAATAGCTGACTCAGTTTAGATTTTATAGCAAACTGCATCTGTTTGCAACTGTAAAGCTTTCTGGGTGTTATTTTTAAAGCATCAGCGATATAACCCCCTAATTTTTACGCCACACTTACTTTTATTTAATCCCTTAAAAATTAAGACATCATCATCTGTGTTGGTCAAAGCTGCCAGTCACGATCCAGAACATCAGACACCGGTGTGTGTTTAAGGTGCAGGCGTGATGTAACGCTTATTTAAAGCTGCAGCTTAGCGGGAAATTACCAGAAGTCAGTGTTTACACCTGCTCACGTGCGAGTCCGAACCTACAATTAGAACGAGCCGCTTCTGCAAAGTCAATAAAACTCGGATTGCTTTGGGTCTGTTCACCTACTGTGTTCAAACCACCACTTGGTTTATTTGCAGTCATTTCCAGAACCTCCTCGATATGAGAGAGAGGATTGAGTTTCTCTTAGGGATGAATTATTCACCTCTTGTAGTTGTGGAGGCCTGTGTTTTTGGCAGACGTTGGGTTGATGGTCAACAAAAGTAGGACAGTGGTTTTTACTGGAGTTGGACTCCATTTGGCTCCAGGATCTGCAGACTGTTTGCAAAATGATGATCCGCCACATCCTGCCATTTCTCCAATCTATTCAGTGGATAATTGCAATGCTGGCAGCATTTTCAGATGAATGTGCATGACTCTGGAGAACTCCATGTCCAGGCTGTAGGGCACAGAGGAGGAAGACGGTCTCCTTTACTCTAAATAAAATTGACATGAATTCACAAAATCAAAACTCTGCATCATATTTTATTATTGATCTGTACAGAATGAGTTTGTGTTATATGTGTTTAAAATACTTTAAGATAGTTTTAAGTAAACCTTTATGGGACTAATAAGGGGGAATGTTGCATACCAAAAACGATTTGGCTTAAAATTTTAGGAATATCATCTTTCTATACCAGTTTCAGCATTTCTATTTAGAAACCCAACATTTTTCTCAGGCTAAAAATTGCATATGCCAATTCTGTATTTTGGAGGAATTGGTACAGTTTTTCCTTGTAATTAGGGAAAAATCAATTTTTATCTACACTATGCATTAAAACTATAATTTCTGTTCTATAAACTACCAGTTTGTGCTTTGGTGCACTTTTTCGAGTCTGAAAAACAAGGTCAGTTGCAGGTTCCACCCCGAAACTGACAAACTGAAACAGCTGCAGGACAGGAGACATGTCCACGCCTCCATGTAAAGTCCGAGTTCATCAGGAATATTCCCACTGCCTGAGGAAATGTCATCCTGAAACTTTCAGCAGGACAGGGAACTCCTTGAGCAGGTTTTCTGAGAGGGGTGTGGCATCCATTCCTTTCAGATGCCAAAATAAACATTAGCTTTTAAAAGAAATCGAATACGCCCGTTCAGAAATGAGGCAACAGTGATAAGAACAAAAAACAACTAACATGCATTGCCAAAGAACCAAAAGCAATACAGAAGCTAATTTGCTTATTGAGCTGTTGCAGTTGTATATTTTTATGAATCATTTAAATTTGCAGTCCTGATGTAAATTTGTGCTTCTGTACAGAAATCTGCCCCATTATTCAAAATTACTGTGGTTTGAAGCCTGTAACAACCTGAGCTGAAAAATGCAAACAGAAAACATGAAATTAAACTTTTCTATCCATTTCTTTAACTGGTATTATGCATTTTGCATTAAACACCCTTAGCAGTTGTTGCTTTCTCTTGTGTTTGCACTCGTGTGTCCTCAGCTGCACGCAGGGTATGAAAATTTAACATTCATCTCTCCCTGGCTTCCCCAAACAGCTGTTCGCTGCCTGTGTGTGTATGAGTGTGTCGTGGATCCAGTGTCACTGACTGAGCCAGGCCTATTTGGCCACACAGCTATTCCCTTAGGATCCTGAAAGTGTGGTCAGATTAATAAGTAAGTAGATAAGTGCTTCTCCAGGTTAGTGGGACGAATGCATCACATTTATGATGGGTTTACTTGACCTTCTGTAGTGATCCGCCTGCAACGAGTGTCAGCTAACACTAGAAGCTGCTTCTGTACTGATTAGATAAGTAAAATGATGTGTGATGCATCATAAATACATGGTTAGATGCAGTGTGTGTAAAACACCTTAAAGCTGCAGTATCTAACTAGGCCTGTCACAATAAATTAATTACATGATAAATTAAAACAAGCTCAATACTTTTCATTTGCACAATTTATCATTTTGTCTTTTCGCTCTACCAAAAACTAGATGACAAAAGTCTGCTTTGTTCTAACTAACCCTTTTTTAAGTACAATTTAGTTTACTGAGAGTTCACAATTAATCTTTATTGTTTTTTCTGTTGTTTACTTATTTTGGATATTTCAAATGTCTTCCAGTTCCAGTGTTAAATGTTCATTAAAATAAAAAAATTATGGAACTTTGAGAGGATGTTCTTTCATTGTTATGCCATCAACATTATATTACTTGAAATGGTCTCAGAAGAACAATATTATTGTTTATCGCAAGAATTTCTGTTTGTCACTTTGTCGTCACAGTGTCATGAGACAGATAATCTGTGAAAAAAATCAAACTCCTCTGCTTCCTCAGTGCTACAAACAACCAATCAGAGCCAGGAGGCGGGTCTTAGCTCTGTCAATCATGATTATATATGTGCTGCTCACAGCCCTCTGATAGTAGAGTCAGATAAATAGTAGAGATGTGCCGATCAGGTTTTTTCCTCCCGATACCGATACCGATCACCCATGAGGGCCGATCACCGATACCGATCACATAATTTTTTTTTTTTTATCATAAACACTACCGGTTACATTATGTGGAAAAAGGAACCATGAATTCACCTTAATTTAGACAAAAACTTGTTTTTAATAACTTTTTTTCAAGAAGAAAACTAAACAAAACAGGCATTGTGCAAATTGTACTGCTATTGATAATACTATCTTTAACAGACTGATAACATATGAAGGCTCTGAAGAGGCTAAATAATACAAAGAGTCAAAATAAAACCTCTCAACATTGGCAAAAAAATTCAAGTATAAAACTTTACATTCAAAGGCAAATACAGGATCCATTACAATAAACAATCCAGAGTTACTGAATGAAAACTTCCTGATAGCATGGCGGCTAGCTGATTACTGCTAGCTCTGATTGGCTGTTTCTGACTGAGCGGAGTAATTATGCAGATCAGGGAGGAGATCGATTATTTTTTTTTAGAGATTATCTGTCTCATGTTAGGACAGAGGAAGTTTTAATACGTATGTAAAATTAATTTTTTTTAAGTTAGATGCTGCAGCTTTAAGCAGGTTCGGTGTGAGAGTCACTACCAGGTGGAGCAGAAGCGAAGCTCCGTCTGTCAGATATTACTACCTGTAGCGTAGCAGCGGTTCAACAGGAGAGCAGAACCAGCGTCTGACATCGCAGCTCGAAGACTTAAATAATTTTCCGGGTTATTTGTTTAGCTTTCTGACCGTCATGCTAATCCGGGTGAGTGTTTGTAGCTGTGTGCTGCTTTACCTGCTCTCTGATCCTCCATATGTCTTTTTTTACTGCAGTGAGCCTCGATGTAGCCAAACTCCGTCCAGTATGGCATTGTTTTTATGTCGTATTAGCTTCGTTGTGTTGATGCATTTTGACCTGCTTCAGTTTTCTGCCGCAACACGCAAACTTCCCCATTCCCTCAGTGTGTTATAGTTCCACATCGCTTAGGATTTGTTGCTGCGCGTTTGCGCAGAGTGAAGGAAAGAGGGGACCAGCTGCACAGGCAGGTTGGAAATGAGATGCAGGTGATCGGTATCGACAAGAGCCAATGATCGCCGATCACCGATCATGCACTTTTTCACGAAAATCGGCCCGATTATGATCGGTGACCGATCGATTGGCACACCTCTAATAAATAGTTTTCTTCTTGGAACCGTAAGTTGTTCTTTCCCCCATTAACACATTGAGTAGCGCCTGTATGAGCTTGTTTGACAGCGCTAAGACCTCTGATTGGTTGTTTGTTTGTAGATATCCTAGGAGGACATACATTTTTTTTTTTTCATAGATTATCTGTCTCATATTATTCTGTCACAACATGGTGACAGTTTTAGAAAATATGTAAAAAACTATTTTTGCATAAAAGTTACATACTGCAGCTTTAAGTGTCAATGTGAGGAAACCAATAGATGGCTTGTGTGGGAACTTTGTGTCCAGACAGCCATTATTAAAGCATCCCAGAGTCCCGCCCTCCCCGCCATGCCTGGTCGCCTGCCAGTCTGTGACACAGCATCTTGCTTCTGCTCTGGGCAGCTTGTCTCACGGCAGAGACGCTCAGAACCGAGGCACCTGTCTGGATGACGCCGTCTGATTGACGTTCTTACTGCTGCACTTGTTGGCTTCAGATGGCTCTCACCACTTGCCATTAAACTGGAGTAATAAAGTTAATAGAGAAAACGAAATAGAGGAGAGTGAACAGCCATAACTCAGCCCAGCATGATTTTCCACCCGCTTAACAGAAGCTGTGGTAATAAGAGCGTGCTGTATCAGTTACTCCTTTTCTCTCTCTCCATGGACTACAGGATGAGGATTGGATATTGATTGAGCTTGCTGCTGGGGGCGAGTGATTAAACAAGCTCCAGGTTGTGTTGCAGTTACATTTTTGTTGAATTCTGATGATAAGAGTTACACAGCTTCAGTCTGTTAGTGGAGACTTCAGCCTTTATCTCAGTGCATTTAAAACAAGGTTTTCAGCAGCTGAACGATGGCTGCCTGGACTGGAAACAGGAGGACAGGTTTGTTGTCCCACGCTGATTAGGAGAAATATTTCCCATGTTGATGTCTGAGGAAGGAGATTTTTTCCAACGCTTGGGTTTCCTGTGAACTCATTCACGTCATGTTAAACTCTAAATCTTACTGCTTTCCGTAGAGTAGGTTGTACTTTGGAACGTCGTTAAACGGTGGTGTGGTACCTCACATCTAGAAGGTCATCACGGCGTTTCTTAAGGGGCTTGCATGCTCATGAATGGATTTCCCCTGATATTTCAGCTTCCTCTTCCAGTCCAAAAACAAGCTTGGTATTTTAACTAGCAACTCCAAATTCCACTTTTCTGTCTGGGTGTTTGTCTTGGCCCTGGTGACTTGTCCTGGGGGCGCCCCATGGTTTCTGGTATGGGCTTAAGTCCATGATGAATAGAATATTTTTTTGTCTCTAATTTTAGTGACATCTCCTGAAATAAAAATAAAATAAGTAAAAAAAAAAAAAAAAGCTCAACAAGATTCAAGCTCTAATTTGGCAGTATCATGGTTTCTAGAGGTGCACCAATCGATCAGTTTCCTTTATTGGGAGATCTGCGATCGACCGATATATTACCTACTCATGAAACTGATCTTATCTACCTTTGCAAAGATGTGAAATTTTGTTGACCTTTCAGACCCCTTTCTGTGTTAGACTTCTATTTTCTGCAGTTATTGTGTCATGGGTATTGTTCAGTGTTTAATAAAATAAGCTTGGAACATTGATGATTTATTTTGACCTTATAACAGCTGACTGTGTTGGTTACAAAAAAGTTGACATCTGCCAAAATCAGAATCAGCAGATCAGACTTTTCAGAGATTTGTGATCAGCCAGAAAACTGCAACCGGTGCAGCCTTAGACAGGAGATACAACCAGGTAAGGGTTTGAGTAAATCTGATGACTAGACGGTCATCATAGCCGCTTCCTTCTGTTCTTCGTGGTTGACGAAGGAATTTGAACCACAAATGAATATGAAGATGGGTTTTGTTACTAGCAGTGAAAAGACAAAGGAGGAAAAGTAAAGTACAGATACTTTGTGCTCAAAATACATATGAAGACAGCAACTATTACAGCTGTACAATATATTCTGAATATAACCTCAATGCAACGTCAGTGGCATTATTTATATTTATTTGGTGTGCAGTAACTGTTGGCTAGTATATTCAAAGTGTTTATAAGCTTGTATTTTACATATTAATTTAATATTGGACTCGGTCTAACTTTAACAGACTCTCACATTGAACACTAATGACTCCAGAATGCCAAGGTCAAGAGATGAAAGAATAAAATGGGCAGCCCTACTAACTTGGCTCTATGGAGGTCAGTTGGTGTTCAGTTGCATTTAAATGGGGGAAAATTCAATGTGGTCCTACATTCATCTCCTGATTGCGTAGACAGACGTGTTGTTTGGTCTGATAATAATCTCATAAATTCTTGAAGAACAAACACTTAACACTGATAAAATGATATTGAGTTAGATAAGAGAGCCTCTCCCACATGGAAACATTTTTGAACCCAGCCCAATACGGCTGATCTTTGTTCCACATTTGCTTCAAAAGATAACAACTAATCAGATCAGAAACACGACGGATGGGAAGAGCCAGAACGTGTTGTTATGAGTTCAGTTTTGGCTGAGCTACTCCTGTAGCTTCCGGTTCAGACTTGGAAACATGTCATCCTCAGCCGGGCCCGTTAAAAGCAGGACAGCAGGAGTAATCCCACGCATGGCCTAATGATCAGCCTGTTATCCCCAATGACGTCACTGAGAGCGTGACGTTGGGTCGGTCCTCAGCGTACACGGCCTGGCCGGCAGCACATGGGGATTCACATGAGTTAGTGCTGGCTGCCTGCAGAGATGGGCGATTCAATCTGGAAGAATCCAGTCAGCTTCACAGAACAAGAGCAAAACTCTGAATATACATTTCAGCTCATACAAGAGTCTCATGTTTTATTATTAAAGAAGTTAATAATAAAACATTATTATTATATTGGAATTATATTATTATTTGGAATTATAGTATTATTATAGTGGAATAATACTTTCCACCATTATTCCACTAATGGTGGAATAAAGCACATTATTCCACCATTAGTCTGTTTGTGCTGCAGAAGTGGAGAAATCCTACAGCTTGTTTGTGTGTAATATAAAAAAGGCTCCATTTGCTTTCTTTATTTCAAACAAATCAATAAACAAATAAAGCAAAAGTACATGCATACATTTAAACACATACACAAAAACTGATTCTTGGCTAATGTAAGAATCAGTTAGCTTCTTTTCGGACTGAAAAGAAGTTACACTTTTTTAACTTCCTACACCTTTATGTTATTCTCCAATATAACACGTGACAGTATTTATTCTATCAACATCTTACGTAGAAAACAATTTTGGGGTGGGCATTTATCATATCATTTATTGTAATAAATGTCCAAGAATCTAGCTTCATTGTTGTCACAGCAAATTCCAATTAATGATGTTTGAAATCATCCTAATTTATTCGTATTGTCTGGATTTTTAGTTTTAGTATTTTCTCTATAGTTTGCTCACTGAGAGTATCAATAGATGTCAATAAATTTTAAAATATAATAAAAGCAGTTACTGATGTCCTAAAGAATTATATTACTTGATAAGTTTTTCAAGAGCAATATTAAAACCTTGCATATGTAGCTTTGGTAGAAAAATCCCATTAATAATCGTTCATGGTTTAAAGTCATGAACATATTTGGTTATTTGATCGTGAATTTCCCGTCTGTGTGCTGATAATTGGGTCAGCATTGTTCAGATGGATGCAGAGGCTCGTATTTCTTCCCTAAGCTGGAGGCCGGTAGGACTGAACGAGGACTTCTCACTCTGTCTGCAGTTTATCTTGGCAGCTGTCCTGAACACCTACTCTTCATCATTTTATCCATCTTTCTTCATTTCGTTCATCGTTCCTTTCGGCTCCTTTTTTCTGTAGATCTTTAACATTCTGGTACTGTTACTGGATCGATGCCAGTTTAACTCCAGCTTTCTCCTTTTAACTGCATTGGTAGCTATTCAAAGCTAAATTAATCTAGGCAGCTGCACTGCTCAGAAGTTTGTAGCAGATTTTTGATCACCAGGTTTTTTTTAAACATGTAAAATATTTGTTCTAGCCGTTTAAATGTCTAGTTTAAAGTGGACCAAACCAGGTTGATGTGAACCCACCTTTCCAGAGACCAATTAACTTAACAGTTCTGTTTTTGGATTGTGGGAAGAAGCTGCAGTACCTGGAGAAACATGCAGGGAGAACATCCAAACTCCATAAAGAAAAACCTCAGGAAGGGTTTTGAACCTGTGACCTTCTTACTGTGAGGCAACACTGCTACCAACTGTGCCACAGGTTTTTTTTTTTTTTTCTATTTGATATTTTTTGCAACAAAAACAAATAAAGGGACATTTTTCCAGACTTTAACTAGTTTAGGATGACGTTGGATACTTTCTTGGTTATTGTTTGGTTTTTGACTGAAGCTGCACTCAGTGTGGTGTGGAATGTGGGAATGCCACTTGTGATTCTTTAAAGCCCTGTCCACAGGAGTCTGCTTCATGTGGCTGTTAATTAGCACTCTGTGAGCGGTGGTTTTTGGGCCGGCCGGACTGCGGCGATGGGCCTCGGGTACACGTTTGGGAACCTCTGAGCACACAAACAACAGCTAAATTCAAGAGAACCAAAACTATAACGTGGCTGCAGTGTTGCGCCTTCTGGGGAACTTATTTATCATTTTTCTTATCTGTTCTTGAGTTTGTCTTGACTGACCACTGAATCATTTCTCCGCTAAATTTATCAGCACAATAAAGGAAGTGACACATTGTCAGGTGGTCCCTGTGAAAATAAAGGAACAAAAGCTTTTGGATGACATTCATCCGCTTGAAGATAAGAACATTTTTGAGTATTGAACACAGTTCCCAGTTTTCCATGTCTGGCATATAACCATTCATTTTAGCTTTTAAACTGGTTCTATTGATCCTGTGTCCAGACAGAGGAATAATCAGTAGCCCAGCATCATGATCTGTTTGTTCTGAAGATCCTGCAGCTTCATCTTCCTAACATGGCGCCTCCTCATCCTGACTCTCACACTGACAGGAGGAACCACAGAGCTCTGTTAGGTTAAAGCTCATCTTCTGAAGTTGGGATGTTTTTCCTCCAACAGGTTCCAGAGGAATCACCTCAAACCAGATGTTGGACTGGATTTTATTTCACTGTCATTTGTGAATGTTAGCTTCTCATTTTCAACAGTGGAGCTATAAAGGTTGAACAAGGTTATCATTTTGGAGAAAATCTCATCAACATCTATATTTCCACTAAATAAGAGGCAAAAAAATTTTTTTGATAAAGGAAAAGCCTCTCAGGCTCTGAGCCCGACAGCACCAAACTATTTTTTTATATTAGACAATTTATAATTCATAATCATCGCTGTAGAAGCCATTTGTTAATGAAACATATTTACCGTGTTTGTTGTTTGTTGTAAATGACGTAGACCTATACTCACAACGAACGAGATAATTAGTCCAAGTTTGTCGTTTATTGAAAGTTCAGAAATTACAGCGGCTGTGATGCGCCAAGACAAAGGAAAACAAAGATAAAACAACGCAAACAGGTGTTCAACTCTAAACCACTCGCACCTTTTTACTCTCCGTCTCTCTTTGTCATTTCAGCACACCCGTTGCCATGGCAACCGCTCGCTCCTCGAGCCGAGCACAGATTACATAAAAAACGTAACATTCACTCCGTTATGATATTAGGTTTGCAGGCTTGATATTTATTTTGCGATCCCTGAACACAGCGGTGGTTGATGAGTTAATTTTAAGCTCCTGCTCTGCTCGTTATTTTGGTAACGGAACCGAAGCGCACAGAATTGCGCAACACCTTGTAGAAACAATAATCACTGAGATTATTATTGTTGTTGGGTCATTAATTTGAACACGTTTTGTTGATTTTTGTGTTGTTGTTCTTTAATAAAGTTCTGAACGTTTTGATAAGGAGTCAGAGGAGGACGTGCTGGTCTCAGCCTCCTGGCGGCGTTCAGTTTGTCACCTAAATCCGAGATCGACTCAAAACCTTCCACGACCAACGTGTTATTGCGCCCCTGCTCTAGCAAAGCACGAATGGCTCAGAAACAATATGAAATGGGGGAAAAAAGTTATTTATTAACTGATTAAGTCGTGTTTTAGATTGTTCTTGGAAAAACTAATCACTCACGGCTGCACAGTGAACCCACTGATTCTTTACAGCTGACAGCTGCTCCTCTCTCTTGCAGGTACTGCGTACCCCCGCTAAATCTTTTAGGGGTATGCAGTACCCTGCCGTACCCCCTTACTTTCATCCCTGGTCACAGGATGAAGAGCTTTGTCCGTTAGCCTCATTCAGAACAAGCTCTTTCTTCCCTTTAAAAGGGAGTTTGTTGTTTCCTGCTGTGGCATGCTGTGCAGCGCTTCAGGGAACAGAGGACTCGAACGTCTCTGCTGCATGCTCTGCTACACCATGACATCAGCTCTCAGGCACCGATAAACACTCGTGCTCTGCAGCTACTGGCCGGTCCACCAGGCTGGATTTAGCACTTATTACTTTGCTCCAGTGAATATCAACAAAAGCACACATTAAGCTTAAGGAAACCAGGACAAAGTACTTGCATAACTTTAGGCACGGTTTGTGGGAAAACTCAGATTTTTTTTCAGATGATGAGAGGTCAGGTTCACCATAAGGAACCAGAAGCTAAACAACATGCAGGGAAGATGTTTATCTAATAACCTGTTAATGTAGCTGTGGTTATGTTTATGAACAAAATGTGATTTAACTGGCCAGTGGATATGATTCATGTTCCATGAAATAAACTGGCCCTATTCACTCTGGGCATGAATATTGATGTTTGGACATGCAAACAGAGAGAACTGGGCATGAGTTGGTTACCAGTATTAAAATAAACCACAGTTTTACACATTTATGGTTTCAAGACCTCTATAATTTTTCTATCTGATTAAGTAAAAAAGGGATTAAATAAAAATACTTTTAATGATTGTCCAGAACACACCCTGCATGGAGGGACTGCATGCATGGTGACCCATCGTACAGCTGGACTGAATCCATTTTTTACACAATAAATGCTTCCTAAAAATACCTATTGCTACCACCTCGTTAGACAGACGTCTGTTGTATACTTAAGGGTATAATTTAGGGTGTTTTGAATCCTTCATTTAATTCTGATGTTTACCAAAACTGCCTCACAGAACAGAACATTAATCTAAGATAGGAATGCATTCTTCAAGCTACAGAGGCGCTGCAGAATCTACAGGTCACCGCTTCAGGTTGTTTTGTTAGAATGAACTCTACCCAGCAATGTGAAGGGTTTCTTGGAAAAACAACGTGCGTGCACGCCTACATGCTCGAAATTTCACATGCATGAATTTCACCGGCCTCTTGGCTGGAGGAGGGGTAAACAAATGCCTCCTTATCATGCAAGTTCCATAGGAAATGAATGGAAAGGGAGCGACGTCGCCTCCCATGTCTTGAGCCCTTTACTTGACGTCCGCTACAGTCAGTGACCAAGTGGCGAGTAACAAAAATTTAGCTTTTTAAGCTCTTCAAAGAATAAGAATGTCCTAAAATGCCTAATTTGTCTTGTTGTTGTTGTTTTTTTTCCTCTTCTTTTTTCTATTTTGGGGGGTGTTTAATAAGGAAAAATATTACAAATATTTCTAAAGTAGCACCATAAAATCATAAAAACAATCACAAAATCCTAAACCAAAGCCACAAATGAGCTGCACTTCCTTCACACACCCCATCCTTTGTGTCTCATGGATTGGTAGATTATTTTGAAACAGGATAACAAGCAGATATAAAACTTGCACCTCTTTAAACGCACAACCCGACACATACTGCAAAAGTAAAATGATCTTCTTGAGTTCTTCATCTTACTCTGTCTTGTCCTGTCATGTAGAGGAGAAAGTGAATTCACACAGATCAGCTTCGATTGTTTCTGAGCCGTCAAGCAGGTTAGCGAGGCCGCAGGAGGGAAATTAGGCCGTGCAGACATTTCTTTGATGACTGAGCAGCTTTTGGACTCCACCAGCTCCACTGGCATAGCCTCAGAGTTGGGAGGCATGAATGTGGAATCTCTGACATCAGCTGTGTGTGTACAGCGATGTTGTCTTTCACATTATGTACCGTCGCTACCCCAGCTGGTGGTTTGGGCCCCCATCAGGGCAGAGAAGTGGCATTTCTGCTGATCTGATCCACCTTGTTTAAGTTGTCGTCTCCTTCCTACATGGGACGTTTGACACTTCTTGGAGTGCAGGCTCAGCGAAGCAGTGAGAAAACGGTTCAAGTCCTTATTTGGGAAGAAGATGGGCAGTTGTGACAGCATCTACATCCAGATTCACTCAAGACACGAAGAAGCTTTTTTTAAACTAATGCTATTAAAACAGTCCATTTGCCATTCTAAATCGACGGTCACTAATAGCTCTCTGGATGTTCTGTTTAACTGCGTTTCACTGGGTTCTTATTGATTTCACTTCAGTGACCAGCCTGCTAGTGTATTTTCTTTTGTCCAGAGAAATGGTCACAGTCCAATTTACTGTATTGATTTCTTCTATGTAAGCAATTACAACAGGAAAGATTGGTTCCTTCCCCTTTTTTTTACCTAGTGCTTTGGGGAATTACTAAGGTACCATGTTTGGAACCTTGGGGTTTGTATTATTTTTAATTGTACATTCTTGTTTTTAAAAACGAGCTACAACAATTCAGGGAGGTTTGTGTGTTTTAAAGTTCATAAGTTATCAACATTCTTGAAAGTATGAATAGGATACATTCCAGTTAGCCTTCCGATTGTGTTTCCAAGTAGATGAATCGTTTGAAAACTTTTCACTAAGAAATAAGAAAGCTTAGTCACACTGTGTAAGATGGGAAGTATTTCCACAGATGACTGTGGAAATCTCTTTCAGCGATCGGAAAACAAAAACAAATTAAATGTTATAACTGAAATATCTTTGGCAACAGCACAGTATTGCAGCAAATCTGTTTTTAATTTTTCAAACCCCAAATACACACTAATATCCACTAATGTGAACAGTGGAAACCACCTTAGCACTAATGCAGTACCTGACATCTACAGTCTTCCTTTGGGGCCAATCATTACCAAGAAAAATTAATACCACTCCTGGACTGACTGCTTATAAAACACCAGCCAATAACGTGTCAAGTAGTGTTGCTCCCAGGTATTTTATCTTCCCAAATTGCATTTTCTTTTGAATATTTTCTTTCAAATCAAGTTTATTTTGTCAAGGACGCCACAGTGAACAATGTTGCATGTTAAAAACAAAGCAATCGTTTTGTATGAAGGTTTTCTAGCTACAGGCTAATTTACAAACCCAGTCCTTGGTTGGACCTTTTTTTCAAAAGACAGCAACGTTAAAATTAAAGATTCCTCTCACACATTATTTTAGAAATGCTCTATGAAAAGAATGTGAAAATAGGCAAGTTTTCCACAAATAACTTGGAAGAGAAATCTGCAAATGCTGTCCCTCAAATAGGCGGAGGAGCGGTTGGTTCTGCTTCATGCAATGCCTTAGAAGGTGATGTGCCTACATTATTCCAGTGAAACACTTATACACCCTTCGAGATGAATCATCACACACAAGACAATGGGATTACAGATTTTTCCTGCTTTTTTTTCAGACTTTGCTTTTTTTTTCCTGTTTGGATTGAACAAAACTATATAACTTGTAAAAGAAACCCTACTCAGTTCTGTGTGAAAAAGTCTTTTAGTTTACTGACTGGGTTTGTTCTTGCTTCTTGCTTTCATCTCTGTTATGAAGGATTTTTTTGGTTTCTCTCCTTAGTCAGCCAGCATTGATCCCTCTCCTTCCCAGCTCTTACATAATGAGTCAGTGTAGGCTGACTGGGCTTGGTCACTTACCCAGGTTTCAACACAGGAGACAAAGTGACTGCTGACGGTCAAACATCTCACCACACCTTTATTTATTTGTCTTCTCATTCTTCCTTAGTTCACTCGTCTTTTTGAACTTTTTAAAAACACACTTCTATTTGTAGTTTTCATAGAAATAATGATTGTTATTGGAGATATTTCAGCCTTTAGGCTCCTCTCTATGACTGGTGCATAACTTCCCAGGTTTCATTTGTTGGTAATATCCAGAATGCTATTTTGTTTTGTCAAGTTCTTTAGTTCCCAATAAATGAACTTAGAGCTGTTTAGCTTTTAATATTTGGTGGTAATGGTCTAAATTCTCCTCATGGATGTATTTCCATTGATTGTGAACTAGTGATGCCACCACATGTTTATTCATAATGGTGGCATAAAGCCAATAAAGGTTCAAATGTCGTTTAACCCAAAATTGATGGAAAAAATTTGTAGTTCATTAAATTTTCTTAAACACGTTTTCTTTAGTAAAACAGTCAACAGTTGATGTGTCTTGCGTGCAAAACCAATATTGGCTCAAACTTTAATATTGGTGCATAGTTCACCTGTCTATGCCTGCTGTCTCTTTTTCCAAACATTGTTGCACTCCAAAATATTTTGCCCAGCAAACAGAGAAACTGAAGCAATCTTACTTGAATTTCTACTAAAGGAATGCAGATGATGATGATACATTAAGCCAGATGGTTTGTTGGTCTTGCTGTGGTGCTCACTGCTTCATTCACAGGCTGGCAGTTTTGATTTCTATTTCCAGTCTCTGCACTGGAAGCGGAGCAGTTGGGTCACCCTTAGCACTCCTGTTACAACTCCCACCAGTCACATTGCCTCTCCATGTTTTCTTCTGTCCTTAATCTCATTACTCATATGGTTTTGCAATTCAGAGAGGGCGTGTAGCATTAGCTGAGATCACAGGACGGGTTTATGTGATTGAACTAAAATAGAACTGACACATTTATATGGTCATTTAACAAGGCCCAGCCATTAAAGGCGAATGTTGCTTCTCAGTTAGATATGTAGGTAGTGGATGGATACTTCTGCTTCATTTGGTCTGACCACAAAATATGTGGAAGGAAAAATAGGTTGGGTCATTGTGGTGTGTGAATACTTCTCATTCCTTAATCGCAGCTCCTTTTACTTCTCATTATAAAAGAAAGCTCATGTTTCAGATGAATGAAACCCAGTTGGACCAAACGATAAGGGGGAGAAACTTGTCCGAGTACGTGACTGTTTTTGTGTGACAGAAATGTACAGCATTGACATGTAGCTGTGCTTTAAAGCTATGTGGAAGAGCAGGTTCTATGAACATAAGACCTCAGTGGTTATAAAATCGTGACATGCGACACACAAGGTGGAGCATGTTTAATCCAGAGGCATAATCTTACTTTTTTCGTCAAAGAAAATGGATATCGTATATTTGAGTTGCTTATATGCTGTATAGTTTTGTTATATGGTGGTGCTGTGCAGCTAGACAATCTTTACTTTGGTCCCATAAATCAGTTAGATCCAGTTTGACAGAACCACCATATTTTAAGAAAAATATTGATTTATAGAAGTTGTGTTTGTAAGTGACGCACTTAATGAATGATAATAGAAGAGTTGGTGGAAAACAACCTTTTGGATACGGCTGACTTGAGGCCCAGTTTTACAGCGGTATTGTTGCTTGTTTTTGTTTTCTTTTACGGGTTGCCTATTTATTATTTACATTAAATTTTAGAGTTATTTTGTTTTCTCCATCTTCAGTATGTGATGAAACCATTACTTCAGTCACTGCAGAAAAACAAGCAGTCGTCTGTCAAACATTGGCCTGTTTCCAACAGACAGGAGGAAGGCACGGCTCAGTTTATGGTCGGGTGACTACAAGTTATGTTGTTTGTGTTTAAGTGTGGAAAAAAAGCGAAAGGCAGTCATCTGTTAGCCTCACGCGATTCTAAGGTACACACATGTTTTTGTAAGGCAGCTTGACAAACTTGAAGACAAATGGTGTGGAAACTTTAAATGTTTAGATGCTTTATTAGTCATATGAAGGCGCTGCAACATCTTGGAGCTTATTGTTTTGGAAGTCATAATTTCTTCAGGATTTGTCACAAATTAGACTTAATCCAGGTGTAAACCTTCCATTCAAAGGTTGGATGTTGATTATTTGGGTAAATTTGGTTTTAGGTATAATTCCAACTGGTCAACAGATGGGATCACTCATAACAAACTTTAGGTTTTCATGTACAGTGGACACCCAGTATTCACAGGGATAAGGGACCAAATATTTTAGGTCCCCTCAAATTCTTATAGCTGCCCATTTTAATTGTTTATAAACCAAATATACCTTAATATGCATTTATACACAGTTGAAACAGTTAGCACTACTGCAGAAGCTAATATATAAATTCCCCCACCCCTTTGAGAACTTTGTTCAAGTTACTTATTGGACCAATACCAATATGCTAAAAAGTATTTAAAAAGTAAGTATGCTGTTTTTCCATTATATTTAAGATATGCTTTGTTAAAAAAGATATAAAAATATAGCAAATATATAAACTTTCTGCAAATCAGTTATTTTTCACACAAAAATTTGCCAATGTGAATTGGAGGAGGTCTAGAATAATGGAGAATATTGATCTCTAACTCCAAGTCATTACTATAAGAGATCTAATGTAGATGAAAGTAAGAGCTAATACTACTTACAATAACTAAAATCTTAGTTTTTTTTTTCTTCATGTATTATTTTTTTCTGGAAATCATATCAGACAAGAACTTAGTCTTCTGAGAAAACTTATTAAATGACACAAACTAACAAAACTGATCCAAACATTTATAATTATGTCTGCATTGCATCTAAAAGTTTTAGTGTTGCAGTGACAGTTGGAAGCAGAGGGAGGTCTGGTGCAATGACTTCAATAAACATAAAGCAAATCGAACTCAAATTCTAAAACCAAGACAACCCAGAAGCTACATGTTGGTTTCTTAAAATCAAAACACAGCTTGTTTAAAAATAATCTCTGAATGCCAGAACTTTTGTACTTCCATTTCTTCATCTTTCTTCTCTCTTTCTGTTGAATGTTGGCGCAATCGAAACCATATTTTTCATCTGAAGTATGGCAACACAATCTTGCATGCTCACCAGTGAATTGACCCTCCCATCTCACCAACGGCTGAAGCGGTGGAACGGTGACCTCCCCGTCTCCCTCTGAGATCCAGCTGGTTCTCCCGAGCCCTCAGCTCAGCACCCACGTGTTTTCAGCAGCTCCTCTTATGTAAGCTCTCCTGCCAGACAAAAGCTCAGCCATCGCAGATACAAATCACTGACTGGCCCTTGCTGGCAGCAGAGCTCTTAATGTTAGCCAGTAATCCCACTTACTGATGTTTCTGCTTAGAATGTGTTTTTGCTGGCTGTAATTTTGAATTATACACGTTTATGTGTTCTCACGCCATTGCCTTTAAATGGTCTTGACCATACCGTTGTTGTTGGCTTCAGTTTTAGCTCGCCAGACGTCCACTGAGATATAAAAGCAGATTGTTTGACCAAAGCTGCCTTTTGTTTTTAAAGACAAAAACCCACAACCACAAATGTGCAACTTGCTCCTGATTTTTGCACTTAGATTTTAATTGTACAGTGTTTGCCTTTTGTCTTTTTTGATTCATCAATGGTTCCCATTTAAATCTCCCCATCTTGTCCAAATCTATTCCCAATTCCCATCTGAAATCCCTCCATGGTTTCCGACCCACACGGATTCATTCATGTTTCCCATTTCTTCTCATCAAAGTCTATAATTCTTGTCCTTTTCCTTTATATTCAAATCCATCAATAATTACATGCTGTCTATAACCATGATTCCATCATGTTCAATCTAAATCTATCCATGATTCCTATTGCATCCCACCCCACCCAGGATTTAGTTCCATATCAGTCTGGAAAGGTATGGCAGGAAACCATAAACCCCTCCATCCAGGAACACTCTTCTGCTTCTCAGGGGGTAATACGAGGCTTTCTACATGGTCTGGAGTCCATTTCTGTATTGGGAATCTCAAGAGCAAGGTTCCCAATGCAAAACGTGGTCCAGCCGGGGCTAGTTCTTGAAAATGAACCATGCCGTCACTCTGTAAGCTGATGAAGTCGAAGACAAAGCATAGCTTCAAACCTGAGTAGACCAGGTTTGATTAGGGACCAAAATTGCAACATGTTAAATTTTCAGCTGGTGTAGCTCTCTTTCACACTGCTCTGAGCGCAATTTGCTTCTTCATGAAATGTAAACATAAATGGAGTGGAGTCAGATTTTAGCTGTTGAAGGATTTCTCTTTTGTCTTTGGCAAATTACTGTTCAAAAATGGGCTCAGCTTGATCCAGTTCTCCCACTAGATGTGTCTTTGTTTTGGTAGTATTTACCCAGAATGCCTTGCGTTGTAATCCCCTTCATGCTTTTGGAGCAGTCTTGAGTCCAGTTGGTGTTCACACATACATTTGAACTTTACCAGAGTTTGCTTCAGTCAAATCAAGACTGTTTGTAGGCAGACCAAAGTTAGCTTTTTTTGGTCCACATCAGAGTTTGATTTCACATTCACACCTCTCTAAATGAACTGGACTTTCTAGGCAATATGTGTAAAGGGAACTAAACAGGACTGGTGTGAAAAGCACTTGTAGAAAAAATAAGCACTGTGGCAAACAGGCCTTTGAGACCTTAGAGGCACACATGACATCTACTATCTTGCTCTTCTGACGCTAAAACAGAAGAAGAGTGGGTCTATGTCGGGTATTTTGAGTTCCTATTAAAGGTTTGTCTGAGCTTCAAAATTCACTCACGTTATCAGACTAATAAAGACCAAGTGATTTATGCTTACAGAATGTAACCCCACAAGTCTCCTGGGACACAGTGTGCAATTTATACTGGCCTTTTCATTTGAAGATAAGCAGTTATTAAGTGTGTCTGAATCTGGGCCAAATGACGTTACATCAGCTGCTCACAGCAAGAGTTACAGACCAACTTCAGTACTTTCTGTCCGTAGAGTTTTGCCTTCATCACTCTAACATGTTTCAGTGCTGTCCCTCACTGCCCTACACTACACAATAAAAACTGGAGGTTTTATTGTTAATCTATAATAGTTTATCCCGATACCCAAACAAGGCGAAAGTGTGATGGAGTTGCTGAAGGTTTGTTTTGAAGCTGCAGTCTTGTTTAGTTGACTGCCTTTTTTGCAAAGTCTTTGGCTAACTTCACTTTATTTCAATCAAGAGAAACAAAAAGTGGTCAATGGAGAATTGACTAGAGATTTGGTTCAGTGTTTTATTATTACTGCAGGATAAGCATAGATGGATGAATAGATTGACAATACAATAATTAAAAGCACACTTGCAAATTGGGGATACACTGATGTAAAATATTGGTTATTAATATTGGCCCAGTTTTACTTATCCAACCAATGCTGCCATGTTAAATAAGGACAAACATGTTCTGATGTTATTGATGATACTGATATATTGTGCGTCCCTGTTGAAAATTATTGTTTAGAAAAGACAGTGCAGACATTTCTGAATTAAAAAAAGTTTAAATCACTTTTGCATAGCCTGATATTTAGACACTGAGTGTACCAGATGTACTTGAATGCACCATAAAAGTGCATCTTCTGGAAATCCTCTCTGCTCAGACAGTACCAGTGTGTTTTTACAAATCATATGCTGTGCATCATTTTGGACTTGTAAAATCCTGTCGATAGTTGGATTTGGACTTTAGTTAATATTTTCCAGAACCAGAGATGTTTATGTTCAGTTTGGTTTTTCAGGTAACTCATAGTAAAGAGCAGAGCGAGCCATCTGCCCTACTGCTGTTGAAAAATGCATACCCTGACAAATTTTTGTTTCAGTCCTCTCTCCTTTCTACACTGCAGCTGCATGATGAACCTTAATGTTTCCAAATGATTTAATAATAACTGGGAGTCCCGTCTGTTTCAGACAGCGTGTTCAGGTATAAAACAACACTGTAGTTCAGTACATCCAGACTATAGGCATTTTATTTATTTTATTTCATTTTTTTGTCTTTTACTCTGTATTTATTATTATTTAAAGTTGAAATTCAAATACAAATGGAATGATTAATATCTTGGCTCTCATATCAGTGCAGATTTTTTATCTATATTCATTTTAAAGCATCTTTCCTCAAACAATAGAGCTTGTGAAAAGTAAACAAATACATATATGTATAGTATTGACGTCTGTTTGCTTTAATATGAAATGTATGTTTTTCATTCCCAGGTAATTTGTAGCTAAAACACATTATGTCCCAAAGATAAACACCAAGCACATGAATCCACGGTACACATAGTTGCATAATATCAGGGATGCCCCACTTCAGATATTTTTGTTAAATTCCAACTTCGTAAGAGGAACATGTTTAACCTTTGGCACAGTTTGCTGTACAGGAACACCCTGCCACCTCCTCTGCCCCCCAGCCCCAGGTTTTTAAAGCAGTGTCCTTGATGGTAATTATACAGCGTTATCTCTATTTGTCTGAATAAGATCAAAGTTTGTTTCCTCACACCAAAGTGAGTTTAATCAGATAACATCAAAGAGCTCCACTGACTGTGGGAATGCCAGGGCACAGTGGCTGCAGAAATCCAGTTCTGGCTCAGAAAGCCTCCGCCTGCGTAGCTTTTGATAAAGATAAAGAAACTGAGGGAGGCAAGAAGGATGGTGGAGAAGAGTAAACTGGTGAGTCATCAGACACAGTGGAAAAGAGTTCACTGAGTCACGGCTGAGCCAGGAGCCCTGGGAGGTGGATGAGCTGTGGGACAGAGGGGAAGAGATGACTAGATGGGGTCAGGATTGAATCCAGCAGCTTCTGAACTGGTCACCAGGAATGATGATGCCTTAGACTGTGAATCCTGGAAGGTTTATCACACGCTTGTTGCTTAAAAATGGTTGAACATGGAAAGAACAGGAGGTAAAACCCATTTGTTATATGTATTTAAGGCTTGTATTTGATATAAAGTGTGAACCATCTGGGATGTGTGCTGGGCCTGTATCTGCATGCAGAATATTATTTCAGCCCTGACTGAACATCCGTTGATTCAGGGCTGCCTTCTGACTCATCCCTTCTGTCCGGCTGCTGCATCGATTGCCCTCTGCATCCCTCGTGTCAACAGCCCATTGATGCTGACTCTCTTATTCTTTCGGTCTTGATAATGTCTCTACATTGATTTCAGTGGCCGACTGATGCAACCCCACAGTTTCTTTTGAGCCTCCGATGAAATTCGAGGAGTGGAGCTATGTGATCGATTTCAGAGCATCGACAGGCATAATTACTCTTCATGTATTTGATAGTAGTGAGATGAAAATATCTCATATCGCCAGCAAAAAATTAACATATATTAGCTGAGATAAAAATGTGTCTTTGTGATGAGTTTAGATATGATTTATGGGGTTGTACAGGCCTTTTAAACTGTTTAATTTACATGCATTATTATTGTTCGGAAAATGTCATGTTTAGAGGTGAACCGATCAGTCTCCAACTTTTTATTGAGTGGAATATCACAAAAGAGAGGGGAAAATGTGCTGTGGGCTCTTTGTTAGAGGTATTGGTTTTTGAATCCAACAGAAAATGAGTGAATTACAAGATTCTCCCCATCAGAGCAGAACAAGCTGAAATCTGCAGATTCTGATCCGTTTGGTGGGTCTGAACGGTTTCTACTGACACACACTGTTCAAGTAGGCCGGCATTGAGAACACAGTGGGGCCAATTAACAGGTGAGGGCTTTAAAGACATACAGAGCAGGTGCATGGCTTATGTAAGTACAAAGGAGAAAAATGTCGAAACAGAAATACCACAATAGAGGTGTTTACTGCCAGATTGTTTTTGCTCTTTTCTTTTTCATATTGAAATGTGTTTATTGCTAATATAGTGGACCCCCAGTATTCACAGGAGCCAAGGGCCACAGTTGCCCACAAATTGCTAAAATGTTTAAAAAGCTTTACCTGCTAATTCTGGTACAGAACAGGTTTATATATACATATGACACTGCCAGGTTTTATAAGGTCGCAATACTTCCAATCATATTTTATTTAAAAAATACATTGAATTTCAGGCTTTTGTGGAGTTTTAATCTCTGCTCTGAACTTTCACAACTGTAGCAGGCCCATGTTTAGTGCAGGCGATCTCATGTCGGATTTTTGTTCGTTTTGCATTCAACTCGACGTCAGCAAGTTGTGTAACAAATAAGGCAGGACATGGAGCAAAACATAATTTTGAGAAAACATTTCTGTTTAATTTGGTGTTTTGCTTTCCTTGCAGCATGTGAAGAGAGGAGCATAATACCTTCTGGTTCTGTCTGACTGTTTGAAATGCCAATATGAATCAGGAACATCAGGTTATGCATAAAGGACAGTGTGACCATGTGACGAAGCAGTCTGCTTGTTCAGAATTAACAGACCCTGTTAATTCTGAAGGTTTTCTGGATTTGGTATTGAGAGTTGACTGACTGAAGGCATTTATATGATTGCCTTGTCTCTGGATAATGTTTTGGCTAAAGGGCGTTAAAGCCGTGACATTTAAAAGCAGCTTGGACGAAGCATGTACTGTAAGACATCTCTGATCTCTTAACAAAAAGCGGTAGTGTAATTGTTTAGTATCTGATAACATCTCTGTTTAACCTTTCCCATTTCTTTTCTCAGGGGTGGCCGGTAGAGTAGCTCACCAGAGGACGGCTCCACCTCCTCGTTGGCTGTCCCATCTCGGAGAGCAGAGTTCGTGTTTGTTTTTTTCTTTTTTGTATTTTTAATGTTTGGAAGCAACCACTCAACTTGTGAATTCATGATCACATGACCGTGGACATGGACGCAGTCCTGTCCGACTTTGTCCGTTCTACTGGAGCTGAACCGGGATTGGCCAGAGATCTTCTAGAAGGTGAGACCTAGCCCTTAAAAGCCTCAGGATTTTATTTTAAAAATCTGTTTTTTACATATTTATTAAAACTTTAGCCATGTCATGACAGTATGCTGTCAAACGGATATTCTGTCGAAAAAAATGCAACTCCTCCACCACCTCCCAGTGCTACCATTACTAAAAATGCAACGCTCCCAGTCACAATCAATCAGAGCCAGGATGCGTGTCTTAGCGCTGTCAATCATCCTCCTGTACGTCACTCAATGTGTTAATAGTGGAAAAACAATGTACTGTTACAGAAAAACCATTTATCCGCCAACATAGTGGCTATGCTAACTAACGTCAACCAGCTGTAGCTTAGCAAAGAGCAACCAGGAGGGGATGAACATGAGATTGATTGACAACACTAAGACCCTCCTCCTGACTCTGATTGGTTGTTTCTGACTTAGTGGTGTATTTCTGCAGTTAGTACTGGAGTTATCATTCTTGCACCGTCACAACATAATGATAATTGTGAAAAATATTTATTTATTTATTTTTACATATTTAAGACCTAAAATGTCTTAATTTTATGTCATTTTTTTCCCCACCCACGTGACCTGCAATTGAACAAAGGTCACATGGGTTCAAGTAGACACAGAGCTTCATCACTGGAGATACCTAGTTTCAGTTGCTGTTTGTGTCTTATTATTATTATTATTATTGGCTACCAAACACTGAGAGAAGCAAGGTATGGCTAAAGTGAAGAGGATTTCTGTTGCCTAGCAGCAGTGCGAGCTGCCAGCAGATATATGCTCTGAAAATGTAATGCAGCTGCAGCAGCGAACGCTGGTATTCACCTGAGTGACGGAATGCGCCTTTGCATGAGATAAGACGGCCCATGCTGCCATGACTGGTGGTAAATATTTAAACTCATTAACGACGCGTCATTTGTTCGCCTTGTAAAGCGGATCCAGGTTGTTGAGTCCCGTCGTCCAGTTGAGTCACATGAATGTTTTCTCCTCTCTGCCTCTGTCTGTGTAGGTAAGAACTGGGACTTCACGGCGGCGCTCAGTGACTTCGAGCAGCTGCGGCAGGTCCACGCCGGCAGCCTGACGTACTCGTTCCCAGAAGACCGGGTCTATCAGCCATCCGAGAAGGAGATGGCCCGGGTGGGGCGTCCTGTTCTCCACCGGCAAGACGAGGTGGTGCAAGGTGAGGCACAACGATTTGCAAATATTTGTTTTTTTTTCATTAGAGTTCAAAGTCTGTTTATGTGGTCGCTTGATTGTGATTAGATTTGGAAGCCATTTTGAAAAATTTTAAATAGTTTTTTTGTTCTGCTTGTTGTAAGGTGGTTGTAAGGTGTTTATTAACTTATCTAAAGTTCAACGACTTTCCTTACTGTCCTGGCCACACATCACCCTCACAACAACACAAAGGAGTTTCAACACAGACCTCTGTACAGTGGAGGTTAGATTTATGTCCAGGCCGGGTCGGACCAAAACTACTCGTTTTTCTGGCACATTTAATCAGCCAACGATGAACATGCAGAGATAAAGGTGTGTGGTAACACTTTATTTGACAGGGTGTCATAAACATGACATAACATCTGTCATGACCATGAAGGAGTCTTTATGAATTTTGCATTATTTACAAAATAATACAAAGTTGGCACTTCTAATAGACTTTTAATACAACATTTACAGCAACTTTGCATTAAAAGTGTCATTATTTACCGAATGATACTTCATGAAAACAGGCATAAACATTCATAAAGACTTCCTTATGCTCATGACAGGGGTTATGTCATGTTTCTGACGGTGTGATGTCATTCTTATGCACGCCCCGTCAAATAAAGTTTTACCAGGCGGGTTAATCTACTCATTATAGTCTAAATAGAGGAGCACTTCCAGAAAACAGCACAGATGCTGAAACACTGAGTTCCTTTAAATCAAGACTAAAAACCCACCTGTTTAGAGCTGCCTAGTAACTGGGACATTGATCAATGTATTGATGTGTATTTGCTTGATAATTGTGATGATTGACAAAATGTAATGTTTGTTTCATAACTGTTTTGTGTAGTGTGAAGCACTTTGAGCTGCCCTGTTCTGAAATGTGATGTACAAATAAACGTGACTTGTTGAAGAAAGAATGTAAAGAGCCAGAAGCTCATTAGACTGTAACCAGCGCCTCGCCCTGCTCCGCTCCTATCAGTCACACATCTCAGATGATCTACACTTGACTGACAACAAGTGACAAAATGGAGTTAAATAAAAGCTAGAAATGGAAGAAGTTACACTACTTACTTAAATTGTAGCCTAAAAATGACGCATTATTAAAATAATATGTTGGGTTTACTTTGGCCTCAGGTCTGTAATGGAGGTTAATTAGTTGGTTTGCATCGAGCTCAGACACGATGTCGACTGGCTCAGGTTGGGTTGAAGTTTTTAGGCTCGATCTAAACTACAATACAGTGTAAAACAATCAAAGTTAAAAACAGGGAAGTATTGCAGATTCAGTAAAATAAAATATCATGAAAAAGTTAATTTATTTTAGTAATTAATTCAAAAAGCAGAAATTATGTTGCATACATAAATTACATACAGATTTATGCACCTCAGCCAACATATTTTTAGTAATTTGGTAATTATGTTTAACAGTTTATAACAGAAGTCAAAAAGAAAAACTCTTTAAAGCAGCTGTTTTTAGTTTTCACAGTCTGGACAGATGGTAGATGGCAGCACTGACTGTTAAGTTTGGTCTCCAATTAAAGTCCAGTCTGTTTGAACTATTTCTGTTCCTTTTCTACCCAACGTTTTCCTTCCACTAAACTTTCCATCCTTCAATTTTTATTAGAAAACCTGAACAATATAACCCCCACAAAGTTTTTAACCTTTCCATCTTTTAATAAACTGCATTATTAAAAATAATACAGTATACTGCATACTTAATTGTAAAACAGTAACAGTTTCTAGGTTTACTTCCCATTGTTTCCTCTCTGCCGTTGCGTTTCAGCGGCGTCAGAGAAGCGTCTGTCGAGGGGCATTTCTCACGCCAGTTCCACCATCGTTTCGCTGGCCCGCTCTCACGTCTCCAGCACCGGCGGCAGCAGCAGCGAGCCGCTCCTCGACACGCCGCTCTGCACTTTCCAGCTACCGGACCTTACTGTGTACAGGGACGACTTCCGCAGCTTCATCGAGAGGGACCTGATCGAGCAGTCCATGATGGTGGCCCTGGAGAACGCCGGTCAGACTTTCACTCATGTGACTCATAAAGGTGCACGCTTCCTTAAACACAGGGGTTAAAGTCGAATTTTCTGCCTGCAGGGCGACTGAACTGGTGGACGAAAGTGGTTCCAAACTGTCAGAATCTGTTGCCGCTGGCGACGAGCGGAGACGGAAACTGCCTGTTGCACGCCGCCTCGCTGGGTGAGTCTCAGTCCTTCCAGTAGCGTTCAGGTTCCCTCTCCATTAGCATTCAGCAGGAGAGCTTCGCTGTTGACTGAAGAACTAATTGCAGTGTTGCTGAGCGCATCCACCTCCCCTTTGTGGCCCTCTTAGGAATGCCAGTTCAAAGAAATGAATAAGGCCACAGCTGATGTGGACACATCAATCTAGACCTTGTTCTGTTCACCAGCTTGACGTCTTATCTGAAAAACATAAATGCAGGCCGACATTTGTAGAATTTCTGATTCTCTTGCATTTTATGTAGGAGAGAAAAACAAAATGTTGTGCGTTTCTGCTTCAGGAATGTGGGGCTTCCATGATCGTGACCTGATGCTGCGGAAGTCTCTGTATGCGCTGATGGATCACGGCCTGGAGAGAGAAGCTCTGAAACGCAGGTGGAGGTGGCAGCAGACCCAGCAGAACAAAGAGGTGCGATACCCTGACTGCCCGACGCTCCGAGACATTTACTCAGCTATTGTCTGGCTAAAGTCATAGTAAAAAGAAAGCACAGTTTTTGAGTTGCCATAAATAACATCCATTTAGTTAAAAAAAAAAAAAAAAATGGTTGACTTTTTTTGTTTGATTTTAGTTGTTCACTTTTGTCTCGACAATTTTGGTCCACGTGACCAAAAGTTTGGAAACCCCCACTTTACACAAAACTACAAACTGCGTCAGTAATGAGCCTCAGATAAAAGAATCTGCCTCAACCTGCGAGAGAAAACTGCTCCCGGAGCTTAAAACTATGTTTTTATGCAATTAAAACCCAAACTTTCAGGTACATTATTCATCACCAGCTGCTTCAGCAATGCAGCATCCATATTTAACAAGGCTTGGCTGCATATCAGGGATTTCAGTAGTTGGGCCAAAGCCCAATAGTTGCTATAAATGTGAGCAGGAATTTAAAGGTAAAGTGTAGAAACACTTTCCAAAGCTGAAAAACGGGTAGAACTTACATATAGACATAAAATAGAATAAAATGTTTTTTTTTTTTTTTAACTTAAATGCAATATGTATTTATTTTTTGATCAGTTTACTGCTATGATAATGTTCTTTCAGCAAATGGCCTTTTTTGAGTCTGTGTGCTCCAATTAGTGAGTAATCTATTACTAATCTAGCTTATGATTATTTCAAAGATTAATTGTTCCAACCCCGTTAAACTGTATGAAGAACATCAAATCTTTTCTACTTTTAGACACGCCTGCAGTTATTTTTTAACTTGACCCACATTATTAACATGCTGATGGTTGTTTAACAGTATCCTCGACAGGCGGCTGTGACTCCTGATCCTCTCATAAGGCTGTAAATGTTCTGTACTGTGACTATGAAACAAAACCAGGCTGTTTGGGGTTGTTTTCAGTTTTTTCCAGACTGTAGTTTTTTGGTATGAAAGCAAGCTTTGTGGTGCAACAAGTGTGTGATTTAACATGGCAGCAGCCGGCGTGCAGACCAGACGCCCACAGAGCACAGGCCATACCAATAACTGCTTAATATCTGGTCGTTCTTCAACGGCCGCTGCGGCTCCTGCAGCGTTTATTTTCCATGAGAAACTCTGGCGCTGCTGTCTGAGCAGCACAGACGCTCCGGGCTCAGTTGTCAGTTTGTAGCCTCGTGGTAAGACGCAGGAACGTCGGCGCATGCTTCTGTGACATTCGACACCGTCTCTCTAAATGACAAAACTGTGTCCTTCGTTCCCCCCCATCTCAGTCCGGGCTGGTGTACACGGAGGAGGAGTGGCAGAAAGAGTGGAACGAGCTGTTGAAGCTGGCCTCCAGCGAGCCAAGAATCCACTACAGCACCAACGGCACCAACGGGTAAGGTCTGGCACGGACAATGCACTGACTGTTAACCCACGCCACTTAGTCACACGCTGCTTGTTTTCCACGAACAAACAACTGCGGCGCGTCACTGTGACATGTCCTCTGAGACGCATAAACAGCCGAGCGGCCATGCTTTTTAATGAAACGTTTTTTTTTCATGGTCTGGGTCAGTTCCAGAGTAAACAACTGTTTGTTTGTGTTGTTGCTTTCTGCAGGGCGGAATCGTCTGATGAGCCGGTCTATGAGAGCTTAGAGGAGTTTCACGTCTTCGTCCTGGCTCACGTCCTCAGAAGGCCCATCGTGGTGGTGGCCGACACCATGCTGAGGGACTCTGGAGGAGAAGGTTGGTGCAGCAGAACCTCCACCTATTAATGCTTTTTCACCTGGAGGGAATCAGGCAGAGGGCCGCCACACTTCACTTCCACTCTAGACATGTATGAAATTATCACATGTATGCCACGGTTTCGTCGGTTTCTATTTTTGGCACAAAACAATTAAGCGATACTGATACAGTTTCCAGCTAATAGGATAACTGTGTTTCCACTGCTGCAGTAGCTTAATGAGGTTATATGACAATCAGGACTCCACTATCAATAACCGATATTATTTCCTAACCTTTCAACACACTACTGACATTGCTTCCACAAAAAATGGAGGAACATCTGTCTGCTTTCATTTGTTAATTATTCCTTTTGTTTTGTGGATAAACAGTTTAGCTCTTGTCATCTAATGTTCCTGGTGCCCCTCTCTCTGCCGCAGCCTTTGCTCCCATCCCGTTTGGAGGCATCTACCTGCCGCTGGAGGTGCCAGCTGCCAAGTGCCATCGCTCTCCACTGGTCCTGGCGTACGATCAGGCACACTTCTCTGCCCTGGTCTCCATGGAGCAGAAGGACAGCTCCAAAGATCAAGGTGAGGCCCCTGATGTCTGCAGCAGCTCTAAAACCGGCACAGCCCTGTTCAGATGCCAGGTTTCAAGGTCCAGAGCAGGGGTCCCCAAACTACGGCCCCCTGAACAATGCCGGATCCGGCCCGCCTCCTCATACCAGAGAGCATTCAGTGTTTTTTTTCATATATTGTATTTTCCGGTTTATATGTGGATTTTTCTTCAACCACCAGGGGGGCTCTTGAGCAGATGTGAAACTAACTTTCCCTCAATGGAATATATACTAGTCAGTACCAGTCACCGTTTCACTCACGGTTTTTTCCATTTGCATTCTGGGTAAAAATCTATCTAAAAGCGCGAATGTGTCGTTGCCCCGCTCGACAGTTTTGAAGACAGAGCGGCAGCAGCAGCCCACCCCCCGACAAGAATTTTCTAAGGTTTCTTCCTCCAAAAACTAAGACTGGCCCCCGACCAGAGAAAGGAACAGCTATGTGGCCCTCGCAGGAAAAAGTTTGGGGACCCCTGGTCCAGAGTATAAATGAAAAACACATTTCCCAATAAAAACCATTATTATTGCCTTATGTGATGTCATTTTCAGGTTCAACACAACCTGAACTCTGCAAATTTACACGTATTATTTTCGTTTGTAAATTCTGTTATTGCATATTAGCTCTTCAATCACAGACATAAAATCAGAGTTGAAAAAAAAATTCAGAGTGAAACCCCCCAAGATGCCTAACAAATGTATTTATCATTTATTATACCACTGTATACTGTAAATATCTAAAACTGATGAAAAAATACTGGAAACAGTTTTATAAAATTAAAAGCAGAAAGATGAAAGCAAGTCTTCATTTATTTGAGTACAACTCCACAGATAACTTTTAAGATCCTAAAAAAGATGCTATAAAATGTGTAATTGTGCCAAACAAATTAGAATCTTGGCAATTTCCTGATAGTATTTTGCAAATGCTTATGCTTCGACGTAGACCGGTCCAGAATGTGTGATCAATGACATGGTTTCTTTATTACGTTGGGATATGGATGATAAACAGACATAGGCAAGTCACAATAACACATTTTTGCTGGACGATGAATTATTCCAGAAGTTATTGTGATAAATTATAATATTGTTGTGGTGAGACCATTTTTTAAGTAATGTAATGCAAGAACACATTCTCAAAGATCAGTAAACTTTAAATTCTAATGAACTGGAAGACATTTTAAATATCCAAAATAAATAAAATGACAAAATTAATTTGAAGTCTTTGTAAACAAAATCACCCCTCAAAAAAGGGCTAGGTGAGACCAAACTACCAAACTGAAGACTTTTATCATCCAAACGATAAATCAGGTCAGTTTGTTTCAGTTTGTTATTAATTGATTTATTGATTATTGTGACAGCCCTACCTGCTCATGTTTAATTAGAGGGGTGTGTGGATATTTCTGCTCAAAATCTGGTCAAATTTAAATATCCTGGATTAGTAATGGTCACACCTCCAGCATGAGGAATAAAACTGCAGCACAGTTCTATTCATTTTTTTGTCTTTTTCTACCAGCAGTTGTGATTCCACTCACCGACTCGGAGCACAAAATGCTGCCTCTGCACTTTGCTGTGGATCCTGGGAAGGACTGGGAATGGGGAAAAGATGACACAGACAACGTGATGCTGGCGAGGTAAACGCACAGAATGAAACCGTCCGCTCACATGTTCCTTCTATAGAAAGGTCACAAACAATGCCAACAAAACGCTGCGTCACATGCCAGCGCTGTGAGCGTGCCGAGGCCCGTAAACAGCAGCGGCGCTTTCTGCAGCAGGCGGAGGCGTGCAGAGATTGGCCGCTGACGCCAGATTACAGATACCCACTGACGTTGACAATGAGATTAGCCGTAAATACTTTGAGTGAATGAACCAGAGGTGCAAGCGCCAAAAATAGCAGCTCTGTGGAAAAAGAACCTTATTAACTCAGCTGCTAGTGGTGACTGTCTCATCTGAGTGTGTTTAAAGGTCATGGAGATGAAGGCTTATCGCAGAATGTGAATCCAAGACATTAGGATCCATTTTCTCTACCTGTGTTTTATTAAATGTATTGAAATGTTAGAATTGGCAGCTCAGAAACAAACCATGTCACCTCATTTTACAGAACTAATGCTACTAATGATTAATCAAATAATAAAATTGCTACATTATGCAGATTTTTCATTCATTTTTTAGAAATACATAAAAGATGCAAATAAACAAATGATTTGATAAATTTTTTAAAATATATTTTTATTTTTGGCTAAAATGCCATGACAGCATTTTTTTCTCTCTCTTTTGCTTGACAACAACACAGTGCATTGGCTGTTCAGGGCTGATCTGTTGCTTGGTTTTTGGTTTACTGGTTTGTAATTGGATAACAAAATGTGCTTAAAGACAGATTCCTTTTATTTCTTATTTTTACAGAATTTGACCCTGGGTAAGCTAAAACTACCATTTGATTTCTGGGAAGAACATATTTACAAAAGTTTATTATTATTGTCAAGTTTTTTGGCCTCTTCAAACCACCACAGCTTTTGCCCAAACTTGAAAAGGCTTTCCTCCTCCAAAGAGACGCAGAAACGACTCATCTCAGCGACATCTTTTTATTTCTCTTTTCTTTTGTCTTTAAATTACTTCAGTTTACAATACAAGACCACCATGATTTTGTTTGAGTGGTCAGAGTAGACACAGAGAGGTCACCAAGCAGGTTGAAAACCTACAAACAAATGAACCAAAATAAATTACAAATCACAATGAGCTAATTAAGCAGCTTACCAAATATTACCAATCTGTTTTTAAGTTAACAGTGAATGAACAAATAAATAAACTACATTCTAAACACATAAAACCAATTTCATCACCAAGGCTAATTTGGTCTTCTGAATGCAGATGAAATGATTTAAACTGTGCATAATGTCCAGTTCCTACCAGTGGTGTCTTTGTGGAAGCTTGAAGCCGAGGTTCTTTGTCTGTAGAGATCATTCTGAGCACAGGTGTGCCAAGTTACCTTATAGGCTTCTGAAGGCTTGAGTGAGAGAGAGATGGGTGCGCTTGATTCTCTCTGATGCATGTGCCAGTTGGGTGGAGATAGCAAATACACCCACTAATGCACCATTTGCTGTTTTAACTTGACAATTATTGTTTTAAATGGAAAAAAAAAATATGTGTATATATATATTTTTTTTACAATTATCTGCTCTGAGTTTGTTGTTCTTTTAACAAAAGGCCTTTTTTAGAGTCTGTGGACTCCAGTTAATGATTAATCGATTACTAAATTAGTTGATGATTAGTTTAATAAGCAATTGATCCAATTATTTGTTTCCTCCCTAAATACTAACGGGTGTAATTTATTTATAGAAATATATAATCAGATCAGCACAGTGACTCTCTGTACTGAGATTCAGATTCAATTGGGATCATTTATTATGTTTTCAGCCAGTTTTATTAAGTTTTTTTCTGTAATCTCAGAATCCCAGCCGGTTGCAGCAGTCGTTCCTGGTGACGGTGGACATGTAGCAGCAGAATCCGCCTCAGAACTGAACTTGTTTATCTATTTTTTCCTCCCAGTGTGGCGCTCTCGTTGGAGGCCAAGCTGCAGATGTTACACACCTACCTGACGGTTACCTGGCTGCCGCTGCCATGTGAGGTAAAAACGAGCTGCTCCATCAAACTCACCTGCTCCGGTTGAAAACAAACCAAAGTAAATCGTTTATATCAGCAGCTGTGTTTAAGTGTGAAAAAATCTTTGAATAAAAAGTCCAAATGTACCGTTTATATGGGCGTAAAATGAATGACTCCAATCATGACGTGCGCTTTCATGCATGTCATGTTTGGAACATGTGGCGTGTTGTAAAATTCCCTTAAAAACACAGAAGTCGCACTTCCGTGTGTGCGGAGTCTAAAAACAATCAAGCGTAGTGGCATGTTGAGGTTTCTGAGCGCTCAGAATGGATCAGCGCCAGGTTCTAATGAGGCGTTGCTGCCTCCGTCATTAAGCCACAGGCTCAGCAGTTCGCTGTCGGCCTTCCTGTCTCACAGGGTGAGAGATCGACAGACCAGTTCTGCTTCCCTTTCACAGCGCACACATTCACAGTCAGAACAAATGTTTAAATGCATTTCCTTCAAATTATCAGCAAAAACCACACCTCTGATTCAGGACACAAATTAATTCTGATCAAGATGGATCCGACCTGAAAGAGACAGTGGATTTAAAAACGTCAACATTTCTGGCTTTTGTTGACCAAATAAAAAACTCCAAAACTTCTGTTTTTGTCTGAGTTTATTCTTCTAAACTTCCATATTATAGAAAATCTGACGAACGTGAATCGAGGTTTAGATGTTCTGGTTTGATTTTCTTCACATTCATCTCCTTTGTCTAAAGCCGGGGTGTCCAAAGTGTGGCCCGGGGGCCATTTGTGGCTCCTGAACTGATTTTGTGAGGCACATGACTGCAGCTGCAGATGCAGGCTTTTTGTTTTTAATCAGGATAAAATCAGTTTAGACAAATTAAAATCTGTCAATTTAAAATAATGGCTGCAACACAAATGACTAATTAAATACAGTACAGTTGTTGTATTTTTTGTGAAGATCACAACAGGGTTTGATGCGCCCAGATCTGCTTTTAATGAATTTATGAAACTTGCCTGTAAAAACTAATTGCTTATTGGGACACGGTTATTTGAAATATGTTATTTCTTTACATCTCTGTTTATTTTTCTTCTCTCACTGAGCTAAAACCAGAGCTAAAGTTAAATTTAAACATTAACCTGGTGCACTAAGTGTTTTTCTGCTTGGTTTGCCTGCAGCAAGCCCCTCTGGCCCAGCCCGAATCCCCCACAGCGTCCGCTGGAGAGGACGCCCGAACGCCTCCCGACTCCGGAGAGTCGGACAAGGAGTCGGTCAGCAGCAGCTCCAACGGCAACGGAGATGCAACAGCGGGCTCCACCGCCAACGGCAGCGGCTCGTTGGCCAAAAACAGCTCGTCTTCTTCCTCCAGCTCCTCCAGCAGCGGGTCCGCCGGCGCCGGGACGGGCGGGAAGGACAAAACCAAGAAGGATAAAGACAAAGACAAGAAGAGGGCAGACTCTGTGGCAAACAAGCTCGGCAGTTTTGGGAAGACGCTGGGCAGCAAGCTGAAGAAGAACGTCGGCGGGCTGATGACGGGGAAGAACGCCGGAGCGGCCGGCGCCAAACCGGAAGGCGGGGAGAAGAAGAAGGGCTCATTCAGGGGCAGGAAGGGCAGCAAGGACAGTTCGCCGTCCGCCCAGGCCTCTGAAGACTCCGGGAAAGGGTCGCCGTCGTCGGGCAGTGAGCGCCTCCTAGGGACCATGAGCAGCATGAGCAGCAGCGGCGGCAGCAGCACAGAGAGTGAGCACTACAAATACAGCTCCGACGTGAAGGTGAGCCTGGGCATCCTGCGGGCCGCCATGCAGGGCGAGAGGAAGCTCATCTTTGCCAGCCTCCTCACCACTAGCAACCGCCAGCCCTTCCAGGAGGAGATGATCCAGCGCTACCTCTCCGACGCCGAGGACCGCTTCCGCGCTGAGCAGGAGCAGCAGCGGCGCGACGCCGAGCGGAAAGGCGTCGCCAATAACCTCCAGCCGCCGAAGAAGGAGGAGCTGAGCTACCGGCCATTTGACGCCAAAGAGGAGCTGACGGAGTCCTTACCGCCCTCCTTCAACCCCACGCCGCTGAGCCCCTCCCTCTACTCCGCGGTCATCCCCATCCCTCGCCCGTCGTTCATCGACCAGCCCCACGTGCCGACGCCACTGACTCAGCACCTCCACATGCACAGCCACCTGGATGCACGGCGCCAGCTGGCCGGCGGCTCTCCAGCCGCCTCTTACCCGGGCCTCCCCTCCTACGCGACGCTGCCCCGCCACTGCCCCGCCGCGCCGGGTCCCTCCCACCCGCAGTACATCCCCTCGTCCCTCAGCCCCTCCCGGCTCGCCCCCTCTTACCCGCCGGAGTTTGACCCACCCGATTACCCTGGCGCTGAGCCCATCGCCGGCGGCTACACCAACGGTTTCCGGGAGCTGAACGCCGGCCTGGACTGTCGGAGTGGGCAGCCCCCCGTCAGACACTACTCTCTGGGCAGCGCGGGCGGCCTGGCCGGCCTGCAGTCCAGCCGCTGTCGGACACCCAGCTGCAACTACTACGGCCACCCAGAGACAGGGAACTACTGCTCATACTGCTACCGAGAGGAGCTGAGGAAGAGGGAGGCGGAGCCGGCCGTCCACCGCTTCTGAGCGAAGAGTGGCCTTTTTGTGTTTCAGTTGAAAAGAACGTGGAACGACCCCTTACCGTGTCATTTCCTGTTGAAGGCAACGAGAAGAAACTGGGGAAGAGACCGTCGAAGAAACTGACTGCACTTCTGTTACGTTTTTGCTCTTATGCAGCTGTTGAGTGTGTGTGTGTGTGTGTGTGTGTGTGTGTGTGTGTGTGTGTGTGCGTGTGTGTGAGTGTGAGTGTGAATGTGTGGACTTCAACTCTCCACCAGAGTGAAGTTATGCCCAAATCCCACTTCTTCTAATTAAACAAAATTTGTGTCAAATGTTACATTTTTGTACAAATTTTAAGTTTGTGCCACTATCATTTTAAAGATATTAATGAATGTTTCCAGAGGTCATCAAAGGTCAACCAGTCAGTCCACATTTACAGAACCCAAGGAAACATGGTGTCAATCAGCTGTGCTACATTTGCTGGTTCGTGCAGCAGAAAATGTTTTGTCTTTTATTTTTAAGGCTGAAAAAGTTCTGAGATGAACCTGCTGGTTGCTTGTTTGTGCAACTATTTTAATTTAATTTTATTTTTTTGCCACAGTTATTTGACGCCAAATTAGTTTGATTTTGTAAAACTGGGAAGCCAGGTTGACCTGATGACCCCTGAAAACATTCATTAATATTTCTTTAAAGGTTGTGGCATAAACGTTAATCTCTAGTGACTTGTGAGAATTTCTTTTTTAAATCTTAAAAATTGTAATGGCACAAACAAAACTGTTTGCTGCACAAATGTGTCACAGTTGATTGACACCATTTTCAGTTTGATTTTGTAAATATGAACTGACTGGTTGACCTATGACCTCTGGAAACATTTATTAATGTCTTTAAAATGATAGCTGCACAAACAACTGCTTTGGTGACAGATTCTGTTTCATTTGAAGAGGTGGTGAGGGGTCGGCTTCACTCGGTGACTCTCCTCCTTGGTAAGAGTTAAACACCTGGCTACTGTCTCCTCCTAGTGGAGGGAATGTAAACTGCAGGCATCGTATATAACACTCATGCAGGCAACTAGCAGTGATGCAAGCACAACTGGAGAAGGCACAACTGTCTCCGCTTCACATGTTTAGTCCAACATCAGTGTTACGGATATGACCTTACTGTTACTGGATGCCTCTGTCCTCGTCGGATTGCTTCTACTCGATATTTGCATTATGCAAACTGAAACTACTGTTTATCGCTCGACGTGCAGAAAGACGCTGCTGAGGTGCTAAAACGCAACAATCGGCATCCCCTGCAATAAATTCCCCGCCCCCTTTTTTTCTTATTTTAACTCAATCAGATGAAAACTGGATCTGGAAGATGTCAGCAGGTTCAGCACAGCCAAGCTGCTTTGCAGAAGTATTGAAGCCCCATATTTTCTCAGCTTAGATCCACAAACTTTGATTTGTCTTTATTGGGATTTTAGGTCATGGAGCAACAGACGTTAAAAACGGTGCAGGGTTTGAAAAGCAATGCTCATCCTGCAGCTACGGATTTTCTTTTAGCGTTACACATCTAGAAACTAAAATGGGATGAAGAGTTTGAGTCTGGTCCAGGCTTTGACTAGGCCATTTTAACACAGGAGTATGTGTTGATTAAGTCTTTCTAGGGTAACTATAAACGCTCTCTCCAGGATTACTTTGTATTTGGCTCCGTTATTTCCATCAACTTCCTGTTGCTGTTGAAGAAAAGCATTCCCACAGCATCATACCGCAACCATTGTGTTTAACAGTGGTAGTGTTCAGCTGTGTGTGCTTTTTTTTTTTCTCCATTTGATAAAACAATGACTTTCTTTGTGCAACGCTTCCAGAAAAGGTCACTTTTCTCTGTAAACAGAGTTGCCATGTTGCCTCTTGGCCTCTTCTCTGATTATCTCATTTTCTGGGCCGTCAGTGGTTAAATGTAATTGTTTGTTGTGTGTTTTAGTTAGGAGTATCACTGTAAAGGAGGGCTGAATGCAAATACATTCAAAATCATCTATTATTTTCCTTCCAGATCATAATTACATACTGCTTTCTCATTCGCATAAAATCCCAATAAAATGAACAGAAGTTTCTGGTCTTGGTGCGACAGAAGCTGAAACCAGTTGAAGGGGTTTGGATACTTTTGCACAAGGCGCTGTAATTAAAAGCAATGGCATCAGCTGAGATCTGTGACGCTACTCACCCACTCTGGAAGTGAAATAGCTTTTTTTTTCCCCCTGACTCTTGACAGAACCAACTTTTCCGCGCAGTATAACGGGAACAAAAACATGCAAATGGCAGTCCTGAACTTGGACGGGTTGACTTTTAAAGCTGCTGCAGGAAGGAACGGATCGTGACCGCGTCGATGCGTAAAGCGGTGCTCTGGTTTGATTTCAGGTGCAGGTGAATTTCAAAGGTGTGGGAAAGTTTTTCTTCTGTTTTCAGTCTTCTGTCAGCTGCTACACTGGCTGTTTTAAATGCTCTTTGCACCAAATGAAGAACAAACACTAAATAAATCAGACACTGGGTTTAACACAAGGTTCTTATCGAAGCTTAAATTAAAAATATTACGATTTTCTGAAATAATACAAGATTTCTAAGAATTCCTGTTTCCTCCTTGCTTAGGTCAAATGAAAACCACCTCGGATAATTTACTTAGAGGCTGAAGGTGTTTTATTCTCCTCCCTTTAAGCACTTTTCCAGATGTTTTCTGGATTTTTTGTTTTTTCCCTCCCTGTCTCTGCAGACACTGCCGCCTGGAAGTACGGGGCTCAAACTAGAGGCTTTTATTCCAACCGCTTCCTTCCAGTTCACTGCTGACCGCTAAACCAAGCAAATAATTGCACAATTTTAAACTAGCATCGGTCCCTTTGAAAGTTACACCCTCGTCATGTCTATTAAGCGCTGGAAATAAGCTGATAATAGGGTGGATTTATTTGAGTCTTCCTTGTTAATTCGAGTTCAAGACTGTTGTGGTTCTCACGTCTTGCTGTTTTATCGTTTCACTACAAGAAGCCATGATGTTGGACTCCAGTTGCTCTGCTTGTTCAGTCTTCTCTCATTGAGGTTGGTAGAAAAGCACAAAATAGTATGCAATTCACTGCCTTGCCCGCTAGAGGGTGCTCCTGTCTTGTTTTCCGTATGGACTCGGTTTTGATTCTGGCCCTGCTGCTCTAACTACAAACACTAAACCCCCCATTAAACGGATAATAAGGTGTGTTTTTATTAGTGTTGTTTAAACACTATTTAATAGCAAGATGTTGCTAAAGCTGCTCAATTTTCAACGAAACGCAACCGTCGTCAGTGTGAATGTGTGTCAGCATGTGTTGGTAATGTAGGATTTTAACTGATACACATGAATAAATCTTTTGTTGGGGAGAAAAACTTGCTTTTTTTCCTCTTCTCTCCTTTCCTCCAAAGTAATAATTATCTCCCAAACTCAGTTTTTACATCCTGCAAACTATGTATATATATATATATATATATATATATATATATATATATATATATATATATATATATATATATATATATATATATATATATATATATATATATATATATGACAACAAACAGAAGCGCCTGTGAGGTTGTATAAATATGTTCCGAGTTATTTTTGTAAGCCCAAAGTTTTACAGTGTTTTTAAAAGGGTAAGAATGTATTTTGTTGGAAACTTCCACAGTTCTGAGAATAAGCTTGGAAAGAGCCTGGATCTGGGGGTGGAAATGTTTGGGCTGTTGAAGGAAACCCCCACATGGGCCTTTTTGATACTTGAGGCTCCTCTCATTGAGAAAAATTTCCTTAATACTGACAAAACAATTTGAGAATAAATATATCTATATATTTATAGTGAGATTTTTTTTCTGTTCTTTCAAATTTGTTTCCTTGTAGGAAGTTTAGTTGAGATCATTTAGGATGTTCTTTCTGGCTAATTGTCTAGAAGTCCGGCTGTTTGTTGCTTTCTAAATTTGTGAACGTTTCATTTTTGATGCTGCAGCCATCAGTCCGTGCTTCAATTAAAGAAGTTTTTTTTTGACTCTGCTCATTTCCTCAGAACAAGAAGAGAAATGGCTCCGCATTAGTTTGCAGCACCGTTGACTCGATTATATTTTTCTATGATCTTTTATTTGGGGGCAACGGGGAAAACCTCCGAGCTGCATGGGACTGGAACTGTTGCATGTAAATGGCGAACCATTTTACCAAATTTGTGCGTTACTTTAACCTGATTTTTGTTCTTTGTTGTAATTTGTTCTGTTTTGATTTTTCTATCTTTAATTTTTTTTTGGTTTGTTTTAAAAGGCTGTGTGACTGTGCAATCTGGATAGAAAGAACATCAGATTTTATGTTAGGTATTATGATTTTTTTTTTTTTTTTTTGCACCGTTTGAATAAATTCTCATTGTATTTCAAGGATCTTTCGTCTCTCTTCTGTTTTTGTTGAGTAGCTCCATTTTGTCAGTTTAATCCAAAACAACAAACCTTGAAATTTGAATATTGGATAAATAGTAAGTTTAGCTGTAAAGTAAACTTACCAAAGTTAAAAAAAGTATTTTTCTCCTTCAAGAAAACACATTTTCTACCAGATGTTAAAGCAAACCAGTAAATAAAATACACATGAAAGTAATATGTGGCTGTAATCCCACTAAGAAGCATTAAAAACATTATAGACTCTCCAGTTTGGCTTTCATCTGAATCCTAAGCTATTTCTGAAGAAATTGATCACCTGGAAGTGTTTTTATTGCAAAACTTTTCTCTTATTTGCTCTCCGTTTCGTTGTTTTATCTTAACCTTGCTGCATAATACATTAGTGAATATCTCCCAGCTCAGATAATCCACGCTCCTGTGTCTGTGACTGTTTTATGTATTAGAGAAATCGGAAACCCTGATGCAATATTAAACAGCTTCCCATGTGGTTTAAAAAAATCCAGACCTCTATATTAGTTGACTGGGACGCCTCACCTGCTCAGCAGAGCTCAGGATTACTCAAACTTTCCCTTTTCTTCCTGGGAAGGATTTCCTGAAACGCCTAAAGTCTTGGTTCCTTGTGCTGCTGTGAATGAGAGGGAAAAGATTCCTGCACGGATTTGTCTGAGGATCACAGTAAGGTAAGAAAACAGGCTGCAGATGGAACATTATAATTATTTGGTTGTTTGTTTCTTAATGTAAAGATAATTTCTATAGAATAGAAAAAAGTTG